>NC_135139.1:26112590-26723849 GCF_051014445.1 Colletes latitarsis
AAATATCGGTACGCTTGGCTAGAAACGCAGCTGATCTTTGAATTATTATAATTTCAAGAAAAGAAATCGCTCGATAATCTTCCTGGGGTCGTTCTAAAGGTCGAATCTTCCACTTTCTAAGACGAGTCTTCGTGGAGATTCTTTCCCCAACGGGGAACCAATAAGAAAGTGAAAAGTACGTAGCGGTTTATTTTTTCACGGGGTAAAACTGTCGAACAGATACAATCTTAAACAACTTTTATTATATTTAACATTCCTGGACTACAGTTTGAGAATATACAGTGCAATAAATGGTCTTGCAGGTCGAAATTTATCGTTGCCATCCTCTTTTTTTTTAGCAAAGAAATGTATATTAACCCGACGCTTAATGAAACATAAAATTAGAAACTCGTAATTTCCTCGGACGCGGCGTGACATAATTATAGTTAATTACCAAGGTAAAAAACTTAATTAATCAAAAGACGCCTAGCTTCTTGCGTGGCGTCGTACTGTTAATAGTAATTCCTCCAAGAAAAGAATAAAATGAATTTTAAAATATAATCCTGAAGAATTGTTTATCGTTCCGTAGTAGCGTAACCCTGTCCACAGTTTTTTGTACGATTGTAAATCGTCCCGTTCCTGCATATCCGCGGCGTATTAGGTGTAATTTTTGAAGAATGTTTATTGCCATACGCACAGTTCCGTCGCTACGTGATAGACTGTCGATCTGACCTATCGGATCGCGTGTACTGTTATCGTTTCCTACGAACACGTGGAAAATTGAAGTCGCCGTTCTAGAAGTACTCTTTTCACAGTACAGTTATCCACTAATGCAATACATACATACTTATACACGATCGGAGCTTTGATGACTTCGGCGGCACCGTCGACGAACAAACCCAGGAAACGTTATTGCAAGTCACACGTTTCTGAGAACCTTTGTGGGACAAATGAAAGAATATTATGATACGTAACCGTATTGCTGGTTATACAATAATAGAATCAGAGGTAATAGAATGTAGGAACGGCGTTTTTATTCATTTAAAAATTTAGGTAGAATTTCGGTAGAATTTGTCTATTCATCAAAAATGATTGTAACTGACCCCTACGATTAAAAATAATTCTTTTAGAACTATTTGAAATTTTTTAATTTAATTTTTTAACAACTTCTTACCGAGGCCTCAATCAACAAATTGATATTCTTGATTTTCGTCTTATTTTGGCCTCTAGAATGTGTCCCAATAAAATTTTTTATATACAGGGTGTTCCAGTCACTCATGGGGAAAATTTTAATGGGGGATTATAGAGACCAAAATAAGACGAAACTCAAGAATACCAATTTCTTGATTGAGGTCTCGTTAAGAAGTTAACAATTGAATTCAAAAATTTCAAATCGTTCTGGAAAAATTATTTTTAGGTAGAGGGGTCTATTACAATCATTTTTGGTGAATAGACATACCTTCGAAATCCTATCCACTTTCGAGAAAAAAATTCGAGAAGGTGTGAAATTTTTCGACGAAATTAAAATATTGCAAATCGTTCTGAAAAAAATATTGTTACACGTGGGGGTTAATTACAATCATTTTTGGTGAATAGACATACCCCCGAAATCCTACCCACTTTCGAGAAAAAAATTCGGAACTGGCGGAACTTTAAATGTTAATAACTTTGTAACGAAGCCTCCATCGAGAAATTAGTATTCTTGATTTTCGTCTTATTTTGGCTTCTAGAATCCCCCATTAAAATTTTTCCCACGGTTGACTAAACACCCTGTACACATATGCATGGTTTGAAACGCTGCTCGCGCAGAAATTGTTTAATTTCTGTTTTCAACCACTGTCTATGGAAACGAGGGGGAATAGGAAATAGGGGACGGCGGGGATCGCGGTCGTTAACAATGAGAAAAAGAGTGAAACTCGGAAACCAATCGTCCGAGTCATCGGTCCGTTAACCAGCGACCTTTTTCGAGATCCACCCGTTACATATGTTAGGCGCACAGCTGTGAAACGGTAAAATGAAGTGGATCTGACCCGCCGCGGACCTGCATTGTGCCAGGAAAGAAAGAAGAACAATCGCGAATCGCGAATGGCCACGGTGCGACGAACCAGACGGAATATCGATCGTCGATCGAACTCGTTAATGAATTTCAACTGCCCTGGACGATTTCTGACCAACTAGGGGTTGTGTCCTAGCTCGAGTTTAGTTGGAGGACACCAAATCTCGAAGATCGATTCTTACGACGCTCGTGGACGAGATAAAAAATTATATCCAGTAGTCTCAAGTTATAAATTTAATTAATTCATACTTTTGTTAGATTCCTTTCTGTGTAATTTGCGATGTATTTTATACTGTATACGTAAGTATTTGTCTGTAAGACAATTGTTATTCACGTTTGTAGTATGTATAGAAACTTTCAAGATAATAAAAAGTACAACTACAGATTATTCTAAGTATTTTAATTATTTATGCACTCTTTTCTCCTGACACAAAGTTAGTAAATCCACGAAAATCACGCCAACACTTGAGCTCACGTTGGCCGCTGACCTAACCTAAAACCCAAGTTAGAATCAAAGAGAAACTACTTTATAAGTATAGCGACAGCCGGAATGAAACGCAATTGATTTCGCGGAGCAGCGTATCTGGACCAGAAAGATTCAAGAATTTCCATCCTAACCATAATCGACTAAATCTATTTGCCTACTCTATCATTTTAACGGAAGTTCAATGACATTCCTCTTCCATTCGCAACTATATGCACTACTTAAAAAAGTTCCAACGTATACGTTCTTAAAAAATAACCTAATACTACACTCTCATTTTTATTTTACTACTTTTCAACGAACGATAATCCACGGCTGAAATATATCGCAAGTCGAGATCATCGGAGTTGGGTTTCGTTTTATACCTAACATTTCTGTCTCACGTATCCCCGTTGACGCGTGATTTAGCGGACATCGAGTGAAAATTACCCAGCTGTGAAAACGTAACCGTAACCTACACTCGATTTTTAGTAATAAGAACGTTCCGTACAATTTCTCGAAGCGACTCGAATACTACGTCGAGCGTTCATTTCGAAGATATTAAATGTGGATGATTCGTTACTCGATAAAGCAATCTCAATGGCGGTCCCAGGCTCTATTAGCGTCGCAGTTTTCCTGATACCTTTTTTGTTCGCGCCGCGATTAACCGTAATCACGATGATTCGACTTCGTACAAAGTAGGTGAAGAAAGGAACACGCCGACTGGCTGGGATACCCGAGATAACACGAAGAAACATCACCGCGTCGACGACGCGTGAAACCGCGAGATGGATTGCTGACTTTCAGCCTGGCCATTAAATCGCTTAGGGATCTCGACCGTGAACGCTATACGGAATTTATGACACAATTGCCAGATTGACCAGTGACAATGACACTGCAACTCTCGTCCCGATTCGTTGAATTGGAATCAACCTCGAACGAAATGCAATTTAAAACCGTGAGAGGCATTTGTCGCGAGACTAATTGCTTCGCGAGGCAGAAATATTTCGCGCCACCGCTGCATACAATTAGTATTTTTAAAACTGAAATGAAATTTAGCAGCCTGGATATTATCGTAGTTTTAATTTTCAGTCACGGCATCGTAGCCTCGACTTTGCAGTCTGGCGACTGTTTCGAGACACGTATAGACAAGTAAAGAAGACACCATGTTTCTTTTTCTCCCTTCTGTCCGTATGCATGGCTCGTAATCTATGGTGGAAATTAGTCGAGCGAATCGGAGCGTCGACCGAGCGTCGAACGCAGAAAAGGACAACGAGTAAAAAAGGAAGAGGTCCGTGAAAAAAAACAGTGGATTCGTGGAACGATGTTCCAACGGTCGAAGCAGTAAACACAAGCCGTATGCACACGTACAGGACACAATAGTCTATGTTGCATAGCATGACTCACAAAGAACCTTCGCGAACGGTCCGGCTGCGATTTTGATGAAACTTCGTGCACTTATAAAGCAGCCAAAAATAATCGACACGTATTTTTTTTTAGCTGCGGTAACTCGAGTTTAAGGGGTGAAACCACATCTTAAAGTTTTGGCGCGAAACAGCTATCTCGAAAACGGAAAGACGTACGAGAAAATTGTTAACGGGCGAGGTTAATGGTTTCTTATGCACAATAACACGGTGTTAAAAAATTTAACAAAATACAATTTGTTTATTACAAAAAAAAATTTGTTAACTTAATTTTTCGTTTTATTGAAATTTTCGTAATGACTAAAAATGACGAGCATTTTATTCCAAATCCATTGGTATGTAATATTTTTAAATTGCTTCCTACAGTTTTGCAGATTTTTATGATTTATTGCGCGTATATCCACTATGGTAGTAGCTGTTCTAATTTTGATTTTAATGAAGCACTGTAGCACTGTACCCACTTTCCAGAAAAAAGTTCGAGAAGGTGTGAAAGTTTTCGACAAAATTCGTTAACCATCGGCCGGGATGAGTCGTACGGCGAACATTATCCGTTTCCTGACTGCTTTTGCATCCATAGTAGAAATAATCGAAGTGAATTCTTTTGTAATCATCGTCAAATTTTTCTTTTATTCATTTAATTCTGCGAAAATTCTACGAAACACGACTTAAAGTTAACTATTCGAGTTCGACGACCAGAAAACTCTGACGCGGACTCGGAATCCAAGATGGCGGCGATTGGAAGCCATCCAAGGGGACGTGAAACGATTTTTTAAGCCCTCGAGCGACGATTTTCGTAAAAAGGACGTCGCACGGTGACTTTTCCGGCTTTTCAGAAACGTTAAGGCCGTCACACCGTACAAACCTAATCCTATTTTAATACCAGGAGGTTGGCCGTAGGACATTTTTATTTTTACGATTCTTTCCGGTCCACGTTCGAGGGGTTTAGGCACAAGTACGTTTCATTATTGCGTTATTACTACACGCGTTTGCACGCTTCCTCCTCGATTACGGATTCCCCCGCCCGTTTTCTACCCGTCTTTCTTCCTTGAATTCTTCGCGAAGTTACGGTTCATCCTTCTGCTCGCTGCCCACGGTATTAAAGGATTGCGACGTAATTTGCTTCGCGGTTATCTGCGTAATACCGAACGTTACGTGGAAAATCCGTCTACCCCTGGTCGTTTCCCGATAACCGTGACTAGCGATGGGATCGAGCTGCTCGCGAGCAACGTTCAAATCCAACCGAGAACTTAATTCTAGCGTTCAATCTGATTTACAGAACGACTGAACATTTATAGTAACTCGATCGTACGTGAAATTAAATTTACAAATATTTTATTCGACTGGAAAAAATTTCGAAAAATTTGAAATTCGCATTTCTTTAAACCGTTACTATGTTTACAAAATTTTCAATGTTTTTAAAAATGAATAGGTTTTTAAAAGTGAATACGTTTTTAAAAATATAGAGTTCAGTCACGTATCAGTCGCAGCCATTGACGGAACATAGTATTTTAGTTAAAACGTTCGCGGAACACTTCGTCGTTACTTGTAAGAAGTAATTACGATAATAAAAAGCTTGCCGCGTTCTCGATCCTCTGTTTATAGTAATAATAGAACCTCGAAATTACCGTTCACAAGCATCTCGGCACTTCTTTTTCCACAGTCTACTTCCTAAATGGCGTCCGTGATAATTAATTTCTTCTTTCGTTTCACACTACTACAGTTACCTAATTAAAATCGAGAACGCGCTATCCATTGCAGTAATTTAACTTCGTTTATTTTCCTCCTGCAATAAAGATCACCAACAATCTTTTCCAAGCAGGATGAAAAACTCTTAAACGGTACACGTGTTGGTATAATTTATTTAAACAATGTCTTACGCCTCGCGCCGCAGACTGGGATGAATAAATTATATTTTACTGTTTCGTTAAACACCGTGTTCAGTCACGCCAGGGAAAAATTTTTATGGGGGATTCTAGAAGCCAAAATAAGATGAAAATCAAGAATACCAATTTGTCGATGGAGGCTTCGTTAAAAAGTTATTAACGTTTAAAGTTCCGTTCGTACTGAATTTTTTTCTCGAGAGTGGGTAAGATTTCGGGGGTATATCTATTCACAAAAAATTATTGTAATTGACCTCCCCAACAGAAAATAATTTTTCCAGAACGATTTGAAATTATTTTGTTTCGTCGAAAAAATTTAGGCATCTAATCAGATTTTCGGTAAGGAATTTTTTTCTCGAAAATGCGTAGGATTTCGGGGGTATGTGTAATGACCAAAAATGCTTGTAATTGACCCTTGTAATGAAATGTAATTTTTTTAGAATGATTTGAAAATTTTTTTTTCCGTCGAAAAATTTCACACCTCGAATTTTTTTCTCGAAAGTGGGTAGGATTTCGGGGGTATGTCTATTCACCAAAAATGATTGTAATTAACCCCCACGTGTAACAATATTTTTTTCAGAACGATTTGAAATTTTTTAATTTCGTCTAAAAATTTCAGTACCTTCCCGAATTTTTTTCTCGAAAGTGAATAGGATTTCGAGGGTATATCTATTCACAAAAAATTATTGTAATTGACCTCCCCAACAGAAAATAATTTTTCCAGAACGATTTGAAATTATTTTTTTTCGTCGAAAAAATTTAGGCATCTAATCAGATTTTCGGTAAGGAATTTTTTTCTCGAAAGTGCGTAGGATTTCGGGGGTATGTGTAATGACCAAAAATGCTTGTAATTGACCCTTGTAATGAAATATAATTTTTTTGGAATGATTTGAAAATTTTTTTTTTCCGTCGAAAAATTTCACACCTCGAATTTTTTTCTCGAAAGTGGGTAGGATTTCGGGGGTATGTCTATTCACCAAAAATGATTGTAATTACCCCCCACGTGTAACAATATTTTTTTCAGAACGATTTGAAATTTTTTAATTTCGTCTAAAAATTTCAGTACCTTCCCGAATTTTTTTCTCGAAAGTGAATAGGATTTCGAGGGTATATGTATTCACCAAAAATGATTGTAATTGACCTCCCCAACAGAAAATAATTTTTCCAGAACGATTTGAAATTATTTTTTTTCGTCGAAAAAATTTAGGCATCTAATTAGATTTTCGGTAAGGAATTTTTTTCTCGAAAGTGCGTAGGATTTCGGGGGTATGTGTAATGACCAAAAATGCTTGTAATTGACCCTTGTAATGAAATATAATTTTTTTAGAATGATTTGAAAATTTTTTTTTCCGTCGAAAAATTTCACACCTCGAATTTTTTTCTCGAAAGTGGATAGGATTTCGAAGGTATGTGTATTCACGAAAAATGATTGTAATTGACCCCTCTACCTAAAAATAATTTTTCCAGAACGATTTGAAATTTTTGAATTTAATTGTTAATAACTTTTTAACGAAGTCTCCATCGACAAATTGATATTCTTGATTTTCGTCTTATTCTGGTCTCTAGAATCCCCTCATTTTTCCCAGGAGTGGCTGAACACCCTGTATAACCAACGACAGGGAATGGGATGAGCACGACAGAAAATGAAAATTCAACCGAAAGGCATGCACGAAGGCTAAAAAACAGACGATTAAGGTCGTGGCAACTTTCCGTTTTGCTATCCTGTTTATCGGAATAGGTTTCTCGTAATTGCGCTCATTCGCGAACCGTACCAATCGAATAAAACGAATCATTTAAAAAGGAACTTGGAATTCCAAGTGCCTGCCATTAAACCCCATTATCATCTTCCTATCGATCGAATGCTACAAACTAGGAACGAAGCTCGACGATTTAAAGTAATGTTTAAAGAAACCTTCGGTAAATCGAACAAGATAATTAAGGGCGAACGACGAAACAAGAATTCTAAGGTGGCTCTATTTGATTTCAGTACGACAAACCGGAAGTGCTGGACATCGACGCGTTGAATAACACGAAGAGAGCAGGCAGGGAGGTTTTGTTTTTCAACCGGGTGCCAAAAGTGGGCTCGCAGACCTTCATGGAGCTGCTGAGGAGGCTGTCGATGAGGAATGGTTTCTCGTTTAATCGGGATCGCGTGCAGAGAGTCGAGACGATACGCATCGCGCCGATCGAACAGGTATCGCAGAACGTATAATCGTGAAATTATGAAACGTATTAACGCATTCATCGCTCTGTAAATCAATTTAACGCCGGTGAGAAGCCATTAGATCGCATAATAAATAAGAATATCAAGCAATGCAAATTTTTGTTACTATTCCAGCTCCAGCTTGCTAGAATGGTCAGCAGTTACTCGGAACCATCGGTATACGTGAAGCACGTGTGCTTCACCAACTTTACAGAGTGAGTATCGTGAATTTTGGGAAAAGTCTAAACTTAAAGCGTTGCTCTCGAAATATTTCGATCGTAACTTTACGAACGAGCACCCTGGCGCGCGGGGGGAACTTTCGCGAACAATTTCGAGATCGCCCGGAACGATTTCGACGTTCGACTCGGAAGGAGCGTCTGACAGTGGGCGTTTTTCTCCCCCAGATTCAACTTGCCGCAGCCAATTTACATCAATATAGTACGGGATCCCATCGAGAGAGTGATATCCTGGTACTATTACGTACGGGCACCTTGGTATTACGTCGAGAGAAAGCAAATATTTCCAGACCTACCTCTGCCGGATCCCAACTGGCTGAAGAAGGACTTCGAGACCTGTGTACTTAAGGCGGATCGCGAATGCAGATACCTGGAGGGCGAAATTCACGAGGGGATCGGCGATCATCGCAGGCAGACGCTTTTCTTCTGCGGGCACAGCGAGAAATGCACGTAAGTTTCCGCGGGCAGAGCCTCCCCGGCAGAAATACACGATCATTCTCCCACCACCGGCCGGATAAACAGTACTCTGCAACGAGACGACGCCGGAAACGTAATAAGTTTCAACGATCAGAATTATTCAACTCCCAAAGAAGATATTTCCACGCATTATACAGGGTGTTCGGCCACCCTAGGGGAAAATTTTAATGGGGGATTCTGGAGGCCAAAATAAGACGAAAATCAAGAATACCAATTTCTTGATCGAAACTTCGTTAAAAAGTTATTAACAATTAATTCAAAAATTTCAGATCGTTCTGGAAAAATTATTTTTAGGTAGAGAGGTCAATTACAATCATTTTTGGTGAATAGACATACCTCCGAAATCCTACCCACTTTTGAGAAAAAAATTCAAGAAGGTGTAAAATTTTTCGACGAAATTAAAATATTTCAAATCGTTTTGAAAAAAATATTGTTAGCTGTGGGGGTCAATTACAATCATTTTTGGTCATTACACTTACCCCCGAAATCCTACCCACTTTTGAGAAAAAAATTCGAGAAGGTCTGAAATTTTACGACGAAAAAAAAAATTTCAAATCGTTCTGAAAAAAATATTGTTAGCTATGGGGGTCAATTACAATCATTTTTGGTCATTACACTTACCCCCGAAATCCTACCCACTTTTGAGAAAAAAATTCGAGAAGGTGTGAAATTTTTCGTCGAAATTAAAATATTTCAAATCGTTCTGAAAAAAATAGTGTTAGCTGTGGGGGTCAATTACAATCATTTTTGGTGAATAGACATACCCCCGAAATCCTACCCACTTTCTAGAAAAAAATTCGAGAAGGTGTGAAATTTTTCGTCGAAATTAAAATATTTCAAATCGTTCTGAAAAAAATATTGTTAGCTGTGGGGGTCGATTACAATCATTTTTGGTGAATAGACATACCCCCGAAATCCTACCCACTTTCTAGAAAAAAATTCGAGAATATGTGAAATTTTTCGTCGAAATTAAAATATTTCAAATCGTTCTGAAAAAAATAGTGTTAGCTGTGGGGGTCAATTACAATCATTTTTGGTGAATAGACATACCCCCGAAATCCTACCCACTTTCTAGAAAAAAATTCGAGAAGGTGTGAAATTTTTCGTCGAAATTAAAATATTTCAAATCGTTTTGAAAAAAATATTGTTAGCTGTGGGGGTCAATTACAATCATTTTTGGTCATTACACTTACCCCCGAAATCCTACCTACTTTTGAGAAAAAAATTCGAGAAGGTCTGAAATTTTACGACGAAAAAAAAAAATTTCAAATCGTTCTGAAAAAAATATTGTTAGCTATGGGGGTCAATTACAATCATTTTTGGTCATTACACTTACCCCCGAAATCCTACTCACTTTTGAGAAAAAAATTCGAGAAGGTCTGAAATTTTACGATGAAAAAAAAAATTTCAAATCGTTCTGAAAAAAATATTGTTAGCTATGGGGGTCAATTACAATCATTTTTGGTGAATAGACATACCCCCGAAATCCTGCGCATTTTCGAGAAAAAAATTCAGAACAGGCGGAACTTTAAACATTAATAACTTTTTAACGAAGCCTCCATCAACAAATTGTTATTCTTCAATTTCGTCTTATTTTAGCCTCTAGAAGCCCCCATTAAAATTTTTCCCAGGTCTCCAAATAAATTGCTGTCCAAATAATTGCTGTACGCGCCGACAGAGGGCTGCGCTTTATCGCAAGTGCTCGATCCCAACCATTTAAAACCGCCACGCATTTATCGATAAAAATATTATGTTGCAATCTTAGTTGAATAATTCTGGTTGTACGCGAGCAAATAACCCAGCATTAAAAAATTATGTAAATCGTATTTAATGGTTGTTTGTCTTTATCAAAGCCCGTTCAACACGGTGGGTGCCCTGGAACGGGCGAAATTGGCTGTGGAGAAGCACTACGCCGTGGTCGGGGTACTCGAGGATGTGAACACCACTCTCACGGTGTTGGAGAATTACATACCACGATTTTTCCAAGGCGCCACCGACGTCTACTATGGTAATTCCTTTGTTCGGTCGTTTGTACCTAATTGTTCGTACCCGCGAACGTGTAATTATGTTTAAAACAATGCTTTGCACACAAAACATTTTCGTGCGTCGGTTAACGAATCTAAAGGGAACTCCTGTTCGCCTGTTCTGCGATTAATTATCAACGCGTTACCGATTTCTATCTAACAATAACGACGAAACCGATAACATAACCTACAATTTCACGTGAAACGACGTATTTGTTACCTAATTTATCTGTAGCCACTAAATCGAACGGTTTCTGTTCTTTCCAGACGAGGTGAACTCGTTCAAGAGAATCAACCGGAACTTCTTCAAGCCGCCAGTTACCGAGGAAGTAAAAGACATGGTGCGCAGCAACTTCACGCGTGAAATCGAGTTCTACCAATTCTGCAAGCAACGGTTGTACAAGCAACTCAGAGCCCTGAAACTAACGAAAAACACGCCGCCGTTGGAAAGCAATACTTTGTAAAGTCGAAGCCGGACGGTCTTTTTTACAAAGTCGAGGAAGAATTCCGCGCCCGGAGGACGAGATGAAAACAAAAAAGGAACGCGCAAATTTCGTCAAAATGAAAAAATAGGTTCGTCGAGAAAGTGTGACGTTCGCGAATCGTTGGCCTTATGAAAGAAGCACGCATATAATGATCGTGGAAAACGATCGACAAACACGAGAGAGGATCGAGCGAAGAAACGTTTCGAGCAATAACCATGAAGTCTTACAAGAGTTAGTGATTCGAACTCGAATGGGACACTCGCAGTGCCGTCTTTATTTTGTGATCGTTTATCCTATATATATTAATATTATCGTGTAATTTAAAAAGACAGCGACCCGTTCGCTGGCAAATTTATCAGACCCGCGAACATCCCACGACGCGAGGCATTAGCTGTATTTATTTATATCGATGTAAAGCCGCCGTTTCGTCGCGCGAAACGCGTCGACGTGTCCCTGGACACGACCAGGAGCAGCGTATTTGGATTATCGTCGCTGGGCGGGAGATTCAAACATGCTCCACAGACTGACCAGAGAGACGCAGACACTGCTTTTTTATCGACGGGGTACTTAACAATCGCGTCGCAACAAACACACACAGGGTAACCGTAGGGTGACCGTAGGGTGACCGTAGGGTGACCGTAAGGTGACCGTAGGGTACTGCTTTCCAAACGACTTAGTCGTTTTTTTTTTTTTGTTTTATCATCGCGTTAAGTCGTTTTTTAATGTCCACTTGTTTTCCTTCTTTTTCGTAATAAACAGCTGCCATTTCGAACGACAAGCGTTTCTTTTCTTCGCTACTTCCGGACGCGGGGTCGTCTTGACGCTATTGGCTTTTAAACAAAATTGAGACGAGTGAAAATTTGTCACGAAAAGAATTCCGGAGATTCTTAACGTAATTTTGTGGCTTTAAGGTTTTTAATCAAAGCGATTAAGACGACCTTGTCTGGACGAATCCCTTCATCTTTATTCCCTTCCTATTTATATTGTTTGCGATACTTTAATTACTGCAAAATAATTGGTATATTATAGAATATTTCTATGTTTCATCCTTAGAGTTCTTCAGATTTTTCTAACCTATAAACTTGATATTATTCTTTTATAATTCTATTCTAATTGGTATTCCTCTTCGAAAATATTTGAACGAACATAGTCGTAAACTTTCGGAGCGCGCAAGCTAATGCAAATTAGTTTAAATGGAGTAACGACCGATTGCAGGTGTTACGACAGATTGCACACCTGAATGCAAGCGGCTTAATAACGATACTTAATAACCGAATGAAGAAAAACATCGGATCACAGATGCAATAAGGTTAATACTTTATCGCGCCTATAGATAACGAAGGCATTGAAAATAAAAGTTTTCCAAGCATGGCGACGCTTGTGCAATGCAAAACAATGGCAAACGCGATACACGAGTTCTGGCACGGTTAAAAGTCCTCTAAAAATACACGAGGAATCTTGGCCTATCGGAAAGTACAGTTCAATTATTTTCAGCTGCTAGATCATTTGATCCTTGATTGTGCAGATAATCGTACTAACAATAAACAGTACGTCAGCAGCTAAATTGCAATGTAAATTATAAATAAAAAATCGAGAACAAAAGAATAACTTGAGCTCTTAAATCAGCGTGTTTTAGGCAGATAAATAATGTTTCTTACTGGTCAGAAACAATGCAGAAAATAATTCTTAACGATTTGAAAAGATAAGAGAAAGTTTATGCGAAGAAAACATTGTCGATACCGTGTGATTTATAAAATCGCCAAGTACTTTGTTCCATCGAATCAAACGATAAACTTTTAAGGTTTAAAGTGACCCCTGATTATCGTATCACGACCACCCGATAATAGTGACCGAATTATTATACATTATACGAACTTCAATAATAATTTCAAAAATGAATTTATATATGCACGCCATTGATAATCCGTCACTATCGATATTTTCGTTCCACGAGGATAGAAAAAGGAACTGTCGATCGGTCTTCCATTTATTGTCTTAATAACATATAGAACATGAGTTACAGATATATTATATACGTTTATTTATACGTATAGATACTTCATTCCTCCATCATCATTCGCTCCTCGCTAATGCAAACATGTCTCCCAATAGTCTTAACGCTATCACCCACGCCATACGCGATCTTGTAACAATAAACGCGAAACCTTACCTAGCTACAAAAAAAAAAAAACATCCAAACAAACAGTGAGATTAAAAATAGTCTCGCCAACGATTGACACTTAACGGGACAAAGAATAAAGGGGGGAAGAAAAAGGAAACAATTAATCGAACTACAACCTGTTCGCCGTTCCGTTTAGCGAAAATATGCGAAAGTCTGATCGTTCTATCAGTCTGAAGCGACATTGCTCTCTTTCGTGGAGTCGAAATTCCATTCGAAGGCCAATTCGATTTATCTAATCGCGTTCACCGATTTCTCAGATAGGAAGAGACAACCCACGATTGACGCGGATGAAAATTACGCGCTTTTAGTGGTTTTAGGTTATGTGAAAAGTCACCAGAATTGGCGCCCGAACGGTCCCCGGTCGAACAATGCAACTTCGATAAAATTTCCGCGGCGTAAAAATGATTAAACAGTAAAACAACGACGCAAGAAACTTGTATAAAAAAATATATTTCATACGCAGTTTCGAGAAGTATTGTATAAATATCGGGAGAAACAAATTGTAGACGAGTGGTTCTTTGTTGGTTTTTTTATCGAAAGATGGAAGTCCACGGTGCCGAAATTTAGCGAAACCGTATTTTTCTATCGAATAATATACAGGGTGTTCCGGCCACCCCAGGGAAAAATTTTAATGGGAGATTTTAGAGGCCAAAATAAGGCGAAAATCAAGAATATCAATTTCTTCACTGAGGCTTTGTTAAAAAGTTATTAACAATTAAATTTAAAAATTTCAAATCGTTCTGAAAAAAATATTTTAGTTGGAGGGGTCAATTGCAATCATTTTTGGTGAATACATATACCCTCGAAATCCTATCCACTTTCGAGAAAAAAATTCAAGAAGATGTGAAATTTTTCGACGGAAAAAAACAATTTCAAATCGTTTTGGAAAAATTATTTTCGGTTGCAAGGGTCTATTGCAATAATTTTTGGTCATTATACATACCCCCGAAATCCTACGCACTTTCGAGAAAAAAATTCCTTACCGAAAATCTAATTAGATTTCGACGAAAAAAAAATAATTTCAAATCGTTCTGAAAAAAATATTGTTAGCTGTGGGGGGCAATTACAATCATTTTTGGTGAATAGACATACCCCCGAAATCCTAAGCGTTTTCGAGAAAAAAATTCGAGAAGGTGTGAAATTTTTCGACGAAATTAAAGTATTTCAAATCATTCTGAAAAAAATATTGTTAGCTGTGGGGGTCAATTAGAATCATTTTTGGTGAATAGACATACCCCCGAAATCCTGCGCATTTTCGAGAAAAAAATTCAGAACCAATGGAAATTTAAACGTTAATAACTTTTTAACGAAGCCTCAATCAAGAAATTGGTATTCTTGATTTTCGTCTTATTTGGGCCTCTAGAATCTTTCACTAAAATTTTTCCCATGGGTGGCCAAACACCCTGTATGTGTATAAATAAGTGTACTTGGACGATACTCTATTAAACGTTCAAATTTTAATGAAATCTATTCCGGGAATACTATTTTTCTATAGATTCGTACAAAAGAGCCCCGTGTATAAATATAAAAGAAATTATCGTACCGTGGCCTCTGACCGATTAATAAAATGAATAGTATAGAATAGTATAGGATCGAACACTGTGATTGTTTCGTAATCAGCGACGTTCGGTGTTTCGTTTGCGAAATTGAACGTTGCACTTTCGGTTTATAGTCTTTCGTTTAACGATCGCGAGCTACAGAAACGAAACGCCCGAAATGGCTCGGGTTATTCGGGAACTGTAAGTTCGAAACGTTTCTTTATGAGTATTTTGTCTCGTATCTGGGGAACAACGTAACATAAAGCGATTCCTCTCGTTCGAAAATACGTACGTCGAACGGAATCGAATTGAGCGGCCACCCGCGCGATAATAATCCGTTAAAGGTGTAAAAGTAACGTTTGCAGAATAGACAGTGTACAACTTTCCCTAAATATTTCTAAAACTTTCAACAAATATCGAACGAGTCTATAATTTAAAAGCGAACACGACAAAATTGAACAACTTCACGGCGAGACTGTATCGTTCGGTCTGAACTGGAACCAAAAACGGGCAAATAGGTTAACTCGATTGGAGGTTAGGTCTCGCTCGTTTCTGGCTCTGCTCTCGAACCTTCGCGATATAATAAAGAGACTATTGTTTCACGAGAAATTGCTCGACTGACTCGCGAAAGAAAATTCTGCGAACAGAACTTACGATTGATAAAAAGAACAAATCGAAAACAAACAATAGTAAACTAGTAGCAAAAATTTCCCATTCATCCCATTTGTTTCACAGCCGAAATAAAACGAAACGCAAAATTTCTCCTCGTTCCGAAAGAGAAAATGAAAAAAATAAAGAAACAATGTAAACGAATGCGAATCAAGAATAGTTAAAATTACAGAATAAAAATAATAACGTTTAAAATTGGACGAACACAGTTACAAACTCTTTTTCGATCCTTTACTCGGCACAAACACACATACGAGCTCGCGCACAGTCTTTCTTTCGTGTTTCTTTTGCTCGTTTGGCTAAATGATTTTCCTTCAACGATGGATTTCGGGTTCGTTTGTGTCAGTTCTCGTGAGGAACTGCAAAAGGCTCGGCAATTAGACGAAAGCTCACGGGCTCTACGGACTAGAGGGCGCGACGTATGCTTACGTGTACGTTTTATTATATAAAAATATACTACCAGTAACGTTTTTCGTGGTCTTCGTTAGAATGTTTCGTCCCGAACGTAGAAACGTTTTCCAATCTTTGCACGAACGAGCGTTCCTTTCGACGCACCATTAACCCTTAAATAAATATTTGAAAGACTAGAAGGCTCGAATGTTCGATTCAGAAAAAGTAAACTAGAAAAATATAAATCTCAACCGTACAACGAATAACAAATTTAAAAAAAGAAACATTCATCAACGTTTCGTTCAACAATATATAAAAATAAATTTATGGACGAACTTTCGTCCAAGAAAATTCATGATCAAAGTAAACTGCACGAGTAAAATATTCATATAACAACAGGAACACGATTTTCGTAAACTTTAATATATCTGGTCACGTTCCAACATTCGTTTCCCATTTATTGCTGCTTCCTTTTAAATAAATATAATATTATTGCTCGTAGAGAATGATTCCAACTTGAAATGTACAACAAATCATCGTTTTTAACCAAATTCGAGCGAAACAGGTGAAACTGAAAGTGTTTTAAAATCCCCTGACCTGCATCGCGATCGAAACTCCTAACAAAAGTTTACAAAATGGATTTCCACGGCGAAACGAGCCGCGAGAAAAATATTTCTACGTTCGAGACCATCTGTTTTCAGTTCCTCGGCGTCGCGACGTTCTCTCGAAGGTCGAGGCTGTCGCGAAAAATTGCACTTTTTTTACAGGGTTTCGTGACCCCCATGAAACTTTGCTTCGAGCCGCGCATAAGTCTGCGATTTTATCGTCAATTAAATAGTCTTGCTAATAAGGGCGCAACGCCTCGTGTGAATTTACGTTTCACCGCTTTCCGAGAGAATTTCGCGCACGAAATGACGGTATAATGATTCATGGAACACGAACGAAAATCGAGAGAAATAATACGTCCTTGGATCGCACATGCTAGAGACGGGCACATTTCTCTACAAATACTAGATAACAAATCGAAACGTTCGTTCGATTCGACAGTTTTAAATAAAATGCACTTAATTATTGTTAATTAAAAATGGGGAAAAACTGGGAAACATTTTAACGAGAGATTCTAGAGACTAAAATAAGACGACCATCGAGAATAATAATTTGTTGATCGAGGCTTTGTTAAAAAGTTATTAATGTTTAAAGTTCTGCCTGTAGAACGTCAATCTGCGTACAGCTGCGCAAGCGCGATAGTGGTTCTCATTCAACATGAGAGACTCTAGATAGGAACTATAAACGTTAATAACTTTTTAACGAAGCCTCGATCAACAAATTGTTATTCTTCATTTTCGTCTTATTTTGGCTTCTAGAATCTCCCATTAAAATTTTTCCCAAGGGTGGTTGAACACCCTGTACATATCTGTGGCTAGAAAAGTTCAATTTTTCCGGACAGAAACAGGTTGACAATCGTTAAGGCCACGTACCCATTAACAGCATGGTTTACTTTCTACTACTAATCCTTTTTTACCTGTGTAACCGGTTTAATTGAACAAAAAAATACATGATTTGTTCCTCTTCCTTTCGGAAGAAAGATATGTCGTACCATTTTAGTAATTTGCATGCATTATGTATTTCACATTTGTATCATTACAATATTTCTGTTTTCTATTATTATAGATGTAATTTAATGATCGTGAAAATAGTTATATTTATTTTATCGTGGAACGTTCGCTTTCTTGTTTGGTCAAAGTTTCTCTATTGCTTCAAGACCAACGATAATTGTAATTCACGCTGCAACAGTAATTTTTATTCTACAATTTATCTTTTATCTGTTATTTGAAATTGTTATCTAGGCGAGAGAATAATGCCCATCTCTGGCTCGAAGTGCCATAAATTCGTTTCTCGATATTTTGTGATATTGTTCCGTTCGAGGAGTAATCTTATTGCATCACAATTTCCAAAGGTTGTGCACCAACGATAATGGAGTTTTCAAACTTTCTTTGTCGACTTGAATCACGTGCGTTGCACAGAACATTTAAGTTCAACGCTTCAACTGCGTCTACGATTGCTTTTTTAACAGTTATATATAAAAAAATATTCTGCGTTTCTTGGGCATAATTATTCAAAAAGTGGTAAGAACATACTTCGATGTACAACTATATTTTGCCTGAGTATAATAAACATTTCGTTTGGCAGTC
Source organism: Colletes latitarsis (assembly GCF_051014445.1). Taxonomy (NCBI): domain Eukaryota; kingdom Metazoa; phylum Arthropoda; class Insecta; order Hymenoptera; family Colletidae; genus Colletes; species Colletes latitarsis. The sequence continues at coordinate 26,130,789 of NC_135139.1, forward strand.
AAAGCGCTAGTTGACTGAGAATCTTTCAGAGGCCATTTTTAGGAAACGATGCATGAATATAGGTGCAATTTCTAGTCCTTAGATCAGAAACTCGATACGAAGCAATCCTTGCACTAACAACTGCATTGTAGGATCAGAGAATAAATTTCAATGCGTAGAGTCTCGGTGGACAAAAACGTTTTTGACTATTCCTGCAGTCCTTAGTTTAAAAAACTATAACGTAACTATAGTTTCTTCGCTAAGATTACATATTGGAATATATTCTCTAATCTAACGTACATGTAAACGTTACGAATAGTCGTATTACAAAATTATTAACACGTTCGCGTCACAGCAACTTTTCAGTTCACGTTTATGCAAATAAACTCGGTACGATCTATAGACCAGTTCCATCATGCGAGACACATTATTTAGAATATTTAATTGGTCTATTTAGCACAGTTAATCGGTACACAGTTAAAAGCATGCATGTTACATTAAATAAAATTGCCACAAACGTGTTAAATGAGAGACAATAAATTGCAACAATAAATAATTATAAGATCACGTTTTTACCAAGTACACGAAACAGTACCTATATTTAAACAAATTTTCCAGCGAGTTTCCCAAGGAAACATTCCGCGCAACGCACGTTTCATAAGTTATTAACAATCGTGGGTAATATACATGGTGTTTATATTCCAGAAGTCTTTAGTTTTCAGAAGCTGCGTATACAGGGTGTCCCCCTAACTTCGTACCACTGTTTAGAAACTTTATTGCACGAAGGAGTCTTGCATGCAGGACGAGTTTCAAACATTCTTTATATCAATTATCCGAAAGTCTTCTTCGTGCAACAAATTACGAAGATGAAAAGGTGCTTGAGACGTAATTAGTCGAACACCCCGCGTATTTAACAATGGACTGGAGCTTCCGTAACATAATTAAAATATCTTGATCCTTGTATTCGATAAATCTCAATAAACTTCATTTTCAACATGTGGAAGAATATCTCTGTGGTTAATCAGAATAGAAATCCGCGTTGTTTTATACGTATATATATACAGGGTGTTCCTGCCACCCATGGGAAAAATTTTAATGGGGGATTCTAGAGGCCAAAATAAGTCGAAAATGAAGAGTACCAATTTGTTGATGGAGGCTTCGTTAAAAAGTCATTAACAATTAAATTAAAAAATTTCAAATCGTTCTAGAAAAATTATTTATAGTTAGAGGGGTCAATTACAATCATTTTTGGTGAATAGACATACCTTCGAATTCCTATCCACTTTCGAGAAAAAAAATCGGAAAGGTGGTGAAATTTTTCGGCGAAAAAGAAATTTTTCGAATCGTTCTAAAAAAAATATTTTCGGTCGCGGGGGTTAATTACAATCGTTTTTGGTCATTACACATACCCCCGAAATCCTGCGCAGTTTCGAGAAAAAAATTCCTTACCGAAAATTAGATTTCGACGAAAAAAAAATAATTTCAAATCGTTCTGAAAAAGATATTGTTAGCTGTGGGGGTCAATTGCAATCATTTTTGGTGAATAGACATACTCCCGAAATCCTACGCGTTTTCGAGAAAAAAATTCGAGAAGGTGTGAAATTTTTCGTCGAAATTAAAATATTTCAAATCGTTTTGAAAAAAATATTGTTAGCTGTGGGGGTCAATTACAATCATTTTTGGTGAATAGACATACCCCCGAAATCCTGCGCATTTTCGAGAAAAAAATTCAGAACAGGCGGAACTTTAAACGTTAATAACTTTTTAACGAAGGCTCCATCAATAAATTGGTATTCTTGATTTTCGCCTTATTTTAGCCTCTAGAATCTCTCGTTAAAATTTTTCCCACGGGTGTCCGAACACACTGTATATACATATATACAATATATATGTATATACACACACACAGAGTAACCAGAAAAAGCTTCGATTGGTTATGACTAACGTATGCTCGAGTAGTATAAATATATCGTGGGGCCTCGATAACGATGATCACGACGCGCCAAATGAATTCCAACGATCGTATAATTCGATCCAACGCACGATTTACATCGATGGCGGTGCATACGCCATTAAAAAATCATCTTTCAACGCGCTAACGACGCATCGATGACGAAAACAGAAGCGGAGAATTAACCAATCGGTACGTATTTCGTCCCCGAATTAGAATTAATTTCGTAATGGAGGTATAGTGATATCGAACCGAGCAACAACAGCCCAACGATCCTTGCTATTTCGCAATACAAGCGTAAAAACAATAACAATTAAGTTGCCGTACATTGTAAATAAACTGTGCAAGGTTAAAAGTAAAAAATTACGCTTGCCGATCGAAAAATTAAAATGGCGATATCGGTAGAGGCATCGTTATTTAGGATAATACGCGTTTCGACGTCTAGGTTAGGTCTTCCACGGTATAAAAAATTATAATCTAGAACAATCATACAAAATATTATATAATACCGAAGAAGACCCGAACCGGAAGTCGATTATGTATATTTCAAACAACAGTTCTTCCATCGATTATGTTTTCACTCGAGACACGCCTGTCACCAGAGACGAGCAAAATATTTTATTACGAACGATAAAAAGGACCCGTATCAAATTAGTTCGTTGTGAAATCGTTTTCTAATTTTAAACTTTATTTACGAAATAACGTGTTTGTTGTATTGTTTATATTTTCTTTACTCGTTATTCAAAATTAGTATTAAGAATTTTGCCCGTCCCTTGACACCAATACTGTCGCCGTCTATGTACAATAGATCTGTATAGAATAGGTTTCTTCGTTCGGTGTAGAAAGCACTCTTTCTTGAAGATAACTATTAAAAAATATGAGGATATCGTTCTTGGTAGTGGTGGTCTTAACAATAAACTTTAATATCATTTGTTCTCGAACAACTAATTGAAACTCGAACGTTTCAGGGCAACGATCACAATTACAAATCATCGAGGGTTGCCAAAAATAATCGTGTCGCGATCCGCCATCTTGTAATTTCGATCGCTGGCGCCGTGCAACTGTCGCGTTTTGATCGTTTCGCCGAACGTTAAAATTATAACTGGTTCGTGGTTGTTGGTGGTCTGTCGTCGGCGCGAGACAACGCTGGACGTCGAGATCTGGTACTGACTTGGACGAATTCTACTTTTTATATTCGACGAAACTAGGATCAATCGGGTTAAATCAAACATAAAAGTCCTCGGGTATACACGTGAAACATTAACTGCGTTGAACTTGGATGATGCATCGATGCAGAGAGTTCTCAAAATATGGCACGAAATAACGTAGCGGGGAATCAGACACAAAATAATCACATTGCACGGCGATGAGAACGATCAAAATCGAGCCAAATATACGAATGTTATATTTGCCTGGGCCAACACACTCCTTCCTATTAAAGACCCTCTGACTATCTTGAGTTATCGCCAGTTTATGACTATTCCGCTATTTCGTCCTTTAATATTACGTCTGTCGGTCGTTTTAATTTTATATTCATATTATTAGTCAAGGCTAACAACGTATACTCATTCTCGATTCTGAATATCTTAATGTACACGATAAAGATGTCTTATTGTTAAAATTAATTGCTAATCGACCGAGCCAAGTAACGAAAAGGTTAGGGAACCCCTCCATCGATGCAAAGAAACGATTCACGCTTTGGTCGCGTTAAAAATATTTCCTAGTATTGTACGATTACTAACTTGGGCAATGGGCCGCCATATTGGACAACGCAGGTCTGCCAAAACGTCGCGAATGTACCGTTCCGAGTCCGCTAGACCTCGATCAATCCCCAGGCTGGATCGCACTGACAACATTATTATTACCTCTCGCATACCGTCGCGCGAGCAATTCATTCGTCACTCATTCTTCGCGCAGAAAGCTGCGCAGAAACGTGCGCGAAATTTTTACCGCGTCACGAAAACACGACGTTCGCGCCGTGGAAACGAACCTGACACGTTCCCTCGACGCTGTGACCCCTTCTAGCTACGATTTAACACGTTCACTGCGGCACGGGGCACGCATTTCCCCTGTACTTCGTTCCGTGTGGGCCACACGTTTTGTTCGACCTCCATTCCACGTTGCAACGACTCGTTTAACACGTTCACTGCCAGACGAGAACCGTACAACTCTCTGCAAGACTAAAATTTCCATTTCAGACCGTTGTACACTACATAACCTAAAATCTGTACGGGTTACGCGACAGTTAAAGCGTTAAAACGTCACTCGAGCCCATTTTCCCGAAATTTTCAGACATCGAACACACCGTCGAGTTCAAAATGGGGTCCCGAAATGTCCGCAAGACTTCGATATGAAAATGCAATATGGAGATGGACATATTTGACCACCTACGTGGAAAGTTCAATATGCTAATTTTATAGGTGGAAGCCCAGTATGAGGCATATTGGACTTAGCCGCATATAAAAATCCAATATGGGGCACATGCCCAATACTACGGTGCGTGGAACCCAGCGTGAGACATGTTTAACCAGCACTGGGTACAAAGGTCCATGTATGGAGCATATTCGACAGTAGGTATACAGGGTGTTCAGCCACCCCTGGGAAAAATTTCCTAGAGGCCAAAATAAGACGGAAATCAAGAATACCAATTTGTTGATGGTGGCTTCGTTAAGAAATTATTAACGTTTAAAGTTCCGCCAATACTGAATTTTTTTCTCGAAAGTGGGTAAGATTTCGGGGGTATGTGTAAAGACCAAAAATGCTTGTAATTAACCCCTGTAATTAAATATAATTTTTTTAGAATGATTTGAAAATTTTTTTTTCCATCGAAAAATTTCACCACCTTCCCAATTTTTTTTCTCGAAAGTGGTTAGGATTTCGGGGGTATGTGTAATGACCAAGAATGCTTGTAATTGATCGCTCTAACTAAAAATAATTTTTCCAGAACGATTTGAAATTTTTGAATTTAATTGTTAATAACTTTTTAACGAAGCCTCCGTCAAGAAATTGGTATTCTTGATTTTCGTCTTATTTGGGCCTCTAGAATCCCCCATTAAAATTTTTCCCAGGGTTGACTGAACACTCTGTATAGTAATCCAGTGTGAACGTTATTAAAATCTACCACAGTGAACGCATTAAAGACCATAAATGTGGGAGAATCTCTGTGCTCTGCTGCGTCGCTAAAAGGCCTCGATTCGTCGCCAGCTCGCGTGCAAATAATCGATAAAATATAGATACTGGGTAAACGTACCAGCGACCAACGATTACCCAATCGACGCTTCTAGCACTTTTTAAATATTCAGCTGGCTTTAAATACCCGCCGGCAGGTCACACGGCAGCCAATGTGTTAATTTGTTTCTAATTAAAAGCACTGTGCAATTGGTCGAAATATCTAAAAATACGAAAATTAAATAAAAATCGTACGAAGCAATAACTAGGAGAAATTCATTCAACAAAGCGTCGATCCTTCCAACCTCGTAGGATCGTCTAATTCATAAAATCAATTGTAACAAATTTCACTGATTAAACACATGATTCCTTCCAAATTTTACATCCTTACATATCACCGATACGTTTACCCGATGTGCACCTATTCGTACCAACGCAGCGAGTAAAAAAAAAGACCATATCGAATCGCGAATAAAATAGTCTCTAGACGGGAAAGAAAAAAAACTAGTCAACGTAAAAGAGTAAAATAATAAGTTATGCAGAATAATCGTGTATGTACAAAGTTTAAAAAAATAGTCGAGTCCGATAAAAGGAAATCTCGCGTGCAACGTGATCTGATAATGTTTGCGTCGCTAGAGAATTTCGTCGCAGTTCTGGCACCCCTGCCTTAATGTAAGATATAATAGATACGATATATAGGCAAATAAGGATCTGTACAGTAACAATGGTTTGCGATCAGGCCTCGATTCCCTGATTTCTCTCGATTCGTGAACGGGACACAGAATTTCATGAACGGAATTATCGTGAACGCAATATTCCCCCTTTCACGAATCGTCACGCGTCTCCTGAACCACGGTTACGACCATACGTGCGGTTACGCGTTTTCATCGATAGCCGTAACTCGTGCAATGGCACTGGATCGGATTGGCACAGGTCAACAACCACTTCGAACGAAGGAAAAAACGTCGTTTTCTTGTTTCTTCGAGTAAGAAAAAAAAAAAAGAAAGAAAAAACCGTCGAGATCGATAAACCGATCGAACTTTCGTAAGACCGTCGAAGTCGCCCGATGTCGCACCGTTGTCGACGAATAAAAAAATATTGTTTCTATGCAGAGGCGATCGGTTCGTCGAGAAACGATCTTGCAATATTATCGTGAACGGTTGAAATAATTAAAAGAACGGATAAAACACGGAAGGAAAAAGGAGCTTCCGACGTTGCCTCCTCAAAACAGTACCATACACAAACAGTTCGTAACTCTTCCGTGGTTACAGCACTCGACGGGGCTCGAGGTTTCCTCGACTCGTTAAAATTAGGTACTTTCTAGGAACGTGTAAATAATAATCTCTCCTCGCTGTCCTAGACGCGTGGTGGATATCTCGTGGTTCTCTTTGAATCCTCCGGAACTGTAGGCTCCCGAACTTTCCAGGCATCGAGGCGCAGTCTCCTCGTACGTCCTCCCGAGAGCGTGGAACGATAAACGTGTAAAAAATTGTCAGTCTAACGGTCGCGTCGAGTTCCTCCATAGTCCACTAGCGGCGCTCCGGTCGGGGGGAAAATGGCAGGAAAGAATAATTGACGTCGATGCGCGCGATCGCGGTCTCTCCGATCCGTCCGGTTCGTTCCATCGACTCGTAGGACAGTTCTGTACAGTAGGTACACTTTAGGAACGTTTATTAGATCCGTGGTCTCCGCCGGTCGCTTGTTAGCCATATTCGGGCCATTTTCAGACTCCCTGCCTTCTTCGCGAAGCGTCCCCAGCCTATCGGGTCGCGAACACCGACGATCGGGGGCCCCCATCAGTAGAACATCGGCGACCATTCGTGCCGTTGGCTCTCGGACACGGTGATCGGTAAGTAACCGACCGTCGGTGATGCAGGCAAGCACTGGAAACAGTAATTGGCCCCGGCGTTGTTGTCCCAGTACTGCTCGCCCTTGCACTGGAACCGAACTGCGAACTCCAGCCGCTGGCCCACCGACAGCGTGTGGCAATACAACGCGAACGCGAACTTGTCGCTGAAACCGTCGCACGAGTTCGGCACGTAGGTCGCCTGCAGGTCGCTGAAGTTTCGCCACGAGTTCAGTGTGTATCTGATGTGCACCGATTTGTGGAAGTCGAGGTTTATGACGCGCACGGTGCCCTGGATGTAGAACGAGACGGGATCCTGGACGAGCACGTTCTCCAGGCAGACGCGACGCTCGCGCACCAGGTCTAGGAAGTTCACCTGGCCGCCCGGTTGTTGGAACAGAGGCACCAGTGTCTTGTCCACCTTTCGAGGTTGCGGAAACGCGCAGCCCGATTCCCGTCTGCTGTCGCCGTACCGGAAGCCCCACGACTGGAGGCTGTTGACGGGGCTGGAGTCCTTCTGGAAGATGTCGTCGTAGACCAGGTCGCTGTACGCCGAGTTCGGTATCTTGGGGATCTCGTCCAGGAACGTCCTGACGTCTGCCAGGTCCAGGCCCAGCACGTCGGCGAATCGAACGATCTTCTTGCGTCCCGGCGTGCCCGGCGGCGTCTTCCCGGTCTTCAGAGACGAGCAACGTCTGATCTTCTGCGGCCTCTCTTCCTCCTCCTCCTCCTCGACGCTGTCCTCGCGCGACTCGTGGCTCAACACGTCGTCCCTGATCGTCGGGCTGGTGGCGATCTTCTGCAGCAGCAGGCACATCTTGTCCTCCTCGGCGTCGTTGGTCACCGTACCGTTCTCGATCTGTAGCTGCACCTCGTTCTTCAACGTCGACTCTGTCACGCGCTCGCCCGTCGAGCACTCGAGCGTCAGAGCGCCAGGGATGTTGATCATGCTGCTGTACGTCGAGTGATCCTCCGATTCGACCGTCTCCTCCACCTTCAGGGCGGCCATGCTGACCGGCAATTGCACGCTCGGTTCGTTGTTGGGTTCCTCCGTGTCCAGCGGCAGCTCCTCGTCGTTCGTGCTCTCCGAGGAGTCCGGCGACTCTTCTTTCGCGAGGTTCCTCGCGTTCTTTATGTCCTCCAGCTTGCCGTTCTCCGTGATCCCGTTGACAAAGTCGACCTCGTCGACGCCGCCCTCTATCTTCTCGTCCCTCCTGGTCAGCTCGCGAGTGATCGTCAGTCTTGGTCCGTGCATGGGTATCTCGGAGTCCGAGTGCGACTTGGGCAGTCGATTCTGAAGCGTGGCGGTCAGACTGGGACTGATTCTGGTGGGACTCTCGTCCTGCAGGGACATGGTGCTCTCGTCGAAGGTGCTCCATAAGGACTCGTGGCTGGCCGAGGTGGTCTCCAACGAGTCCTCCGAGTTGCACACCGACTCCTCTTTCCTCGACTCCCCGTCGACGATGTTGTTCCTTCTGAGCGAGGCGCTCGACTCGGACGTGTCCTCGGAATGTTCCACGTTGATCTCCGGCCTCCTGCGCGCGACCAGACCCTTGTTGGCCTTCGCCTCGCAACCGTTCGAGAGATTCGAGGTGGTCACTTCGCTGTCCGACGTGGTCACCGGGTCGAAGTAGACCTCGTTCTTCGCCTTCTCCGCGTCCGAGGACTCAGGATCGAAGTAGATGTCGCTGGAGTCGCTGTCGGGCGACGTGCCCGTCATAGGTGACGCGAACAGGCAACTGGACTCTATGTCCAAGCTGGACAGACTCACTTTCGAACCGTTTGGCGTGCAGTTGCAGGCGTCGTGATGGTTGGTCTTCAATATCCCTGGATTCACCAGGAGATCCGCCACCTCGGCCGCCGTGGCCTCCTCGGCCGGCGAGCCGAGGCCGTCCTCGAGATCGAGCTCGAAATCGTAGCACAGATTCGTCTCCGAACTGTGACGCGGCTGGTGCTGCAGAACATGATTGATCGACGCGTTGTTCGTCACCGGTTTGGCGGTCGACGACGAGCGCAGCCATGACGTTTCCTTGGGTTTCGAGGAATCGGCGTTCCGCTGGGACGCTTCCTCGCCCCCCAGGGACGTCAGCCGCCGATGAAGACGTCTGGCGAACGCCTCCGCGCGTCCACGGCAACTGCTGGGAAACAGGGAACTGACCAGGCCACAGGAAGGACCGCCGCTGTGGGCGCTGCCCGCCGAGTCTGTGCTGCCCATCTCAAGGACGGACGAGCCGGATGTCCCGTCGGCGTGCCTGCCCTCCGAGGGCGAGGTCGTACTGTTACCCTGCTCTTCCGGCTCTCGACTTTCGCTGTTCGCCTGGAACAAGAGACCAGTGAAGAAGTTTAGTAAGATAGAATTCGGTTCATTCGGTTCTAAGAATAAGGGAATTGACGGTCGAATTAATTTGGTAAGGCGGTGACGAAACATTTCTGGCCACCCATTATATTGTCGGTAAAAAATTTTTTCCTCGGAACTAGTGGAATCTATCAAAGTGTCTCGTTCAACATTCTATCAGTATCTGATCTAGTGGTGCCTATCGATGTGTCGGATTTAACGCATCCAAGAGTCGATCGAACGGTATTCGTCCATATTTAATCTAACGCTGCCTCTCCAGGTGTCTGATACACCGATGTCCATTTAAGTATTTGAACTTGGCGTAGACATTATATTCTTAAAGCAACTACGTTTTGTGTCGATGAGACGTCAAAGATAATTTCCTAGCGATCGACTGATTCCTAGAATTAGCGAATATCGATATAACAAAGTAGAAAATTAGGAAACCGTTATGAAGAGTGACTATAGTCTAGAGTTACGCGTAGAAGATTACAAAGCACCGAGGCTATATTTATCACGAAAATTGTCAATTATCGAGTGTATTATACCAGCAACGACGAAGCATAATAGAATTACCGAGATTGAATTTTTTAAAATACTCTCTACATTACGTTACGGGGTTCATTTGAGGTACGAAATATTTATTAGTTCATCGGACGATATTTAAGTGACGTTTACGAAATTACTGGGGTGGTTCCAGTTTCATATTTCAGGCTTGCATATTACGAAGATCCTTAAAATATCGCGTTTATAACGTCGCTGCATAGCGGGCCGCATATTCGCATTTTCGCTGGCGCCAGAAGTGAATTATCGTCGCCCATCCATCGTCGATAGGAGATAATACTTCATCGTATTAACATTATTAATATCTACAGAGTGGTTTTAAAGTTATCTTTCCATAAAGGAAAACGCTAATTTTTTCATTTTCTACGATTCGAATATAACAATGATCCGAGTTTTAATGTTATTCCACGGATACAATGGAGGTCAAGATCGACCTACAGAGCGTTAAACGAACGTGATTGGCGGACTCGAGACCGGGGATGAAAGTGCGTCATTGGTCGAGCTATTGTGGGTGATTTTGACGATGGAACTGGTAGAGGCGGAGGAAAATTTATTGCTTCCGAGTGTGTAAGTGTCGCAACCGAGGTCTGGACTAGGTCCATTGTTCTGATTTTTCCAAGGCGACCGGATGTCGTCTCGAAGGACCAGACGTCTGGCAACCGAGCATTTCCTCGACACGCTTCCAGAGGTCTCTCGCTGCACTTCTAAACTAAACGAACAACGAATTAATACGCAGTTGGGACTACGTATTGATTTCGATGCCATTAACTACGTAGTTTCAACTACGTATTAATTTAGTTCCCTTTGGACGAGAAATTGACATGGAACCAACGTACAAAACGACACAAATCTATGTGAACTCTGGCTAATGTCGATTAATCGTTACATAAATACTTGTAAATATTCGTCAATGGATGCAAGAAATAGTAAAGGAAATTTTCGTTCACTGACATGTTGAAACTGTGAATTACATAACCTAATACTTGCTTCGTTTGTAAACTACATACGTAACCTATAATTTGATTCGTTTGTAAACTGCATAACCTAACACTTGCTTTATTTGTAAACTACATACGTAACCTAAAATTTGATTCGTTTGTAAACTGCATAACCTAACACTTGCTTCGTTTGTAAGTTACATAACCTAAACTTTGTTTCATTAATAAATTACATTACCTAAACTTTGTCTCGTCTGTAATCTACATAACCTAAAATTTGTCTCGTCTGTAAACTTCATAACCTAACACTTGCTTCATTTGTAAACTACATACGTAATCTAAAATTTGATTCGTTTGTAAACTGCATAACCTAACACTTCCTTCGTTTGTAAACTACATAACCTAACACTTCCTTCGTTTGTAAACTACATAACTTAAACTTTGTCTCGTCTGTAATCTACATAACCTAAACTTTGTTTCATTAGTAAATTACATAACCTAAAATTTGTCTCGTCTGTAAACTTCATAACCTAACACTTGCTTCATTTGTAAACTACATACCTAAAATTTGATTCGTTTGTAAACTGCATAACCTAACACTTGCATCGTTTGTAAACTACATAACCTAAACTTTGTTTCATTAGTAAATTACATAACCAAAATTTGTCTCGTCTGTAAACTACATAACCTAAACTTTGTTTCGTTTGTGAACTACATAACCTAAACTTTGTTTCGTTTGTATAACCTAAAATTTGTACAATGTCGAAGCTTTACGACGAGGCCAGGAATAGAAGTTTAATTGTGTGGAAAGGGTTGTTAAAAAATGCGTGTGTAAAGGCTGTTTCGCAACGGTCGTCGGGTCACGGGGGTTCACGGAACGTCATTTGAATACAATTCGCGGCCGTCGTCTGGTGGATCGAATCCCTGGTTCGCGTATAAATTTGATCATCGTCCGTATCTGGTATCGGCTCGTAAATCTTGTTTTCCACTTAATACTCCGCGAACGCTTTGGCACCGCGGAATAGAATTACGTGGTTGTTAACACCCGTCGGCCGTACAGCGAAGAGAAAGACGAGGAAGAAAAGTCGATTGAGTTTAATTTAATCCGCCTGCGAAAATAACCGTCGAAACAGCTGCTGGACGATGCGTCGCTCATAAATCGAAACGAATGGCCGCGGCGTGACGTTTGACGCGGACGCGCGAAACGAACGACGAAAAGATCGTCGACGATCTCCGTCCATCATCGAATCGCCCCGTAGCGCGAGAGCTACGAGGACGAAAGACGCTACGAGTAACATTATCGGGCTGCTTCGTCGCTGTAACAGTCACTCATGCTGTGCATTCAACGGACAATCGTATTATTAACCCTCCCGTTAGAGTTACTACTGCTATTACAATGTTGTTATTATAATAGCTGCGAATTACGTCCAACGAGGAGCGTGTAAGCGCTGCGACATCCTTGAATGGAAACAACGTGGGCCGTTCTATTTATAAGCACCTTAAATTCTACAGGTTGCACTCGAGGACGGGGTTCAAGTCTCAACGACGAGTTTATTTTCTTAAACGGGGGGGGAAAAATGAGAGTAGCCTTACGAACAAACCATAGAATCTTTGTCTAGAGAGAAAAAAGAAATAATGACCTTGAAATGTTCTTGGTGCTTCCATCTGGAACCAAAGAAACGTAATCGAACCGTGTCCCCTATGTGATCGAACAACTTCTGCTTGGAACGTTCTTTCTTATCTTTGAAAATAAACGAGTTGTCCATGCGACCTGTTTTAACTGCCCCACCCTGTATATGCAGGACTTATAGATCCGCGTTCTCGCGTTCGTAGGCACCGTGGACGAACAACACTATCTCTTCGTGTATTAATTGGAGGAGTAATTAAAAGACTTTGTTTATTAAAAAACTATTTTTGTCAAATTTCGTAACTCTTAGAAGATTTGATTTTCTAAAAATAATTCTTCTTTTATGCGAACACGTAAACGCTTTTTACGATCTCCCATTAAAAGTCGTCGTTACAATTTCCGGTCCCTCGATAGCCTCCATCTTTTCACGAACTACATCTACGAATATTTTTGAGGTTAGCTGCCGTAAACGTTCCCTCGAAATTTCGCGAAAATAATTTGTCACGCGGATCGAACTTTCGCGCGCGGTTTCTGCAAATGCGTCTCGTCGATCAACGTTTTCTATCCGATCGCCAATAATGGAAAACAGGTCAGATTGCATTATTGCCAATTATCCCTGCCCGTACGTTCACGCTGAATTGTTGTCCGTGACTCGATTGAAGAACAGCGGATTTTCTTCGTGCCAATGATAAGTATTGTAAAAATTAACGATTCCATATCTGGTGAATACCGACAGGACTCGTATCGAAGCCCGGCACAAAGGTGGCCATTTTAAGCACTCGCGTCGACGGAGTACAAAAATGGCCGTAACTTCGAAACAAGGTCAAATAAGGCACGCGATTATATGAACCTCTTCCTCCGCTTTTGTGTCCCCATTCTGCTGTCCGACTGGGCTCCACGTTTTACGATTCACCTTGTATATTCAAAAGTACAGTAAGAAATAATCATATTTAAATATACAGGGTCTTCCGCCGCCCCTGGGAAAAATTTTAATAGGAGATTCCAGAGGCCAAAATAAGACGAAAATTAAGAATACCTATTTGTCGATGGAGACTTCGTTAAACAGTTATTAACAATTAAATTCAAAAATTTCAAATCGTTCTGGAAAAATTATTTTTAGGTAGAGGGGTCAATTACAATCATTTTTGGTGAATACACATACCCTCGAAATCCTATCCACTTTCGAGAAAAAAATTCGAGGTGTGAAATTTTTCGACGGAAAAAAAAAATTTTCAAATCATTCTAAAGAAATTATATTTCATTACAGGGTCAATTACAAGCATTTTTGGTCATTACACATACCCCCGAAATCCTACGCACTTTCGAGAAAAAAATTCCTTACCGAAAATCTAATTAGATGTCTAAATTTTTTCGACGAAAAAAAATAATTTCAAATCGTTTTGGAAAAATTATTTTCTGTTGGCGAGGTCAATTACAATCATTTTTGGTGAATACATATACCCTCGAAATCCTATCCACTTTCGAGAAAAAAATTCGGGAAGGTACTGAAATTTTTAGACGAAATTAAAAAATTTCAAATCGTTCTGAAAAAAATATTGTTACACGTGGGGGTTAATTACAATCATTTTTGGTGAATAGACATACCCCCGAAATCCTACGCACTTTCGAGAAAAAAATTCCTTACCGAAAATCTAATTAGATGTCTAAATTTTTTCGACGAAAAAAAATAATTTCAAATCGTTTTGGAAAAATTATTTTCTGTTGGCGAGGTCAATTACAATCATTTTTGGTGAATACATATACCCTCGAAATCCTATCCACTTTCGAGAAAAAAATTCGGGAAGGTACTGAAATTTTTAGACGAAATTAAAAAATTTCAAATCGTTCTGAAAAAAATATTGTTACACGTGGGGGTTAATTACAATCATTTTTGGTGAATAGACATACCCCCGAAATCCTACCCACTTTCGAGAAAAAAATTCAGAACTGGCGGAACTTTAAATGTTAATAACTTTTTAACGAAGCCTCCATCAAGAAATTGGTATTCTTGATTTTCGTCTTATTTTGGCCTCTAGAATCCCCCATTAAAATTTTTCCCAGGGTTAACTAAACACCCTGTATATACCAGTACCAAATGGTTAAAAACAGAAGTTAATTACAGCACCAATGGTTCGAATAATAGCAAATTAATTATATTTAAATGTAATTATTACTATAGAAATTTTACGTTGCACGTGTCTACGTATAAAATCTCCACATGCTAACGAATTTACGGAATTATCGCGGAACGAGAAATACGTAAATTGCGACGAAGGTCTCCGAAATAATAATGGAGATCCAGTTACGAAATGTTGTCGGCAAACTTGTTAGGGAGTTTCCGGTTAGTGTTTTCCCTTTCAACTCGCCGACCGAGCGACGCGTGTGGCGAACAGTTAATTATTCGATCGCGAACAGCGGGGCGCGTTGTTTGTAAACAAGATGGCGAAAATGAACTCGCGTTAATGACATCGCGGGGAAATTTGAGCGGAGATCACAAGGTTGGCTCACGGCCACGATGCTAATAGAAAGAGTGAGCGCAGGAAATGCGGATGATGGTCGTCATCTCGACCTACGTGTCGACATTTCGACGACGCAACGAGCCGCTGCGAATCGGTCGTGTGCGCGACGCGAAAATAATGGCGTCGTATAACACCGACGATAAATATTTTGATAAGCGAGACAGGCCAGATTTAGACAACGAACAGACGCTTCGAGGAATTTACGAAAGCATAGAACTACTCGGTAACTCGAAACGACGTAATTTAAATTTGAAACCCGATCACTGCTGACAGATAAAGGATTCCTTTTCTTTTGTTGGTGCAGCGAAACCTTGATCACTGCACGGAGGTCTCGTCTACAGTATTTACTTTAATTCCCTAATTTTCCTACCGAAAACTTACAAATAAATATTGTTACGTAGATAAAAATAAATTCTTTTTTAGATAATCGATAGAAACTATTTATTTTGAAGGGGAACTCGAGAGAATAGGTTTGTGCTCTCACCTCGTATTGGGCGTAGCTGTTGCGTCGTTCCATGAGCACTCGCATGCAAACCGACGAACAAAAACAGAAGAAACTCGCCGGGAAAGCAACACGGTCGCGAAACGTACACACGGAGACGAGACGAGGAAGAAGTAACGCCCTCGTTTCGCCCTCTGTCTTGCAATCGCAGAGGTCTGGCAATTATTTTTGGCGCCGAGCACGCCATAGCCGATCATCGAGAGCAATTGGTCAAGAAATGGAGCGTGATGACCACCATGATTCGTCTGCCCGGACCCGATTCGACGAATTTCGATCGAACCGATCCGTCGCGTACTTTCGGGACGGAAACTCGCTCGACCGACTCCGTAAACTTATTCTAATAATACAATAACTCGAGCCGTTCATCCGTATAAAATAAATATTCGACGCTGATGCCTTTTTATTTTCTTTGGCGGAGTTCATTCAAAATGGTTACGCGGCAAGTCGAGTTGGATCCGTTACAAATAAATATTGAAATGAATCGTCGATTTTTAACGGTTGATTCTGAAATTTAATTTTCGAAACTCATACGGAAACTTATTTATTTCCAGACGTGAAAAATTTTGTATTTGTAACTTGGTCTTTCCGAGTACCTGACAACATCGATCGATCGTGTTTCGAATTTAAAAATATTCGATTTTAAATATATCCTACGGAGGCGTGAGACGGATCGGAAAAACAAGGATCTTTAACCGCCCATCGAGGAAACGTTTTCTAAATATTGCACGGGTTTGCGTGGAAAATGGAACGATATAAATATCATTGGCAAAGAATCAGTTCTGCCTACCTGCTTTCCGCGGGAATCGACATTCTAACGGGGGGGCACGAAATTTCCAAATATCTAAGATTCCTCCAGACGCGTTTACGAACATCCCGAATGTTTATCGATAATTTCGAGTTCTATTTCGACTCGATGAATCGACGACGAAAACCAGCCGTCGAAGAGGATGACGACACGCCAAATTGGACAAATTGTCTTCTGGCGTCTCGACGCCCCGAAAGAATTTAAGCGTGCAAACTGCCGCCATCGCGGTACTGCCAGTAGAAAAAAAAACTGATTGAACGAATTAGATAACTCGTAACACGATTCCGCGTGTTGCGTCACTTTGGGGACACGGTTCAAGGAGAATCCACGTTGAAACTTAACGAACGGCTATTTTTAATCTACGCTATATTAACTGTAAACGAAAATTTGTTATTTCTGAAACTGGTGCAAGATGATTTTTTTATACATTGAGATATTTAAGGTTTAAATTGAATGTAAAATTTGTCAGCAGTAGTGGCACGTTGTAACGCTGGCTATTGTCCGGTCATCGACGTTCAGCATCATTGGGTCGCGTGCAGTACAGGATGGGTGACCGCTCGAGGAAAAAAATCGTATTGTGTTAATTTCTACATTGTTTATGGTCGTTTATATTTCTCTACCGGTTTGGTAAGTGGACAATACTTTCCCGTGAATAATTTAAACAGAAGAAAAAAAACTTATATTACAATAAAAATATATAGTATAATGAGCAACATCTGGTGGAAAATAAATTAATACGAATACGAATACGAGTGGGAGAGTGTAAGTAACTGGATGGGTACCATCTTTTAAATATTTCGATAAATAAAAATCTCGATTATTAATCCACGTGTTCCTAACGTATTTGAAAGAGGTAAGGGGGGTAGTGGATTTGAATTTGCGTGTAGTGAAACGTTTAATTCAATTAAATATTTATCCAGATAAGAATCTCCGGTGGTCTCTAGTCGTCTGGGCTAAGAAGTCTCCGGGGGACTCTATTATTACGCACAGAAAACGCAATGGAGGACCCTGGGGCGTCTAATACGAGCGGACAACTCTCTTCCCCGCGAAGGAGATATTTTTCCCTGGCTCGGATCGCACCTTGCCCCCGGCGAACGCCGTCGATCTTATCTGAATCGTAAAGTTTCTTTATCTGGATCATAAATACAGAAAGGAGCACGCGGACGGACCGGCCGCGGGTTAAGCGTGTCGAAGCCAGGGCGTTCCCGTGACTGGAATACAACGTCGGTGCACATCGATGAGCCTTGGAGGCCAACAGCCTCGGAGCCTCGTCTTACATAACTATTATCTATCACGCACGCCTAGACTTCCGATAGACGAGCGGCTTAGTGTGCGGGCAGACATATCGCGACCACGTGTGACTAGTGTATATGGAAGAACAGATGTAGTTTCCCCGATTGCTATCGTCACACGTTCGGTGCACCGTATCCGTGTCATTCTTTCAACACGTCCGCTGACAGGACAGAACAATTATTTTTACGAGACCGAAACTCTCCTTTAGAGTTTTTACTTTGATTTAAAGTACTTATTTAAAACATCTTCGGATTCAACTGATCGGCACGCTCGACGAGAGCAAACTCGATCGGAAAAAAAGAATACGAAAATCGAAACGACAATCGACGCAATTGTCGCTTGGACTCGTTAACCTTTTGCCCCCGCTGAATTGGTCGCCGATAAAAGAAGTCCACTACGCTGGACTCGTTTCACAATTTATTTTTTAATAATTCTACTTGAAAATACGGTGATTAAATAAAGGAGAGAAAATTCGGTAATCGTTAATTTTCGATTTCTTCGAAACGGAGGATAAGCGGTAAATATTTCGTTTGTAAAAAAGCAAAGTTGACCTTCGTATCTTGATAAAAATACAAGATTAAAAAACATTTCTGATCGTTTCGTGCGACTACTCACGTGTTGGAAACAGCCTAAAGTCGTTCTTGACGATATTATAGTTACAATGCACTAACCGTCCACTTTGAGTCAGTTAAAAATGGCGTACGACGGGGACAAGAGACCTTCTGTTCAGTGTGCAACGACTCGAGCTCTATAGTTGCAGGTAAACGGGACTGAAATGTAAGCATCGCGGGGATTGGTGCGATTATCCGAGTAACCAATTCAATAAGGAGCGCCACTTACACAATATATCCCCACTACCAATGGTCCACGTTGACCTCCCGCGTAATCGTTGGTAACAGGCCAACGATTTACTTTTGCATACTGTATTTCGCTCGTAATCGACATCTTTGCATTAATATACGTTAATTTTAGAGATCGGTAGGGTCTTTCTGGACCCACATAAACATAAACTGCACTTTCTATATGTATTTGAAATAATATCGCGTATACTTAAAAAGTAAACTTTTATAGAAACAGAATCAGAGAGGAGAAGTATCCGTTGCACCTTGCACATCCGAATACTTTTTTCTGCTATTTTTCTTAGCGTGATGTCTCATAACGGTACAATCGATTATGCGGAATAGCTCTTCGATGCATGGTATTACGAATCCCGTTTTTAAAATTCTAATAATTCTCGTCGTACCTCGATAGCCATACCAAATATAGTCGTTAATAATTGCGTGCCCATATATAGTAGCTTCGGAAGAAACCAATAACGACGCCATTATAAATAGATTTTCTAAAAATTGGATTATTTGCGTTTCGATCGATCAATAAATAAAATTGCTACCGTAGACGCGAGATTGTATTCGAGACTGAGCATTTTTTGAAAGTGTCACGGCTCGTTAATTGTCGATCGAAAATAAAATAAATATCGATCGGAAAGAGGGGTCCCCCGTGATCGGTTCGGAAGCGATTTTCAGCGATCTGTTGTCGGTACACGCGCCCGTAATCGTCGGCTTCCTGCAAGAAGGCCAACAACCACTAATTTAAAACATGCGTAGGACTCGGTGTATTCGTGTACGTGTGCCCACGCGCGCGGAGAACGTTGCACCTGGAAGAAACGAGACGAGATGCAAACGACTCGAGTCCGACCCTAGACATTCTCTCCAGTGTGGAATTTATCGATGGCCTCGACAACGCGATTAACCAATAATTAACCCTATCGATCAACCTCTTCGATGGTGCTTCGCCCGTAACGCGTTTAAGCCAACATTGAAACCAAAGTCGATAGGAGCAATTTGTACCATCGTCAATTAACGATCATTCGCTGAATTGACTCCGCAAAAAATAAGCAAAGAAACGTCGGGTCCGTTTAGGCTCATAAAATTTCTATTTTGTAATATAAATTATAGAAGGCTCTGCGATTTTTGTTAATTTTCACAAAGTCTTGCTACGAATAAGTGATAAAGTTTACCGGGTCGTTCGTTTAAATAGAAAAATCACAAAGTCGCGGACGACCGACGAGTTAAACCACGCGCGGAGGAGAAACGAGACGCAGCAATTCGATATCGTCGCATACTTTATCTCGAAACGAGTTCCAATGTAATGAAAATGTGGCTGAGCGGATTAATATAAAATTTCATCGATCCCTCGTCGCGGACGAGGAATGCGTCCAGAGTTGTTTCAAAACAACTCCACCGTTCCCGTACGACGCGAATAAATTTGTAATTTCAGTAATCCTTCGCACTTCACATTCACGTATAACCTAATTTTTACACAGAATACACACAACTATGGTTTGGTCCAGATGCTACAACCCTATCGGTATAAACAAGTTATTTATACTACGTAGCAGTTGTCTCGTTACCTGACTCGCGCTGTCCTAACCTAAAAATAAGACGGACGTCACGCGGCGCTTCTACGCGCTGAAAGCAGGAAAAATGGAGTCGCCGGCGACCAGGAAAGGTTAGGAACACGGAACGGGACGTTCAACGGATACAAAGGAATGCCTGGAGCTGCGTCACGAGGGAGATAATCGACGCGGAGTTCTCGAAACGGTAACGAAGGACGCGGAAGAAAATGGACGACGCAGTTTAGAGATATTGAAAACGTACCACGTGCCAGGAGGCACACGGTCGTCTCCGTTCCCGGCTCTATAGTGACGCCGGCCGTTTTATTTTCGCCCGATCGTTCACCGGCACAGTTTAAATCGTGACTACTTGACCCACGGCTAGGGCAACGTCGCAATTTATCGTGACAGATTTATCGTCTTTACTCCTACAAGGAGACCGGGGCCAATCAACGCCGAGATCCCGCTCTAATTGATTAGCAACAAATTACGTGGGGCGCAACCGACCTACAGGGTGTCCAAAATGTTCGGTAGCAAACTTACGCTGCTCAATACCGAGCAAGTTCGTATAAACTTTCGCCTGAGAATGCTTCAAAATAACGTTGCAAAATAAACTAGGATACACATCTCCCCCAACAATTGAGAGTTGCAAGTTTGGGTTACGGGATAGTGTTAAAAATTTGTACATAAAAATATCTCTCACCCTATACCCTACTGTTTTTCTATGGTGACTAAAGAATCTTTTTGAGTATCATATGTATGTGGTTTTTGCAAGATGAAATATATTAAGAATTTCTTAAGTGGGTTCTACGTATAATAGTGTGATTCTTTCTTTTTATATATTTTGTACAGTTTTAAATATTTTAGTATAATTTTGGTCCTGACCTTTTTGGACACCCTGTACGCTTGACGCGTGGGCTCGTCGCAAGAAAACGCCTCGCCCTTCACTTTTTACACTTCGTTAGTAACGACTTCAAGACAAATTAACGACCGTTCCTGTCCACTTTTGCGTTCTCCATGTTTTTTACCGAATTATTCTCCACTGTCAGTACTACGCATTGGGGTGGCCAATAAACTATGTCAAACCTCCGGCGGATTACGTTTTTTGTCGCTTTTTAGCGCCAACTTCAGGAATGAATTCTGATGGAACAACTAATATTGTGCAAACGAATGTATTAGATATTAATTCTATTTTATCATACGAGAATGTTTCGAATTAAAAGACACCGGACAGTCTCGCGAGAATCGGCTATCGGTGGGCAGAGGTTTTTGCGAGAGTCCTGCGGCCGTTAAAGATGTTAACAACCATACAGGCGTATCGAACCCAATTGGCCGCTCAAGGCTACTTTCTCGACTGTGAATCATGTCAGTCACGACCCGGTTTCTGTGGGTTTATTGGTAGACTCGAGGGACACAGCGTGGACAAACTATACACGGTGGGGGTAGTCGCGTGATTTGCTAGGACTCTGGTTCACGTGGCGAGGGTCGCCATTGCTAAATATATTTCGTAAAACTTATTCTTTCTTATTCAAATTACATTTTATGTCGATACTATTCAAGCTCAGCGAATGAAAATTCCTAAATTTCCCAACTTCCGGAAACGACTTTTTTTCGGTATTTTAATAACTTTAAAAAATGTAAATGTACGACTGAAACATAATTAAATAAACTACAGAAAAGAATTGCAATTTCTGGAAGCGACGTTTTAACGCGAAGAGAATTGTCTTTTTTTTATGCGTTGCACCCCCGATGATCGAGTCAACAACCTTTCCTTTATCTAATTCGCGTCCTGATTATTCAACATTCCCAATTACGAGTTATCGGTTTGAACCACGCGGACAATTTAATCGTTTCTGAAATAATTCGAAAATTTCCCGATCGGATCCAATATGGCCGACGCGTGTCTAACCGTAACCCGATGCTTCCACTTCCGACTATCGATCCGCGCGGCAATGTTACGATAAGACGGTCGAGGAACAAATACTTCGGAAGATAAATTAAGTTTCTCGGTAAATCGTATCTTTCGTTCAAGAATACGGTTTCAAACGTCCCGCTATCTGGCAACAAACATTCGATTAGTCGGTTTATTTATGATTTTAATTACAGAAGAAAACTGGCCGGTTGTTTACATCGAAACAACGTTACGCTTATTCCGATAAACGCTCCACGTCGCGCACCGACACAAAAGTGGGTGCCGTTCGCGAGATAAACTCGTAAGAAAAACTTTACATTCAATTTTATAATCTTTGTTAATTTTACGAACTAATCTACTGTTTGTGATACAAAATATGGAGAAAAATTTGTGTGTCGTTTGGATTTAAACGTCTTTAACCAGTATTCGCTATCTTCCCATCGAACGTGTGTTGTAGTTATAACTCGTGGCGCTGGTATGGCTCAGCCTGTATAGCGTGTTGAAACGTTCTAAGTACCGGGGAATGTCTCAATGAATCAAGACATTTACGGGCAGACGATCGGCATAATTATTTTCAGCAATACACAAACGCGTATAACTTTGTCATCTTTGGCTATATTTAGACGTCGTTTAATTCGCTGCATAAAATCGCAATTATATACGGCGGTGAAACGTATACTGGCCGTTCGTAACGCACCCGGACACTTCCTTGTCCGACATGGAAAATGCAAATCAAGTGGACACGCAGTTTTCTGAAACGATCCTATTACCGCAATATGTTCCATTTCCATAATTTAAATCGTTCCTGTTGCTGGTGAAACTTATATATCGATGAGGGGGATTTACAAGCTATAGATTTATTCGTGTTCGTACCACTGTAATGGTGGATTCACTATAAATGGAAAGAAACTCGTTTCCTTGTGAATTTTTTTCATTTATTTTTATTGTATATGTTTTATAGAGTAGTTTTTTTATGTTAATAGGCAGGTGATGCTCAATTAAAAACTGATGGAAAGCTATAATTAGTATGAATAGTATATAGAAAACGTGGTGCTTTTTTTTGTCCAAGCGGTCACCCATCCAGCACTGTACGCCGCTCGATGAAGCTGCACGTCGGTGATCGTGCGTCAGTCGGTGTCGTTCGCTACACTACCACGTCGCTTCTATTTACGAAGCTATTTTGTTTTGTTTTTTCCTCTAATATTAACAGACAAGCAGTAGCCAACTAATGAACTAACAAAATAATGCAAAAGGACATACAGCACTGGCATAGAAGCTCGATCTAAAATAATAATTGCTGAGAAAATCATCCACATTATTTACACTGAAAATAAATATATTTTGTACTGTAAAAAACGTATCGAACACATGGTGAAAATATTGAATGGCTGACTGGTACTATTTGCTTGGCATAAATTCTCTAAAAAACGCTTTACAACCGAGAAAAAACCACCGACCTCTTAAGCGACTCGTGATTTATGGAGTCGAGGGCTGGCTCGTCGGGCGATTTTAGATTCCACCGTTCGCGGAGAACGACGAGAGAGGAATGATAGTAATTGATCGATTCGGTTGAATATTCATCGATACACCTTACAAATATTGTAACGCGAGGCCACCGGTGCCGCGTCGAGGGCCGACGCGTTGCCAAGAATAAATAAAGTCGCGGTTTATATTTAGCCAAGATGGAAATCGCGTCTCTGTCCGCGCGTTTCGAGAGATCGTTTTGTATTCGGTAATGCGTGCCGATCGCAACAGTCGGTTAACGCTGAAACTACCAACTCGCGTGTGTCGGACGGGCAAAGATCACTTGTTTTCGAAAGCAACGAATATTTAAAAAATATCCAGACTTTATTTAAATATATTTGCTTCTCAAATTTTATTATCATTATATTCAAAACTTTACCTAAAATCTGTAATAAATTTTATGATACTGGCAAAGAAAAAACTATAAAATCAGTCATTTTTCTTGGTGCATCGTAATCCTTCATTTTTGCACCCCTAAGTTGAATTTTCTAAAAAGTTTAAGAAACTTGACACGCGAATAAAGCTACCCTCGAGAGTCGAACAATTACGAACGAGAAAAATAAATCGATCGAATGGATCGCGTCGAATTCGGGACGCGCGCCAATTCGCGTAACATTTTTATTAACCGGATAAAAACGGGATGACATTTTGCTAACTGCGATGTATCCGTGTCGGCGGGCCTCCTTTGGCAGTCGACGCGAAATCAACACGAACACGTGCTTCTCTGTATATGCATGCGTGCGTGCATTCTGAAATGTGCTTCTTGCGCACTCGATCGTCCCCCCCCCTCCCCCCAACTGGTGGTAAACTTGATTCTATGCACACCGGCCGTGCAAGGTATTCAGCCATTGAGAAATCCGTCGTTTTTATCCCTACACATACGAGACGGAGATTAATGTTTTTATTAAGCAAACGAGACAGAGTTAAAAATTCCGAGTGCTTATTAACTCCTGCTCAATCGAATCTCTTCGTTTAGAATTGTAATTTTCTGACTTCGTAGAGATATGCAGGGTGTTCGGCCACCCATGGGAAAAATTTTAATGGGGGATTCTAGAGGCTAAAATAAAACGAAAATCAAGAATACCAATTTCTTGATGGAGGCTTCGTTAAAAAGTTATTAACATTTAAAGTTCCGCCAGTTCTGAATTTTTTTCTCGAAAGTGGGTAGGATTTCGGGGGTATGTCTATTCACCAAAAATGATTGTAATTAACCCCCACGTGTAACAATATTTTTTTCAGAACGATTTGAAATTTTTTAATTTCGTCTAAAAATTTCTGTACCTTCCCGAATTTTTTTCTCGAAAGTGGATAGGATTTCGAGGGTATATGTATTCACCAAAAATGATTGTAATTGACCTCCCCAACAGAAAATAATTTTTCCAAAACGATTTGAAATTTTTTTTTTCCGTCGAAAAATTTTACACCTTCTCGAATTTTTTTCTCGAAACTGGGTAAAATTTCGAGGGTATGTCTAATGACCAAAAATGATTGTAATTGACCCCCGCAGCTAACAATATTTTTTTCAGAACGATTTGAAATATTTTAATTTCGTCGTATGTACAAATTTTAAACCCTATTCCATAACACGAAAAATGCTGAGGAAAATTATCCTACACTAAGAAAATTGACCGTAATTATTTCTAAAAAAAAAAAAGAATAATTAAATTTGAATACCGCGAATGGACGAATGCTAATCGGTGAAAATAGCGGAAGTGCAACGAGTTCCATCGTTGTCGCGCGCCACGTCGTCGAATACCAAGCGAGCCGTTTCTAAGACGGCAGAGAAAGTCGGTGACAAGTTCCCGCCGGCGTCTATTTTTAAAGGCGCGCGGAAATAAGATCGTTGCGACACGGTTATAGGAGCAAGCACGTGCAATCGACGGAATCGATCGAGACCGATTTAAACGTCGAAACGTTATTCGGTAGCGTCGATCGTTCGACGTACGTTCCGTCGTGACAAATACATACCTCACCCCCCCTCGTCCGACACTCTGCACGTAACCGTGCAACAATATCGAGGTTCGTTGCTCCGCGTCCCCGTGAATCAAGACGCAATTGGAATCTCGTAAACCGTTAACGCTTGTTCGTAACAATTTACGACGTTGCTCCGTTTCGATCTCCCGACGAGTCGTAAAAATGAGAGTGACGACGTACAAACGGCCGCCTCGATTATAGATCGAAACAACGGACGGATAGAGACGTTTCGACACGAATAAAATTTCGTTTTTAACGGACACGCGCGCTCGAAACTTTTCCAACGACCGAGTGTCTCCGCTCGACGAAAACGAGTTTCGAAGCATTCGAGTACTCTGCTCGGCACCGAACGCGATAAATAAGGAATGCTGATCAAGTGGGAAGATATTTCGCGGCGACATTATCGAAGTAACAGAGTATAGCTCGCAAAGATTCCGGGAATTTGCATTTTTCGCGATGGAGAAAGCTATGATTTTCCCTTCGAGGTACCCGCCATTTTCCCCAAACGTCGAGCATCTAATTATAATTATTCTTAAATAATAAGTTGATTTCAAAAATATTTACAGTAATAATTATTGATATTTATAATAATAATAAGTCGTGTATGAGAAAAGAAAAAAACCAGGGGTGAAAAATCCATTCTCATGGTTATTGACCGTTTCAATAATAAATGGGTATTGATTTCCCAAGTAGTTGCCAGAGACGATTACGCGACTTCGCGAGTCGTCTCGCGTCGAGACTTTATAACAAGGATTAATTCCCTTCTCTATTTAACCGGAGACCCACGAGTCCCCAAGATGCAATCGTCCACCGCGCGATAAAGAATCCCACGATGAGAAAAGTTATTCGAACGACCGATTAGATAAATCTCGCCGCGGTCAACGAATCTTAACGGAGTAATCGCGACAGATATCATTAGATTAATGGCAAATGATCCTGCGACCCGCAACAAGGAAGATCCTCGACTACCGACGAAAC
The DNA here is from genome assembly GCF_051014445.1 of Colletes latitarsis. Lineage (NCBI taxonomy): Eukaryota > Metazoa > Arthropoda > Insecta > Hymenoptera > Colletidae > Colletes > Colletes latitarsis. The sequence goes on from NC_135139.1 coordinate 26,157,096, forward strand.
AGGAAACGATTAGAGAGAAGGGCAGGCGACTCTTGGAGAAATTGTTTCGCGATCACCGTCTATTCAACACGCATTCTATCTTCTCTATAAATTCGCGAAACGAGGGAAAATAATCGATAAACGGAATATACGTCGTCCGGAAGCCCCTTTGAAAGTTCTCAAACGCGAAATCTTTGACTAATTTTAAAAGATCTCTTAACGCTTTAATAGCCGCGTTAAATAATTTTATTATTCCAAGTTTCAAGGACCACACAGACTCGATATTATTTTACCACCGATTTGTTCGCCGATCGTACGTGTGCCCGTAATTGCTTTTCTATATGAACATCGTAAAACAAAGGGATTTCTTTCGAGTCGAGATTACTGGACGATACCGCCGATTCGACACCTTTCGCAATAAACGTAATTGAGAATAGGAGTCTAATAAACAAAGAATAATATGACACGATTCTATTAGAGCATCGACGACGATACGGGGGCTTTTATAGCTCGAGCATTCCCATTACAGAAACCATAAATGAAATACATATCCCAACCGTACTCTCGTCGCTCGGCGAGTGTTGCCGCAATTTAATTTCAGAGTTTACAACGTCCTACGGAGTCGTACCTTATTAGCGCACTTTACATCGATCACCCTTAAACGTTTTAAACAGCAAAGATTGGATCAATATCGTCAACAACCTGTTTTTCCCTTCCCAACCGGTGCCATCGTTTAAGAGAAGTTTTGTTATAAAACCTTTTTAAACGAAGCTGCTTTCCTTAATCTATCGTTTATATAACACATCTTCACACTCTTTCATTATCCGTTAAACATTATCGATATATAATCAAGACTTAAATCGAGACTGCCAATTTCTTCGTGTGTGATCAATTATTTATTATTACTCCACCAGTATTCCGTACAATGATTTATTTGTACTAAACGTTATTTATTATTACAACTGCGTGTTGCTAAAGTTTTATTTGCGAGTATTTCTATTTAATATTAACAGGCAAGTAATGCTTGATTAGAAAGGTCGATAGAAAACGAGACGTGATTTTTTTTCTCCTAGCGGTCACCCATCCCGTACTGCACGCCGCCTAATGCAGCTTTACTTCGCTGACCGGACGAGAAGCTGCGTCTCTAACGACGCACGACCGCTGACAAGTTTCACTTTTAATTTAAATCCTTAAATACCTCGATGTACAAATGGACTGTTCAAAAACAATAATTCTTAAGAAACAATTTTTTCCCATTTATATCTATATTACAGTGTACGCGAACACGAGCAGCAGTAACTGTAAATATAAATGGATGTTACATTAAGAATTTATGAACCATTGCTTGTATTTTTCTAAACCAAAAATAGGACGAAACGCCTGTTAGAAAATAACGGTCTCATAGTTTTAATTAATTAAATTCATACCGGTTCGAGACTACATAACTATAATGCAAGTAGGTTAGTGAAAGACTGCCAGAAACAGAAGAGAACTAAAAAGAGGTTATGTATCGTCCCAATTTATGTCAAAACCATGAATGTACAATTTCAAGCTCCAACGTTGCTAAAATGATACATATTCATGAATCGAGCTTAGAATATAATCGCCATCGTTACCTAACCGTGGACGTTTATGGTTTTGACATAAATTTAGGAGCAGAAAAAGACACTCAACGGTTCGAACTCCTCCGTTCCCCTACTCGTGGTTCTGTCATAAAGGGGACGCAAAAAAAAGCTACTTATAACCTAATGCTTCTTTGTTAACGACGAATAGTTATAACAAATACCTTTGACGAGAAATTTCTTTGGCAATTAGCTGTAGCAATTTGACTATGTTAAATTTCTGGTGCTTACCTGAAACAAAAAAGAAAAATCGAATTAGTAACAATGAATTTTGATATTTTAATTATTATAGTTAACTTGTAAAAATTTATAAGCTCGATCGAACGGTACATTTTAATAAACACGATTTTTTAATTGTACCCATTTCGATGGAATTCCATGTAATTGTTCTAAACAGTTTGTACGTTTCAAAGTAGCGACAGGAATGTTTCGCAACGACATTGCCAGCCTTTTTACGATACGTACGCGTTCAGATATGAAATTTCAGATTACGTGTCAACCGTGTCGACACATTCTACAGCGAATAACAAACAATTATGTCTACGTAACATGGAGGGATGTAGTACGCTGCTATTCGAAACGAGAATAAGCTGCCGGGTAATGCGTACTATCTCTTCGAAACGATCAATGCGAGCGTGTTACTACAAGGTACGACCATCGTACATAATTTACGCGCAATCAAAAATTTATTATCGAAACCAGTTCAACGTGTATCGGAACCGTGTATTCATCGTACATTATATTTAGTTCGAATTGGATTTTCCGAGTCGTGGAAACGTATTCGCGTCGAAAGGTGGCCATTTACGGGAGAATAAATTACAATTTTTTGATGCAATCTTTTTCCACCAAATTAAATGGACTCGAAGGTTGACAATTTTTTCTCTTTTCTTAAAAATGTCTGGAAGTAAAAATTTCTCGATAAAATTGCAACGACACTTTTAGACACTCGCCAGCAGAGGGCTACGCTCTCTCGTAAGTCTCGATCGACCACCTGTTGGTATACAGTGTTCGGCCAACCCTGGGAAAAATTTTAATGAGAGATTCTAGAAGCCAAAATAAGACGAAAATCAAGAATGCTAATTTGTTGATGAAGGTCTCGTTAAAAAGTTATTAACGTTTAAAGTTCCGCCTGTTCTGAATTTTTTTCTAGAAAGTGGGTAGGATTTCGGGGGTACGTGTAATGACCAAACATGGTTGTAATTAACCCCTGCAACTAAATATAATTTTTTCAGAATGATTTGAAATTTTTTAATAACTTTTTAATAAAGCCTCAGTCAAGAAATTGATATCCTTGATTTTCGTTTTATTTTAGCCTCTAGAATCTCCCATTAAAATTGTTCCCAGGGGTGGTCGAAGACTGTATATACAGGGTGTTTGAATGTCTCAGCGATCAAGACAGAGCCTGCTAGTGATCGAGTTACTCTTTACACAAAACGATGAGACGAAGGGTAACCTCAAAATCAGTGATGGGGGCCTTAATTTTAACTCATCCAAGGTGGAGAACGTCGATGATCGGAGAACCCTCCAATATTACAGATGATAATTGAGAGGGGTGGGAAAATCGCACGAGTGATCAACAACTTTGTTTATAGAATGTGAACTCTGGAATTTTGTCGATTGTTTTTCCGCGATCGTTGTTGGAGAATGATCCACAGACGGGGTAATTGGCGGGTTGACGGAGGTGAAACGTAGTCGAAGGGGTTAATAATAAGAGTCAACCGGTACCCGCGTCCTATTACCGACCGCGGAAGATTAGACGAAGCGGTACACGACGTATAGTTCCGTTGGGGTTGCGACGAGTCATTAATGCTTTCTGACAAAACATCTTTGCAACCCGTAATTACTTACGCGTTATTTATTACGTCCAAAGCCCATTGCCTCGCAACGAACCGTGCAACGATGCTCGAACAATTCACCGTGAAAAGAAAAGTCGTCGGTACAATCTGCGATACAACTTGCAACTTTCAGTTTGTCTAAATTTAGACTCGCACTACGGAATCTTAACAATGTGTACGGACAATGCCTTAGGAGCCTCGAACGTCGTCGTTCTCGACTACACGAATACTTTTATAATTAATATTTCTAATACGACACAATTGGGACGATAATAAATTACATTTATTATGTTTTCTTTTCTCCTAGTTCTTGTCGATTTCCACGATGCAATAATGCATATTTTATGCGCTAGATGATGTTTTCTAGACACGGTTCGTCGTGGAGGAAGCAAAACCAGTCCTCTTCATTTACATGTTAAACGGGAGTCCATAATTCAAATACGATTTAAAAGACTTTGTCGAGGTCTAGAAACCACGAGATGACGTTTAGAAAAAATATTTATTTAAATTTTATAATATTAATGCTCCTATGAAATTGTTACGTTCTAAAAAAATTTGTTCATCGATCGATGTTCTGTCTTCTTAGGGTACGCGAGATTTTACGATTTGCTCCTGTTTGTCTATTTCGTTCTTTGCCCCGGGGGAAGCTAATGGTGTCGTAAAATGTTAATGACCATTTTATTTTTACGCACAGATATATGGTAATTAGTTATGGGTGTGTGCGTTTAAATGTTAATTACAGCTTCGGAACTGCTTCTTCTGTTACGAAACATAACCGATGTGCCCTGAAAAATGTATCAGCGTGGACGATTGGAACGTTAAACCAGAAAATTGAAGAACAGATTTCTTGCTCTTTAATAGATGCAAAATAACCCGACGACATTTTTCGTATCGATTTTTACGATCGCGATTACGTCACCACTCTCCGACGTGTTTGAACTTTTACGATGAAATAAAATAAAAAATCTCCACGTCGTTTTTATAGGCGACGATATTTAAATATAATTAAACGAGGTTTTGTCACGGTTTCGGTAGACGAATTCAAACTGTCGGGAAAATTACGATTCTCGTATCGTCGTTGTGGGAGTGGAGAATTTCGCGAGACACGCTCAGGCGTGAAATACACGCGTTTGCACCTCGACGTTATCACGCAATAACGCATAGTCGCGGCTAATATCGTCGGTATAGTATTGCGTTTTACCCAAGCCGCAGACGATTTTTACAAGGATGTAGGTTAGATAATCGATGCGCTGTCGTATCGACGTAACTATTAAAATATCGTATGGCGGAGGAATTCGATCGCCTAAGCGAATCTGAAATAGAATTCGTCTCGGTCCGAGTGGCTCGAGAAAGCGTGCACTGCGGGGCTCGCGGCGAGAAGCTCCAGTTTCCGTTCCGGCGGTTCAACGAACGGCTACGGCCAAAAATTCGAAACTATTCTTTTCCTCGAGCATCGGTACGCGTGGTAAATGCACCTTGACACACTTCGTTTAATTAAGAATAGCACAAGGACCCGACGACCAAGTCTCGCATTCGCGATATCGCACCTCGAGCTAGGAATAAAAATTGGCTCGCGTCTGCCGGGTGAAACCACGCTCGAGATGGACTTCCTGTTGACGCGTACGCGCGACTCTTTCGATCGAGGCTCCGGAAACTGGCACTTTCCGTCGTTCCTTTATGCAACAACCGAGCGCATTAACCAGTTACCTGTGATTGACGAGTTTACTCGTCATGACACAAAATCCTGCTAATTCTCGATGACGAGTATACTCGTCGTACGTAAAAAATAGTGACCATTGACTATTGGAGAAGTGGGAGGATTTTGACGACTATACTCGTCATGATACAAAATCCTGCCACTTCTCCGATAGCCAATGGTCACTATCTTTTACGTATGACGAGTATACTCGTCGTGACACAAAATCCTGTCACTTCTCCATGACGAGTATACTCGTCTTGACATCAAATCCTGCCACTTCTCCATGACGAGTATACTCGTCGTACGTAAAAAATAGTGACCATTAACTATTGGAGAAATGGGAGGATTTTGACAACTATACTCGTCATGATACAAAATCCTGTCACTTCTCCATGACGAGTACATTCGTCATTACACAAAATCCTGCCAGTTCTCCATGACGAGTATACTCGTCGTACGTAAAAAATAGTGACCATTGACTATTGGAGAAATGGGAGGATTTTGACAACTATACTCGTCATGATACAAAATCCTGCCACTTCTCCATGACGAGTATACTCGTCGTACGTAAAAAATAGTGACCATTGGCTACTGGAGAAGTGGGAGGATTTTGACGAGTATACTCGTCATGATACAAAATCCTGTCACTTCTCCATGACGAGTACATTCGTCATTACACAAAATCCTGCCAGTTCTCCATGACGAGTATACTCGTCGTACGTAAAAAATAGTGACCATTGACTATTGTAGAAGTGGCAAGATTTTGACGAGTATACTCGTCATGACACAAAATCCTGCCATTTCTCCATGACGAGTATACTCGTCGTGCGTAAAAAATAGTGACCATTGGCTACTGGAGAAGATGTAAAAATGTAAATTATATTACATTACATATTATATTACATAATACCAATTTTTACATTGGCTAACCCAGACCTAACTCTTTGGGTCTGGTTCAGAGCCCTGAAAAAGTAGTCCCTTTGTAAAGCTTCTAATGGAACGTTGTTAAACGTATTTTTTGGGGCCCAAAAAATTTCAGAATGTCATTTAAACGCGTATAAATAAGCCTTGTAAATTTGACTGCAAAAGGTGTTATAGTATCGTTGCTAAAAATTCCCAGAAAAAGTTAAAAGAAACTGAGCTCTATGAAAGCCCTTTAAAGGGTTAAGAAGTGCGCAGGATTTATTATTTGACGTGTTATTCGCGTGCCTATGTTGCCTATCAGCCGGTTTGAGGAACACTCTTTATCCGCTTTGCCAATCTATACTCGTTTTTTTTTTTTTTACCGAGGTGTTGGTATATTCCACGATCCTGAAATTCTTACGTATTTAACGGGTGTTCCGTCCTGGATTCAGCGAGGACTATCGAGAGGATTAAGATTTAAACGAGATACGTGTCGGATGTTTCAACTGGATAAACATCTATCTGTGTACTAAATAGGTCGATTATCGTTGCCTGTGTTTCGACACGTTAACGTTATTATCAGTCCTGCAGCCTTGGCATGCATTGAACCGAACGACCAACGAGTGGATAGATAAAGACAATTGAAAAATAGTTATTGACACGCCGCACGATTGTTTTGTGCACGTGAATCGTTTTCAGGGACGCCGCGTATATGCGAAAACCAACGAGAGAGAACAATTTTAACCCTTCGACAGCGACTCGAGCACAGTTCCTTACGAAACGATATAAAATGGATCGTTGCGAGTCGAATACAGCTTTGGAAAATTTTATTCGATCGATATCCGCCTTGCACGATTTTATTTTAATTATTTCTAATTGCTTCTAACGAGAAGTTTCTTACGAATCCTTACGAACAACGTCCGCGTCGATACACGATCGAAAGTGTACACGATAAATCGAAAACTCGATACCTCGATGCGATTGTCTCGAAACGTTCGATATTCGATGCCCACTCGAAAACTTATCGTTCGGTTATCCGGGCGTTCGATACATCGACCTTCTCGATTCTCGAAGAATCGCAATTAACGCTTTAATTATTGCGAAGCGCGATATCATCGACGTAACCAATCAAAAGGACGCTTATTGTGAATCGCTGAACGATAACCTCGCGCATGCCTTCACTTTATAAGCTCGATCGCGTAAAAAAACAGAAGGGATCTCTCTCTCGACGTTGGCACAATGACTGCCGCGGATACGTTTCGCCAGCGTGTACGCGACGGATCGCATGAAAACGCGGGGCGGAGACAAAAGTCGCTCGTGTATCACCAGCGTTATAATTAGCAGATAGTCGCAGAATACCCGTTCCGCGAGTTCGATTGCGTTCCCATCGACTTTCAACTTATCGCTCGCGCGAAACGTTTGAAAGCCCCGTTCTGCGACGTTAGCGAATTTTATTCAACCGACTGTGTGTTATTCCGTTCAATTTCTGATGAAAAATCACGAATAAAACGTTCAGGTTTCAAATTAATTCTCGTTTTATGATAACTTTAAATCAGATTTTAAAAATGATTACTAATTTTTATCAGAAATTCTAAGAGATCTTTCAAAATTAATTGTACCGTGTTTGCGAGAGAACGAATAAACGTTTCCATTGCGTTATACGTATTCGTACCGTTGAGATACTTAAGGGTTTGTATTTATTTTTATATTGTTTATGGAAGATTCTGCGAATTCCGTCGGCATGAAATCACCAAAGATTACAACACCAGACTCCTTTGTAATTAGGTCTGAACTGGACTGGTCTTGAACCTTGGAGAAGGTGTTTTATTTCAAAAGACACGAGATAAGGAACACGTGTCCCCCAGACTGACTCTAGACACCGACCTAAATATATACATTCATTATCGTTAACGTGTGGCTATTATTTATTTTATTCCCCGAATATAATTATACCTCTATCAGTTTTCTGGTTGGCCACTGCTTGCCTGCTAATATTAGAGAGAGAAACAAAACGAAAAAAACTACTTCGTAAATAGAACTGACATGCTAGCGTAGCGAAGGACGCCGGTCGAGTCCGATCGTCGACGTGCAGCTGCATTGGGAGCGGTACAACTGGGATGGGTGACCGCTTTCGGGGAAAAAAACACCGTATAATGGTTTTATTACATTATTCCATACTTCTTCGTCGGTTTCGTAATTGTGTATTACTTGGTCGTTGATATTAAAAAACAAAAGAAACAACTACTTCGTAAATAGAAGTATAAATAGTAAACAACATCTGAAGAAAAACAAAGTTACGTAAGTGCAATTACCATTATACTGTACGAATGGGGGAAAAAACTAATTCGTAAATAGAAGTAAATACAGTGTAATAAACATCTGGTAAAAAGAAAGTTATATAAGTGCAATTACTATTATAATATACGAGTACGAATAGAGGAGGGGGGCTGCTTCGTAAATAGAAGTAATCACCGCACGAGTACGAGTGTTTGGCGGAACGGGGGTGGAAGAAAGGAAGGGGTGCGAGGGGTGGAAAGTGGATCAAAGAGAAAATAGAGCCACGGAAAGGGGGTGGTGTAGAGCAGCACAACAGGTATGCACCAAGTGGAGTAGCCGAGGCTGAGGAGCGGCCTGGTGAAGAACGTAGGGGGCAGCAGCCAAGCCTCCGGGAGGGTAATTTATTTAAACGACGGCCTATCTGCACGTCTATCGGGTTGCTAGTCTCGCGGTGGTTCGCTGATAAATCTCTTTCTCTCCGCTCGTGGTGTGTCGGTACTCTTTTCTGCCTCTCGACGTGGAAAAGGAGAAGGCGGAGGGTACACTAGGAAGGCTTGTTAGTAACTTCAGCAAAGTGCCGGGCGCAACGGCCGTTTTGTTTCCCCGTTTCGTAGCTGGACCGGCGATAAGGAGTTTCGCGCAACGACCCGGACTGTAAGGACCTCAACGTGCACGTTCTTGCAGGATCGCTGAACCACGAAGAAATCCGGGTGCCATACGTCTTCGTGGAGATTAGATCGCCATATCCGCCGTGACTCGATGTTACGCCGCCGGATTTTCGATAATAAAACGACAGGATTGCGATCATTAATCTCGAAAAAGGAACCGGTTACCGTTACCTCCCCCTCGCGAGCGCCATTTTTCCCCCTCCCTGCCGCTCCAAGGGGTTAGGCGCGAAAACTAGGTCGTTCAAAATTTGACTAAACCAGAAATTATTATTCGATATTGGAAATAACGTTGATCGATTCGGAAAGTTTCGTCGTTTCGTTCCCGTGATTCCATCGACGACCGGTGTGTGTGTGTGTGTCGGAGGAGAGTGCTTGCGTTGTTCCGCGCGCTATTTAAATAGCAACCGGTGTCGGTAAAGTCAGGAATTTAGTGGCTTGCATTCGCCGGGAGCAAGTAATAAGCGTATAGCTTTAAGTTTGTTGTAAGAGCGGCCTGAACTCGACGTTAAAGTTCACGCGACTGTGACTGAAACTGTGAGAAAGTCACCCTGGAATCTCTTCTAATAAACGTAACTATACTAGCGATTCTTCAAACCTGTCCTCTCACGACCCCAGGACGCGACCCCTTTTCTTTCACCAAAAGATATATATATACTTCGGTTAAAATTACATTACGGTAACAATTTATCGACTTTTTTCTAGTGTAAAAGTTAACATAAACTCGAATAAAAGTATACAGGATGTTCGCTCACCCCTGGGAAAAACTTTAATGGGGAATTCTAGAGGCCAAAATAAGACGATAATAAAGAATACCAATTTGTTGATGGAGCCTTCGTTAAAAAGTTATTAATGTTTAATGTTCCGCCTGTACAGAATTTTTTTCTAGAAAGTGGGTAGGATTTCGGGGGTAAGTATAATGACCAAAAATGCTTGTAATTGCTCCCTGTAATTAAATATAATTTTTTTAGAAGGATTTGAAAATTTTTTTTTCCGTCGAAAAATTCCACACCTCGAATTTTTTTCTCGAAAATACGTAGGATTTCGGGGGTATGTGTAATGACCAAAAACGCTTGTAATTGACCCCTGTAATTGAAAATAATTTTTCTAGAACGGTTTGAAATCTTTGAATTTAATTGTTAATAACTTTTTAACGAAGCCTCCATCAAGAAATTGGTATTCTTGATTTTCGTCTTATTTTGGCCTCTAGAACCCCCATTAAAATTTTTCCCAAGTATATTACTATAATGTAAGACCAATAGTCCAAAGACAAAGTATCTTTTTGGTGGACGATTCGAGGCGACTAGGAGGAACGAGTAGTAAAGTTTCGTCGCAATAAATATGAGGATCGTTGTGTATATGTACCTGGACTGACCTTCCACACCGTATCGTACGCACATTATCGCGGACGATTAAACATACTCGTCGTCGAAGCTTTCACCGAACCACGGCATCGTCGGCTGTCAAGCACGCCGCGAATTCGTGTAAACACGTTTTGACAAGGCATTCGTATTTGCAGACTGCCGTAAGCACGCGCATCCTAATGTGTTTTGTCGCGAAACATCTGAGACGCGCACCGTACCGTTTACTATGCTGTTCACAATCGCGATAAAATCCAGCCACGCATTCATAAAAGCTACAAACTTTCATAAGCCTCGATCCGTGTCTAGCGCCAGTCCTCCACGAAATCTGATTGCATTCAATCGCTTTTTAACCTCTTCGACTAAGCAAAACTGTATAAATATTCGATACGATGATCGAAATATCGGAATTTAATTTTTTTAACGATGTTCCAGCGCTTGGAAAAATCTGAAAAAATTACGCATCGATAACCGTAACGAGATTGAAAAATCGTAAAAATACAAACGCGATCGATGGACAACTTCGATATATAAAATCGATATGTCTGAATTTTTTTTAAATCGTTTAAAATCATCCGGTTTGCAAAGCAAAAATTTTGTAAAAATTTCGAGTGGGAGCGTCCATGATTTTTTTCCGTAATTTTCAAAAGAAGTTTCATGCTAGTTTTGCTGCTCGAGAAAATAATAAAAGCAGAGGTTGTTTCGACCCACTGAGAAGGAGTGGTTTTTGTCAATTTAGTTGCGTAAGAGAAACGAGTCGCCTCGATGCATAAGAATATGCGATTATACAGGATATTTGTATTCAGAAGAATGCAGCGGCGATGTAGCAACGAGTAGTCGTCGGTTTTAAGAGGAACCATCGACGACGAACGCCCGATGGAAACGCCAGCGTTCGCATTTTCTCAAGACGATTCTTTCTTTTCGCGCGGATCACATGGAATTATTAATATCCAATCGAACGACCTGACAATAAACAAGCTTATCGCCCCCGACTGTCCATTCTTAATTGAAACGTATAAAAGTTGAGTGCACGATTAGTTAACGGCTCGCTGGTTAATACAATTATCGCTGGAAACTGCAGCTCGAGTATTTCGACGTTGCTTTTAATCGAAAAGTTTGTTTCTCTTCGCCGATTGAAAAATAACGATCCAATGGTATTACCATTCGAATTAACATCGAGGTTAAATCAATGTTTATTTTCACTTTGTAGCGACGAAGAAAAAAATAATTATTTTATGCAACACGGTTAACGAACGACGAATCTATTATTAACAGAAGACACATGGGGCTCGCGAGATACGAATAATATCGCTTCGACTCGAGAAATGAGAATTATCAAACTGCAACGCAGTCGCAGACTCTTCAATGGCGTACTTTATTCCGCGAACAATTTATTTTTTTCTCCCATTTAAAAATGATTTTGGATATCGATATTAAATTTTTACCAACGCCATTATTAATAGAAGGGCCAACACCCTGTTAGAAAATTATTCATAGTAATCAATTTGTTGACTGAGCCCTCGTTAAAAAGTTATCAACAATTACATTAAAAAATTACAAATCGTTCTGGAAAAATTATTTTCAGTTGCGAGGGTTAATTACGATCATTTTTGGTGAATAGACATACCTCCGAAATCCTACCCACTTTCGAGAAAAAAAATCGGGAAGGTGTTGAAATTTTTTGGCGAAAAAAAAATTTTTCAAATCGTTCTAAAAAAATTATATTTAATTACAGGGGTAAATTACAAGTATTTTTGGTTATTACATATACCCTCGAAATCCTACCCACTTTCGAGAAAAACTTGAATTTTGTTGTATGAGTCAAATTGGCTCATTTCAGTAAAAATAGGTATATAATCAACATCCGTAAATCTAGTGTTAATTATTAATAACATCGAGAATTCTCAACGTCGCAAAATAATTCACGAATTGTTAATATTAATATCGAAGTGGAGGAAAGGGGATTATCGAACCGCAACAATAAAAGTTAACGACAATAATATTTTTGTGTGAACGGTTAACGAACGACGAAACTATTATTAACAAGAGGACCACACACGCCGCTGGCGAGATGTTAATAATATCGCAACGGACTGAGAAAATGAAATTATCGGAGTTATTGTCAGTTCTTGTATCCGCCGGGCAATAAATCTGCGGACTATCTCTAACAAAGTGCTGCACTTGAAGTAACGAAGAACTCGTTCATTCATTGTCAGCTGTTGCGGGTACGCGATGACTAACTGCCATATGGAAAATTCTATGAATACGTAATCGGCACTGGCGCAGCGAAGAATTCGAAATTCCATCCGAAACGAGGCTCGAGGTCTAATCAGTCTCAGATGTTTCCTTCTTCGTCGGTTTATCTCGTGCAAATTTCGACCGCGATAAGAAAAATGAAATATCGCCCGGAGAGCACGTCCGTAAACTAATTTCGGGCTCGACTGAACGTCAAAGATAAAAATACTCGTGAAAATTCCTACATCGTACCTCCTCGACCAAAAACTTTATAGGAATACCAATTTTCCGAATTATTTAACTCGTTCGTATTGTTGTTAACCCATTCGCTGCCAAGACGAGTATACTCGTCCTACTTTCAATGTGTTATAACATACAGGCTTTTGAATAATTTTTTGTGCCCACAAATATAAATATACAAATGTAAAAGACTTGAAAAAAATACTACAAATAAAATTTATTACAAAAATTATACAACTATTATTTAAAGAGAATGATCTTTTACAGATTTAAATTAAGCAAAAATCAACTTGATCGTGTATTTGTAACAAAATTTAATAGCAACGTAATCACATATTATTAATTATCTTTATGATAGGATTTGTAACAAAGCCCAATACGTAATGGAGGTTTATCAGGACAGATCGGAAATAAATGGCAATAGGGATAGCTTCATATAATATAAGCTTGGCAGCGAATAGGTTAAATTTATTATATCGCAAATTTGAAAACAAAATTCAAGTTGCATCTTTTCTTCTATGATTCAATTTTCACATATATTTAAAAAGTCTCTAAGAATGAATAGATTGTATTAAAAGATTTCTAAGACTATTTATTAGTGAATAAAAATATTTTTTTTTAGGTTCAATTGCACTTCGTAGGTACGCAGGTTGCACCAGTCGCCGCGATGCAATTCAGTGCATACGGTTGCGAGTCGCGATTGAGTCCAGTCCACCGAACGAACCGATTTTTCGGTGTCAAGGTGTACCAGAAGACGCACACTATCGTCACGGCCTTCGTTTTGCGGTGAAACGCTAATTCATTCATAGCACGAGCCGCAAAGGTTGATAACCTGACCAACCACAATTACCACCGAAAAATCATCGTCGATCGATTACTCGAACGTGATCGTCGTGCAAAATATACCGCGTTGGCGCCGCGCGGAACATTGGAAAGGAATTCGAAAACAAATCAGAGCACGAATAACGTAAATAATCACGTCCATCCTCTGTCATATTTTTAACCCAATTAGTTCCACTCCCCCCATAGAAAACGATATCTATTTATGTGGAGACAGTATATCTTTCCTGTTTCCATATTGCTCCTGATCGAGGAAAAATTTCGATCGAATTTCGAAATAATTGCTTTGCCAAAACTATTTTCAGATCAGATTTCTTCGAGGAAATTAAATGCTTCTTGGGAAAAATTTTAATGGAGGATTCTAGAGGCCAAAATAAGACGAAAATCGAGAATACCAATTTGTTGATGGAGGCTTCGTTAAAAAGTTATTAACGTTTAAAGATCAGCCTGTAATGAATTTTTTTCTAGGAAGTGGGTAGGATTTCGGGGGTATGTCTATTCACCAAAAATTATTGTAATTGACCCCCGCAGCTAACAATATTTTTTTCAGAACGATTTGAAATATTTTAATTTCGTCGAAAAATTTCACACGTTCTCGAATTTTTTTCTAAAAAGTGGGTAGGATTTCGGGGGTATGTGTAATGACCAAAAATGATTGTAATTGATCCCTGTAATTAAATATAATTTTTCCAGAACGATTTGAAAGTTTTAAATTTAATTGTTAATAACTTTTTAACGAGGCCTCCATCAACAAATTGGTATTCTTGATTTTCGTCTTATTTTGGCCTCTAGAATCTTCCATTAAAATTTTTCCCAGGGTTGGCCGAACCTCCTGTATATTAATTAATTAAATCGTAACGAGTATCGTCTTTTTAAAATTGTGAGAAGATACAGTGAAAATATTACCCTGAATTGCACCGAGTGGCGGGAGGGGGGGAATAATCTTCGACCCTCGGTCCCGTCACGAATCATCGAGATTCGACGCGAAAAAAATCGAGATAATTGTCGATGATAGCAAAACGAAACGAAACGAAACTCTGTGGAAACGAGTCGAACCTTTTTTGCATGCATCGAGAGCGACGTGAAATTTTAATCGACTCTCGTCGCTTCCGAACAACGAAATTAACGAGAAATAATTTATATTCGCGGCAGAATACGGTTAGGATGAATATTCGCTCGGCGTTCCTGGATCGCGAGAAATTGTCAAGCGCGTCCGCTACGATCGCGGAATAATGGACGACGGGGCAGGGAAATCCATAGATAAATTTATATTTATCGCGGGACGAGTATATTTATTTCGATCGAAAATATTTGTCTGTTATTCGATCGGGAGGAAAATTGGCTAGAATAATTAAAAATGGCTCGATCGGCGACGGAAAAAATCTGTAATCTCGGCGAGCACGAGCTCCGCGTATTCGCAATTGTCGCGGGACAAATAATATTCGTTTCGCTCGGCAAGGCTGCGAATTTTTCTGTCGGTAATAATTAGAGTATGCATGAGAGACGTTGAGGCGCATCGATGCGTCGCGACGCAGAGAGAGAAACGTTGAATGTCGCGCGCGATACGATACGCGGCGAACTAAATATAAATGCGTTATTAGATACGTGTTTTAAATTCAGAACAAATAACACTTATCTGCGGCTTTTTTTTCGATATAACGCGATAAGTCGACGACTGCAAATGTAAATCAGCCGAACCTCGAAACATGGCGGGTGAACGATAACTCGAGGAAACCGAATTTTCGATATAGTTCGATTTATCGAAGAAGAAACAACTCGTCCCCGAGAAATATACGAATTTCAAGAAACACCGTGGATAGAGAAAAGGGAACAGAAAATTTGAATTTTCCCGCCTTACGAAATTTCAGATTCGACCGTCGCAAATAAATTTTGTTGATATCGTGTTTTCTCGGTCGAGAGAATCGCGTGTGTTTCGCGAAGGGATCGTCCCCTCGATGAAAGGAGGCGATATAGTTATTTTTAAACGAAACATGCACGTATTTATAATCGAATAAAAATAACGATTTGTTTATTCACCATTGAGTGTCCATTCATTTGCTCCGTCGGTGTTTTCGACTCGTAAGTCGTCGTGGCTTCTTCCGCCTGCGTCATAATCGTGGTTTCCTTTCAAAACGCGAACGCGATCAGAGCGAAGTTACCGATTGAAAATAAACCGTGCACCGTCCAACGAACGTCGCGCATCTTCGTTCTCACATTTTCGAAATGCAGGGAAATTCTCGTATCGAGAGAGCTCTGTTTCCCGACACGTTACGTATACCGCGAACGATTCCGTTTTCCTTCGACTCGTGACAGGATCGATTTCCAACGTTCGACGACGAACGAAGAGTCACACTCGGTCCGCGGCAAACAATATCACTCTTATATCGTCGTCAGAACTCATTTCTTCTTTTTGCCTCGCGTTCCACGATTACTTTTCGTTTATCGTTCCCGACGGAGCCCGCTAAAATAATCCTCGTGCGTCTCCTCTGGCCGAAGTAATACGATCCACACGCGCACAAACAAACACAAAACTGACTCCCAATATTCTTCCAGCCGCCACGAATTTTCCAGACGGCCGTCTCCGATTACGCGCAGAAACGCGAACGTTCCTCGAGAGTGTCCGTTGCGTTCGGGGAAACGTTGTTTCTGTCTCTCGAAACGTCGACGTTCCCCGCGATCGATGCCTGGTACGACGTCGCAGGCGTCCCAACGTCGAGTGTCTCGCGTCGATTAAATTTTCGCGCGACCGTTGTCCGTTTCACGACGGAAGGGAACAAAAAAAAAAAAAGAGTAACGAAAATACGGTATACTCGAGCTGTCGAACTGCGCTCGCTGGGGGGAATCGAAAACTTTGGGACCAGGACGAGATTCTGTTGACGCGACGAGCGTGATTCTTTTTTTTTTTTTTGAGTAAATTCTTTGTAGCGATTAATCGAGCCCCGGGCACCATCGAGATCCTCGACGAGCACGACGGACGGGACAATTTTTCGGGAACACGAAGGTGCAACGGAGCAAAGACAGAAAAGGAGCCGGCGCGACCGGCCGGCTTACCACACACTGACTTCTGACTGGTCGAGCTAGTAGGTGACTCCGGGGACCCCTTCCATAACGCATAGCAACTGCTCGCAAGACGACTGATAAGTTCTTGCATTCTGTTGGGTTCGACAGATCGTCCTGACGATCGCCGTGATCGACCGCCAAGCCGTGAGGGCCGCCGATGGACGACCACGCTCATTTTACGGTGGACACGCACTATCCGTGGATAGAAAACGCTTTCTGGTCTATGATTTATGTGTCACCAGTCGTTACAAACTTGAAATAAAATTAAATTTCTCTTATTAAAATTGCAAATGGTGCTCGTGCGATCGTACGAATTTATTCCATTTTATTGTATTGCAATTTAAATTCTGTTTCTCAGGATCGACGTAGCAATATTAACACTAGGTTTACGGACACTCGTTGTGCATATTTTATTTTACATTAAAATGCAATTTTTCTTTTAATTAGAGTGTACATTCGTATCATTACGTCAATTAAATCCAACATAAATTGCGTAACGTTAGGTTTAGAACCTTAATGCGTCAAATTGACGTATTCCGTAAACCTAGTGTTAAAGAGAAAGCAGAATGAAAAGATCGTTAATTCCTGATTTACAACCAAAACTTCTGTTCTACACGAACAGTATCAGTTTATGAATGTTCCTGTACGCTCGGTTACAAATTATAACTTTGTCGGTCTTAATCTTGGCTAGTTATTAATGATCGTTATTAATGAACATGGTAAATTTGCACTGATTGACCCGTGCCATAACCGTTGGGCTTAACAGATCGTACCGACGATCAGCACGAGCTTATTTTGCCATTGCATACGATAAAGATATCTCGAGATAGAAAACCCATACCGATAATAAAATTTATCTGTGCGTAACGATTCGAAATTTTGTCCAAAAAATTGGCAACATCTAATTAGGTGCTTAAATTTTTCGAAGAAAAAAAAAGAATTTCAAATCGTTCTGGAAAAATTATTTTCTGTTGGGGGGGGTCAATTACAATCATTTTTGGTGAATAGACATAACCCCGAAATCCTGCGTATTTTCGAGAAAAAAATTCAATACTGGCGAAACTTTAAACGTTAATAACTTTTTAATGAAGCCTCCATCGACAAATTGGTATTCTTTATTTTCGTCTTATTTTGGCCTCCAGAATCCCCCATTAAAATTTCCCCCAGGGGTCGCCGAGCACCCTGTACAAGTTATAAAATAAATTTAAAAAATTCTACATGTGATTTCTATATTCCCAATCTTGCTTACCAAAGTGCAATAAATTTTCCAGTAATTTGCAACAACTGCGGCAACGTTTGCAGTCGATTTATTTTTACTCGACGGTAGCAAAATAAAATACACGATCATGAACGCATAGCACACCGTAGACGAGGCAAGGTAAAACGGCATTGTGCGGCTAATTGCAGTTTTACGATCCCGATCACGAGTTTCTTTCAGCGAGAGCAGTTTCTCTACGGCAAAAGTCTTCTGCAACTGGTTACAAATTGTAAGCACATACGATGTATAGGTATTTTAGCTAGTTATTAATAAACGGCGCATGGTAAATTCCGACTGGTCGAGCTGGTAGGTAACTCCACAGACCTAACCCCTACCATAACGCATAGCAACTGCTCGCGAGGCGACTGATAAATTCCCTCGCGTTCCGTTGGGTTCGACGTATCGTTCCGACGTTAATGTCCACGCTATCTGTTCGTTCGAACAATTAACAAAATTCAGGTAACGCTCAAACTCCGGTATATTCGTAGAAAATATTCCATTCCATTACATGGATACAACTTCCAACAATCTTCACCGAATTTTTCCGATTGTAACCTCACTGTCACTTTCGGCTCTTCGAACGCCATCTCTGACGCGTCCACGAAAACCGAGACCTAACCTAACCAATCAAGCAACTGGCATACCCACTATTTGTCGCAGAGCTTATATTCACAGCCTCCTTAAAACTCAAGGGACCCCAGTTACCTTTAATTCGTCGCGTACAATTATTTATAACAATGCTTGTAAAGTAATAAACTAAAAGTAACAAACTTTAAATTCGACTGAAATTTTTTTTAAGAGGTAAAAGTAAATCTAGTCCCCCGGTCTCGAAGCTCATTTTTAGCAACGCAGATCGAAAATCTATGTCGTTCGTTTCCCCGTAACGTCGAGGGGCCGTTAGGAGGCGGTCCATTTCTCGCGTGGCGTCCGATTGCACAAACCGAACACGACTCTCCGATAACGCGATCGTAACGATTGTTCTCGCGCACGCATCGCGAGGCAATAAAACGGAACGACGGGGTTACGAAACCCGACGCGGCGCGAAGAAATCGTTGGCGAAAAGAAAACAGAAAAAAGAAAACAGAAAAAAGAAAAAAAGAAATCGGGCAACGATAATTCTACGCGTCGTCGAGCGATCGTAAATCAACGACGGACGTGATATTATTAAATTATGCGCGTTCCCGCTATTAAAGGAGTGGATCTTCTATCGATCTTATCGACCCATTTCATCGATCTTATCGCGCGACAGTACGAAACGCCCACGCGTTCGTAATCACGGCCTCAACGGTGCGCGCGACCTACGCCAACACGCACCACGGGCCTAGATAACCTCGTTTTTCAACCGCGATAAAGAGAGAAAGCTAGAACGACTTCGCGTTGAAAATAATGAAATGAGGCGTAAATGCAGCCTCTGGAATGCCCTGGCCAACCCCGCGGGCCGATGGGAGGCCCCGTAAAAGGTACGCGCTGGAGATGCATCATCGACGACCGGATAGATTCGCCAAGTGGAAGTGTTAGGGGCACGCCAGACACGATTGAATCTTTCAGGAGAATGAGATTGTCAACCACGAACCAATCTAAATTCATATCCACGATGTATATGCGCGATATTTTATTTATTTACCCGGTATCCGGGTAGCATCCACTTCCTCTACGAACGCTAAATACAGTCGTGATTCGTTAAATGAACACCAGAGCGTAACAAAATTTATGTAACGTAAAATGAACAAATGATATTCGAATCTTTTTCTTAAACGCGAGAGTTTTTTTAGAGGGGGAGAATTAATAATATTTGAGACGATTCTTATTTTACAACTGACAACTGATAAGAAAACAAGTACGTTTTTGAGCGGAGATGTTCAGACTCGAGCGCCTGAAAGTCCGGGTTCTTCGTCGGTAGCTAAATTAGCGAACGCCATGAAGTCATTAATATTCATTAAGCCTGATTTTCTGGTCCATTCCCCTCATTCTACATTGATTGCATCTATTTACCACGTTGATCCGACGGAAAATTATTAATAAAAGAAAACGACGCGGACTGTCCTGAGCTAGAATTTCCAGTTGAAATATTAGATAATTTTTCGTTATAATGGAATTGAAAAATCGTATTTCTCCGCGAGAACTGCTTAACAATAAGCAACCGGTTCCTTGGAAACGAATAGTTGCATTGACCTAGATAAAACTTCAACAAGAGACGGTATTCTTAGATATACAAGAAGCTGCCAAATACCTTCAGAACTATGCAAATAGCAAAGTCTGGATGCATTGAAATATTAAATGAACCGTCGCGAACATTAAGGATGCTCGTTTCTATTAAAAGACATTAATACCTTGTTCAAATCGGAACCCTGAAAACCGAAAATTTTCATTTTCAACGTTACATATTCAATCCCGTTCAAACCGTTTGTTCCAGGGTCGTAAAATTGTTCTGACAAATAATTTGAGAGGGGGAGCTTGTAAAATTAACGAAATTATCGAGCAAGGTAATTTAAGTTCGAGTAAAAGTGGCGTAGTTTCGGGGAGAGCCACACACGAGGGTTAATTAATTAAAATACGCGCCGTTGGAGAATATTGTTACCTTGACACGGATCCGAATGTTCGATCGGTGTTAAAAATAAAGGTAAAACGTTTCTAGGCGAAAGCGAATTAGCAGGGAAACCCAACGAACCAGAACATTGAACCCGATTCGTAAAGTGTAAGAAAGGGGACTGGCCCCCGGGTCGCAAGGAACGATATCGCTGTCGCAAGACACGGAGATACGGTTGCACGCTGTTCGTCACATGAACAGCGCATGTCGTGGGTGCACGGTGAGCAAGAAGGAGAACGAGACCAGCAATAAAGATAATTCGTGCCAACCCGAACGTGGTGACCGTGCCCGCGAATATCGTACGCAGACTGGCCCGAGACAACGAAACGCATAAACCGTCGACGAATCGCTATCCCCCGACGACGTTTCGCCATTCATTTTCATGTTTGTCACGCGTGTAATCGATCGCGCGGCCATTCACAAACGCGACTGTCGAAGGTCAGGAACGCCGAAGAAACTGGTTCGTCGAAAATTGGCAAGACGTTATGAAAACCACCTCGAACATCCCACATAACGAACCTCGAATAATAATACAATCGATAAATAAAAGTAAAATAAGTCCTGATAAATCTTCGATTCAAAAATATGGACGAAAAGGGGAATTTTATTAATATACAGGGTGTTCGGCCACACCTGAGAAACATTTTAATGGGAAAATCAAGGATACTAATTTGTTGATTGAGGCTTCGTTAAAAAGTTATAGAAACATTTCCGGCCACACGTTAGATTTTTGGTAAGGAATTTTTTTCTCGAAAGTGCGTAGGATTTCGGGGGTATGTGTAATGATAAAAAATGATTGTAATTGACCCCCGCAACTGAAAATAATTTTTTTAGAACGATTTGAAATTTTTAAATTTAATTGTTAATAACTATTTAACGAAGCCTCAGTCAACAAATTGATACTCTTGATTTTCGTCTTATTTTGGCCTCTAGAATCTCCCATTAAAATTTTTCCCAGGGTTGGCGGAACACCCTGTGTTAATATGAAATAACCGTAAAAAAAATAATGTCAAACGTCGTCGAATAAAAGCCAACGAAATTGGGGCTTTCGAAATTTTTTTTTTTAACACAATTGCGTTTAGAACTTCTCTCGAACACTGTTAATTATGAAAATTGATCTGCTGAGGACGCAAGAATTAATTAGCGGTGTCAGGAGATGTCGAAAATTATAAACGATGCGGATTCGAACCACATTTCTGTGCGTCGTGTAACAAAATCAAAGTACGCGATCTTCGGGACCGCTCTAAGCGGATTTCACCGAAGTGAAAGCCGAGACCCGGCTTTCAAATACTTCAAACTTTGCCGGAGCGAATTTCTCTGAAACGTTGTATCGCTGTCAAACAATGTCTGCTTCGAGTAATTTATATTTTCTTTGACCGCACCGGTACGTTCTATAACTCGTGATTGACTTATAGCCGACGTACCTTGAAAATCGTTCACCTACACGATCAATTTAACCTACAATTGGTAGGGTGAAATTCTCGGTCGCAACAGAGTCGTTCTCCGAACTATAAACTAGCGAATCCATGTATAAAATACGACTAATTCGAAACGATAAATTTTATTTGTTTTCCATCCACTATTTTTGCACTTTAATTCGTGAAACTGAAAATGGAGGACACGAACGGAGGACACTCAGAGATAGGACATTCCGGGAAAGTAGTCGATCGATTCTGCTCGATTCCGAGAAACACAGTTCGAGTTGGGATTCTCGGACTCGCAATCGGTTCGGTGTTATTTGTTTTAAACGTATCAGATGACACTCTATAGTTAGACTATAGGCTGAAGAGATAGTCTAATCGCCTGATCGCGATCCTGCCACTCGTTTATCCACACTCGAGCCACTACCTCGGGGCTCTTATTAAACTCGTTGACCTATAGGCATCGAAATGGCCGACTATAGCAGAATATCCATTTTTTTTATTTAGAAAGTCTAGAATTATATTCGATTATCATTCGACCCATTTCAACCCTTAGAAAAATAACAATAAGCAAACTTTTTGGTTATTCGAAACTTAACTTTCTTATAACTAACGTAACTACTATAAAAGTTTCATCACATTTTGTTGTTCAGATCAATTTATTTTCTACTTGTCTATTACTCAACTTATTTCCGTTTACAACTTAATTTTCTAGCCCGAACAAAACAAAGTCAGGGATTGGTGGAAGAACTTTATTTTTCTCTCATTTTCGGCGTGTTCGATTATAATATTTATACTCTTTCGTTTCGAACGATCGATCCTACGCCCGGGGCGAGGGCGCAAGAAAATCACACCGGTTTCAAACGGTGATGGCCGCGTGTATCGTAAATACCGAGCACGCTATATATCTAAATTTCATACATAAACTGCATGAACAGTTACAATTCATCGTGACGGACAGGCGGCCCGCAGCCTGAGACAAAGACCCGTTGTCGATAGTCGTATAAATTATTACCAAGCTATACGTGCTATAAATATTAATCTAGCCTGGCTACAAGTGTTTCCGCAATCGCGTTTCTCGACTCGCTCTAATCGTCCACGTCTCGCATGGCGTTTCACAAAAACCATGCAATCAACGCGCGCACGCTTTTCGTCAATGGTGTTACATATCACACATGTATGTGTCGAAACGTTTGGTGGACTGGGCAATGACCCGATCATCTAGTGTACAACTGGCCCAATTTCCATTACTTTGTATGCTAATGCCCCACCACTGTAGGGGCCCAATTTCTAGTATACAGGGTGTACGCAAACCCTGGGAAAAATTTTAATGGGGGATTCTAGAGGCCAAAACAAGACGAAAATCAAGAATACCAATTTGTTGATGGAGGCTTCGTTAAAAAGTTATTATAGTTTAAAGTTCCGCCCGTTCTGAATTTTTTTCTCGAAAATGCGTAGGATTTCGGGGGTATGTCTATTCACCAAAAATGATTGTAATTGACCCCCAAAGCTAACAATATTTTTTTCAGAAGGATTTGAAATATTTTAATTTCGTCGAAAAATTTCACATCTTCTCGAATTTTTTTCTTGAAAATACGTAGGATTTCGGGGGTATGTGTAATGACCAAAAATGCTTGTAATTGACCCCTGTAATTGAAAATAATTTTTCCAGAACGATTTGAAACTTTTGAATTTAATTGTTAATAACTATTTAACGAAGTCTCGCGAAAAATTAGCAGAATAATTTTTCCCTTCGTTTCGTTGATACAGACAATGTAATCTCACCGATCGTCGATGTGTTCGAAGGAATATGGACGTGTCCGTCAAACTTTTTCGTACGTAAAATCGAAATGCCAAAAGGCCTCGCCGTCGATAACCCGCGTGTAATCGGGACAAGATAAATTACGTTAATGACTTGTAAGCAGCGGTGTTGTGCCTCTGCGTGTAAACGCTGGTCGCGTGAATAATCTAATTTCAACAGTCCCCGCGATGGAGGCGAAAAAAAACGCATTACCTAATCAAACAATTCGCGAATCTGTCGGTACATTTCGTCCTCTTAACGCTGCTTAGCACTTTTAGCGTTAAACAAGCTTCTTTTTCTTTTGGAGAAGGCGTAATTTTATGTCATTTTATTTCGAAATCTCTTATTTTTAGTGCATTCGTAGAGCAAAACTAGATAAATACGAAGAATTCGTAATTATTTTATAAATTTTATTACCATGCTTTGGGATGAATAAAAAAAGGATATTTAAAACCAAAAAGTATATAAATCCAGTGTCTAATAGAGAACTGACGTCCATTTTGTCGGAAGACGCGGTTGAAATACTTGGCCCGCGGGCCTAACGGAAGCGGACGGCGGGCCGTGTCTGGCCCGCGGGCTTGGATGCTCCGCGAAAGCAACAGACTTCGGGATCGCGAGTGCGCGTCACAGGCCGGCAGTCGTGCAGGAACGCGCAACGCTAAAAATAAAATCGTTTCCTTCAAAC
Organism: Colletes latitarsis; assembly: GCF_051014445.1. Lineage (NCBI taxonomy): Eukaryota > Metazoa > Arthropoda > Insecta > Hymenoptera > Colletidae > Colletes > Colletes latitarsis. The sequence goes on from NC_135139.1 coordinate 26,181,564, forward strand.
GGCCCGCTAAAAAAGCATACCAGCGAGGTAAGACGCACGCAAGGCCAGCTCGCGGTGCGTTTCGTCCGTATCGCTCGGTCTGGTTCGAACAGGAAGGAATCTCCTGAACAGCCGGCACGAAGAAGTCCCGAGTTAAATCATTTTCGCGGCGAAAAATCGAAAAAGCGGCCGCGCGTCGTAAGAGGATCGTGCGTGTCTTCTCGCGATAGGACGTTAACATAGTCTCAAAGCTGCAAGAACACACACGACATATACGAGCAGGGAGTGGTTACCGGGTCGAACAAAGAGAGAGAAAAAAAAAAAAAGAAAAAATATACAAAAGGGAAAGAGAAGGAGAACTCGATCCTGGTCTAGGAATTTACATCGTATTACGTCGAGCGCGATGGTCAATGCCAATAGTATTTTTCCCCGCGGTCACATCGAGCTAATAATGGTCCAGTTTTGCTCGTTAGTAATGCCCGGTTGCAATTACGGGCGCTACGCTCACGGGGACACCCGGTATATCGTACGCGGAGGGTGTGGTCCCACGACGGAAAGGGAGGAAAATCTCGTTGCTCTCTTAAGACGCATTATCGTGCGTAACGCATCGTATTTCAACCTGGCCGAGTTCGAGGGGGCCTCTATCTCCCGCGAAAATAAACGTCTCGCCCGTTCCTACGTACAGGGTGAGCCGAACGACCGGGACCAAGTTCCTTTCGGGGGTCGAAACATCCACAACGTACGATCGCAATCTTTATTTCGGACAATTCCGTCGGAATAATTTTTAGTAGGAGAATCTTTCGAGGGGGTAGATATATCCAAATTTATTTTGCAATTCTTTCGATCGAATTGTTTTATGTTTCTTAATTTTCGCAAAATTAGTCATCTGCTCGGCAATAGTATGTAAAGGTTAGTTTGAGTTCGTTGTTCGTGAACAAAATTCCCTCGAAAGTGAAAAAATGTAATCGATGGTGCACGACTCACCCTGTATACGAATACCTCGTTGTCAGGGCCGCAGCCACCGGGGTCTTGTAACAATGCAAGGTGAATGTATGACGGGACCCATTACGAATGAATAACGCTTCTGAACTGGTGATTAGTATAAAGGGGATCAACTAAATTAATGAGTTAGTGCCATTTAACACGTTCACCGCCACGTTTTCTACGCCCAGAGATATCCTCGATATCTGTTCGTACTGTAACGCGAAAAATAAATATATTCGATTCATTTTGCATTATTTTTATTCGTTTAACGACACGTTGTATATTTAAAACACGCAGCTAGAAGAACTAGACAATGTTGTTTCTCTTTGAAAAATTATTATAAACTGAACGTCGAGGAAAAAATATTCTGAGAGACTCGTGTCGCCACGAACACTGACGCGTGTGTACGGATAACATCGAAGAAGCCGAAGGTTCCCAAAGAGGTTCCTAACAACGGCCAAAATTCGACGGCCAAACGTAGAGGCCCGTTAATTTCGCATGCGAACGTCGAACGACCGTAACCAGAAGTCATTGGCCGTTGCAGCCTCTGCAACCACAAGCAAAGTGCAACCCGACTGGTATGCGTCTTCGAACGCACGCGCACGAGCATGCGCAACTGCGGTCCACGCGGGCACAAATTTTTCTAACCTCGTCTCCACGAGTACGAAAAAGAAACCAATACACGATTGTGGCCCAAACTAAAAAGAATAGAAGATCCCCCATACTAACTTCGAATTTTATCAACATTGTTTGAAATATCCGGCCATTTACGGCGGCGCAGAATGCATCTTTCGCCGTGCACGCGAGAGCACAATCCTCCGTGATCTCGCAACGTCACGGAAAACATACCGCGCCCTGATAATTGGCGTTACTTATGAGAATCACCGGCCACCATAAATAACGAAAAATTAACACGTCGACGAACCGCCGGGAGGAAAACGTAAGTGAAACACACCGAACGTTTGACTTAATTGGCGCAACTGAATGGTACGATTAATTACAGATCCCACGTACACCCGTCGACCGACGATAATTGAGAACGGGGGTGAGATTCATGGCGGAACGCATAAACCATATCCGAAACCTGTATGTTCGGTTTGCTCGTTGTCACGATTTTTCATGCGTGCATCAGGTGTCTGAGATTTGCTTGGTACACAGTTTGCAACGCTGCGGAGAAAATACAACGGTGGGTAACAGGAACCGTCGAATAATCGATTCCTCGTGATTTGCTATCGATAGCACCTATAATTACTTCTCCATATAGTTGGTCGCAAAAGTATCCGCACCGTATCGAAATAAATAAACTTTCTTCATATTTCAAACCGGTGCTTGCAACTACTATTATAATTAATAATAATGGGTAGATCAGGATTATAAATCGGTGCTGGTTAATTCGAAAAGCCAGAGAAGCAAACATTTCAAAATCCTTTTTTAATTTCTTAAGATTTCTTTTATCTACGGACGAGTTAAATTTCCTTTGAAAATTGTTAAATGGCTGTATAAAAAAGAAACTAATAAATGTTTGCTTCTCGATTTGTTATTTTCTAAAAAATTGATTTGATACTTGGCGATGTGACACTTTTGCGACTTGCTGTACCGTTTTTGCCTTTCATTGGTTCAATTTGTGTCAACATTCTCTACTTAATAGATCGCGAAATGCCGTACGACAGGCTTTAAACGCTTTACTTCAAATTTTCGCATTATTTTGAGCATGTTTCCTATGTACCTTAATCGCACTACTAACCACAACCATAAACGAAACAACCACAAATTGCACTGTCGCCAAGAAACTGTTTGGTTGAATGAACTGTAAGTAGAGGCAATTTCTCTTACGGAAATAAAATAATTACTGCCACGACTGTTGATTCTGGTTTACCTCCTTCACCGATTTCTCTAAAAGGTATCGATGCAACAGGACTACGCATATTAATCAAAAATGATTTTCAATATTTGCGTCTGAATTGTAGTTTTTTTCATTTCAAAAATTTTAATAGAGGATTCTAGAGGCCAAAATAAGACGAAAATCAAGGATACCATTTTGTTGATGGAGGTTTCGTTAAAAAGTTATTAACGTTTAAAGTTCCGCTCGTACTGAATTTTTTTCTCGAAAGTGCGTAGGATTTCAGGGGTATGTGTAATGACCAAAAATGATTGTCATTGACCCCTGCAACCGAAAATAATTTTTCCAGAACGATTAGAAATTTTTGAATTTAATTGTTAATCACTTTTCAACGAAACCTCCATCAACAAATTAGTATTCTTGATTTTCGTCTTATTTTGGTCCCTAGAATCCCCCATTAAAATGTTTCCCAGAGGTGGCCGAACACCCTGTATAATGTAACTTGCAAAGACTATAAATATGTCTACGAGAAACTAGATCTTAATTACCTGCACAATGTAAAGTCTCTAACGTGTGTGCAGTGTAAACGTTTACTTAGAAGAGATTAAGTCTGAAGCGACCCGATGATGAGGCACAGGACGTTGAACAAAGTATGATCCAAGTAACTTCACGAGACTCGGAAAACAGAATGAAACCGACGAAAATAAATTCTGAACTTTAAAAATTGGAAAAGCTTATTTTTGAAATACTGTGACGTTTATGATTCACGAGGATTTTTTTCAACCGGTTACACGATAATCCCCACTTAAGCTCGCGCGTGAAACTGTACACTAACTACGCTAATCTGACGATTTTTCAACCTTTGTCGAATCACGGTTTGAACCGAGCACGGTCGTAGTTCTTTCTGCCACCATCCTGGCTCTCTCTCCGACATCTATTTCTAGAGGCAGCGAAAGGTCGATCGTCAGGTTGTTGCGAACGTCAGCGCGTCATAACGCAAGAGTTCGCGGCGTCGGACGATAAAGATTCCGGAGTCAAGAAGCCGAAAGATAAAAGAGAACGAGACAGGCCGGGGAACGCGCCGTTTAAAACGAAACGCGAATGCAAATAGGATCAGCGGAACGTATCATTTACGATACTTGTTTTTCTGGCCCGTTGAAGGGCTAATTAAAAATGACCTCAGAACGAGCATACAGGTAATTAAGTGTACACGGCGTGTCGTTACCGTTACGTAGGTCGGTACTGCGGATTTAAAATAGAAAAAAGAAATATAGTCTCTCGACGTCAATGTAATAAAATTCGTTTCTCCGTCCGCTCTCGGTCGCTTCAACGTTTCGACTGACTCGCTCGACTTTCCACTCTTTCCTTCTCGTTCCTCGCACGCTTTCTTTGTTTCCATTCGCGCCGCTCTGACCTTCGTCCTGTCGGTTCCACGCACACACGCATGCCACGCAATACTTGAGAAAACAAAGCAACTCCCTAAATAGCAATAGGTCGTCGAGAAATGAATTCTATAGAATCGCCATTGTAGAACAGATAAACCATATATCTTCAAATGCTTGACGAAAGGAAAATAATAATTATCGTACGGGGAATTTGGAAGGATTTTATAAGATTTCGTAGGATTAAGGACACCGTACGGCTCGAGAGAGATAAACGGAAGGCTAGATAAACGAAATCCGCGCATCGTTAAATTCCCGGAGCCATTCTTCCCCCCTCCCCCCTGCGGCGGAGCTGTGCGGAGAAGAACGATCCCTTCGCGATGACCTTTCCAGACTACGGGACTAGGAAACCGAGTAAAACTACTAACACGAAGCCTCGACTCGTGGGAGGAGCTTGCGCCTCGGGGTGACTTTCAACAACTACGAGAGTCTAACCGACGCATGTTCGATCGAACGCAACCCTCTGGTCCAAGGTGACCTTCGCTGACGTAATCCCTATCCACGGACAGACAGGAGATGACAAACACAGCTGACGGCGAATAGGATTACGGTTGGCGAAGTGCGTAGCCCAACGCATGCTAATTCGGGCTGATGATGTATCTCCGGGGGAGAAAAGAAGCGCCCAAAAATGGCCGCGCGACCGCCATTACGATTTGGTCACCTTTCAGCCTCTAACGATCCGATCCGAATTTGCGACTCTCTATTATTCCGAACGAAAATTATTTGCTGTCGAAATTTATCTCGAAAACATGAAAGTCAGCGCGTTAACCATGAGTTTTTTAAAGCTCGCGATCCTTCTCGAGAGATCGTAGCGCGACAACTTTATAAAGTCAATACCCCGTGTGTCAACAAGAGAGAAATCACACGATCCTGCTAAAAGCATGGAATCCTGATTCCGTTGACTTTTTTTTTGCAATCCTACTTTTCTCAGCAGGTTATGTTCGATCGTGTCGAACCCTCTCCTCCTGGCATTAGACTGTTTGTCTTTTTTTTATTCAACATTTACCAAGTCAAACACGTTGCCCAACAGTTCGTAATACGATTGCTCGATACGACAGAGATTTTTAATGGCTTTTTCGGAAGTTTTACGTAAATGTAAAAGTACACGAACCTGGCGCCGTAGGATTAATGCGGCGAATAATGAAGTCGTCGAATGGATAAATCGATCGATCCCCTTCGTAGCTTCGAGGGTTCGCCGCGGGGTCAAACTAATCGTTAGACCCAGGCGTATTTTCCCGGTTCCCGCGAAAGAGGACCAAGGAAGTCGATTGGCCGGCAACCCGAACAAATTGCGTCCCGGTGTAATGCAACGAATCGCGATTTAAAGGTCGAGGTAAGATCGACGCGATCGATTGATACGATGCCGAATCGAGGTCGTCGTTCGCGCATCAACCGCCAGGCGAACGTGAACTCACGCAGAAGGGGGATCAAGGGTCGCAGCCAGAGCCCCACAGCGGCCGCGAAGATCAAAGACTGTGGCGGCGCTGGGCTCGTTTTTACGTGTCGACAACCCGAAGCGCCAAAGAAGAATCCCCCCATCGACGACGTTACACGCGACGCACCTGGCGGATACGGGCAAATTTTATTCTTGATTACGGGCGTATCGCGATATCACATTACTGCCGCCGTGAACTCTGAACCGAAAAGGTGCCAGAGGAATCGGATACCCTGGAGCACCGATGAAAATAGGCTACGTTCACGCGAATGTAAACTTCGGGCTGTGTGTCATTTACGCTATTAAGTTACTAACTGCAAAAGTCGCGGGAACACGACGGCCTCCGAGAAACGCAACTATGCAACGCCGCGCGATCCTGCAACAAGAATCCTAGGAGAATTTAATTGGTTATTCGAGAAGCTCCTCGTGTTCGAAAGGCTAGGGTCCTACCTTTACAGGGTTGCTGGACGATCGATTTCGATCTGCTTGGTACACGCCACCGACTCAAAAATATTTTAGGTTATCCCTTAAGAGGATTATGACTGTTCAGAGGGCGCGATGATCAACGTCATTGTTACATTTATTTATTATTTGTAAAAATCTTCTCCAGGTATTGTATGTAAAGGGTTCAGGGTTTATGTTTGAATAAATTAAAAATGAAATTTGTGAACGGTCGTGCCACGTTGGAAACGGTGCTCGTCAGATATCAGGGAAGTGAAGCTGCATTGGTGCACCCCTGGGAAAAATTGTAATGGGAGATTCCAGAGACCAAAATAAGACGAAAGTCAAGAATACCAATTTGTTGATGGAGGCTTCGTTAAAAAGTTATTAACAATTAAATTCAAAAATTTCTAATCGTTCTGGAAAAATTATTTTCGGTTGCAGGGGTCAATTACAATCATTTTTGGCGAATAGACATACCCTCGAAATCCTACCCACTTTTGAGAAAAAAAATTCAGTACGAATGGAACTTTAAACGTTAATAACTTTTTAAGGAGGTCTCCATCAACAAATTGGTATTCTTGATTTTCGTCTTATTTTGGCCTCTAGAGTCCCCCATTAAAATTTTTCCCGATATTGTCTGGGAAAACTGTATTGTCAACATCCTGTATTGTCTATATTACGTTTTTCTATCGATTTTATAATTAAGTATCATTTGCCATGTAATATTAAAGAGAAAAGTACTTTATATATGAAAACAATAGTGTAATTAACAATTCAATAACCTTGTAATGTTTAGTTCTAAGTTCTATAGAACAACACACTGCAATTAACTCGATTCAATCGTGAAGCATTAAATATGTTCGTAATCTTAGGTTAGTAAACTCCCAGAGTTGGTAATCTTAATCGTAGTCTGGAAACGATAGAATGCAAGAATAACGCCGCTAAATTGAAGTTATCACGCTCACTGTCATCGTCCATTTCTCAAAAAAAGAAAAAAAAAAAAAAAAAAATTGTACGTTACACAGTTCCCCGATAATTGCCTCGAACGAGAATATTAAAGTAAATATGTTTGTACTCGGCAATCATTTGTAATAACTACAATCGGATTGTACGAGTGAGATTTCGATGTTGACAGTGTCGAAACGTACAAATTCCAAATCAGAGTCCACCGAATATGAGTGAAACTGAAATTTTTCAACGATTTAAACTTTTAAATAAAAAGTTGAATTTTGAAAAATTGAATCCTGTGTTTCAAATCGACAAGTAAATTTATAAAAAAAATTTCGAACAATACAAGAAAGGATGTTCCCACGAGCGACTGTGGACTCGAGAATATTTGCAACTTTGGCATCATAACCTCTTTCGCGCAGGGTTCTCGTTAGACTTAATGAACGGTCAGGCCGTGCACACCAACGTTGAAGTAAATTAGCCGTTCATTCGCGGCTGAACATCAATTACACTTTTTCGACGATCACCGTAAAACACGTGTGAAGGATCTTAGCATCGAGGAAGTCCATTCTTCTGCGGTGAAACTTCGTTAACCTTAACATTATCGGCAAGAAGTTCGCGTGGATCACGGCGCGTTAAAACCGAAGCTTTAAGGTAAACACGACTATAATTTAATTCCGATACGAGAGAACGAACGCGTTAAAATTGCTATAATAAAAGCAGTTTAGATAGCGTTCTCCTCGTTACTCTAAAAGATTATTGCGAAAAATATATATATTTCTGGAATAATATATTTATCGAGTAAATTGCTTCTGTCTAATTTACGCGAAACTTTCAAAATGGAGGGAAAATACCATACGTCAAATAAAATCGATTGCTCGTATTAAAATAGTCGTTTGAAAAGTCCGATACTCCCCTTCCTTTCGTGATATAATTGTAACGAAAGACACAAATACTTTTCACGCTGTTACCAACATCAAACATTCAACAAGTTTTATCTCGACTATGCGTCTTCTTCTTGCATGCACGGAGATAAACGATACGCAAATATATTACCAATGACGCGAGCGTCTTTCTCGACGTATTCGTCGCTATCTTAGGATAACTAATTCGGTCCAAAAATTATTTAAAGTAAATTGAATACCAAATTAGACGGTATCTTAAACGTATGCGCCCGTAGCCGGTCGTTTCAAAACGATTTATTGCCACTGTCGCGTATAAATTACGATTTAATTCCCATCATTTGTTGTAATTACTTTGTGTCGTTGGCTTGTGGCCAGCTCCTTTGTCTCGACGAACGGTTGTATAACAATTCAAACGGATGGACGAGCTTTCAATAACTTTCAAAACTGCTATAGAATTATTAAAATCGATACGATTTGTACGTTGTATAATATGCCCGATTGGGAACTCAATGAAAACAAAATTAAATAATAATGATACAAGTGTTTGTTCGTTCCGCGATATCGTCGATAATACGAAAGAAGATTGTGGGCTTAAGAGCTTAAAATTAAGTCTTTAAATTGCTCAGAATGACGACCCTCTGTTTCTTTTAATAAAAACAACCTTAGAAGAGCGTCTAACAACTGATCAAATACAGAAACTATTTAATTCGAGGATCTATTATTTCATAAAAGGTTCAAATAAGCAGGAAACAATTTCTGCTCGAAAAGAGAAAATGAAACTCACGGCGTTTCGAAGGTTTCGTGCTTTCGCAAGATACGTACGATAAGCATTGTATCGCTACTGTTTACTTTCTGAATTGGTCTTGTTGACATTTTTTAGCTAATCGTAATACGATCGAGAGAGTAATCAGTATTACTGGGCGCCACCAACAAATCGTCCACGATTAGCTAGTATCACGTGTTCGACGCATGATAATCATACGACGTAGCGATACTTTCAGAGTCGGTAAAATTTAACCATCCGAGATTGTTTTCGTACGCTGCTAGCAGCACGTAGAAAACGACCTTAGGATCGGTTTTGTTTACGTTGAAGGCATTCGAGGCGAGAAGAATTTTTTATGGCTTTCCAAGACAAAACACTCGGCGACTGACGACACGCTAACGTCTCTTTTCATCATCTAACAGCCACGACCACCGTATCGTAACAATACCCGTGGATCTTGTTTCGTATTTCGTGTGGAAAATACTGAAAAAACGATACTCGATTAATCTGCAAGCTTTGAAAAAATTATAAAATTAATTTTTATTGTGAAATCTTCGCAATAAAATTCCAAAGATCTCGTAATGACGTTTTACAATAACCTAACTTGCGCGAGAGCATCGGTGTGTAAACAGAGAACTGAAAAGATCGCATATTTATATCAATAATGAATCTATCAACAATGCGCGTGAACATCTGCAACTAGCGTGGGCAATCTCGCGAGGAAAATCCCGATGGCTAATCGGAACGTCCGAGAATAGCGGTAACAATGCTATCTTCTGTTATTTAAACGATCGAAGTGCACATATACACGAGGAAGGAACGCCACGCGCTCGGTACATGGTACAATACCGTCAGAGAACAACGAACACACTTTAATTATTAATGAATAGACCGATGGGAGGACGGATCGACAAACTGTGCGAATACAATGATTGATTTCCATGTTTCCGCTTACACTGGAAACAATCTTCGACGTTCTGGAAACGAAATTGAAGCGCGTTCACGGGTCGCCATTTTGAAAAAATTTTCTTTCGTACGTTACTTAATATCTTTCGACGATCTTGATATTATAACGAACGAAGATAACATACAGGGTGTTCGGCCACCCTTGGGAAAAATTGTAATGGGGGATTCTAGAGGCCAAAATAAGACGAAAATCAAGAATACCAATTTCTTGATGGAGGCTTCGTTAAATAGTTATTAACAATTAAATTCAAAAGTTTCAAATCGTTCTGGAAAAATTATTTTCGGTTGCGGGGGTCGATTACAATAATTTTTGGTCAATATACATACCCCTGAAATCCTACCCACTTTCGAGAAAAAAATTCGAAAAGATGTGAAATTTTTCAATAAAATTAAAAAATTTCACATTGTCCTGGAAAAATTATTTTTAGTTGCAGGGGTCAATTGCAAGCATTTTTGGTCAACAGACATACCCCTGAAATCCTACCCACTTTCGAGAAAAAAATTCGAGAAGATGTGAAATTTTTCGACAAAATCAAAATATCTCAAATCGTTCTGAAAAAAATATTGTTAGCTGTGGGGGTCAATTACAATCATTTTTGGTGAATAGACATACCCCCGAAATCTTGCGCATTTTCAAGAAAAAAAATTTATTACTGGTGGAACTTTAAATATTAATAACTTGTTAACGAAACCTCCATCAACAAATTGGTATTCTTGATTTTCGTCTTATTTTGGCCTCTGGAATCCCTCATTAAAATTTTTCCCAGGGGTGACTGAACACCCTGTATAACAGATTGTTCAGTATATTTATTATTAAATATAAGGTGAAAGACTTGTTTTTATTGTTTATTTATCATAAACACGTGTCTTTGTTATCCATTACCGTTCAATGCCTCTATTGCAAATGTTAGTTTCATGGGGATCGGTGCGATGATTTTTTGATTCATGGAAAAATATCAAGGACATTTTAAGGTCACTTGGACGAACAATTTTATCGTCCTATTTGAAGCACACGCGTTTTTGAAATCGCCGTTTTGGCGGGCGGCCATTTTGGAACACGGACTTCAGACAGTGGGAGACAATTTATATTATTTTAAAATCTATTTGAATAAACGCGTGTTAAAAAGTATATTGTACAATGTAGTTCGAAACTTTAAGGGACGAACATTAATGAAACGAAATTCAACGAAATTCCTAAATGAATAATATCCGTTGGTGCGTTGTCAGCTGACATAATAGCAATCGATACGATATAAACTGAATCAAGGACAATAAGCGGAATTGGGCGGGACAAGAATGCCACGTGACAGTTACACCGTTATCAGATGCATTAATTCGTTCGATAAATAAAAAAACTCGGCACGCGCGTTATCAGTTGCAATAATTTGTAACGCAATATGAATCTGGAACAATCTATTATCGCGAGTCTTTCAATCGCCGTAACGCGAGTGGATCAACCACACGTAAGTGCTTATAAGTGGAGCAAATCCTGACAACGTACGCCCACGAGACCAAAAAGTAGAGTAATAAATCATCCCGATAAGTTTCGCGAAAGGTATCGTGCGACGAGCAACATCGACGAACCGCAGTGAAAAGAAAAATGATAAATTTCTGAAAATTACGAAAAACATTTTCGCGTCGATCGTACAAGCGAGAGTTTTTCTCGAGGAATCGAGAAGAACGAGTCGTGGAACAAGTTTCGCGATGACAGCGAGACAAATCTGAGTCCAAATGGCCGTAGCGATTAGACAAGCTATCGAAGGTTGTCGGTTTTACTACCGATTCGATACGTTCCCTCTCGTAGCATCTCTGGAAACGAAACGCTGTTAATTTTAACAGAGATCACGTGACCCAAAGGACAAAAATGCAATTAGTACGCATTGTCGCGTTGCAAGATACACCGATCCACTGTAAACAGAAATAACGCGTGATTCGTCCCTTTCGAAATTCTGATCCACTGGCTGCCGCCAACCGTCGTCATGTTCCTCTCGGCCACAATACCGTTCGCGATGCGATAATGTTAAAACTTCACCTAAACAAAAGTCACCGACGATACGCGCCGAGATAATTGTTTCGTAACGCGAGAGTAATTGTACGCGCGAAAAATATACTTCGATTCGTTCGTATACGAGCGTTACATGTTTCTGATTCGCACGTGCGACACGAAGAAACGAATTTATGCAAATACGAAGAGAAATGCGAAAAAGAATGTCAATGTTCAATGTTCTTGTCAAAAACAAAGGGCAAACGAAATTATTAATTTCGTGGTTCCTAATAGCAATCCTATGGTCCGAGATCGTATCTTTACCAGCACGAGATACGATCCATCTATGCTAAAACAAACTACGAGTCATCAAAACACACGCAGACTCTACATTGCACGCTGAGAGAATAACAAATACCCGAAAGTGTAACTACACGTCGAGCAGCAAGTTCACTTTGAAACTCCCAGGTGCATTTGCTTTACGATGCCGTAACCATCGCTGGGCCAATTACAAAACCGATAGAGGTGTAATATAAACAGTATACACTATAATACAACAAATATAATAAAAGCAATAAGTGCCAACAATACGCGGTGTACTGAAACGAGTTAATCGTTTTGGTACTGTTCGCGCCCAACGTTGCTCAACTTCGGTGATCGGGACGAGAACCGGTGTTTTTCCAACGTGGTACGATCGTTGACACATTTTACTTCTAACTTATTCGAACACAAACCCTTAACACTTCGATTGCCACGTCACCCACATATGAGCGACAGGATTTACCATGATACTAGGAAAATTAATTCTCAAGTAACAAGGTTACGAAAATAAGTACCGAAACAAATTTTAGGTTATGTAGGTTACGATGGTGTAAAATCAAAATTTTAATACAGTTTTCATCTGGCGGCGAACGTGTTAAACATCTCAACGTAAAGCATGTATATACTGTTAATTTTGACAACCTCTAACCGTCTAACCTCAATCGTTCGACTGTCGTCGATAAATTAAATCGATACTTCCACTCGTTACGCCCGTACGCGGAGAGGATCGGTGTAGTTGGAAAATAACCGAGGGAAGCAAAGCGATTAATAATGTCCTAGCATCGAAAAGGTTCGCGGAGTGCATGGGGATTAAAGTCCGTCGCGCATGTACGCGATCCCCGTTCGCAGCGGGGGTAAACAAACGTGCAAGACGCGCGCGGGCACTCACCGTCCTTCCGTTGGGCAATCCTTTCGCCGTTGCCCCTTCCAGGGCAGACGCTCTCGGGGGGCACTGACTAAGTCGTTAGCAGCCGTACCCTCTGTCGACGGAACCACCACTTTTCGCGACACGACTCCTCGACACGCGTCGATGGCACCGGTGTCGATGTCCCGGGCGTGAAAGAAATCCGCGTTTGAACGGCACCGACGACCAACTGATCCGGGACGATCCGGATCCGTACGGATTGGGCACCGGGCGCGCGCGACCGTGCGTACGTGCGACGTAAAAATGACGAGGACGAGCGTCGCGCTGCACGTTCGCCGGCACAAGGGCGTCGAAGGTCGCAGCTGCGCGCCGAGCGTCGGCATGCAGGTGCGTCCCTCTTTCGCGATACGCGCGCGATTTGGAAACTGCCCGCGAATCGCTGGCCCCAGCGGGACACAGCCGTGTCCTATCGCACGACCACGGCGCATCTCGAACATCCTGGGGAGGGGAAACGTAACACTGGCTGGCGAACCCGGGTCTAAATGCGGCTCCGGTGGTGCTCGTGGCGATGACGAAGGCAGCGGGTACTTCGCGATCGAAACGTTGATCTTTACGCCGTTGCAACTAAACTGGGGGACAAACGGTACAGCCATCTACCCTTCGACGCTTTAATGACAGGTTATTCCACTAGGGGAAAAATTAATTTCGAGATCGAGAAGTTTGGCAAGGTTACGAAAATAAGTACAGATTTTAGGTTATGTTTAACGCTTTACGTATTCGCAATTTTTTCCTTAGAGAAATATTCGATATTTTAGAATTAGATGATTTAAAAATTTTAAGAAAAATATTATCTATGTTTGATTTATGTTTTACTAACGTGTCATTTACATACGTATCTTCGGGAAAGAAGTTTTGGCAGGAAAGATAAAGCCTTATTCTTGATTTCCTGTGCAACAATGTTCGATAAAGCTGTTGATAGCGGAGATCCCATTAGGAAGTCAAATATTAGCTTGCAGTATCTTTGGCTAAATATAAAGCGCGTAGAATTGGGAATAAGTTCAAGAACTTTGATAAACTCGCCTTGGGTAATTTTAGTATGTTCAGATATTAAATCTACCAATATTAGACTATACGACCATATAACATGGAATGTTTGTAAATAATGAAACTTGATCGACTTGACGAATGTTTTAAAATATCACTAAGTACTGTTACGATACATATTTAATATTAAACTACTGTTCTAAATTATTCTATTATCAAAATAAATTAATTCAAACGTTCAGTAGGTTACGGTTAACGGGTTGTAAGGTCGACATTCCGTAACGTACCTACTAAATACTAAACACGAAATACAGCATTTCTACTGTAACTTAACGAAGTTGAAATTAAATTACTCGCTTGAAACTAATGAAACTAGCTTTATTGAATTTATTCAAAGCTACTGGACCAAGTATAAAATATGGATGTGAATAACGTTTATCCATTAATATTCGTAATATAATATTAAAATTCTTTTCGACGTTGACGAACAAAGTCTCGAAGCTGTCTGTTTCTATTAAAACGTTCTCATGCTCGGACCAATATTTTTGGCGCCAGACCCTTTTAAATCGACGCGTGGGCAGTCAATTTATTAGTCTGAGAAAAAAATACGTCGAATTAACCAAGAACATGCCCGTTCGAAGCGAATAAAGTTTCCACGGGTCGGAACGGACCCGAAATCCGCTGGTCGATGGTTAAAGTCGAAAAGTATATTCGACACAATTACATTTCGCTACACTCTGGAAGAGAGTCTGATTGCAGCATCGATCGTAAAATTTCCGTTCTTGTTACATCGATCCCACGGTACAGCAATGGAGGCAGCACCAGCTGGACCTCTCAAAAGCTTAAAAGCTAGAGTCCGAACAAAATTAACCGGTCGTTCTAGACCGCCTCGCCGGCCACGAATCACGCTAGATTGATTTTACGCCTTGTTTCTCTTATCATGGAACGGGGGAAAACGCGTCTACGAATTTGCGTCGTGGAAAAAGAGATAGGGCCACTAGTTGGACGAACGGCGCAACGAGAACAGTAAATGTACGATTTTCAGAAGCCACGTGATTTTGTTCGGACTGTAGCTCGATTCGTTTGAAGTTAATGCTGACCATTCACAGAAGCTAAAGCGTGTGTGTGCACGAGAACGATACGTTAATGAAAAATACTATAGCAACGACGGACGCCACGCGTGGACGTAAAACCTTCGACGAATAATCTTTAAACATAGTTTATAACATCGATCCTACAAATGTTTAAAGTGATTGAAACACAAACAAAAAACACGAGACACCTTATGAATAAATATTTTCCGCCGGTCGAGTCGTTCGGTGAGACGCCAAACGGTCCGTCCAAAAATTATCGGTTCCGCGATCTAACCTAGAATAGTCTCGAAAGCTGAGGACGACCGCCATCGTTGTAAAATACTTCGCGGTGCACTGAGAGCGGTCGTTCGGTATTCGAATTCGACCGTTCGAGGACGGTTCCCATCCGCACGCGAGGCCTGCGCAACGAGCGTCGTCGGAGAGATCCGCCGCGAGAGGCGCGGCGTCGCGACGCTGGCATGTGCCGCAGATTATGCCGCATTGGCACAACCGTACGGCACCGGTCGGTCGACGAGTGCATCGCGACGATATTCGAGAGAAACGAACGGACGAGTCGATCGCGCGAGATAGGTTAACGAAACGAGCCGACACGATGCGCCGCCGCGGACGACGACGACGTCCGAACGACCCGTGAGCCGAAAAGAAAAAAAGAATCGAAAGGGTACGACGAACCCCGTCGACGTGACACTCGGTACGAATAAAAATAATAAACGTGCGTTACGCGCGCGTGTTCGTCGTTCCTACCTGAGAGGGAAGCAGAAGCACGCAGGATCATGAACGTCCGACGGTTGCCCGGTTTCATGTACCACTACAAGGTGATCACGGTCTTCCTGGCCTCGGCTCTCCTGCTCGTCGTGTACTTGCTCCTCCACTGGGGTATTATGTGCACGAACCTCGAGGCATGGCGTCACGTATCCAACGTGGTGAGTCCTTTCGAACCACTGTCACACGGAAGAGAACCCTTTCGCGTTTCTGTCGACGCAGCGTGCGGTATACGCGTCGAGGAATCGCACGGGGATGCCACAAGATGCGAAACGAGGGTAGTAGAGAAAGGAACAGGGAACGAAACGGTCACGCACGCGCCCTCGCGACGTTCACGAAACAGACTGAGCCGCGAGATACGTGCCGATTTCGCACCACTACGTATCCTATATATACATATGTATATATATGTATATAGAAACTGTACAAAACCGAGACGAAACTGTGTGCACCGTGCCCTCGGCTCTGTTTACAAACTTATCGAGAAGCTCTGCTCTGGTCGCGACGGTAAAGGACACCAATATTCCGGGAATTTGCACGTCGTTTAGGATTCGTAGAGGGAACGTTTTTTGTTGCGACGATTCGACGTCTGTCTGCTTACTTTGCCCTTGATGCGATCGCCAGTAGAAAAAAAAACGGGGTAATTGGACTTGGACTTTAGAGCATGCTTAACCGTTTTATAACGGATAACGAAAGTATTTCAACGGTTGGATTTTATAATTTTAGCAGACGAAATACATGTGTTAACGAGAAATATTTAAAACAAGATATATGTATATACAGAATTTACGACATATTTATTTGAAACACGCATCATGAATATTTTCTTAAATTGCAATGCTGAATGTAG
Source organism: Colletes latitarsis (assembly GCF_051014445.1). Classification (NCBI taxonomy): domain Eukaryota; kingdom Metazoa; phylum Arthropoda; class Insecta; order Hymenoptera; family Colletidae; genus Colletes; species Colletes latitarsis. Next base: position 26,198,190 of record NC_135139.1, read on the forward strand.
ACGAGGAGTGTAAACAAAGGAACATTAAGTAATTGAAATAAAGAACAATATTACCAGATGGAAAATGCAACAATGGAACATTAAAATGGGACAGGATATTTTAACATTTTAAAATATTCTCCACACTCGTTACAATCGTTTGGAAATTTTACTCTCTAACACAGCTTAAGAGATTTTCAATCTCGTGCTGATCGTAAGTGGATTAACATTCCTCGTCTCGACCTCTCCGCGTGTAAAAAGTTCATTGATTGCGGTTATAAATTCAATTTATCGTGACTGGCTGCATCGTGGTACCGAGACGTCGAATGCCAGCTTAGTGTCGCTACTCATTACATTCAACCATTCAACTATCCTGCCGGAATATTAAAAACGAAATCGTTTACGTAATGCATCATCCAACGCACGCGAGGCCATAGAAAAATGCTGTTGAATGCTGTTCCTACGAGACTATTGCTCGTCGATTCGTCCCTGTTCGCGAACGTTGCTTAAACGTACGATTATAAATGTCCGTGAATGTTTATTACGAATATCAATGAACAATAACGCTTTCTAAATTATGATTTAATTATCAACGAATTTAGAAAATAACTTTTGAGAAATGTTTCCCAGAGTCTATTCGAGGTATTATTGTAAATCATTTAGAAGAATTACAATTTTTTAGCTCTTGACCCGAGAGGTTACCGACCCCTGCAACGAAGCCACATAACACGATTATGATTTCTAAGCTGTCGAACGAACGCAGTACTGTCCACTCTAAAATTGTTCAGTCTTTGGTCTAACGTAATTCGAAGATAAAATATTTGTACTATTTTAAAAAGATCCGTTTAAATTACTTAAATATCTGGCGTCGATCGCGGCCGACATCGTAGAAGAACAATCGAGTTTCGATCGTGCTTTTTGCATAATAGACGTGGCCCCGATGAGTCGGTGGTTTTCGAAAAGTACATCCGATAAGTTACTCGGCCGTTACGGTGAATAAAGACGCGTGACACGCATCTTATGGCGGCCGCCTCTGCTCGAGAAATCCTCTCATCATGGCGGTCACGACGTAACTAAAAATATCGTGAGCACGGTCCGTGGTGTACGGGTTCGAACTCGTGTGCACGCACGCGGAACGAACTACGTGTGCGAATATACTCGCGTACTGTACGTAACGCAAGCACCACCCACGCATCAAGAAGATAATTCACATTTATTGCTCTCATTCCGGCGGTGCCTCAACATCCACGGATCGAACGTAAAAGCTCGACGCAACGCGCCTCGAGCGTCCACCCACGAAACTCTTCCCCTCTCGATTAGTATATACGAACAACTGTTTGTTTCTATCTGGCTAATTGTACCCTTTGTTCGGGACTACACGGTTTTCCAACGGGGCCGACGGAACTTGCAACCGTCATGGCCGCCATGTTTGTTTTTCGTTCGCTCGAGTCGCGTGACGACAGTTTTAGGTTAAGTACCGCTGACGAACGTTCGAGGCAGAGGTTGAGAACCGCCGCGGAACAATCGCGAAGATAAATATTTTACTCGAAAAGATAGACGAAAAGGAATTTGCATCTCGCTGTACCAAAGTTCTAATTTAAGCGTTCGAAACAACGGTCTCGAACGGTCGGACGTGTTTCTGTCTCGATATGGATGTTATTGCGTCTCGTGTTTTATTTTCGCCTACCGCGGCAGAAACTTTCGTATCTTCATTAGTTGTTGGCGTCCACCAACGCGCTTGTTACACTGTAGCCTAACGGAATGCTCCCCGATACCAGAAAATACGTAAAAAAACAACATTCCATCATGTTGTACACAGCACAGTCATCATAATATTCTTGTACTGATCTACGACAAGATCGCGACGGGAGTTCTTGCTCGGAAAACTTATTGGAACTTTCATAAACGGTTTACACGAAATACTTGAACCGTGGGTCGTTGCATCCGTCTTGTAAATCTCTGTTAGAAGATAAAGAACAGAATACCATCGTTCTATTTAACAACGTTTGTTCCGTCATTGAAAATAAACCTTTGAATTTCCGTTACACGTTCAATTTTTCTAAATACATTTTCAGTGTGACTTTGCAAAATCGCGCAGAGGAAGCTCTACTAACGATCGTGTAAGAAGCGTGACGATAAAATTGCTCGATGGATCGTCGAGTGAAGTTTATATCATGCTTTCAATTAAATCGATGTAATTGAGTGTTTAATGAACGCGCGAAGTTAATATTCACTGGCGCATACCGCGTGTAACTGATTGCGCCAGACTGAAACAGATACATTTGGTCGTATTACGATCAAACACGAAGTCGCTCGTAAACGGGTTCCAAGATGAAAAATATAACCTTGTAGTAACCTCCCTTTGTGTCGAGCCTGATTGCAAATGGTTTAAAAGTTCGTTTATGAATGGACAATTTATCGTTGCCTCTTACGTTGCCGGCTCGTCTACAGGGCGTCCAAACGTGGGACAACGGCGAACGTTCGAAACGAAAAATATATCTCGACTCGACGACGTTTAAATAATCGCCCTGTATATACATACGTAAATATACGTGCACTTCACAAAGGAAACTAGCCCATTCCCATGGTCAAAGTCTCTCGATACCTCTTCGTTCCCTTTACGTCGCCTATACGTGCGGTATGGCCCGCGCCATAACCTTACTTCATTCCGAAACGAGTTTTGGAACGAAGTACGTACATAACGAAAAACAGACACAGACGTCGGGAATCCGTTTACCCGCGGTCGCAATGAGCGTAAGAAAACAAACTTATACGAAGCTTAAACGTAATATCGGCCATAACCGCGTTTCACGAGCAAACTAACCCTAAAATTGTGACTTTTACACGCGCGTTCCGAGCGGACTTGATCGATTCAGATACAGTGAGTCGCAAAACTATTGGCCACGAACAAAGATTCGACGTAATCGTACGCACAGCAATAACACGATAAAACGACATTGATATTTTATACGTTTTTAGTAGAATTCTTTCGAACTGAAATAACCGTGGTCGGCCATCTTGCGTGTTCCGAAACGTAGTAAAAAGTAAACTCTCTTATGGTTTCCATGGTTACAGTTATCCTATACGTTCGAAAAGAGATTCTTAATCAGAGTGAGAATCTATTTAAGTTCTTGCATTGTCTTTTTATCTAGCTTTATCGAACCCAATTGTTGCCAATAATTTTGTGACTTACTGTATCTGCCTCGCGTCGAGTCGAATATGCAAATGTCCCGAATGAAAGTTGTGTCGTTTCATTGAGGAAGCTACACGATATCAGTTACTGCAGCAACATTGCTGTTTTTTTCTTTTTTCTTTTTTCTTTTTTTTTTAGATCAGGATTTCAAGGATAATGCGTTCTCTCCTTTGGCGATACAACAATGTTATACGATACATTGTTCTGTTCGAAATTTTAAACAATATCAATCTATTTATAGCAACGATTCGTTTCAACATATCGAATTCATCTTTTAACAATGAATTGAATTGTAATTGTCTCTTATAACCTGTATCTTTGCAGCAGTACGAATAAAGAAATTAAGAAACTTAAAATCGTACGACTATCAATCTCAGCTAAGATATTTTTACATTTACATGCAAATGCTTCATTCTGTATAAATAAAATCGTGAAATAACACGTTGAAAGACGTTGTTTCGAAAGTTTGCACGACACGTGACAACCGCGCGACAAGTTTTATACGCGACTCGTCGTAAAAATACTTTGGAAGTATTTGACATGACGTAACGTTTCGCAAAAAAAGATTTGCAAAATTATAAATCGGGAAGAAAGGCAAAGCTTGCGTAACGTTACATATTAAAAATAACATTTGCATCTTGTGCTACGAGCGTCGTGAATTTCGCAATATTGAGAGCCAGTGGCGTAACCAACGATTCTAGGGCCCGTGTGCAACACTGTTAGAGTTTATTATACTAAGTTTTGTCATTCGGATATGTCTTTTCACAAATTCATCATTTTTGGTCATTACACATATCCCTAAAATCTTGCGCATTTTCGAGAAAAAAATTCAATACGGGCGGAACTTTAAACGTTAATAACTTTTTAACGAGGTCTCAGTGAAGAAATTGTTATTCTTGATTTTCGTCTTATTTTGGCCTCTAGAATCCCCCATTAAAATTTTTCCCAGGGGTGGCCAAACACCCTGTATTTATATTTGATAAATATGTCCCGTATACTTATTTTTTGTAGACTCTTGTAGAAGTTAGGAACCCTCGAATTCGAGAGTTACGCCACTGCTGAAGGTTGGAAATGTTCGATCGCCTTACCTGGAAGCAATTCTGTAATCCGATGGTTAATTCACACAGTACCTGATCGTAATTTTCATTTCAGTGCAGCACGCACAGAAAAGGGTCTGCGATAGGAATTCTGTGCGAGCCCCTGTGCTCGGAAAAGGGGATTCACTCGCTCGCGTGCGAAACGCTGCACGCTGGCAAGGAGGCGGTCTTCTCTGCACACTGGGAAGGAACTCGACTCGTCTTCAAGGCTTCAAGGTTCGTTTCTTCCAGTATACACACGGCACTCAACGTAATTAGGCGTATCGTTTTTTAATAACGCAATAAGTCACGCCCAAATCTGAAAAAGAAACCAATCGTCAAAGCAGGAAAGAAGCACAACTATTTGAGCGTCTCAAAGGATCAAGACCTGTGTTTATACAGGGTGTTCGGCCACCCCTGGGAAAAATTTTCATGGGGGATTCTAGAGACCAAAATAAGACGATAATAAAGAACACCAATTTGTTGATGGAGGCTATATTAAAAAGTTATTAACATTTAAAGTTCCGCCAGTTCTGAATTTTTTTTCTCGAAAATGCGTAGGATTTTGGGGGTATGTCTATTCACGAAAAATGATTGTAATTGACCCCCGTAACCGAAAATAATTTTTCCAGAACGATTTGAAATTTTTGAATTTAATTGTTAATAACTTTTTAACGAAGCCTCCATCAAGAAATTGGTATTCTTGATTTTCGTCTTATTTTGGCCTCTAGAATGCTCCATTAAAATTTTTCCCAGGGGTGGCCGAACACCCTCTATATTTTCCAAATAAAATGCAATTGATTTTCTTGGGAGTTTGGGAAAACAATGTACGAATAAAACTGTAATTCACCCGGTAGTTGAAACTTTGGAGGAATGTCAACACTTTTAAGCGACAAGTGATTCAATTATAATATAATAATTGTTCAATTATAATCTCATCAAACACGCTGGGTGCGCATAGCCTTTTGCATGCAAATTGCTTTCGGAACGATGACACAACATCATAGATCATCAACGCTTGAAATTACCGTTTTGTTGTAAGTTTTCAGTTAACAAATTAAAGTTTTGAAGTATGCAATATTTCCTGGAACGCCCTAATGACACCATTAGAGAGCTATTTCGCTTGAAACCTGTTTCCCACAGAGGTTCATTAAAACAGTTGTTTCTCCTACACATAGGAGTTATTTTTAACCACGCATAAATTGCGTCCAAAGCAATGGTTTGGTCGAACTGTCCGTCAGCAGCGACAAACGTTATGACGAAGCACTTTTTTTCCTGGAAACCATCTGTTTCCGTAAACAACTTCTTTTATAAACCTCTTCTTTAACGCTAGATTTGCGGGCAATTGATTGCACAAATATTTCCCATCTGTGGGGTCCCGTGGAAGTAAGATGGAGAAGGAATAGACAGGGAAGATATAGTTGATCGAGGAGCGTATATATACAAACGAAAGATGGGTCGAGCACTTGCGAGAGGCGTGATCCCTCTGGTGGAAAGTACGGGAGGCACCCACGCGTCGAAACCCATCATCGCAATGGTTACGTTAAAGCCACGATTCTCTTTTAATCGGTACAAAATGCAAGAGTCGAAAGGACTTTTTTGTAAAAGCAAGTAACAAAATGATTTTCGCAATTTCAGAACGAAGACACCGGCGGAGCAGTTCGAGACATTGTTCTGGACAGACATAGCCGGCAACAGACACTACCCGTCGGAGAAGGACTTCAGCGCCATGATCAGGGATCTGGTCATTAGCAAACTGAACGTGACGCTGTCGCAGCATCAATTAGAGAGGCTGGCGCGACTACGCACGCACCGCGTCGAGACCGAGCTGACCAGACGACAGCTCGAGATGGAGAATCTCTGGCCGTTGTTGCAGGAGAACGAGTACCTGATGAGCATCCTCTACGAGGACAGGGACATTTTTCCCCAGCTGATCGGCACGTGCGGAACGTTCTACGCGGTCGAGTACGTCAGACCGATCGAAACGCCCACCACGGTGCTGGCACTGTCCGACTCGAAGCCAGAATGGGCGAAACGGCTGAAGCTAGCCGTGATGATCCTAGACCTGCTCGAGGAACTCGACGCCAACTTCCCGGAGCCGATCTATCTATGCGACGTGAAGATCAACCACTTCGGTCTGCCCCTCGGCGGCCAGAAGCTCAAGTTCCTCGACCTGGACGCCGTGTTCCCTAAAACAATCGTCAGCCGTATGACCTCGGACAGAAAGAGCTGCGAGAAACACGAGGACTGCGACTTCTTCGACTGCAGATCCGTCTGCTCGAAGGACAAGCGTTGCGAGTCCCCGGTCATGAACAATAATTTACAAGTAATTAGCAGCGTCGCGACTATCGCGTGCCCGATACGTTGTTCGTTGTATAATCCCAAGTGTTATGGGTACTGGCGACGATCAACGTATCAAAGTACAATTTTCTAGGGTGCGATTAAATCGTAATTGTTACTGGCATTTCAGATCGTGTGCGAGAAGATATTTCTCGGCTGGACTCTGTCGGGGACTATAATAATTCCTGGACTGCTCATGTCGGAGCACACCACCAGCACTCTGGCGGTCATGTTGCGACAGTGTGCAAACCCGGCCGGTGACGTCGAGCATTTACCACGTGCTGCAGTGCCAGACAGCTTGAAGACACGTTTGTACAATATGCTGCACGAAATGGAACAGGAAGTTGCCGCTTCCGTGTAGACGTCTTCGTCGTTCAAGTGCAAAAACGGTGGTTTCCAATAGGGGAGGGGGCCCCGCAATCCTGAAAAGAGAACAAACCTTTGTACTGTGAAAATATATAGAAATGAGCGACCACTAGAGGCTAGTGATAATAATAAGGATAGAAATTGTAAAAAGATAAACAACGTTATTAACAACGAGCACAAATACGAACTACTTTCACTTAATTGCATTCTAGCTAACGGTGTATGTACTTTAAGTTTACTCGATACGCTTACATAGAAGCCAAAGTACAAGAATTATTATTTTTAGTAACCGCTCGTACCGTACTTAATAAATTTAGATAAAACCTATTAATTTAGTATTGTATCGTTAATAAATTTATACTAAACTTCTTCCTTTTCTTTGAATTTTGTAGCGTCGTATCGTACGTTAGTTTAAATTCATCAGAGAAATAAGTTTAGTATTGCAGTTTAAATTTTACCAATTCAAAGGACTTAGAGGGTGTTCGGCCACCCCTGGGAAAAATTTTAATGGGAGATTCTAGAGGCCAAAATCCACTTTCGAGAAAAAAATTCGAGGTGTGAAATTTTTTGAAAAAATTAAAAAGTTTCAAATCGTTCTGGAAAAATTATTTTCGGTTGCGGGGGTCAATTGCAAGCATTTTTGGTTAACAGACATAACCCCGAAATCCTACCCACTTTCTAGAAAAAAATTCGTGAAGGTGTGAAATTTTTCGACGAAATTAAAATATTTCAAATCGTTTTGAAAAAAATATTGTTAGCTGTGGGGGTCAATTACAATCATTTTTGGTGAATAGACATATCCCCGAAATCCTGCGCATTTTCGAGAAAAAAATTCGATACGGGCGGAACTTTAAACGTTAATAACTGTTTAATGAAGCCTTCATCAACAAATTGGTATTCTTGATTTTCGTCTTATTTTGGCCTCTAGAATCCCCAATTAAAATTTTTCCCAGGGGTGGCCAAACACCCTGTATATTGTATATATATATATTGTTTTGTAGAATGAATAAAATTTTTTAAATCAAAGAATGTCTGTGAACCTTAAAGATTCTTAAACAATAAATCTAGTACCCATTTTACTATTTAAGAAATAGTACTCTCCTCTGTTCAAATTATACTCTAGAAAAGCTAAATGATCCAATCTTGTAATATTCGTTTCGAATTTCCCTCTCATTCTTAGGTACATTTCTATAAGTACGTTTCCATGAGTACGGAAAACGTAAAGCTCGATACGCAATAATAATTATTTGGATCGCAAGATACGTGGTTTTCTTCTCACCAAACAAAGTATATTAGAGAGCAGTTCTTTTTGTTAATAAGTTCTGGATATCGTTACAGATATTACGGATCTTAGTCGAACTTTTTTAGACTGCAGTCTAGTGCTCTATGGCCAGGGATTTTGTTCTTGATAGTTTGCATACTCTGTGGCCGAAGTAATCTGCGGATGATACCGTTCTTTCATTGATACGTGCCTGGTATCATCCGACTTCGTGTGTTCGTTACATTCTTATTTCTTCCTCATCCTTTCTCGCCCTAATTACGTAAAAAATGAATATTGGTAACTACCCCGCAGAGTATGATCCGGCGAAACATGGTCCATACGACCCTGCTCGATACTATGGAAAACGTAAGTTTCATACAACGTTCGCACTAGTCTCTTTTATTGGAAATTAATTAATTATGAAAATCATGTATTTACAGCTGACACTCCCTTCGGGGAAGTGAAGCTTGGTGAATTGGGCTCATGGATTGGACGACGCAATAAGGGACCCCGTGAATTGATGGGATTACTTTCTCGAGGTACATATTCCCTCTATCAAAGTGGCCATAATTTGCCTTTGAAATTGCATAACAATCACGATCGCACCAAAGTTTTTTTTCTCGTTACAGCTATTACAAAGGCAGCTGTGTTTCTATAAGAAATCTTTCAAATTCCTTTAGCATGCAATTCTGTTATTATGATTTACTATTTCCATCAGATATAATTTATAATGGAATTATTGTTAAATTTCAGCTTATTGGCGATGGCAGCATAAGTATATGCAACCTGTAAAAACAGGCGTAGCTCCCTTTTTCCAAGTTGCTGTTGGATGCTCGATTATGTCTTATTATCTCAATTACTTACGTATCAGTAAGTTAAAATTTGAAAGAAAACTATTATTTTAGATAAACATAATATAATATTGCTGATTTTGGTTTTCAGGACACCACAGGAATTACAAATACCATTAAACCTTTGCCTTACTGTTAAAAATGTATTCAGTCAAAATAGGATTCTGTTACATTACATTAGTTAACCAAGAAAAGTGAACAATTCGAAACGCTTGTAAAGTGAAATAAATACAATTAAAAAGATATAGTTATTTAATTATAGTTTGTCATCCCTCACATTTACTGTTCATTGCTCGAAAAACATATTTTCGATATATCGAATATGCGAATCCAATTTTTTAAAGAAAAATAAGCAAAACAGAAGTACGTAACTAGCGAATAATTTTCGAAAACTACGCACAAAAATGTATCGGCAAGTTTTGCTATTAAATTATTACAAGAATTATTACTTACGGAAAATGATGGATTAGGGAAGACGGTGCTCTTAAATTATAAGGTGCAAATTAATTCTGGAAGTACTCTCGACTCCCACGAGGAGAATCGAGAAAGAGAGCATGTGTCAGTTTGCCTTTGTCGACTTTCCGAAACTGCACGAGCTCACGTACGCGTGATCTGGTATGTGTGAGAGTACCTTCGGTGCACTTCTAACACCTCTGACTAGCGGTTTTTCTTTTACAGCATGAATAATGTCCGCGAGTAAATAATAGCAAAAGATTTTATAGTACAGATTTGTGGCGTAGTGAATAATAGTGAATCAACATACAAAAAATGCGACAAATGATTGAAACACCAATGAAAGACCTATTAACAAATTGTTGCAAATACAATTAATTCGTGGTAATAGCACAATCAATTCCAATACTAGTCATACTGTACGTGAAACAGTAAAATCGCGGGAGTCTGATTTTGCACTTGATAGAAGGAATACGTAGCATTTCTGTGTCTTTGTCTATCCAGTAAAAAATCGGACTCTTTACCGTTCTTAGTCGGCTTTAATGCCTTTCGCTCACCATAGTTTGTACTAGAATCGTCCGTGGTAATAGTAATTTTTTGTCTGTAGCGTGATGAATTTTTAAGCGAGTAAACTTTCTTTGCATCAAATGATCTTTGTATATACACATATTGCTGTTTGTCAGCGTTTTAAAATGGCGGACTTGAACGAGAAATTGTTGGCAGATCTCCTCAAAAAACCTGGAAATAATGTGTGTGCGGATTGTGGTGCAAAAAGTGAGTGGGTTTCCAGAGAAGCTTTAAATACATTAGTACAAAAGAAAACATAGCAAAGGATTTGTTTAATCATTCTGTTAAATATCAGTGCTCACATTTAAAGTCTTGTTTTCGGAACTTCGTTTACGTTAAAGTATAATATAATGTAATTACGTTTATAATACTGTGCAAATGAAATTAGAATTGTCGTTAAACGAAGTAACGAATAACGTTATTTATTATTACTTACTGTCACTTTACTACGAATTGTTGAAAGAATTTCTTCTCGTAGTGTATAGTTTTTTCGAAAGCTGTTAATTCCAATTCAAGCAAATTTTTATTTGATCGGTAACGTGAAATTGACAAAATTTATTAGTTTCGAATACGCCTTAATTTATTATATCTGTAATGCATATTATACGAATAAATATAAAAGAAGCATAGGAAAGTATACTATACACTTGATAACAGTTTATTTTGCAACTGTATAAAATAATAAAGAAATTTCATTACTTATTCAAGTGTATAGTATACTATACACTTGATAACAGTTTATTTTGCAACTGTATAAAATAATAAAGAAATTTCATTTACATAGTTTATCTTATTTGTAACATTTATTTTCCTCTCTTGCTATACTATGAATTATTTTAAAATCATTTTTAAACAAATTTCGATATCCAATTCATCTTTATCATAGTATATTGTACGTGTACATTATCTTATTACCGATTACTAACAAATAATAAAAATTCAGATAGAATGCTAAAAAATATATTTTTATGCAGATAATTGGAATTAAATTCCAGATCCAGAATGGGCTTCTTATAACATAGGAATATTTGTATGTACAAGATGTGCAGGAATTCATAGATCAATGGGTGCACATATTTCCAAAGTTAAACATTTGAAGTTAGATAGGTGGGAAGATTCTCAAGTGAATAGAATTAGAGAAGTTGGTAATGTTGCAGCTAGACTTCATTACGAAGAACGTGTACCACCCTGTTATCGCAGACCAAGCTCAGATGCACCACAGTAGGTTGTTGTGCATACATTTTAAATATTGATTTAAAAAGACATATATTTTTTAGATATAACGTTTTTTAATCGACAGAGTATTGGTGGAGCAATGGATAAGAGCAAAATACGAAAGAGAAGAGTTTTGCCATCCAGAAAGGCAGAATCATTATGTTTCAGGGTTTATGGAAGGATTTTTAATGAAACGTGGGAAAGAAGATTCGCGTTATCATCCTCGAAAGTTTGTCCTATGTGAAGCAGAAGATACTCTTAAGTATCATGTTAAAGAAAACAAGGTATGTTAATATTAAATATTATAAATATGTTTACAGTCATATGTACCATCAATGAATTTAAAGAACATTTTTTATTGCAAGGAACCCAAAGCTGTTCTTAGAATATCAGAATTGAATGTAGCTTTTGCTCCTCCCAAAACTGGTAATCAAAATAGTCTACAAATATCATTCATGAAGGATGGTACAACGAGACATATCTATGTATACCACGAAGACCCAGAAGTAATTACAAATTGGTATCTAGCAATACGGTGTGCAAAACTACACCGTTTAAAAGTTGCATATCCAGGTGCAACGGAAGCTGAATTACTTTCACAACTTACCAGGGACTTTCCGCGCGAAGGATTTTTGTGGAAGACTGGACCTAGGCATACAGATGCGTATAAAAAAAGGTGGTTTACATTAGATGGACGAAAACTAATGTACCATGATGATCCTATGGTATGTAGGTTTATTTAACAAATAGTTAACATTTCTGGAGCATTACGTGATACTTATTAAATATATTTTGCGACACTTCAAAGGATGCACACCCAAAAGGCGAAATCTTCTTGGGTCATTGCTCAGATGGGTTTGCTGTGAAAACAGGAGTACCTCCAGGTGCAAGAGATCAAGGGTTTTCATTTACTCTTGAAACACCAGACAGGACCTATCTCCTTTCTGCTCAAAGTGACGACGATAGAACGCAATGGATGAACGTGATTCAAAAGATGATAGACAAGCCACTTACTCCGCAAGATGCAACTAGTAAGTTTTATAGAAATAAAAGTAAGAAAGAAAACTAGGGTTGGTAATGCTTTTTCGGTAACATTGTTTTTAATTTGAATTTTGTAGTGGCAGCACGTCTTATTAGAAAACGTACAGCTAGTGGAACAATAAATATATTTTCTTCTACAAGGTAGGGCTGGATCCCACTTAGGTGCCTTTCCTAATTATTAAAAACCAATATTACCTAGACGAACCAATTGAACTATTATATTAAGAAATTATTGAGGAAATAGATTACTCGACATGCATTACAAATGAGTAACGTGTCGTAATCGCACAATGTCGTTAATTCATATAATATGTATTTATTCATAATTACGCACGTTATATCATATATCTTATGCGTGCATGCGCGCGTGCGCGTATGCGTGTATGTACATATATAACATTATAAAAGAATCTTTTAATCAATCGTAAAACCATTTTTAATGTTTTCACATGACAATTGTTAATAAATTTAAAAAATTTAATTCTCTCTACAGATTATTCATACGTATATATATATATATATATACATTATTTTCTAAACGTAGCCTATTCAATTTTCTCTATTAGATTCACAAAAAAACTTTATATTAAAGGATTCAAATCTATTTCAGTTTTAGATAGGAAATTGATTATTTCTAATTGTATTACAAAATATTCAATGTATAATGAAGAACTGGAGAGAATATCCCTAGATGGAATTTAGGTTTAGCGATTCAAGTTTTTGAAAAGGATTATTTCACTGTTGGTCGTTATTTTGTATTAAATAAACTAATGACTAATAGTATCATTATTATGAAAACGCAATTTATGGACGAAGAAACGGATTTCTCTCATATTATGAACATCACTCGAGGGCATTTTTTATAGCTTCTTGTAGTATGTATATATGCATAAGACCGAAGATATAATGTAAATAGAACATGGTGCACTGTTCGACGATACTTCTATTGCAGAATGCTTTTTGCTTGCTGTCGAACCAAGCTGACAGTATTATGTACTGCATCATACAAAATTTTTACTTGATAATATCGTTTACATGATATTTATTTACCGATGATTGGAAACTCATAGTTTTAAAAACCATATAACATTTCTGTTTTCAAATTTTTGTAATGTATAGCTGGAAGCAACAAAATTTAATAATGTGTCAAAAAATTGAAATGAATGTATAAATTCCATTCGAAATATCTTTTTATTTATGGTCATTGTCAATTCATTTAGATTTCTAAAATAAACGCAGCCTTAAATAAGAACAATATTCTGTATGGAAATAAAAAACTTTCTAAGGCCTAATGATTGGATACATTTCATATGTAACTGCAAAAAAGTGAACATACATAAAAATAGAGTTGAATTCTATGGTACGGATTGTATTGCTATAAATATACGTACGTATTATATGATCGATCTGTTCTAATTTTTGTATGGACAATATTAGAAGTATTTATAAAAGTAATATAGATATAAAACAATTCAATTTCCTTATAATGTAAGATATCAAAAAGACTGTATAGAATGAAGAGACTAAAATACTTTACACATATGCGCTTGAACAAATTCGTATATACACACGCGCGTGTACATACACGCTAAAGAAATAAAAATATTTTAATTCTCTGAAAAAATGGAACTTTCAATAGCAATGATTATACATCAATAATATATGCTTCGTGTTACTTCCCAGGAGGGAATTGATTTTGATTTAGGAATCAGCTGATCTATTACAAAAACCGGGTGAACACTGTGCGGGATTGGGTTTAGGTGGTACCTCCGATCTCTGTTGAGATTGTTGGGATCAGCTTATCTATTAAAAATCCGCGGATTGGCTGATGTATCGTTCCACACGAACGACTACCGTTATACAGGGTGTTCGGCCACCTCTGGGAAAAATTTTATCCGGAGGCCTTGAATTCGAGTATAATCTCAGGCCGCGAAAGCCTTAAATCTCAGAACAGACTTTGCATTATACAGAAATACATGTATCTATATCTTAAAGTTTATTATTATTTTTTACAACTAATAATAAAATGTATTTAAATTAACATTCATTAATATTCATTAGTATTGAAAAAAAATAACATCAAAAGATATAATGTAAATATTTCCTTATGCATTACACTTCTATACATATGTACATTGTATGAGACTTTGCATCAAAAACCATTTAGCATTACAACTTTATCTCGGACAATAACATGACATGTGCAAAAATTAGTTTTGTCTTTTTAATAATTTTTACATAGAAAATGATTGTAATTGCTTGTTTAGGTTTGGGTTAGAATATCAATTATTTTACTGCTATGGTTTATCAAGTTTGGTAGAAGAAATTAATACTTCATCTTATTATTTTGATCACACTTGGATAATGGAACACTTTTTAAGTAACAAAGGATATTCACCCAACAAAAAGCAGCAACACTAACAAAGGAGACTCGCAATGTTGGTGGTATTAGTAGGAAATTTAAAAATTGGACTGGTAACCAATACATACACGAGGTCTAAAACAAAATGATTCAATTAATCATGAACTTGTCTAATATGTAATAAAATAGGAATTTTTTTTTTTACCTTGAACGTTTGAAGAAATTTTACTTTACATTCGCCAAAAATATCCGATTTACTTTCCATTATGCTCATACCTAAAACATTTATTGGATTAAGGTACCATTATATCAGTGTTCAGAAATTAAGAAGACAAATGAAAATGGAATACAAACTGACGAAAAACATCACAAGTAATGGTGGTGTAAGAATAAACTGATCAGTAAAAAGTTTTATGAAAACGATCTTCATTGTTTTGCCTTTGTAGAACGCGTCCAGCCATTTATACCTGATAAAAATAGTAATTAGTATTGTTTAATTAATTTTCCGTTGATGTTTTATTGTTGAAAGAAAAAGTGTTTTTCACCAGATTACACGTGAAAATAATTTTTGATGATAGTTTTTATATCGGTTATCGCGATAATTCATGAGATGCGTTAAACAAATAAAGAGTTTCTCAGCGATAGAAATGGCAAAGCAGAATAAGCTCACCGAAGGTGACAGATCGAGAGAAGACCAACGTGCCGGCGAATGCATATTGTGCAATCGCCATCCAGTCGAGAGGCAGTTTATTTGATACTGGTGTCTATAATAGAAGGTGTTTAAAATAGATTCCGCCGTGAGAGTCAGATAACAATTAATTGTTCACAATAATTAATGTTTTCTGTATTAGAATGCTGTACCTACTTCAGTCAGTCTTAAAAGCTGTTTTAGTCTTCAAAAATTAGTTTATCGATAGTTTATAATTAAAATTTCATAAGAGAATGAAGAAGTATCGTCCTTCCACGAGAAGAAGGCACAGCGTGTTTACATCCCCACTCTTGCTGCAGTCCGCTGATTGGCTGTCACCGTTTCCGACCAATAACTGTGAGTCAGTAGACTGGAATAGGAGTGGGGATGTAAACATGCTGTGCCTTCTTCTCGTGGAAGTACGGTATATTCAGATACTTTCTCTGATTTCATGAAACTGACACTAGGAAATTTTCGTGAAAATCGCCAGCGGTGGGCAATCGTTTTTGCGTGAAATGCGCAGTCATCATCAAAGTATCAACGTTATATTGTCGTTCTCATTATATTAATATTTACTCTAAATATTTCTTTTTATACGGAAGCGAAAATATATTCATAATAATTAAATTTATTCAATGTAACAAATGTTACTCGCGTCTAGATCGAATTATTGCAAAAATAATTGATAATATACGTGTAGCGTGCGTGTAGTATTTAAAGGTGCGTATAATGTAAAAGCGAAACATGATGTGATATCAAGAATTCTATAGAAAAGCATAATAACGTGTAAATACCATCCATGGAGTACTGGTCCAGCAATGAAACAACCGTAGATAGCGTATCGCTTAAGTTGGGCCCAATTGTAATATCCCGATTGTGTCCATCTTTCTTCGTCTGATAAGCCGAATGTCTCGTTGAATTTTTTTATCCAAATGAACGTCGGTCTTTTGCTATTGATCGTATTTAATTCTTGAACGTTATCCGAAGTCGACGGTGGCAAAGATAACTACAATCGTGACAATTCACCAATTAGAATGTACGAATAAACTGAGAAAAATTGGCAATGCTGTTGTACTTCTTACATCTGGTTTCTTAATATGAATTAAACTAAAAAAGAATATTTTCTTTTCACACGGACAGTGACAAATACTGGATTCGTTCGACCGTAAATAAATAAACGCGTCATCGAAATATGTACCGTGCTTCCACGAGAAGAAGGCACAGCGTGATTACATCCCCACTCCTGTTCCAGCCCGCTGACTCACAGCTATTGGTCGAAAACGGTGACAGCCAATCAGCGGACTGCAGCAAGAGTGGGGATGGAAACATGCTGTGCCTTCTTCTCGTGGAAGGACGATAGTTCTAATTCTACCGCAGTGTTTCAATCGATATCAATCTTCTAAATTGCATTGCATACTTGTTATAATTAATTTTACCATGGTGAAATAAGTATTACCTTGAACACTCTGCTGTAGGTTTGCTGAGCAAATTCGGCACCGGTATAAAAAATGCCGTATATTATAGAATTGAAAAGTAGAGGTCTTTTCTGCATAGAGTTCTTCAACTTTGGCACTACTTTTGACATAAACATGATAATCTATGAACTTGAATCGATGTATAGTTTCTTTTTGTAATTTTTCAATTCCTTCTGTCCTTTGTGTTATCTGTAAATTAATGTTACATTACACAGGCAGTATAGCACATTTTTAAATAAATTGAACAAAGAGAAAAGATGCTTAATCTTGTTCATACGGTACAATCAATGCAAATTATTATAAGTTTTCATTCATCGTAGATTATCATATAAACTGCATTCTGAGATTTATTACCGATCACCGCAACTTTCATTTGACTTATTTCCGGTAGACATAAAGTAATTTTAATTATTTAAATAATATCCAGAAAATAATGTACCAATTAAGAAGATAAAATAACAGTCGATCTTGCGTTATTTTAATACGAATGCGTAATAAGTGCCTGTATGTGTGAACATAACAATTTATACTCGAGTATGTGAAATAGCGTGGATGATGAAAGCAAGTACCGCAATGCGGCAATTTTCACAAACAGTGGAAAACGAAATGAGTGCTAGACAGCGTTATAAATCTAATAGAAATACAAGATTGACACGGATGATATTGATATTTTGTAAAAAGCGGATTAAAAAATCGATCATTTAGGAGTTAACAATTTCGTGTTCTTTCGAAGTAAAATTTAATTTGTAGTTATCTTATAAAATTTGTTAAAAGAGCAATACATACCTTGTGTTCTTTGTATTTTTCTGGGAATACGTTTCTATCTCAAATTATAATATCGATCCTATTCTTACGAATGTTTTTTATCGAATGACACGTGCTTCTATTTCATCATCATCGAAAACGTGTACTTTTCGACAAAATTTTATGAATTATAATCGATTTGTCAAACTACATGGTACTGTCTATCGAAACAATAAATTGTACATGATTCAGAAAAATTTCAAATTTTCATTCAGAATTTCTGTTTTCGTTGTTAATAGCGTTTAGACAATGAACAATTTACACTATACTGTTTGTTACGTTTCGTAAGCAGTTGCAATATCGCTACACGTGCCGATAATATGATCTAATCATACGTACATATGTGTAAGTTGAATAGTTTTATTTGTCCATAATTTTCTAAATAGGTTTCAAATCATTGAAAAATAATACTTGTTTATGATTCACGTTAGGCGTATTATTTAAAATTGTATTACCGTGCATTATTCTGTAATTTAAATAACTCAAAAACTCACGTGAGAAAGTTGTTCATCTTGAGCGAACGATTACGACTTTTCGTTTTTCCCGTGTTCTCGATAAACTCGTCAAATATATTTTAAAATATTTTCTTTCAAAATTATTACACAATCAGTTTTAAGTAGACGTTTCAAATGTTAAATAGACATTTTTATGACGTGTCACAGAACTTTGATGGAAATTCAATAAATAAAAGAAGAATAATACTAACCTATGCGATTCCAATAACTCACATAATTTACATTTAATGTATTTTCCGTTAATTAATGAACAGAGATGTATCGACACGTTTGAAATACTGCTCGATCATATATGCGTAAGATGTGTACGCGATAACACACGTGTAACCGGCTATGTCCACTTTGAACTAATCAAAATCAATCACGTCTCGGTTACATCAATTGAAAGCAACTCCGATACAGAGCATTATTCGGTACTACAAAATCGTATACTGTATTAATGGTAAACGCTTAATTGTAGAATTTCAAGTTTCTGTTGTATACAAAAATCGAAATATGTAATGTTCGAATGATGTTCTTTCGAATGAAATTAAATTTTATTAACATATTCATTGTGCCATTGAAAATATTATTTGAAATGTGAATTCTAGGAACATATATAAGTTACAATGATTTTAACATAGCTAAAATCCAGGATTAATAATGTGTAGTGTTTAAAAAAGAAGGTAGAATAAAACTACAAACTACAAACAATACAGTTCCTCTTCGTTGTAAACTTTATAACAAATGGCACCCGTAATTTCAGAATATAACCAATCTCTCCACTTTTGATTCACAACTTTCTCAAAAGTGTATTCTTGGAAAATTTGGCTTTTCTCTACCTGTTTCAAAGTTTAAATCATTATTATTGATCGTAACGTTATCTCTACAAAACATGATTTTTAATAATTTACCTGACAAAATTTTAACTTTTCAAACATTTTTATACTTTTCTCATTATCAAATTTAATCTTTGCCGTGTATCTAGAGATATTGAATTTATTAATTCCTAATGAAAGAAAAAGATGCTTTTCTTAAAAATGTAACAGACAGCTAATTAATGGAAAGTTTAGCATAAAGTACATACCATGAAGTAACATTAAAATTAATGCTTCCCAACCCCTCTTCTTACCCCTGTAAGCAACATCTGCTATCATAATTTCAATTTCTGCACTATGTGGCTGATCCACTTCATTGAAAAACAAATTTGTATCTCCAATCATAGCTTCTAAAATTGATTGATATCAGTATATAAGAAAAATAATAACAACGCATGTAAACTAACATCTTTTATACCTATCTCATTTCTGGTTGTAGAAAGAATGCTTTTTTCCAAAATGATAAATGTACATTCTAAAACAAATAATAATACATATTCGGATCGTAAATACGTATCTGACAGACTGTTACTCACTGTCCTGATCTTGATGCCATTGTTCTTGCATTTCAAATTCTTCATCTAATGTTAAAACTTCCGAGCCTGTCCAGTATCTTAATTCGGCTGATTTCATCCATTCATGATACCTGAAAATAGAATAATACTCAGTAATTACTAATATTAATCAGGAAATTTTAATAAGTTTTAATACTTGGAGAAGCGTAGGACACTTTAAAAATGGTGGATATCTTTGTCAATACAAAATGTTGTCGACAATCGATAAGAGGTAAACGATACCAGCCTTTTAACATGTTTTTCTTTATAAGGTACTAAAATCACATTTGTCCCAATAATTGTAGTAAATTCATTGTCCTTCATAGTTTAAAGTCAATTAGTATCGAAATTATTAAGAAAATAATCCAACTATGAAGTTTTAAGTCAAAGAGGTTACATTCGTCTTTCTGCCATATTGGATGCAAAGTTTGCAACGATATGATCTAGGGTTCTTAGCAAGTAAATTCACTTTCTTTATGCTTTTGCTGTTTGTAATCGTAGCACGAGGAGTAGCTGTTGAACTGTAACGTTATTCAAGAAAAATGGCTTATAATTTTGCGAGTGTACCAGCGGCCGCTATGCCACCAATGGGTATGTTCAAAATTCATAACCGTACATATTATATCGGTTCGTTATGTTTTGTATCGCTCAGGGAAGGATTCGATGGTTTTGATGCATCGTTTAATGTTACCATTATCTTATCGCAATTTAATGTACGATTGCAGTTGTAGAGGTTACATACTTTTAGGTATGAGACCAATGGGACCGCTTGCTCAGATCACAGGTCCACAAGGTTTCATGGAACTAGCAGGTCAAGGATTTCCTCCTTTACCTCCACCAATACCACTGCCTGGAATGAATGATTCCCCTTTAGAGTTTAGTACAAATAAAAATCAACCACCGGTAGTTAGAGAAACCTCGGATGATAGCAACGATAAAAGGAACGAAAAAAACGACGTTAGACGAGACAGAGAAAACAGGGATAATAGAGATAATCGAGATAATCGAAGGTTTGCAGCTCGTTTTCAGATAATACTTTACAGTAATATTGTGCTTGCATTATATTTTTTTTATGTTCTGTTCGAGGTAGGTCTAGGAGCGAAAGAAACGATAGAAGGGAGAGGGACAGGGAAAGAAGGGAAGAGCGGAATGAAAGAGATAGAAGAGAAGAACGGAGACCAGAAGAACGGAATAATATAAATTCTATGAGTAGCAATAGTAGTCATAATAATAATTCAAATGGTAATGAAATTCCATCATCGTCAAATACCAGTGGTACGCCAAATTTAGGACCACAAATGGAACAAGCAACTGGAGTTTGGGGAATGAGTGTAGGCTATCCAGTAATGAGAATAGGGCCAATGGGACCTATGATGAGCGAAATGACCCTTGGACCTCATATGGGACACACTCATAGCTATGGACCTATGAGCATGGGAATAATGCCGCACGACGGTGGTATGATAAGTGCTCCTATATTAGGACCAGAACAAATAATGAACGACGCGGCTCAAATTATGAGTAGTGCTTTACCACCACCACCTACAACACCCCAAGGTTCCAAAGAAATTATACATTATAAAAGTTGTACTTTGTTCCCACCAAACCCGAATGCTCCACCACCGACAACTAGAGAAAGGCCTCCAGGATGTAGAACAATTTTTGTTGGAGGTATTTTCTGTTTATTTTATTCGTATATTATAGAAAATTGTATCTCAAAAAAAATCCTGTCTTATAAATTTGATGTAGGTTTGCCAGAAAATATTACGGAAACGATAATTCGAGAAATATTTGAACGATGTGGAGAAATAACTACATTACGTTTGTCTAAAAAGAATTTTTGTCACATACGTTTTGTACTTGAAAACAGTGTTGACTTGGCCATTTATTTGTCTGGATACAGAGTTAGGATAGGATCTAGCGGTGATTCTGCAAACACTGGAAGACTTCACGTAGACTTTGCTCAGGTTTGTAATTTATATAGGTTTCGTGTTTGTAAAATATTAGTATAATCATTGAAATATAGGCCAGAGACGACCAGTACGAATGGGAATGTAGACAACGCCAACTGCAGAGAGAACAACGCCATAGAGAAAGAGTTGAAAAGGAAAGACAAAGGGCACCATCCAGTCCTCCTCCAGTGGTACATTACACGGACCACGAAGCGTCAAACATTTGCGAGAAGATTAAACAGGACGATACATTTATGAAAGCGGTACAAGTGAGTAACATCAATATAATTGTATTATATTTGTTTTTCAAATTTTGAAAATGTCTTTAAATATGTAGAGAGTAGAACTTTTGAAGTTTAAAGAAACAAATTCCGTTAACAAAATTGTCACGTTAAATTGTTTCAGGTTGTCGTAACATGGTTAGAACGCGGAGACTGCACAAAACGCAACGCCAACACATTTTACTCGATGATTCAGTCGACAAATTCTCACGTTCGACGATTACTTACGGAGAAAGTGACGTACGAAGAGGAGCTTCAGAAGGCGAAGGAATTAATGAAGGGCAGGATGCAGGGACTCCTAATACAATGTACGTTTATGTATTTCATAATTTTTTTTATAATATAGCTCTGTGCCATTGTACATTTTTTGTGTACACAAGAGCAAATCTACACACATATTGCTTTATCTGGTAAGTTTTTTTACCATAATGTAAGGATCCTGCTATCCTTTGGGTATTCGATACAACAACAAGTGCCAAAATGCGATCACATCAGAATTACATTTTGCGCGTCTTACAATAACGAGAGTGCGTACTCTTGTTCTTCATTGGTAAATTCTTCGTACTTGGTAAATTCTCAGACTAAGCACACTATAACAAAAGCAGAATTTATTGTTATAGTAATTACAAAGGTACGTTATTTCTGGTATTAAAAATTTTGATATTTAAAGAATAATACACAAAATCGAAGCACATTTTCAATGTTACAATTTACATAGTTGACCGTTCGATACATTTAATCACGATGAGTCTCTTAAAAATTTCATCCTCATTGAAATTCAACATCAGGTGTATTGTAAGAAATTTATTATATAACAAGTGTATTGTGGTCAATGCACGATCAGGACAACTCGGTAGAAGGATCAAAGACAGTAGGAGAAAAAATAAGGTGGGTGAAGAAATCCTGTCTTTCGGTTCTAGGCTCTAATAATTGAACGAAAAAGCACAAATATCACGAAAATTCATTTTATAGAGATATAGTGTACCTAAAAGTTGCATGCTTGCAATGCTAAGGATTAAGGGTGATGGGCAAAATATTTGTTGCGAAAATGATATTACGCTACGATTCTCAATATAATTAGTTTATTAATCGATAAAGCTATAATAACAAAATTTTTACGAGCAATTTAAACCATTTTCTTTTACTTTATGTAAAGATTGTTAATGAAATCGTAGCTTAAAATCATCCATAACGTCGGAAGGCTCTACATGTTGTAAGTTGTTAGGCAAATAGTGTTCATTTTCCAAGGAAAATAAACACAGATTATGACATATTGAAAAGACTGATTGGCAGCCAAGTTGCAAGACCTCGAAAAGGATCCTCAATATGGTGAAAGCAGTTTTTGAAATCGTTATATTCGGATAAGTAACTCGATGACACCATTACTTAGCACGATACCTAGCAGACTTGTATACGATCGAATAGTAATAGGTACCAGGGTAATTTTCGAAATACGCGTGCAAAGGAAACGTTCGAATCTGAATGATACAGGAACGATTTCGGGAACAGCACTGACACTGAGCATATTGCAAAGAATGTATTTATGAGTGTTTAGATGATTATTAACGAGTAACATATTAGACCAAAACGAACGTAGAGTTTAAAGCAGGGTATACAACAGAAGATTTGTTGTGTTTTTGTATGCAACATGCGACCATGTCACCAACAGTCAGTCAGATTGAACGCGTCTTTACTGCGGCCAGCCACAAGAAGGTCTGGGATCACTTCACAAAGGCTCAACGGAAGAACATCGAAATGTGGAAGAAACAATCCTCGGTATGTATGTGCATTTCCACGCCAGTAGCGTGTCCAATACGTTACTTTCTTTATGATTAGACAACAGTAATCACCGGCAAAGTCTTACGAGTC
Organism: Colletes latitarsis; assembly: GCF_051014445.1. Taxonomy (NCBI): domain Eukaryota; kingdom Metazoa; phylum Arthropoda; class Insecta; order Hymenoptera; family Colletidae; genus Colletes; species Colletes latitarsis. The sequence continues at coordinate 26,221,889 of NC_135139.1, forward strand.
ACAAAGTGCTTCTTTATGCGATTGCACGTACATCTATATGCTACGCACACGCGTTTTGCAATATCTTTTTTTCGAGAAGAAGGTAAGTGATCGAAGAGTATAAACGTCTTCAAATCTGGTCAGACACATACGCTTTCTCTGTTTGATTAATGTTTAAACTTTGTTTGGAGTATTGGGACGTGAAAGGTAATGAGTAGTTTTGCTAATTCAAATTGAACAGGTACCGCAGATCGGAGCAAACAGGTAATTAACTCAGTCATGGATTCAAATAATTCTAAGATAAAATGCAAGTTTTAATCGTATAAAACCGATTTCTCGCAATAACGTGCGCGCGTCTAAAGAGACAGCAGCAGAAAGAGAGCGAGATCGAGATCGAGATCGAGATCGAGAGTGTGTGTATGTGTGAAAGAGAGTCCGGGGCGGGGGGGAGGGGGTGGCCAAAATTATTTTAACATTATTACTTAGCGTAAACATATTAATTTTTGCACTTCGAAAACATACTCACATTATAAAAGGAACACATATACAAAACGTAATTTTTATGTGGGATGTTTTTTAAAAAATTATCAATGCGATCATCGTTAAATTTCTTACACGATTCAAATTGTACGATATTATTTATTTCTATTTAACTTTCTGTAGGCGTATACATCATTTTTTAAAAACTATAATTTTCAGAAAATTCCGTGGCAAGTGTGCCTTAGCAACAGGCGCAATTACGAGTGCAACACTGAATGTAAACATTTATATAATTGTTAGAAATACACTTTTTACATATCACGTTACGAAAAACGGTCGTTGTGTCCTATCCAAGATCTAGTTTTGAGATAAATTCTACAACTCGTGACGCATCGCATATAAAATACACACACGTGTACATACATATACGTATATATGGCATGTTTTTGGTGTTATGTCTATCGCTACATTTGAATTGAAATGAACTCGATAATAATTTGTCACCACAACAGGAGATCAAAGCGGTGCAACTGGAAGAAACTTTAATGGAAGGTGAAGGGGAAATGGAAGTGTCCGATTCGGAGGAGGAACCGCAACGTAAAAAAGTACGGAATCAATCGGATGTACACGACGATTCTGAGAGATTGCAAGCTTTGAAGGAAGAGAACGATAGTCTTCGCTGTCAGTTGGAGGCGTATAAAAACGAAGTGTGTAACAATGTCTTGTCAATATGCTGTTAAATTATTTTCATACATAGGAGGATTATTGTGAAAGGCAGAGATTGCGTTTCGCAGGTGGATCTACTAAAGTCTGAGACGAAAAGCGACATAGACGCGAAGGATAAACAGATGAAAATGTTGCAACAAACTTTGAAAGGTATGCAGGAGCAATTAATGCAATCGAGGAAGCAGCAGGCTCAAGATGATCAGAAAATAAAGGATTTGACTGTAAAGTTAAATGCCACGAGAAAGGAAGAACCTAGAGAGAGCGAGATAATAACACTGGACAAAGACGATGACATAAACGAGGAGCCCCGAACTCCCAAACAATTAATTTTATCGTCCAGTTTCGTCCAAATTACCCAAAAGGATGCCAAGCTTATAGGTACTTCCCGACAAATTTCATCCGACATTCAAATTTTTTAAAATATTACCTCGAACTCTTATAAAATAATTTCTTTATGGTTACAGGATTAATAGCGACATTTTTACACATTCATCCGTTTGGCGCAAGCGTGGATTATTTATGGTCCTACTTGCAAAAGATGGAACCAGGCATCAAACCGAACGAGGTGGAAGCCTTAATGCAACGATTTCCTCAAGTCTTTAAACAAGATTTATTCGGAATTGGAGCAAATATGGAAAGACGTTGGCAGTTTTCGGGTTTCAACGTTTATCGTAGTCACTGAGATTTCAGTGTACCAATTAAATCTAGGAAAAGACCGACAGAAAATCCGCTAAGGAATTTTATAATATTGTCATGTCGTGGCATCTCGTGTCATGTAGATATTTATTGTGATACTTACTTTTACGTTAAGTCCTTATTTGATAGTGTCGCCATCGAACTGAAAACTTGTAAAAGAAAATGATTAATTTCGAAAATATTTCGCAAAAAGACGATCAGTGTACTTATTCCAATAAGTATCTTATACCTTTAAGAACTAACCGAATCTGTTTAGAAAAGCCATTAAAATTTATTTATAATGTCTCGATCGGGGAATTACGACAGAAACATAACCGAAGTCATTAGCCGTTAGTAGATAAAATTTTTTACACGTTTCTTCTCTTTGCGTGTACAGGAGTAATATATTTGTATGAAGAACGGCAGTCAAGATGATGCGTTATTAATTCTCTAGTAAATGTTATTTTTATGTAAGGTAATGCGTATATATATCTTAATTCGTTAGTTATATACAAATTATAAACAGCTTTCCCTATTTTATTCCCTGCATATTCAATTTCAACCAATTGCGTATAACAACCGATAAAGTTATTCTGACGTTATGCATACGCGATACTATTACTATTTACTATTATACATTTCTTTAACTAGGCTCAAAGTATAAATACAGCTCTACTAACAACTCATCAAATGAAAGGTTCACTGTAAACTATCGACTATTACAATTTTAAAAAATTTTAAATCACTCTGAAAAAATTATTTTCCGTTGCAGGAGTCAATTACAATCATTTTTGGTCATTACACGTACCCCCGAATTCCTACGCACTTTCGAGAAAAAAATTCGAGAAGGTGTGAAATTTTTCGACCGAAGAAAAAGAATTTCAAATCGTTTTGGAAAAATTATTTTCGGTTGTGGGGGTCAATTACAATCATTTTTGGTGAATACACATACCCTCGAAATCCTATGCATTTTCGAGAAAAAAATTCTCGTAGAGGTTACCTTAGGTAGGAATTGGAAAAGAAATACAATAAACGTTTTTCTTTTGATGCTATGCGAAACACACACGAGGTATATGAATAGATGGACTTTTTACCTTATGGACATTGATGACCCGATCTGACCGTCATATCGAGTTATTTTTTAAATAAATAAAGATTTTCGGTGTAGTTGTCGATGAGGTACATACTGACGTATTTTAATAATCTTAATCGTTTGGTTACTCTACTGAAACTAATCGATCGATGTCCAATGATGGACCGTACAGCTTTCATTCCGTTAAAAAATAATAAAATTTCTGTAATTTCATTTTCTGTCTCACTTCTTCTCGTGTTCATTTCTAAATCTGTTGGTAATGATGCGAGTGACACGGAAATGGTAATGGGCTCTAGAGCTCCCTTCAATCCCTTGAATTTCAAACCCTTCCCCATAGTCAACTCGCATGTATTTACGCACACGTTACAACTATCTGCCCATCAATACTAATTTAGTGAATATTTTCACAACTGACGAGGACGCTAAAATCACAGACGAGGTATACGAGTAGACCTTTCACCCAATGTATTTTTTCGGCCCATTTTTATGGGGCTCTAGAGCCCCATTACCATTTCCGTGTCAAATGAACGAAAGATGAAAACTTATGTAAAAGAAAGTATCATATAAAGGAAGATCGAAGAAATGAATACGTGATGTACGACCTTGGTTCTCGACAGAAATTCAAAGAAACTTTCAGTCTCCTCGAATTTGTCCATATTTTCATACCTATTGTTTGCAATAATTGTTAATTAACATCAGACAATAGTTTAAATAATGCTCGATAGCGTGGGTTGTATAAACAATTGTTTTTAATACCATTTTGCATGGAATATTAATTTTTCGGTCAAAGGCACGGTTAACCGTTAATTGATTGGTGAACTCGCCAAGGTCGGTCTTCCCCACCCCTTGAACTCTTCTGCCTGCGGCTCTCTTTCTTCTCTAGGCTAGCGGACGTGACGGAACCCCGTGGATCTGCGCTCCACCTTTACTCACCACTGCTGACCACTGGACGAGCACTGGTCAACTCTAGTGACCAATACTGACCATTAGTGACCAGTAGTGACCAGGAGTGAGCGAGTTTTGAATCTCCCCTGTCGAATTTCTTTTTCGACCTTCAAGCGTCTGTTGGGCTTGAATATGGGGTTAGATCTTGCTTTTACTTCTCTGGTCCAGTTCCATATTTTACTACTGGTTCCTTGTTTGGTTTGTCCGATGTAAAATCTGTTTCACTGACCACTATCGACACAGTCGCGAGTGATATCTCAATCTCCAATTTCTTACTTCTTTTTCGACATTCAAATGTCTACGGGGCTTGAATCTATCGTTTTGTCTCGCTTTCATTTGTCTGGTCTTCTTACACATTTCACTTCTGGCTCCTTGTTTCTATGTTGTGTTAACTAATCGCAAATGCAAACTTTTTTTCTTTCAGCTTACTTACAGGCCATCGTGGGACATCGTGGGACATCGATCGGTCCATTTATTTTATTTCAGGGCTTCGTATTTCCCAATTTATTATATTTAACTAATCATAAATGCCGCCTTGTTTAGTTTGTTTCAGCTTACTTACAGGCCATCGTTGGACATCGCGGGACATCGTGGGACGACAACGCAAGGACATCGAGGGATTTTTATTTCTAAGGCCCTTAGAGTAAATTTAGTTTTAAGGCCGCGATACCAAGCAGTTATTAACTTAGCTTCTCGTTCTCTCGATCTTTCGTTTCTTGAAACATGATCCGAAGATCTGCTGTACGGTTACAGCATCGCGTCGCGTCGCGTCGCGTCTCCCATAATTTAGCTTCACCCCTTTTTAAACAAAATAATTGCTTGGTACATTTACTCCCATGTATGCGTCTGCGTATGTGCCAAGTAATTCTTTACCAACTAGCTTCACGTTCACCCGTTCCCTCGTTTCTCGTTCCGATCACCACTGCTTCCATGTAGAAAGCAAGTGATCGGCCGTTTAGCTCGTCCGAAGGGTCAGTTGCCGTCCTCTGGCGAGACGATCCAAGGGAAAGGGTATTTCGGCCGCAGAGGGGATCAGGGACTGTTCCTGTCTGCGGTAGCCCCGATTCAAGATCCCTCTCTCTGTTAGACATCCCGAGTTGGGTCCATTTGGCTCCCAACAGGATGCTTGGGAGAAATGGGGAACCTCTGTGTCGGGTGCGTCGATTCCCTTCCCCTTCGATTGGACTTGCTAAGAGGCAACGGAGCTGACCCTTTTGACCAGTTACTCGGTTCGCGTGTCGCGTATTTCGTTCCTTGCACTATTGCATGGTGCATCGCGTCGTATCGCGTCGCGTCGCGTATCCCATAATTTAGCTTCATTCCATTTTAAACGAAATAATTACTTGGTACAACTAAACTAGAAGATCGAAGGAACATTGCTTCCTTCTATCTCTCTAGTTTAGTAATTTAGCTTCTAAGGATGTAAAAGGGAGATCGATGGAACTTTGATTCCATCTATCTCCCTTCGGGTCTCCACTCGCAGCAACCTCCACGTGGTGAGACCTGGTAATCGGTGTCACCCACGATAGAAAAGTTATCCTTCGTGGGTGACACCGAGCTAATGGCTGCGAATTTAATATTGTTCTTTAAGATACTAGAGAAAATTATACTGCTTAAGGGGGGAAATTTCTCTTTTTTATCCCTTTTAATGTTTCGGGGTTTAAGAATTACTTATTAAATCCGTTTTCCTATAGAGATCGAGTTAGGAAGGGCAGTGGTTCGATCCTCGATTTACCTTCATCCCTTTTTAAACGAAATAATTACTTGGTGCAACTAAACTAGAAGATAGAAGGAATACTGCTTCCTTCTATCTCTTCAGTTTAGTAATCTAGCTTGTGAGAATGTAAAAGGGAGATCGATAGAATCAAAGTTCCATCGATTCTTCGAGTCTCCACTCGCAGCAACCTCCTCGTGGTGAGACCTGGTAATCGGTGTCACCCACGATAGAAAAGTTATCCTTCGTAGGTGACACCGAACTAATGGCTGCCAATTTAGAATTGTTTCTTGATATAATAAACGAATTTAGATTTATAATTAGGCAAGTGTTTGGTTAACCATTATGTTAGGCAAGTTATTTTTATTCGAAGACAAATTCTTTTGAAAACTCTTTCAACTCTCTTCGTTGGTTATGCATCTTTCATTGGTTGCACTTTCGTTTGTTTCTTCTTCGACCAAAGATCGTTGGTCACAGAAGATCTTTATTAATGGAGGGTGGTTGGGAATCGGTTAGGGCGGGTCTCCATTCGCAGCAACCTCCTCGTGGTGAGACCTGGGTAATATTATTTACCGTTTAATTAATAATCGTATCCCTCTTAGCTGGATAATGCAATTATTAATTAAAAAGTAAATAATATTAGCAAATTGGCTGCGATCCGCCTTGCATAGGTCATCATGAATATAGAGATTCTCCGCTAGGTTAGTTTTGATTCATCAAAGATTCTACAATATTATTACAGACGAGGTATACGAGTAGATCTTTCACCCAATCTATTTTTTCGACCCATTTTTATGGGGTCTCGAACCCCCATTATCATTTTCGTATCATATGCATCATTACCAACAGATTTAGAAATAAATTTCAATCCCTGCATAATCAACTTACATGTATTTACTACAGCTGTTGCCTACCAATACTAATCCAGTGAATAGTTTCTTAACTGACCACCATCCATGAGAAGAGGCCGCTAAAATCACCTCCGAATTTTCAGGTCGGTATGGCAGTCAGATTGGGCCACTTTCAGTCCATAAGGTGTAAAGTCTACTCGTATACTTCGTCTGTGGTGTAAAGTCTACTCGTATACCTGGTCTGTGTTAAAACGAACAGATTCATTTCATCGCGATTCGGTAATGTTGGAATTTACGCTATCGTTTTACTGTTCCGAGTAGAAATCTGATGTAACGATTGTTGCGCGATCGGTAAATCATATCTCTATGATTCTCACAATAAATTTTGGAATTTCCTCTTTAATCTAACGATAATTATTGTATTTTTGCTGGATTAATTAATTATACAAATGAATATTGTCTGTGTTTGCTGAAAAAAATTTCAAGATTCCTTACCGACTAAGTTTCAGACCATTAAAATAATCCATTTAACGCGCGTATAGTACGAGCTATTAGATACGCATAACTTTCGATATAGTCAATTCCGACACTCGAATTTGGCGTTTCTGTAATTCAATCGTGTAATCCTATCATATAATGTAAAAAAAAGAACATAATTCTTGATTTCTGAAAACGTAGTGCATCATTCGTATGAACGTTATGGGGATTAGGAGGTGTGGATCATGAAATAGAATACAATTTCATATTTGTGATTATTTGTTTAAATAATGACGACACCCGAGAATTTGTCGAGCGTTCAAGGGACATGCGCCAATCAACGATCCGCAGCCCGCGTCGTAACATACGCCTGCGTTGTACAGAAAAAAAGATCATAAGAGAGAGAAAGAACCAAAGACAGCACTCCGTAACGACACGGTCAGTCTTCTGCGAACTTTCGGTTGTGATAGTCGTGTCGACCGGAACTGCTGTGAACCGAGTTTCCACGTCGTTCTATTATTCCGTTCCTACGCTCGATCAGCTGCTCCCCAAAATTTGACAACGCGTTGAACAATTAGGTAAGTTAATCACCATCGCATATCACGTACAAATCTCGGTAATCGTGGACGATTTTTGGCATCGACACGAGATTCGATTCCAACGAATATTCGAAATTGTCAATATCGAAAGTAGATCGATCGTCGTTGAGAATCTTGCCGTTTCCTTGTTCGATAGCTGGCCACTTCCTGTACCTCTTCCTCGACGTCTTTTCTCATAACTTTCTTCCCGTGTCTGGCGGATTTCTAAACGTTCCAATTCAAATTTACCATCGATTCAGATCGGCACGACAACGCGAGCTGACCGTTGTATTTATAGGTTCGATCGATCAGTGATGACGTACGTAATTGATCAAATAAACGAGTTAGGGCCACGTGCAGTCGTTGCACGCGAAACAGTGTTTACAAATTGCTATTCGATCAATCGTGTAGGAGATTCCTCGAATAGCCGGTGTACGTTTTGTTAACCTTTGCGAGAGTGAATATACGGTTAATATGCACGTGTTTCGGCTGTCAGAGTTTGTCGCAAAAGGCGTCGTGTGTCTTAAATTACGCTCGCGCCGATAACAAGTAGAGGCCGTTGTATTTTGCGTTACATAAATTCGTTTTACAGTTCTGTCAATTTGTTCACACAAGATTGCGTGGAATATTGAAAGAAACTGCGATAAAAAAGAAATTATATTACGATAAGTATGCACGAGAATGAACCGAAGAGTGAAATGCTAGTGACAATGTTGGATATCGTTGTGAACGTAAATGAAAATCGACATTAATTCTAGATAATCATAATATGCATAGGTAGATTGGCAATAAAAATTAAAAAGAGTTAGAAGAAGAAATCTAATGGGTGTGAAGAAATCTATGAGACTTTCGATAAATAAGTGGCGATGAAAAAATGATGCAGATAAAAAATATACAAGATTAGACATTTAACTGGGCCGCTATCTGATGACACGATATAGTAATATATTGGAAATATGATATTTCTGCTGTTATTACTAATGTTTAGCAAAGTTAGATCATTTTATTGCTTAATTCATGGCTACTTGGCAAAAATTCTTCCACAATAATAAAATGCAGTTTACACGTCATGGTACTAAATCTCTTTTTTATTTCGTGACTTAGGTCACTTTAGAGATTTCTACGGCCGAGTTTCACCAATTGCGTATAGCTATATTGCAGCAAAGTCATGGTTTTCGGGTTTCGATCGATCAGAATCGATCTCATCGAATTTTTTAGACATCAGATTTGAACAAACTAGTTACCATATCGATCACTATAACGTCATCGTTAATTTGACGAAAATAACCAAAAAATATTTATCGTAGAAACTACTTGCATGATAATTTCAAACTTGTTCGCTCTCCTAACAATTTTTTACGTTTCTACTAAATACAGAATTTTTAAATTTGATATAATTTTGTTGAGAACTACTGGTTTATCGTAAAGCGAATATTTCTGTGGACACGTGTGCAGGAATTGGACGCCCAACGAAAACACGGACGACATTGGAATCTGCAACGTAAACGGTTAGGGTCGTGTGTGAGAACTTAAGCGTTTGGGCTAATAAACGTCGCGCATAAATCGTTGTACGTTAAATTTACTCATCGTTATTTAGTATTCGAAGAAAATTTGTCCAGTAAAATGCGAATTTTGGGGTCATCGCTGGCGATGCCGTCGCAAGAATTCGTTTCTATCCAGATTCGTTCCATATGAGATTCAATATTGATCTTGAACGCACCCAGAATTAGTCATCGTATTGTAATCGCCTGCACGTGAAGGCTTCCTCACATTACACGCGACGATTTCTTTGCAGTAGATACAAATGAGATCTCGTATCTTCGCTATTTCTAAATTTAATTTCACGTTCCCGAAATAAACGCATCCATTGTGCGGTAAAAATCGCAAGGTCGAACGAGCACATTTAACATTTACTATTTTTATCCGTGGCGTACAAATTATTATAAATTCCAAAAAAGAAAAGAAATATATTCGATGTTTTTTTTATTTCGGTTGCAGCGTCGACTAAATAGAAATTGTTGTATCGATTCCTAGATGGCACAGAACAGTTTTCTATCTATAGATCTTTACGTTCGAAATAGTTCGTCGCACATAAGCGTCTATAGAATGGGTACATCGGTGTATGGTTTATGCGGATAACGAATCCCATGTGAATTAATACCGATAATTAATTCATCGTTTGTGCTTTTATTAGTGCTGCTATACGTACGGTGAGTCATGCACTGTTTACTGTCTATCGACTTTACATAGTGCAAGTAATAACCTGAAATAAATGGGAAGTTTTTCTTTAAAGAAGTCAATGGTAGTTTTAGAACAGTCATGTTACATTTATTTTGGACATTGGACCAATTTTGACTCTGTTAACGTGACGGGAATATACATTTTAAATAAATTCGTCCAAGTTAGGTTATGTTACAGTGAAGTACGTCCAGGAGGGCTAAACAATTAATGTAAAATAAATTCTATGACGCATGTTTGCACTTTTGACGGAAATGTTTAATTCCAGTGGAAAAGGCGTCGCGTTAAAATATTGCACACAGGTTTGCATTGTTTTGAGTCGATCGCCGGAGGAAGGTTTTGTAGCGAAAATTAATCACGGTATTTCCGGCTGGCTGGAACGATGCACGATTAATATTTAAATCAAAGAAAAAATACGTTTTACAAGATCAAAGTCTCTGTAGGAAATTCATTTCCGTTTTGGTCTACCGACCAACCGAAACAACGGTAAAATCGTACGAAAGGCGCATATAATTCGAGGTTGACGCTCGATTTAACATTCGTTTAATGTCTCTTTAATAGTTTAATTTCTCTTTTTCAAAAGTAAATCCACAATTATTTAATATAATTGTGTAAAAAAACATAGAGGATGCTCGAGCATGAATCAGAGTCGGCGATTTGAACTTTAAACTATTTCGAAATCTATAATTGCACAAGTATAGGTTAGGTGTAAATTAAATTTCGCGATTAACCAATGAATCATTCGACGAGCTCAATGATGGCATTGCCACGTAACAAAACCTATCAAGTTTCGAATGGATGATATCTCGAGCCAATGATTTCACCGAAAGTTTGGAATTTGCTACGCGTTGAGTATCGCAATTACGCATGTGCACGACGACTCGTTCGTCGAAGATTCAATAAAGAATAAAAAATAATCGATGATCGTCTCGCGATGATAAATCTTCGACTTCTCATCGTTTGTCACGAGCGTCATTGATAGGTTGAAGTCTCGATCGTTTGCGTGTGTATGTATTTACATTGCCCACTAAGTGCAAGACGCATTAATTATTTTTTCACTCGTATAACCTCGCGTGAGAGACTTGTACAATTACGCAATTCCTTTATTCGTTATGTTCGATGTAAATATGCAATTTCGCCGAAACCTTTTAACGATCTTTTCTAGGCCACGATCATTCGTTTAATTTGCTTTTCAATTTTTAGCAATGTCCTCCAGGTTGTTGCAAAACTATTCATATCGATCCACACCGAATAAAAGATCAAACTATTTTATACTTAAGTTATAAATAATCGTGTTTTCTGTTGTTGCTCGACATAACCTAGAAAACTCTTACAAAGTGTCAATATCTTTTTCAAATTAATGATATATGCACCTTTTGGAATTAATTAAACTTTATGTTGCATCAGTACCGTTTAAGGCACATGTGTTTTATAATTCGACACCTTTAATTCCGATAATTACGATAATTTTATAGATTTTTTTCTGGGTCATAACCGTTATGTATACAGGGTATTCGGCCACCCCTGGGAAAAATTTTAATAGAGGATTCTAGTAGCCAAAATAAGACGAAAATCAAGAATACCAATTTATTGATTAAGGCTTCGTTAAAAAGTTATTAACAATTAAATTCAAAAGTTTCAAATCGTTCTGGAAAAATTATTTTCGGTTGCAGGGGTCGATTACAATCATTTTTGGTGAATAGACCTACCCTCGAAATCCTATCCACTTTCTAGAAAAAAAATCGAGAAGGTGTGAAATTTTTCGACGGGAAAAAAAAAATTTCATATCGTTTTGGAAAAATTATTTTCGATTGGGGGGGTCGATTACAATCATTTTTGGTAAATAGACCTACCCTCGAAATCCTATCCACTTTCTAGAAAAAAAATCGAGGTGTGAAATTTTTCGACGGGAAAAAAAAAATTTCATATCGTTTTGGAAAAATTATTTTCGATTGGGGGGGTCAATTACAATCATTTTTGGTGAATAGACATACCCCCAAAATCTTGCGCATTTTCGAGAAAAAAAATTCAGTACGGACGGAACTTTAAACGTTAATAACTTTTTAACGAAGCCTTCATCAACAAATTGGTATTCTTGATTTTCGTCTTATTTTGGCCTCCAGAATCCCCCATTAAAATTTTTCCCAGGGGTGGCCGAACACCCTGTATAATCAACTTAACAAGTTCAACTACCACGACAAGCACCACTAATGTATTTAAAGTTTTTTTAAAGACAAAGAGTCATTTTCTGTCGATGATTGATAGTATTAATAATTGTTAAAATATCTACAGGAAATTTAAAAAATGGAATAGACTTGTTAAAAGTTGGAGGGAATTTAGAGCGACACGTGTTCAGTTATTAGATACATTACCAAAGTCACGCGTGACGAGTCGATTTAAATTGTTCGCTGCAACAGGCACGATAAATAACTTGTAGTCGAGCTGAACTTGGAACCAGTACCGATAACATCATTTGAATGAAATTATTGAACGTGGAACGCGAACAAGTGAATCTGTATAATTGTTTTTTTTGTTCTTGTTTTAGCATACGTGTATTCCATCTGTAATTACATTAAACGAGTGGTTTTTACAGTTTTTTTTGTCACGCGTGATCTTTTCTAATAGGATGCTATTAACGACAATGTGTTCTATAAAATTTATGGTCGCGACAACGATTATCAAAAGCATCATTCACGATAGAGGAAACCAATCTAATTTACAACCAAACATTTTGACGTTTGAAAATAATACAAAATTTATTTTTTATTTTTCCATAATTTGTTCGTGAATTAATAAAAAATTGCCAACTTTTTCAGGAGGAAAAATATTGTTGAATTTCATTACGCGAAGCTGCACGAAGATTCTGAACAGTGTAAACATTGGCTGTAGAAATAGTATAAACAAAGAGATGTTTCCAAATATTGAATCTCGCGAAGTTTGAGATAAAATGAACATACAGGTTACTCGTCGAGCCTGTATAATTAGCCTCCCTCTAGTATCGGTGTCGTCTTTGCCGATTATCTCGATAAACATAGCTTCAACTTTGCAATCTTTAAATGCATATTGATAATTTACATTTCCGTCGCGACAACAGCTGATACGTGCTGTAATCGTCTGCTGTGAGAAAAAGAAAACGATAAGTGCTTTCACGCAACGTTAAATCTGTCGAGATACTTATGCAAAATTATATCGCGAAGGAAAAAGTGGCATTATCGCTTAGAAGTATTAAAAAAATATTACTAGATTAAATACGTAATCTCGTTATGTAACTTGATATTGGTAAAAACGTGTAAAAAAGAAAAAAATGTAAGAATGTTGATATTACGGTCAGGAGAGCGGTTGGGCGTTTTAAATAAAACTTAAAACACGATGGACTTTTGAAAAACTATATTTGGTGTCTGCTCGCGGCAAGAGCCAATACAAATCCGTACCCTGACAGAGAACCAGGGTCGTGAGGGCACCCTTGACAGTACGGCCCTTCTTTGCCTAAGTGTCCTGGCCGATCCTCCTTTAAGAGGGGGAAACGCGCCAAAGAGAAGCACATGGCCCGCTTCGGGCATTTATCTATTTCTACGTTTCTAACAAAAAAATAATTCTTTTGTATTTTTGTATTACGATTCGTTGAAGAGGAACTGTGCGTCGAATCGTTCAGGATATTTTGAACGCGGTGTTTGCAATAACAACGTTCGTCGCGAAACTTTCTAAAAATATGTACGCGGGACAGGATTTGCTTTCTTCTCCGGAAACAAAGTGAAAGCAATCCTTCTTCCTTTTTCCGACTCGGACGAATCGAGATCGAGAAATCAGACGATTAAAGAGATAATACACAATCATTTTTATCATTATTTTTCGACGAAAGGAATACCTAACAATTTCGTCAAACAACATAATGCTTAATAAAGATTCATCGATGAACAGAATCGAGGAGATAACAGTTTTGGCAGTGATCCATATTCTGTTCCATTATTTTTCCGAGTTGTATTGTATTTGGGTTATTAGGCCTCGATACGAGATGTGTACGAATCCTTGGTCTCAATTACAGTTATCATTACTTATCGTTATTGATAAGAGACGAAGCCGAGAGATGGAGCTGTACTCGTAATAATATCAAACTCATTTTCCAGTATTATGAAAATGTTTACGAAGGTGAGAGCGTTTGTTAGAGCCATCGCTGTTCAGAACGAATTATGACAACGTTTGCGATCGGTTTTCGTAATTTCTAGGCTCGAATTGCGACCACACTGTTGCAAAATATAACGCGTCTGTCGCTTTGCGCAAGGATCCTTCCACGGATGAGAGACTCTCGCCGTCTTTCTCGAATAATTCGCGTAACGTTCGTGGCGTCGAAACTTCTTTAAGACAATTACGTTGATCGATGCGCTCGTTAAATTGACCGATCGTAGAAACAGCCCCCATTCCATCTATAATCATACAGATTTCTTCCCGGTATCACGGTTCAACGGTGCACGAAAGAAACTCGAGCTAACGTTTATTTTCTCTTGCCTCTGTTGCGTTGCACACTTGCAATTTCGAGCGTCGACGAACGGCTCGTCTAACCTTACTTCGAAACGGTCGAAAAGAAACTCGATCAGCGAACACGAAACGTCTCCCTTGAATCCTTTCAATAGCAGCTGCAAATTAGATAACGTTGACCTCGAATTTCGTCGTGTTTTTCGAAGCGACGGTCTACAGTCGGCTGCTTATGATAAGTCCAAGTTTTGTTTGGTCAAGTGTGCAATTAAATATACGATTTGCTTATCGTTCGACTCGCTCGATTTGTTCTGGCGACGCTTTCGATTTGTACAGCTGTCACTTTCGATCGAATCCGATAAATTGTAACGGACGATGGCTGAAGGCCAGGTCTTCGGTTTCTTCGAAAGGTTAAAGTGCTACGCACATTGCAACGAGCGTCGTTTAAAAGAAGGCTATTGTATTCGCGACAAGGTCGCGTCGAACGACGAAAAGAAACGATCACGATCGTTGATTTGAGTTGCTGGCGGAACGAAGGCGCATAAATTAACGAAGTGTAACTGTTTTCGTTACTGGAAGCGAAAATATAAAATCGTACATAACCTAATTAAAACGAAATCAGTATTCTAATATAACCGTCGACGCAACAGGTTTCAATAAAAATGTACAGGGTGTTCGGTCACCCCTGGGAAAAATTTTAATGGGAGATTCTAGAGGCCAAAATAAAACGAAAATCAAAAATATCAATTTCTTGACTGAGGCTTCGTTAAAAAGTTATTAAAAAATTTCAAATCGTTCTAAAAAAATTATTTTCGGTTGCGGGGGTCAAATACAATCATTTTTGGTGAACAGACATACCCCCGAAATCCTACCCACTTTCGAGAAAAAAATTCGAGGTGTGAAATTTTTCGACGGAAAAAAAAAGAATTTCAAATTGTTCTGGAAAAATTATTTTCGGTTGCGGCGGTCCATTACAATCGTTTTTGGTCATTACACATACCCCCGAAATCCTACGCATTTTCGAGAAAAAAATTCAGTACGAGCGGAACTTTAAACGTTAATAACTTTTTAACGAAGCCTCCATCAACAAATTGGTATTCTTGATTTTCGTCCTATTTTTGCCTCTAGATGTCCATAAAGCTAGGGTTAACTAGACCATTGTCCAGCATCAGTTTAGTTATACAGACATCTACGTACGAAAATGTAAACAAAACATGTTTATACTCTGTACTTGTCGTTGTCGATTATGTGAAATGCACTTTCATTATTAGTAGTCTCACACTTTTCATTTATTTTTTCAAGAGGAACCGTCTGGTATCTAATTATGGCAAAATGTAATCTGTTAAATGATTTATTGTCCCCCAACTGTCTAATTACTGTGTGATTACTTTTGCAATCGTAACCGTAAATCATTCTATCGTGTAATTACATTTCGTGTACGATTATTTCGTAATCATAGTCGTAAAGTATTAATCACATTACATTTTGCCCAACTATAATTTCGGGGTATCTTTTTATTCCTTCTTAATTGAAGGATTAGCATAAAGAACCAAGCCATTAGCGACGTTTGTCTCTTTGGACAAACTCAAGGATATCCTTAACATTTTCCAAAATGATTTTATTTTCTTTGGACAAGCATTTTGCAGTATTTAATTCGTCCGATGATTAAACGAAACTCTGGATGTTTTCGAACGGAAATCAGCCTTCTTTGTTCGCGATCGCGTCACGCTATTCTTGATCGAAAAAACCTAACCCCGGCGAAAGTCGAAGAACGAATTCGACGAGTCATCCCGCGGACAATAATATTATTGACTCTCGTTACTTTCCAATCGTTGTCCTTTTCGAATGTAAATATGAAACTCGAAAACTGATCGTAATACAGTACAAAATTTTAATATTTCTATTTTTATTTATAATTTCCATAGGTGGAAACTTTGTATTCAGTTGAGGGTGCTAATTTGAAACGTCCGAATGTAATTTTGAAACAGGAACTCGTGCGCAATGTAGTAACGAAAGTACGATAAAGACAGTTCCGACTGTGTCAGGTGTCGTAATAGTAAGCAAACCGGCTTAAACTTCTGGCGAAGGTTGGGAAAGAATATGCAAGGTGCAATGCTTGTCCCTGAACCGTGAATCGTCGATGAGATTTATAAGAAACTGTATCTGTAATTCGAATGGTAAACGCAGAAGTAATAATAGTAATAGTAATACCGGTAGTAGTAGTAACGTCAATAATGTGTCAATAATGTGTCTCTCTGCTTAATAAATTACTTATGAACGCCGTGAATACAAGATTGTGACCGAACATAATTTATCGACAATGGTATAAATACTCGATGACATCCTCTTCGTGTTTGCAGACGTGAAATTATAGACACGCAACATTAATGGAAAGGCTATTCGCGTTATTGGAAAAATGTGATTCGCGCCATTAATCGTAATTGAAAGAAACGGGGTACCCATACATAAAGGAAACCTTCGATACGAAATTAAATGGACGCGTTTGCTATACGTTTGCTCGAGGAAAAATGAGAACAATGTATATTATGTATAACTATCGACAATTGAATGATAATTGTAGCAAACGACAGAATCAACGTCTAGGGTCAGCAGATACGTACATACAATGTAATCACTACGGATACATTTCTGGAATTATCGTACTTAATGTGATCATTTTCTAAATGATGTTTACGAGACATTGACATTATAAATCACACACGATACGCGGCTTGCATTCATAACGCAAAACACGCTGTTCGAACAAACCGTCGATTTTTGTTTTCATTTTCGACAATAATTGCGACATAATTCCTATAAAAATTGGCGGGGAAAAGTACATTACTCTGCAAGGTTTACTGAAAAATCCTGACGACGTTGTGCAATGTCCAGCTGCGCTCCAGGTCTGCGACTTGTAATTAGTATAAACACGAGCGTTCCAACTCGCGATATTAGAACGCGTTCGCACTTGCTACCGAACTTATTTACGTTACAACCTAATATTACTTGGATCGCGTGGCGAAACGTACACCTTTTACAAGGTCTCAAATTTTTACTCGACGAATAAATGGGTTAAGAACGTTCACCTCCGCGTAATTAGCATACAGTGAACGCACGCAAGGCCTTATTGCCAAACGAGTCGCGCACGGACTCTAAACTCTTTCGTTCGTACATTATCTTTTTTTGTTTTCCTGTTTCAGGGCGACGCGTCGTACAATTATGCGAGATTTATAGCCGGCCTGGACAGTGAACTGCGCGCGGATACACGTTAGACGAAGAGGAAGGGTTAAAGGAGGGGTCGAGGACTGCCAGACATGCGTCTTCAGACGTGAAACGTGATCAGGACGAAAGCACCGTTTTTTTGTTTGTCCCGCGAGCAGACCGAAATCCGAGCAGGCACCGTTCCGCGAACTCTCCGCGTCGAAAGATGGCTACTTTGACCCACTGTTCCCCGTCGCGATCGTCCCTCAGTTGCTGTCAAATCGACCACAGTAGTCACGACGATGTCCACGGAGTGGCTGTCGTGGCGAAAGACAATTACTTCTTTCAAGAGAAACACTCGTTTCCGAAGAGGCCCGAGGTGAATCTTGCTTTCTACGACGTGCGGTACACGGTGAAGGAATGGAGCCTGCGAAACATCAGACCAAGTGAGTTCATCTTCGATATTGCAAGTTTTATCTCGAGTCAAAAATAAATTGGGCGTTCAAGGTGGTCAAGTTAGACAATTTGTGACATCTCGACGGTTACTTATCAAATTATTTATTTTGTCTGTTTTTCTGTTTCTAAAGGATCGAGGTTAGGAAATTAAGCCGATCGTGTCATTGCCTTAACGCGACGCTGGTTAAAAAATTGCTTTCCCTTACGCAAAGTTCTGCGTCTGATTTTCTGCTGGAAAGAGTCAATCTTCCGGCAAATTATTAGCAGCGAATAAATCGGCCTTTTAGTCGTCCGATTTCAGAGACCCATTTTCCATGAAAGAGTGCAAAGGTACGAGAGAAAGTAGGTCCCTCTCTACGCGTTCGTAACAAGCTTATGGAAGCTACGATCGGGCGACGATGCTGCCTGTGCCTGGAATTCGTTGCTGGTACAATCGACCGTGTTAGCATAAAAGTGTTAACGAACCAAGTGACTCCGTGACATCGTCGGAGAGCGGTCGTTTGTGTCACGAAAGGAAAGTCACGTAATCCCGATACTCGATGCGTAAACCACACGGGGAGGCAAGCGCTGCTTAAATCAGCGACGGTGAACGAGTGGCACGTGCGACGATTGTGTCACGCGACGAAACAGTAGCTGATCTTAAAGACATGTCTGAACCTAATTCTGTCGCCATTTGTCTAAAATGTTATCGCTTTATACGGAACTTTAAGCAATAATCGCCTTTCTCCTACGGAGCATATAGAATTTTTCGAGAGAATTCGTTTCCTACTTTCACTCGCTTTCGGTAATATCTGTCCGGTGCAGTTGCTTTTTTCAAGGTTATGTTCGAAGATCAACCGTCTCCCCAATTGAAATCACAAGTTTTGATTATTTATCGATCGACCTCAAAATAATACTGGGCAATCGAATGGATACATAATATGTTGACCTTCGGGTAACCTTGAGCAATAAAGCGCCGTGATAAACGTGTTGACTTTCTTAAAGGTTAGGTCGTTCTCAGTGATAGGTCAGTGTTCGATAAAATTACGGGCAGAATTGTGCGGAAAATAATGGTTGGTGTCTGCTCTGCGGTCTTTTTTAGCGTATTAAATGCCACTCGTGACGCGGAGAGAAAGCCGAGGAGAGTGGTCCTGCGGGCAGCAAAGAAAGTTTTAAACGGAGAAAGTGGTCGGGCATTTTGAGAAGAGTTCTTCGTTAGACGTTGACGAAACCGATCGCCCTGCACGCGTGCGATTTTAACGGGAGAATATCTGTTTCGAAATCCTACATATGCGCGTGAACGACAGACGGTGTACGGTTAATTATCCTGGGAGTGTTCCTCTATGTCTTGAATGTCTGATTTTAATTATTTTTACCTCATTTTCGCGTTTAGTAGTTATTTAAAAATACATATACCTCGGATCAAGATTATATCGTAGATAACGATCGAGCTCAAGACCGTATCGAAATGCTTATGAAACCGGATGATCTTGAAAATCTTAATTGGTCTTGAAAGTCGCGCCGATCTTGAATTCTTGATAGGTTTTGCAACTCTCGATCCTTCTCACTCCATTGGCGCGCGCAACTATGAGCTTACGGAAGTTACTAGAATGAAGTTATCAGTTGTAAAAAAATACTAGAATTTATAAGTGTCCTATCACTTTGTCGCGAAGAGTGTATTTATCGAAGTTTGACCTTGAATGACGAACAAAGTAAGCATGACTATTGCCCGCAAGGCGTCGATTCATAGCGCATACGGCAACGTATGAATATCCTTGGAACACCGAGTGTAGGTACAGTGGCGTAATCGGTAATTTTGGCACCCGAGTGTCAAAATTTATAATGAGACTGATTTAGGTTTATTTCAATTTGTTAGATCTCACTCGCGTGGATGATATCACTGACATTTTCAACTGGTATTAGGTTAAAGAAATGGCTACTGATGCCACGTGTAGTTTCAATGATAATAATAACACATTTCTACATATTATTGATGACTATGGGCGTTATATTCAGCGAGGAGGCTAATCAGTATTGCTATAATCAAAATGTGCACCATGTGCATATTTCAGCGAATGTTGTAACTTTGCAGATGAGTCTATACATAGTTGCATAAATTTCATGTAGTTTTAAAAATAGAAAATTAAATTTGTCGTAGGACAGTAAAAGTTTAACGTTCATTGATCAGACGAGGAGGCAAAGTATGTATTGAATTATTAGTGTTCCATGGAAATAATAATGGTTGTATTAAAAGAATGTCAAGCAAGTCAGAAAACCTAATGAATTGAGCCACGTGTTTGCCATGCCTTTAATAAGGAATGTAATCGATGGGTCGAAGACATTGATCTATTACGTTATGCTCTTGTTTATTACCTCGAGACCTATTAACTTTACTAGAAACGTCAAGTAGTTATCAACGGACGTTCGTGTCCGTCTTATGCAAATTTTGTTTACGATTGTACATTGTATCATTCCGTAACGACTGAACGTATGCGTGATAGCATCCCTATCGCGCTCATTAATTTTAATTTCTCGAAACTCTTCGACAAATTTATTACTAATTTCTCGGTGGAAGAGAATGTACATTATCGAGTATTAAGACACTTTATGGGGTCATTTAAAGTCAAATTTCGTACCCTAATTCTTTCACGCGTTTAAATTCAATTTTAAACGAATTATTATTATTGATAAAATCGTGCTCGTGAGCACGCGACAGTCGTTAAGACGTGCATACTTGGAGTTTAGTTGGTCGCATCCGTTCTCGGGATTTCTTGTTTTATTCATGGCCCGAGAAAGGAAAAGGACACGTCACCAACGACGACGCACGGAAAAAAACAATAATGGAGACTCCACGGTTAACGCCAGTCGACTTCGTGATTATTTCGTTAGATCTATTTTATGCGTCACTTCGAAGTGTAACGTAACCTCGACACCAGATACATTCCGCGATAACAATCCTTTCCGTATCGTTCGAAACAATGGGAAAAAACGTTTCGTGCGAAAGAAATTACCATAAGCCATTGTGGTTAGATCGATCTATCGACAACTCGTAATTTTTTTTTATAGAAAATATATGTAGCGATTATTTCTATTATTTATCCTCTTGCATGCGCGAAGAACATTGGAAAACCCATTTTTTATTGCAAAGTATCACGAGTTTTGTTGCGTACGGGAGTTTGGCGCGTAAAATCGCGCCATCGTCAGGCATGGGCGTCACGTCGTCACGTATTTATCGACCTCCAAACGGAAGCGGAATAACATTATTCCAAATGTGGGCAGGCGTTCACGGTAGCGGATAATATTCCTGAACGTTCGTACGATAATCGCCTCGGGAACGAGTGTAGTTCCGTAACTCGGTCAGATATCTCGGAGAGAAAAGGTTATGATACGTAAGTGCACCCACTCTCGAGGCTAATTCAAGTTTGATCGGTGAAACGAAATGGAATCCAGCACCGTTTACGCTATCAAAGATGCTAACAAATCAAATTATCGATAAAGCTATGAGAAAGATTTTTGTTTTAGATTGCACACGTCCATACAAAGAAAGTGGTCCCTAATACTTTTTTTGGACGGACCTCTTTCGATGGTCTAACGAAGCTTACGAACTCTGTATTACAGCCGCCAGAGGCGTTACATGTTCTTTGATTAATATAATATAACTCTCGTCTATAATTTATTCGTTCTGATTAAAAGAAATTTATATATTTGCTACGACTCGTTACAACGATGTTTCTTAATTTATCCATGCAAAAGCCCTTCGTGTTAGGAAGCAGTCAGAATTGCCGAGAAAGTAAATTTGATATCGACAGGAACGGTAACGTTGCGAAAATAAAAACTTAATTCCCCGTTCGTTTGAAATTTCTGTACCCAGTTTACACATTCGTATCCACTGAATGTATTTTGTACCGAATATGAATAAATAAAAATCATAGAAACGATATATTTTTATCACACGTGGGCGATGGGACCGTTAATGTGTTAATAGCTAGTTTTTGTTATATTTTACAAACGATCGCGTTGCATAAGACTAGAATCTTATCGTAGGTCGCGAGCAATGACATTCGCGTAAGATAAATCTTGTTTCGTACAAAGTTTCGCGCGTTACGCAAACTTAATAAAAAAATTGCTTTCTCACGCGTGAATTACAACAGACTTCGTACAACTCATTTGCATCGTTAGCATATAGAGGGTGTTAACTCTAACTTTCACCCCGCTATAGCCATCTGACAAGAAACGTTTAGAACAAAAATTGAACGATACGAGGCGTAGGTATAATGGATGTCGCTAAACAAATTTCTTAAGCTGTTTTTACACTTCTGGCCAAGGAACACCTTCGTATTATGTCAGTGTTCCAAATGGTAGATGGAAGACGTACATAATAACAGCGGAACTGAGACGTGGAGAATTATCGTCGTTGTGTAACACGATACAACTGCAGCACGCTGGTGCCCGCTATCGAAATGGAGGTCGGTTCTTTTTCGCTGTAATTTCGGTTTCTCACGGTCGACTGACCGTCACACTGCATTTAAATCGACAACTATCACGGCCAAACGCAAAAAGATAAACGTAAAAGAAAAGGCCCGTGAGCGAAATAATATACAGAGTGTTTGGCCACCCTTGGGAAATATTTTAATAGATTCTAGAGGCCAAAATAAGACGAAAATCAAGAATACCAATTTGTTGATCGAAGCTTCGTTAAAAAGTTATTAAATATTAAATTCAAAAGTTTCAAATCGTTCTGGAAAAATTATTTTCGGTTACGGGGGTCAATTATAATCATTTTTGGTCATTAGACATACCCTCGAAATCCTATCCACTTTCTAGAAAAAAATTCGAAAAGGTGTGAAATTTTTCGACGGAAAAAAAAAAATTACAAATCGTTTTGGAAAAATTATTTTCGGTTGCGGGGGTCAATTACAATCATTTTTGGTGAATAGACATACCCCCGAAATCTTGCGCATTTTCGAGAAAAAAATTCAGAAAGGGCGGAACTTTAAACGTTAATAACTTTTTAACGAAACCTCCATCAACAAATTAGTATTCTTGATTTTCGTCTTATTTTGGCCTCTAGAATCCCCCATTAAAATTTTTCCCAGGGGTGGCCGAACACTCTGTATATAACGGGTTAAACAAATACAGTAATTTGTTTTTGAAAGTGTCACTCATCTCGTTCGAACTGTGACATGATACAAAACAATGCTGAACAAAGGCATTGACACAGCTTTATTATGATACAAACGTTTATAATTAAAGAAATTGATTTAAAGAAAATTTTTTTCATACATTACATGAAAATATTGTGACGTTCCATTTATTACACAATACGTCTTATACGAAGCTTGAGAATTCCTGATGTATCAAACAAGTTGAGGTATTCAACGTTAAACAGGAGATACCAATCGTAATTAATCGATGACCAATACAGGATACATAGAATTCTGCGCCTCATTACACGTTATTATCCGGGAGAGCATGATTGTTTCCCCGAACGTCCACTCTGACATCATCGGATGCAGATTCATCTTGTCTCTGGTTCGTCCGTTCGCTCGTGATCGGAGAACGAAATTGTCTTTGTTCCCTTGTTTCGTTAGGCGAACTACATACAAACATGGAAAATCACTGAGCTTCATTTTTTACGTGCAGCATCCTCAGTAGAGGTTTTATTAATATCGTTAAAATATCTATAAGTCGAATTTAACTTAAATATACAAAATGAAAATTATTCTAATCTATTCATAATTGTTACCAGCATTTATATTCCGAAGAGAAACCTTCTCGTGGTGACTGGTTCGTGAGAAGAATACAGGCCCATTGAAATTAATTTTTTCCCCCTAATCGCGATGTCACAGAATACCTAGTTCGATATTCCATTCTCGGGAACTGTTTTAAATTGCACGATCGATGTACTGAACTTATCGTAATTAAAAAGTGCTCTGCATATAATGTGTTTTTAATTTCGCTTTTTCCGTTACAGAACACAAAGAAATTCTTCATGGGGTTAGCGGCGACTTCAAAGCTGGCGAACTGGTGGCCATAATGGGCCCGTCGGGGGCCGGAAAGTCGACGTTGTTGAACGTTTTGGCTGGTTACACGTCAGTATTTTACAACAATACAGTGTGAACTGTAATTAATAATTATTAATTAGTGCGTTCGGTAATTTATTACCCAACGTCGATAGTTGTTCTGTTTCATCATTGTTTGTCCAAGTCGTTGAATAGTTACTATTAAAAACTTGTTACATACTTCATTATTCATACACGTTTCAGTCTTGACGCCTTTACAACATTGCTAAAGCGATGCACGACACGTTTAAACGCGCTATAATCGCGTTGCCATTGTACTTCAAGGGAACCAATCTTGTGGACCCTGAAATGTGGGTCATTGCTCTTGAGTTTCATGAACTTCTCACAGATTGATTCTTTTTTTTCTTTCTTCGCTCTTAACAAAGAACAGCACTCATATTTAATAAAGTAATCTGTGATTTTCACTCTACCCTTCTTACATGGAGAAAGTTAATAGACAAGTCAGCGAATTAAAACGTTTTATTTTCTGGTTATAAATTTCACTAATAACATATATATTTGTAACATTGTCGCAATATTATTGTGGAGTTGTTAGACAGTAGCCTTCTTCTTTCCAGTTCTAGGAACTGGTCAGCATTCTATGCTCGAATTAGAGAGCATTGAACAATACATAAACGGTGTCGTGCCTGTTGTGGTAAATCGATCCTCCGCCCATTTAAACAGCATTGAATATCTGATTGTGTTACAACTATAGCTCGCAATCGTGTTACAGCTGGACTAATATCTAACCGGTGACTCAGTAAAAAACGTTAAATAACAAAATAATAACTATGATACGATTTCGTTTAAATATAGAAATATATTTTTTAGGAAGACTAACGCAAAAAGGCTGAGAATTATTGCTT
The DNA here is from genome assembly GCF_051014445.1 of Colletes latitarsis. Taxonomy (NCBI): domain Eukaryota; kingdom Metazoa; phylum Arthropoda; class Insecta; order Hymenoptera; family Colletidae; genus Colletes; species Colletes latitarsis. Next base: position 26,246,679 of record NC_135139.1, read on the forward strand.
TAAGGAAACGTGTATCTATCGCAAGAATGTTACGACACTGTCAGTCGACGAGTTGCTTGTAAAACGTTGGAAATTTATCGATTCGATTTCTGTGACGAAGTATAAATTGTAAATGGAAATCGTGACGTGGCCGTTAAAATTTATTCACACGGATCAGTAAACTTGTGCAACGAGTACGTGGTCGGCATAGAGCTTTTCCGTTGGTAATTCCCAGACGATCTTTCTAAGAACTTACAGCTTGACATAATTTATATGGAAACTAGCCGATGCATCAGTAACGACACGTGCTCTCCATGAAAAATGTCCAAGCCCGTAACTCTAGCCGTGATACAGTAGCAAATGGTTATTTAAGACCGTGTCGTGACTAGGTAAAAGTGCTCTGAGAAATGGAGGAAGTTCTATTCGTGTTAATTTAATTCCTTATACAGGGTGTTCGGTCAACCCGGGGAAAAATTTTAATGGGGGATTCTAAAGGCCAAAATAAGACGAAAATCAAGAATACCAATTTCTTGATGGAGGCTTCGTTAAAAAGTTATTAACAATTACATTCAAAAATTTCAAATCGTTCTAAAAAAATTATTTTCAGTTGCGGGGGTCAATTACAATCATTTTTGGTTATTACACTTACCCCCGAAATCCTACCCACTTTCTAGAAAAAAATTCGAAAAGGTGTGAAATTTTTCGTCGAAATTAAAATATTTCAAATCATTCTGAAAAAAATATTGTTAGCTGAGGGGGTCAATTACAATCATTTTTGGTCATTACACTTACCCCCGAAATCCTACCCACTTTCTAGAAAAAAATTCGAAAGGGTGTGAAATTTTTCGTCGAAATTAAAATATTTCAAATCATTCTGAAAAAAATATTGTTAGCTGAGGGGGTCAATTACAATCATTTTTGGTCATTACACGTACCCGCGAAATCCTATCCACTTTTGAGAAAAAAATTCAGTACGAACGGAACTTTAAACGTTAGTAACTTTTTAACGAAGCCTCCATCAAGAAATTGGTATTCTTGATTTTCGTCTTATTTTGGCCTCTAGAATCCCCCATTAAAATTTTTCCCAGGGTTGGCCGAACACCCTGTATAGTATCCGATTTCTGAGCTTTGGAATGCAGCTTTAACTGCAGAAACCTGTTTGGCAGTTTCTTTATTGATGACCATACTTTCATATGTAACTTAATTATCGACTAAGAAATTTTTCAAAATGTCCAGTCTTTTTTCAATCACTTTGTACTATTGATATCAAACAAGAATTGCGTTTGAAAAATGTTTAATCAAGGGCAATGTAAATAAATGTAAACGTATATTTGTATTGTTTACTGGCATAATGATTATTTATGTTTTGTGTATAGTTGTTGACTGTTATCGCCCAACAAAATGCAAATTATGTTAATTACTCTGTGAAAAGATGGGTGTAAAAAGCTCTATGTACACGTTCGTTAATTTATCACTTCTAATTCTAGTTAACACTTCTTACTGTCGGTATAACAATTGCGTCGATATAAAAATATTCAGTTACCAGTAACGCAGGAACACCAATAAATAAAGTGATTAAATAATTGAAAACTGAATAGGTCAATAAATGGTGCAACGAAGTAAAAACGTAAAGACCAATCGCTGACATTCAAGACCTTTTTCTCAATTTACAACGCGGTACTAAATGTCACTAACAATGATTTTCTCGATTAAAGTCATCAGCTCGATGTCGACACAGAGTTTATCTTTATTATCGGGGTATATCTTGTTGATATAAACAATTTTTTATATAACTGTAATTATACAATAATTTAGTCGGTACAAATATTTTGTTTGTTTACTTAAGTGTAAGATCACGACACGAAGGAAACGATTAAATTAACAATTTATATATTGTAAGAAGCTCTCGAATCGGTGTCCGTTTTCATCGACGTAACATTCTGATCATGTATGTAGCAGAATTAATCACGAAATGATAAGAATAAATTAATTCTACTTCAGCAGTTCCTCGATTGATGTGTTGCATCGATAGGAACAAATACCACTTTGAGTACGCCTTGTGACGTAAAAAAATTGTTGTTTCACTTTTTTTATTTCACACCAAATGACCTTGAATCGTTGACCTTATTATGAAAATCGTCTAAACGTCCGTCTTTATAACAAAGAAAAAGAGTATAGTATGTTATTAAAAAGCATAGACCTTGAATATTTCTGAAAACTCGACACTCACAAATATTACTAGTACGCTATCTTCAGTTACAAGTATGATGTCTGGTCTGACATGGTAGATTAAACCTGTTTAAAAAATGATCTAGAATAAAATCTCAATAAATTAAAAGGAAAATATATGTACCAAGATCGACAGAATTAAAGACAGGATTACAGAATTATAATCTGTACGCGTGGAATTATGTTGCAGAGTGAAGGGTGTTCGAGGGAAAATCCTAGTGAATGGAAAGGTTCGTGTACCGTACAGCGAAAGGTGGAAAAGGACCTCTTGCTACATACAACAGGACGCGTTAATGAGAACAAGAATCACTGTGGGAGAAGCCATGACATTAGCAGCTCATTTGAAGCTCGGTTACACGATTAGCTCTGCTTACAAGCACACTCAAGTTAGTAACAACTGTAATTTCATCTTTGTGAGGTTCATCGTTTCCTGTACTTGCCACTAGAGGGATCGTTTCTCTCGCAAGCACTCGACCGACCTTCCGTCTACATATACAGGGTGTTCGGCCACCCGTGGGAAAAATTTTAATAGGGAATTCTAGAGGCCAAAATAAAACGAATGTCAAGAATACCAATTTGTCGATGGAGGCTTCGTTAAAAAGTTATTAACAATTAAATTAAAAAATTTCAAATCTTTTTGGAAAAATTATTTTCGGTTGCGGGGGACGATTACAATCATTTTTGGTGAATAGACATACCCCCGAAATCCTGCGCATTTTCGAGAAAAAAATTCAGTATGGGTGGAACTTTAAACGTTAATGACTTTTTAACAAAGCCTCCATCAAGAAATTGGTATTCTTGATTTTCGTCTTATTTTGGCCTCTAGAATTCCCCATTAAAATCTCTTCTTCCCATCTCTTCCACAGGACTCCAAAATACCAAACAATTTTTCAATTCAAGTTTCTTACACTGTGTATACTTTTTACGAGCATCGTTATCAAGGACGACATATTATATGTTCTGCGTCGACAGGTTTTAGAGCTGCTTGAAATGCTGGGCCTGAGCCATTGCTATGACACTCTGTGCGGGAAATTATCCGGTGGCCAGAAGAAGCGGCTCGATGTCGCCCTGGAACTTTTAAGCAATCCTTCAGTATTATTCCTCGACGAGCCTACAACCGGTAATTACGAAATCGTTCACGTTTTGAGCGGTCAGCTATATCAACCGTGCTTTCAAAATACTTAATAAATTATAATAAAACCGAGCCATTGTGTAACGACACGCAAAATGTAGGCGGACTGATTGTTTCTTTTTTCTTAAAAGAAAATTATGTATAGCTAGCTCTTCTATTGATAGCTTATTTCGTATGACACTTATGATCGACTATACGTCTCGCGAGCGAAGTTTTACACAGAACTGTTACTTTTTTTTTGCATTCTGTCGTGGCATCTGTCAATTTAAATGTCATGTGATGGTCATTGGACCGTGGGAAAGCGAAATTATAGGTAGAAACACGCGACCTTCGTTCCCGATACTCGGTGTGCAGAGCCGACGTTGCGTGTTTCCCTCGTTTTATTGTGACACTCGCATTACTTACCAGATTACATGGTATTTCGAATAACTTGAATAACTTAACGCTTTCCCTGTTAGTACACAGAGTAAAAGAACCAATTACTGTCATCGATACGATCATTCTAGCAATATTGTCCTTATGGTTTTATTTATCTATTTATGAAAAGCGCAGGTCTTCCCATTTGTAACTATTCGATAGCTTTAATAAAAAAAAAAAAATACTAATTCAGTTTATGTAGCCTATAGCTATTCTGTAGTCTGTACATGGACTAACAAAATGTGAATATAATTTGCGTTGGAGGGAATTTACTAGCACGTTTCCGTATTTATGTAAATAGCCTAACAAAGAAATAACTTCCGGTTTCACAGGCCTTGACTCTGCGTCCTGCAGCCAGTGCATCGCGCTTCTGAAGCGTCTCGCTAAAATAGAAAGGCGCACAGTGATATGCACGATACATCAGCCGAGTGCGTTGCTCTTGGAAATGTTTGACGCCATCTACACGGTTGCAGCTGGATACTGCATATACAGGGGACCCGTTCAATCGTTGTTGCCACACCTGGCTTCGGTCGGAGCCGAGTGTCCACCTTACCACAATCCGGCTGATTTTCGTACGTGTCACGTTTATTTACATTTCGTCCAACGAGAAGAAAGCAAAGTGTAAACTGAGTGACTGAAAAACGACACCCATCGATCCTCCCCCGCCCTCGAGAATTGTAAAATTTAATTAAAAAAAACCTTAAGTTGGTCTTCCTAAATCTTCCCACATCTTAGGATAGTTAACCGTGCATTACTGTATACCATTACCTACGGTACCTCCTGTTGCAAGTCACATGGTTCCGTTTATAGAGTTCTTCTTCTCGCTGAACAGAGCGCAAATCTTTTGCGTCGGCTCGCGAAGACGTGAAAATTACATGGTTCGTGTTACAGTGTTGGAAGTCGCGATCGGTGATTATGGAATCAGCGTCGACAAATTGGCAGCTGCCATGGAATCAGCGTGCAAGGATGATAAGCCGGTTACTACATATGCGATGAACCCGCAGTCGGACGGTAATTATAATGTTTTGTATTGCAATGATTATATTGCATAACATCATCTATCGTTACGTCACCGTTTCTTTCCCTCGATACATGTTAATCTCAACAACAAATCTTGAACTGTCGGTAGCGTATTACATATTAAGAAACGATTATAAACCGTGTTTACCATATTAAATTTAACACAGACAGTACAAAGGAACCACCCCCGCCTGCTGGATTTCTTGGACAGTGTTATTTACTCTACAAAAGACAGCTGCTTTGCCTAAAGAGGGACTACACGCTATTGGTAGTGCGATTACTCTGTCATCTGTTGATCGGGGTAATATTCGGCTACCTCTACAGGGGAAGCGGTTACAGAGCAAATGGTGTTCTGGCTAATTACGTTTACCTTTACGGATCGCTTCTACTGATCGTTTACACGGGGAAAATGGCCGTCACTCTTGCCTGTAAGTACTCAGTCGTGCGTTGCCAACAAATCGTTTTTCATATATTTATTCTTCTTGGACGTTTATGTAAGTCAGTGGCCGTCAAATCTTCCTCGACCTTCGATTACTCTCAATCACTCGACCCATATTAAAATCCATCGATTCTATATTTGCATCTTTTTATGCCACGGGTAAAACCTGTATAACCGGATTCCTTGCGGTTGCTAAATTGTTTTCGTCAGTCGTGCACGTTTCCGCAACTCAAAGAGAAACGGTTTGATGAGTCAGTTCTCGGTTAGGGTTACCAACCGTACTCTTTTTACCCTTAGCATAGCAAGACGTGTTCTGTCAGGGACCCCGAAACATGTTTTTTAAAACGTATAATTTATCTACAGCTTTTCTCTTTTTAGATTATACATACGTATAACAAAGAGAGAATAATAATAATAATTCCTTTGACCTTCTCTCAACTTGTTGAGCGTCTTGTGTACTTTTCTTAAGATCCCATCATCGGTGTCAATGTTTATCGCGTGACACTGTGACAAATGGTGTCTCGACTTTCTCGTCGAGACGCATTTTTCACAATTTCTTCGTTCTCTCGTCGCGTTGCTATTGTTTGAAAGGGACTAACTATACAAAATGTGGGTCAAGGAACGCAACGTGTGCGGTTGTATCGGAATGGTGATTCGCAATACTCGAGAGAGTTAACAGTATCTGTAGTGGGCATTCATTCCCGCGGATCGTAAGCATCTTTTTTTTGCTGACCAGCGGATACTTGATAGAGAGCGCGAACTGTGTCGTGCTAAATATTCAGGATGAGTACAGCGCCTCCTGTGTCCCAAGGTTGAACGAAAGACACTGTACCTAATTCGTTTGAAAAAATGAAAACCGTAACCATAGAAGGTGGCACGTGCCAGGGGTATAGTAGTGATTAATATCCTGCAACGAGTAAAACAAATGGACGAACGAGTCACACACCTTCTTTATTTTATTTCTTTCTTTTTCAGTTCCACAGGAAATGCGAATTCTCTCGAGGGAACACTTCAACCGATGGTATCGGTTAGCACCGTATTATATTAGTATGCTGCTGGTGGAGATACCATTCCAAGCATCCTGTGCTGCGACCTATTTGGCTGTCAGTTACTGGTTGACAGGACAGCCCGTGGAAACAGCACGCATAATTTCCTTCATGGTCGTCAGCATAGCCGCCAGCTTGACGGCTCAAGCTTGGGGCTTCTTCATCGGCGCGACCACGCCAGTAAAGGTACGCGTTTTATCGATTTATTATTTCGTATTTTAAAATTAGCTCACATTCTGTTTCAAGACTCTTTGAACCCATCCAAACCCACAAATTTAGAACAACCATAAATACTCTTAACCATATATTACTACTGTAATCGTTTTTCCGCTATGCTCAAAAATGTACAAAATTTAAGGTACGCTTTTTTTACGAGGAACCGTTAATTTGTCGTTCGCGAACGGAATTCGGTAAATTCCCTAGGAACCACGTGACGCGTAACTCTTTCTGTTCGCAGATCGCCGTCTTTATGGGTCCTACAATAGCGGTGTTGTTCTCGGTGTTCGGTTTTTGTATCCGTTACATGGACACGCCGCGTCCATTCCGATGGATATTCCACATATCGTACTTCCGCGCCAGTTTTCACAGTTTGCTGCACACCGTGTACGGTTTCGGCAGACTGGATCTGAAGTGTGACGATTTCTATTGTCATTATAAAAAACCCACGCAATTTCTGAAGGAGATGGACATTGCCGACACCAATGTCGTGAACAATCTCATTCTGATTCTCGGTATCGGTGTGCTGATGCATCTGTTGACTGCCAGTGCACTCTGGTGTAAGTTGAACAGAAGATAAAGCCGTTATCGATCTCGGTGATCCCAGTATTGTTATTGGCCGTTCTAGACCGAATACCGTTAATACAACGATGACGTCGTTGAAAGAATACGTATGTGCGAATGAGTTCGTATGGACTTTATACACAGAAAAAGATAAACGTTATGATGTCACAGGACACACTAGCGCCGCCCAGCGGAGAAATGATCCTCGTTCGAACGATGGAAATATTTACATTATATGTATAAATTCGAAATCGCTTCGGAACTTATACAGGGTGTTCGGCCACCCCTGGGAAAAATTTTAATGGGGGATTCTAGAGGCTAAAATAAGACGAAAATCAAGAATACCAATTTGTTGATGGAGGCTTCATTAAAAAGTTATTAACGTTTAAAGTTCCGACCGTACAGAATTTTTTTCTAGTAAGAGAGTAGGATTTCGGGGGTAGATCTGTTCACCAAAAACTATTGTAATTGATCCCCGCAACCGAAAGTAATTTTTCCAAAACGATTTGAAATTTTTTTTTTCTGTCGAAAAATTTCACACCTCCTCGAATTTTTTTCTAGAAAGTGGGTAGGATTTCGGGGGTATGTCTATTCACCAAAAATGATTATAATTGACCCCCGCAACCGAAAATAATTTTTTCAGAATTAATTAAAAATTTTTTTTTTCGTCGAAAAATTTAGGCACCTACCCCCTGTCGATTTTTCTTAAAAATTACTTTTTCATTTTTCATAATTTTATTTGACCCCCTACAGAAAAGTTGTCTAATACTTTTTTGTAGGTACCCATGAGGTCTACTTCAGAAAAAAGTTTCATTGAAAATTGGACCATTTTTATGGGGTTTTTTTTATTTTGCGGGGTCAAGGACCAACTTTTCGAATATTTTTGCAATTTGTACATATTCTCCATCAAAATACGCGTAGTTTGTTTTTTTAAACATCAAAATCGTCCAATCCATCCAGAAGTTAGAACGTTTTAAAGATATGCATGAAATTTCAGGAAAGCATTTCTGGCCTCCTGTTAGATTTTCGGTAAGGAATTTTTTCCTCGAAACTGGATAGGATTTCGAGGGTATGTCTAATGACCAAAAATGATTGTACTTGACCCCCGTAACCGAAAGTAATTTTTCCAAAACGATTTGAAATTTTTTTTTCGGTCGAAAAATTTCACACCTCCTCGAATTTTTTTCTAGAAAGTGGGTAGGATTTCGGGGGTATGTCTATTCACCAAAAATGATTATAATTGACCCCCGCAACCGAAAATAATTTTTTCAGAATTAATTAAAAATTTTTTTTTTCGTCGAAAAATTTAGGCACCTACCCCCAGTCGATTTTTCTTAAAAATTACTTTTTCATTTTTCATAATTTTATTTGACCCCCTACAGAAAAGTTATCTAATACTTTTTTGTAGGTACCCATGAGGTCTACTTCAGAAAAAAGTTTCATTGAAAATTGGACCATTTTTATGGGGTTTTTTTTATTTTGCGGGGTCAAGGACCAACTTTTCGAATATTTTTGCAATTTGTACATATTCTCCATCAAAATACGCGTAGTTTGTTTTTTTAAACATCAAAATCGTCCAATCCATCCAGAAGTTAGAACGTTTTAAAGATATGCATGAAATTTCAGGAAAGCATTTCTGGCCTCCTGTTAGATTTTCGGTAAGGAATTTTTTCCTCGAAACTGGATAGGATTTCGAGGGTATGTGTAATGACCAAAAATGATTGTACTTGACCCCCGTAACCGAAAATAATTTTTTTAAAACAATTTGAAATTTTTTAATTTTGTCGAAAAATTTCTCACCTTCTCGAATTTTTTTTTCGAAAATGCGCAGGATTTCGAGATTATGTCTATTCACCAAAAATGATTGTATTTGACCCCCGCAACCGAAAATAATTTTTTCAGAATTAATTAAAAATTTTTTTTTTCGTCGAAAAATTTAGGCACCTACCCCCTGTCGATTTTTCTTAAAAATTACTTTTTCATTTTTCATAATTTTATTTGACCCCCTACAGAAAAGTTGTCTAATACTTTTTTGTAGGTACCCATGAGGTCTACTTCAGGAAAAAGTTTCATTGAAAATTGGACCATTTTTATGGGGTTTTTTTTATTTTCGGGGTCAAGGACCAACTTCTCGAATATTTTTGCAATTTGTACATATTCTCCATCAAAATACGCGTAGTTTGTTTTTTTAAACATCAAAATCGTCCAATCCATCCAGAAGTTAGAACGTTTTAAAGATATGCATGAAATTTCAGGAAAGCATTTCTGGCCTCCTGTTAGATTTTCGGTAAGGAATTTTTTCCTCGAAACTGGATAGGATTTCGAGGGTATGTCTAATGACCAAAAATGATTGTACTTGACCCCCGTAACCGAAAATAATTTTTCCAAAACGATTTGAAATTTTTTTTTTCTGTCGAAAAATTTCACACCTCCTCGAATTTTTTTCTAGAAAGTGGGTAGGATTTCGGGGGTATGTCTATTCACCAAAAATGATTATAATTGACCCCCGCAACCGAAAATAATTTTTTCAGAATTAACTAAAAATTTTTTTTTTCGTCGAAAAATTTAGGCACCTACCCCCTGTCGATTTTTCTTAAAAATTACTTTTTCATTTTTCATAATTTTATTTGACCCCCTACAGAAAAGTTGTCTAATACTTTTTTGTAGGTACCCATGAGGTCTACTTCAGAAAAAAGTTTCATTGAAAATTGGACCATTTTTATGGGGTTTTTTTTATTTTGCGGGGTCAAGGACCAACTTTTCGAATATTTTTGCAATTTGTACATATTCTCCATCAAAATACGCGTAGTTTGTTTTTTTAAACATCAAAATCGTCCAATCCATCCAGAAGTTAGAACGTTTTAAAGATATGCATGAAATTTCAGGAAAGCATTTCTGGCCTCCTGTTAGATTTTCGGTAAGGAATTTTTTCCTCGAAACTGGATAGGATTTCGAGGGTATGTGTAATGACCAAAAACTATTGTAATTGATCCCCGCAACCGAAAGTAATTTTTCCAAAACGATTTGAAATTTTTTTTTTCGGTCGAAAAATTTCACACCTCCTCGAATTTTTTTCTAGAAAGTGGGTAGGATTTCGGGGGTATGTCTATTCACCAAAAATGATTGTATTTGATCCCCGCAACCGAAAATAATTTTTCCAGAACGATTTGAAACTTTTGAATTTAATTGTTAATAACTTTTTAACGAAGCCTCCATCAACAAATTGGTATTCTTGATTTTCGTCTTATTTTGGCCTCTAGAATCCCCTATTAAAATTTTTCCCAGGGGTGGCCGAACACCCTGTATAAGAGCTGATGCAAGAATCTTGTTCGAAATATTCTGCATTCGCGTCAGCTGTGGGGGCAGAACTACATCGTTTGCTGTTGGGTCGAGAAGGGTTAAATGCATCGTTATTTCCAAACAGTATATGCGATTATTGGTTTGATTACTGACGCATGAATGGGGCGAGGATGTATATATGTGGCCGTGTCGTTGGAGTGGGAGGTTGAACGAGTGGGGGGAAGGGGGCCAACTGTGGCTCATGGGCCGTCAGTTCGTCAGACGACCTGGCTTAGATCTGTTAGTGTAGTTCTATTGTTAAAAAATGACGAATGCAGTAACGAGAACGAAGATATTAACAACACAGTGTCCACCCTGTGATCTGCATCGTGAGCAGTTTCTCGTGCATCTACTTTGTGCGCACGTTCGAAGGACGATCGCTTTTCTATTGGTGACGCTTGTGCGTGACAGGTGCAGGTACGAGGCTTCCAATTGGCAGAATCGTCGTTAGCGACGCCATGTTCTACCAATTGGGAGTCAGAATGCGCTTCGCGCCATTTTATGCATCGATGACGTCATGTTTTGTTGTTCCTCCATCTACATTAAAATGAATTAACTTTTAATTTTACATTTTAACTCGCAGCAGTTACGTTAATGTTCGATGGGCGAGAGAGTTTATAGTTGAAAAATTGTTCGTTTTAACGCGAAACCGAAAACTGAATCCGTACTTACGAACGAGGAAACTTTTGACGAGAAATGCATGGGGTATTTTTTACCATTGATGGCAACGCGTTAATTTAATCGTACTATTTGGGATCTGAAGCCTCCGTTTTTAGATTTACAACACGTTATTTCAGAATTAATCGTACTACGGGACTTATTAACTTATTATAAACTTGTCTGTTGTTTATGAATGTATTCCGTGCATTAAAGACTTTCGTAAGCGGCGAATCGCGAAAGCTTTAAATCACCAGCGTGCTGTAATTTGACGTAAATTAATTTTACGTAAACGTACTATAGGCATGCATATAGTAATTAAGAAAGAAGCATATTTTTTTATCACTTTTTCGTACTCCAATATTCTTAACTATCCCTCGATAACGATGACAATCGTGTTGAGTTACGATCAAAAAATATAATCGAAATAGAACTTCAGAAGACTCGATCAACTGCCTGTATATACAAGCAAACTCCTTTCTGTGAAAAACTACGACGAATCAAGTCAATAACACATAAATAAACGATACGTGATATTATGCTGATTATTGTTATGTTTACGACGGGGCATTGTATATTAGTTTTGTTTATTGATGTGAGATTTTTTATTATTCGATGCAAGTATCACCAGCAAAGTTGAGCAAATTTTACTCACGAGTAATGAATGTAAATTTTAGATTGACTGTGAATTCACTTAAAAATCAGAATCTATTATAACCTAGCAAAGCCAGAAGCCAGTTCACGAACGAATCTAGTATTTTTCTGCACCATTGGAGAGTAAAATTTGCCCAACTCTGGTCTTTAGGGAATGATTTCGTAAGAATTATTACGTTCTTCGAATACATTTCATTAAGTAAAACGGATGTTAGTTATTTGGTACAAAGAACAAATCTAGCAAAATTTTTTGATTGATTTTCTCTCAACTCTTACCTTTAGAGCAAACTATGGTATGTGATACATTTGTTAGAGATTTTCGTAATTTTAACGAAATAGCATTTTTAAACGTGTACATCCTTTGGAAATTAATTATTATCTGAACAGGCTGTGTTATCTTAAGATAACAGTTGGTAGAAGTACGATTCTTATGTATATTTGCAGATGTAAAAAACATTTTTAAAGTAAATTACTCATTACTCGTTTTAAAAGTATCAATTTGACAATTTGAGATGCTGGTTGTTTAATACACAGGGTGTCTCGTAATCCTTAACTTCGTTAATGTAAATATAATCACAAACATAAAGATCTGTACTGAAATCCATTTAGTGAGAGGTAAAACTTCTATTCTATATGGTGCACTTATTTTTGGATGAGAAATCCCATTTTCTATACATAGTAATGAATACGAATACTTTTCTATACCGACGTTAGATATGGAAATTTAAGGTTAATAAATACTTCTTCGTTTCTGTTTCTCACAATGTTTATTGTAGTGTGAAATAGAAATGTTTATCAGTGATTCCTAAAACGAATCGAATTTTATATTCACGATTACGTGGATAGAAATGTATTTAAACAAAAATGTACTTTACCAAGTTGATGCTATTATCGACGTTTAAAAAGTGATACGTGTAAAGCTTTAAACAGAATATGCGTTGTTGAAGTATCGAATATATAACATCACGTTATCTAGATTGTTGTTAAACCTATCTCAGTGGACGATGTCTTTCTAATATTATAACTAGTATTATAGAATTTATTAGGGATGCTAGATTACGTGAAAATCTATTCAATAAATGTACATGGTATATTTTCTATCAATTGTCCAGAATTCCTTGATCTTCTCTATACATCTTATACATCTGTCGATGTATATATACATATAGGCTGTTCGGCCAACCCTGGGAAAAATTTTAATGGGAGATTCTAGAAATCAAAATAAGATGAAAATCAAGAATACCAATTTGTTGATGGCCGCTTCGTTAAAAAATTATTAACGTTTAAAGTTCCGCCCGTACTGAATTTTTTTTCTCAAAAATGCGCAAGATTTCGGGGGTATGTCTATTCACCAAAAATTATTGTAATTGACCCCCGCAACCGAAAATAATTTTTCCAGAACGATTTGAAATTTTTTTTTTTCGTCGAAAAATTTTACATCTCGAATTTTTTTCTAGAAAGTGGATAGGATTTCGGAGGTATGTGTAATGACCAAAAATGATTGTAATTGACCCCCGCAACCGAAAATAATTTTTCCAGAACGATTTGAAATTTTTTTTTTTCGTCGAAAAATTTTACATCTTCTCGAATTTTTTTCTAGAAAGTGGATAGGATTTCGGAGGTATGTGTAATGACCAAACATGATTGTAATTGACCCCCGCAACCGAAAATAATTTTTCCAGAACGATTTGAAATTTTTGAATTTAATTGTTAACTTTTTAACGAAGTCTCAGTTAAGAAATTGGTATTCTTGATTTTCGTCTTATTTTGGCCTCTAGAATCCCCCATTAAAATTTTTCCCAGGGGTGGCAGAACACCCTGTATATTTTAACTTAACTTTTATTTTCATAATTTGACCAGTGATCGATGCAGAAATAAAGACACAGTTTATTTGTTTATTTTTTATTGTACATTGTATCAATCTGTTTCTACGCTCGGATACATTGTTAACTTTTTCGGTTTTTTTTTTCAATTTTTCTTTTTCCTTTTTTTTTCTTTTTATTTATATCATATACAGACAGAACGCTAATACAATCACCACGACCTAATTCAATCAACAGTTATATAAAGTGGTCGGGGAAAGTGATAATTTTCATTTTGCATAAATTACATATTTTTAAGTTAAAACTATCGTTCGCATCGCTCGCTCGCGTGCAAATATTCTTTTAAGATAAATAAAATTTCTAGGAAACGAATTTCAAGAGATCATATGAACCCCATCTCGGGCGACGAATTTTCCTTTACAAATGTACATACATAATTGGTGCTTTGTCGAATTATTGTTTCGCAGATTGTAAACGCAGAAGAAGAACAGAGGAAGTGACGGAAGAAAAAAAAACATACAAACGTGTGTATGGTGGTCGGAGAAATTATTTAAAAACGATACAAGAGTATTAACATGATTCCAACGTGTTTACGAATAACGAACATACGGCTCTACGTATAATTGGTATCGTATGCATCGTTAAGTCGCGTTTCTTTATTTTATTATATTTTTTTTTTGTTTTTTTTTTTACAAATTTTCATAGGACTAATCAGTGACGAACACGTGCGCAATCGAGTATGTACTACGATTTATCAGGGGTGCTCTGCTTAAAAATGACTTACGCGATACGCCACGCCACGCCAGAAGGATCAACAGTCGCGTTATTTATCCTCGCATGTCGTGAAACTACATAAATTAGAAATTGTTCCTAAACGTTTAAAATGAACGCGATCGTACAACGATCTATGAATTAACACGTTCACTGCCAGATCAAAATATATAATATTCCGTAGGACTAAAATTTTGGTCTTGAGCCACTGTAAACTACAAAACCTAAAATAATCTTTCGATACTCAATTTTTGAAACCTTAATAAAATCCACGAATCCAATCGAAATTTATTACTCGAGAATTAATTTTCCCAGTTCTATATGAATCCTGTCACCCATATATGAGCGACGTGGCAGTCAAAGTGTTAAAAGTGACGTATAACGAAATACTCTTTGCTAAATTGCATAATTCCAAATGTTTAGTCGTATGGTCATAATATCAGCGTATCCGTACGATTTTTATACGCTGTTATTATTTTATAACGCTGCATATTAAATAGCGAATAGAAGAAAAAATGGAAATGTACCTAAATCGTTTTCGCAAACCACTACTGCACCCTTCTGTATGTGGTTTATCATAATGAATACCTTTAAATACATTATCTAATGATGCCTCTTGCCAGGAACACGTTACAGTTACGCGAATCCTCAAATATTTTTCAATGTCCGATGCTTATCCATAAAAACAAAGTAAAGAATGCCATTTAGACTACACTTAAAAACACATTTCATTTGATATCCACGTTTATGTAGATATATACAGAAATTTGTAGCGGACTGTATCGTATCTTTGATCCTTATCGCCAGCAGAAACAGTGTCTTCAACGGCTTGTACAACTCACTACGTCGTATGTTAGCTGCTTGTAAATACAAGGGGGTAAGAAAACTTTCTACGTATCATTTTATAAGACAGAAGAGATCTCTCGGTCTGTATTATCTCCTAGTTACGTGACAATTACGATTAAAAACTCGAATATGCTTATTTGTAGTCGCAAAGGGAACGCATGTCGCATACGCGATTCGTCGTCGCGGTATCTTGTAATACTTTTTTCTTTGTTTCGTTATTTTCTGCTTTTTCCACGACACATCGTAACATTTATATAAAGTTCGTAACCCGAGGGCGAATGTTGTATTAATACTCTTTACAGTGAGCGTGTAAGCAAAAAAAGGGATGGTATATTGGGAGAAACAACGAAAGTGCGATAAAAAAAACAACAAATGTCGGGCGCATGGAACCATTTCAAAGAAACGAAATAGGGGATGATAAAAAAAAAGGAATCCGCGAAATGAGAACAAAGACGAAGAGAAAAGTTGAATCTGTCCATTCGGTCTATTCCGAACGCGGTTTACTTTCAGAAAAGACCAAATCAGTAGGTACACATTTTGTTCGTATATATTATTTACAGCGACTGAATATTAAATTGTCTCTATTAATTATTTACATCGAACCGTTATATAATTTTGTTTTTAATCACAATGTTTAGACTGTTTCACCTTTCTTTGCGCCTCGGATTCATCCTCCGTGCCGTACAGATGATACCGGTGCTTCATTTCGGTCGCAACAGACTTTAATAAAACCAATTGAAACACAAAAATCAACGTAAGCACTGGTAAAGAAGACAAAAAGAGGGGAGAATAAAAAAAAAAAAAAAAGAAAGAAAAAAAGGTACGACAAAAAGCGAAGAAAAAGCAAGGTGAATTCGTTTCGAACAATCAATTATTTCCCGTAGTCAAATTAGTTTAACACTAAACTCACCAGACGTGAACGCACTCTTTTTGGCATATCT
This sequence comes from Colletes latitarsis, assembly GCF_051014445.1. Lineage (NCBI taxonomy): Eukaryota > Metazoa > Arthropoda > Insecta > Hymenoptera > Colletidae > Colletes > Colletes latitarsis. The sequence goes on from NC_135139.1 coordinate 26,262,752, forward strand.
TCCTGTAAGCTATAAATCTCGTTTCGCTTCAGCACGAGTTGCGAACCATCTTCGAAAATTACCTGAAACGTAATCACGAATTGAAAATAACATCGACGGATGACTGTGTTTTAACATTCAGGGTGTATTTTCGGTACTTTGGGGATCAACGAAATTTTTTTTATCGTTATACAGGGTGTTCGACCAACCCCGAGAAAATTTTAATGGGAGATTTTAGAGGCCAGAATAAGACGAAAATCAAGAATACCAATTTCTTAACTGAGGCTTCTTTAAAAAGTTAACAATTAAATTCAAAAATTTCAAATCGTTCTGGAAAAATTATTTTCGGTTGCGGGGGTCAATTACAATCATTTTTGGTCATTACATATACCTCCGAAATCCTACCCACTTTCGAGAAAAAAAATTCAGTACGAGCGGAACTTTAAACGTTAATAACTTTTTAACGAGGCCTCCATCAACAAATTGGTATTCTTGATTTTTATCTTATTTTATCTTATTAAACACCCTGCATATCGTCAATGTTTATAGGTTTAATATTATTATTGCACGCCTTTATATGTGGACGCCACAGTGAGTGTGAATTGTGGTAGGAAGCAACCGCAGGAGTGTAACATAGTAGTGTCGCAATATCGTTCGATCAACTTATACCGACGAGCTGTGTGCATCAATGAAATTGACATTTGCATGTTTGGTTAATAATAGAACTATAGATAGGGCTAATACTTGAATACTTGGAAAGTATTGGATTTCAAAATTTCGAGTCAAAAACAGTTAGGAAGCTCTCGCCAGTCATACAAAACATTTGTTGCAGCATCACAGTTGTAGGATATATTTAGGTGACTTTGCTTAGATTTAGTACCTTGTACACTGAGTGAACAATGTGTGTAGCAGAGATGGGCAAAATTTTGTTCGAACAACGATTAATTAATAAGACAAACGTAAGATAATCATTCATTGTAAAACTTTTCCTTCTATAATTCAAATTTTAATATCTTTTATTTATTGCCCATCTCTGCACCGAGGGTCGAGACGTCACACATACGAGGATTGTGTAAGCGTGTAAGTGTACGCCATAAGTGCTGACACATTTGTATTCTTGCTGTTGCTCCCCACCTGTCACATCTTTTACTGTGACGTCACTTGACCCCCGATGCTTTGGGTCGCAATCGAAATTGAGGGGCTCCCATTCCCCTTAGTCATCGGTTGCCCTTCCCCGCTCTAGAAGGTAAGTTGCCCCGGCTTCCTACGGTCTTTGAGAAGCTTTGGTTGCAATTTAAGATTACACAAAATTTGCGTTTTCTGTTCCACTTATTTGGTCTAAACGGAATATCACATTTGTTTCTCTTAAAACATTCTATCTCGGGTAGTTAACGAAATAAGAGGGTCGATGAATATATTTTTTGTTACGGACATATTTTACAGGATCGAAATCAAGAGACTTTAAGCTACCCGAATAGAATTCAGTTCTTTCAACACTTTGACGGCCGCTATCACGTGCATGCGATTTCACGCAAGAATCGTCGGCAAACTGGCAACGGTCTTCGCGCGAAACATGCGGCCATTAAAATGTTAAAGGTTAGAAAAGAAAAATAAATGGACGTGCTACTCACGGTGTACATGATTCTATGATTTGTACCCTCGAAGATACCATCGTATAAATTCTCGTCGGTCCACTTTACGATGACTGCTGCACCTTGTTGCGGCGGATTTCCCGGATCATAGTTCTAGAATCAAATAGATAGTAACAAAATTTGTGATGCAATTCGTAACGCGGTGAGAACGTAGTCGAAAAAGTAGAAACAGATTTCTACCGTAATGTCTGATGGATACAGATCTTCGCTGAAACTATCATCGCTAAACGTGACCATGTAAAAGAGGGTGTCGTGTATAGAGTCTACTTTGGCCTTATAATATCTTGTATTGCGATGCTTTGCCCATACGACCTCTCCCTGCCGAATCGTTGGAATTTTTTCTTTACCGTCGTCATGCCCGTCACACGTTACCTAAACGCAATTCTCGTTATTTTATTGTTAATTCGTCTCGTGATCCCGTTAACTATTGCTCGTGTACGGTTATCGTCTGTTAGATACCTGAAGTTCCGGTGAATTGTACACAGGTATTGTGAACGTTGCACCGGAAATAAGACCGCACGACGGATGGAACAGATTGCTGCACTGGCTACAATTGAGACACGCTCCGTCCTTTTGCCCGCAATAACAACACAGTTGACTAACGATATCAGGTCTCATAGTTAACACGTTAATTGGATCCTTGTTGATCGCGTCTTTGAAAGTAACGCCTGGCAATAAAAGGGCGCATAATATATGCGCCCAATTACTGTCGCTGGTACGCTTTAGGGCACCGCCGCGCATCGGACATAGACAACACATCTGCAAACAGAATTAATCACATTTAAGAACAGAGACGATATCTTTAATAATTTAATAAATATACAGACACCTACCACTTGTGTTTTACCGGCTCTACATTTATCGCAGGCCCAATTTCGTAGGTCCGTAGGCAATACGGTAATCCCGTAGCACGAGGCATGTACAGTAACGTGACATTCCCTGCAACGCAGCAGCTTGTCGTTTTCCGGTTCGACAATCTGCTCTTTCGAATTCGCTACGAAAACGCTTGCAGAGACCTGATAACATGGTATACAATCGGTTAAACATCATTCCACGTTGTGAGAAGCGCGATAAACAATCTACGTCGCGCAAGATAAAACGGATAGACTCACCCATATCGGTGAGCTCTCCGGTAAAACGGTGGGTTTACAATATTTCCAGTCAGGTGGCATCAGTCTGCCATATCCGTTGCAACTGGAAGTGAACGGCGCGCAGATCGCGCAATGGGAAATTTGAGCGCTCCAATAATCGTTGAACGCTTTGAGTAAATCGTTATTCGGCACGATGGGGTAGAGCATGTCGGATATGTGGCCCGGTATCATCGACACGCGATGGGAAACCGGCGGTAATTTATCCACGGTGGTATTGTTCGTAACTACGTTCGAATCGTCCACGTTGATCGCCGTGATCGTAACCTTGGTGTCCAACGCGTCTTTTTTCCTGGTGGTGGCTTTCTTCAGTTTCTCTTTCGACTTTCGCCTCGACATCGTCAATTTTATCGGCTTCAACGACGGCATGTGCGCGTATATGTTCTCCGAGGTCTTCCGCGCGCTTTGACCTTGCAGCTTCTCCGTGGAATCGATCCTGTGTGGAAGTTGCTCCTGCGACAAGGGCGTGATCGTGACGGTCGAATCTAAATCGTGAAAGTTTGGCGAGGACCGAGCCAAACCGTAGTGCGCACCGACGTCCAAACCAGACACGTTCAAACTAGTACCGGACGAGCCATCGACGTCCAACGGACTGTCCGCCTGTGTCGACACGGTCTTCACGTTACTCGCGATCGAAGCGACACTCTTGAACGGCTTCCTGTTGCACGACTCGTCTTTCTGGGTTGCGTTTCTCTTAGTAAAGAAGTGATCCTGCGACTTTTGCAAAATCGTCACGAACGAGGAACCCGGCGCGCTCGTGGTCGTGGATTTCTGTAAACATTTTCTGTTGAAGTCTATCATCATCGAAGACTGAGGATTTATGGATACGTTCGTGCAACTAGGTGACGGGGTTAAGAAGAACGTGTTGGTTTTTGGTAGTCCCAACGAGGACTTCTGTGAGGCGTCCAGGCTCATGGTCTGCACGTCGTCCATGGAGTTGTCCTTCGAGAAAAATAAACTGCTGTTGCAGCTAGGTAGTTGCCAGAACTTCGTCGCCATCATTTTCGACGCGTCGGTGGTGGATCGCTTCCCGAGCGTCCTGACGTCCGTGCCGGTCCCGCTTATGCTGTGACAAGTGACGGATTGCGTCAGCGGTTGGCTCAGCACCGCGCTCTTCGCGAAGAAGCCTTCCAAACGCGGTATTTGAATAGCGTTGCAAGCGATAGGTTTCGACGGTTCCATAGACTTGGAATCGTTTCCAGACTCCTGCGTCGGGACCTCTTTCTGCAGAATCGGTGGACCGGAGAAGCTCAAGTTCGTGTTCAGGAACATGATACCCGGATTGGGGAGTTTGGGCTCCTGAGGTTTGGCGATAGGCCAAGTCTTTGGTAAAACTACTATGTTAGTAGACGAAGGGTCCTTCTCCTCTCCCACCGACTTGTCGGATTCGACTTTAGGCGAGACCTCGGTGGAGGTTACGTTGTACGCTGACTTCAATACGCTCAGTCGGGGCGCTTTTATTATGTCTTTCTTCGTATAGTTGGGCATAGATCTCTCGGTCAACATCGTTCCCACGCTTTTGCAGCTGGTGTAACTCGACGGTCTCATCTCCGGTATCGCGAGCGGGTCGCTGCTGATGTACCCGGACTCCACGGCTTTGTCGAACTTAATGGGCTTCGATTGATCCAACGCGATATTTTTTAACGCCGCTTGCTTGGCGAACGTCGACTTGATCCTGGCGGCGCACGTTTTCTTGGCGCTCTTCATGTGGAACTTGGCTCGTTCGACCACCGCGTTTTCGACGAATTTCTCCGCTCCTTTCGGACTACTGTACATGGAGTTCGCGTCGTGGTTGGTATTTGCGACGCTCATGACAGCTTTGTCGGTGACCGGTGTCACGCTGATTTCGTTATTAGCGAAGATTAGTTTCCCCGGTATGTGACTTCCTTTCCCGAGACTGTTAGAAACGTTCTTGATGGTGAAAGGTTTGTGACTTATGCTCGGCATGGCCATAAGCTGCCGTTGCACGTTCGCGTCGGACACGTCCAACGGCTCGCCAGTGTCGAAGATGGATATATTTAAATGTTTACTCTTCTTTTTGCTCGTACCCCTCGGTCTTCCCTTCTTTGCTTCCCCAGACTTGGAGTGTTTCTTCTTCTTTTTCACTGGTTTCTCGGTGGCTTCTGAGAAATCGGAACCGTCTTCCACTTTTATACCTTCGTTGACACTGTCGTTAGGCGCCGTGATATTCGAACCTCCTTGATCGTCATTTTGCTCGGAGAACGAAGAGGACATGAAGTTCAAGCTATCGTCCGCTTCCACTTTAATTTCAGTCTTTACTGTCACTTGCTCGGTAATACTTTTGTTAGATTCCTTTTTAGACTTGGATTTGTCGTTGTTCTTTTTCTTTCGCTTTCGGCTCTTCTTACGATTGTAACCGTCATCGTACACAGAAGCCTCGTTTACGTCTACGATAAAAATAATTGTTCGATTATTAACATTTAAGATCTAGAAGCAAGTTGTAATATTAGATTACGTTAAGAGATCAAAATTATCAAAGTGGTTATAGAATTGATTTCTCACCCATTTCTCCTGCTTTCAGCCATATGTCTTCTAAAACTTCCAACTGCTGTTCGTCTGGTTGTTCCTCGACTTCTTCCAGTTCAAGATCTTGCAAAACTTTCTTCACGTCGGGTGGTATATCGGGACGGTTCACCAACTCTTCCATATCAACATCCGGATTTGTAGCCATAATGTTTTTCTTTTTATGTATCGTGTGCCGTTTATTTTTCGGAGCAGCACTTAAGTAGCTTTGTGGCAGTTGACCATTACTGCTATTACTACACAAAAGATCCATCTGAGATGGCATGGGCGCAGCAGTTTGCCTAGGATCTTCAGGATGTGGACCAATGTCTTCCCCGCGTAACCACAATTCATATCTGTAATATATTAATTTTAATTAACGCGTGATTCTTCTACCACATCACGTTTTAATAAATATCTAAAAGAAAGTCTCGCTACCTCTCCGGCTGGAAACGTTTCACGAAGGTGTCCATAGAGATTTTAACCATATCTTTACTGCAGGTACATTGCGTAGCCCTTTTACCGTACTCCACCCATCGCGGTGCAGCGAAATTCGTAGATTCAGCGCAATTGAATCCATGATTGAAGCCGGCATGATAACCGTAAGGAAAGGTGATCATTATTTCACCAGCTTCTTGCGTTATCTAAAAGATAAATGCAATTCTTATATCTGCAACTTTACAAAAACCTGTTTTGAGTATTTCCTTTATATCGAGGGAGCGTATTGAAACTTACTTTATTGCATGGAATGGAATATTGCCTCAATATCTGAGGCGAAATGAGAGACATTTTGTGACGCAAAAAAGCCTGACAACTCTGGTAGCTCGACGGAAAGAAGCCACTGGCGAGTCTTTCCAATCGTCGTCCGTGTTCTGGCGGTATGGCGTACCACGTCTTTGGGGCTCCGAAATGTAAATAATTTATGGAATACAGATCCATGTCCTCCGTGTGCCACGCAAACGTAGTTTTCCACATTCCGAAATACAAGTACGCCGTGTTGACGCCATCGATAGATATACCATAGTCTTTGTTTACATAATCGAGAATTGTTCCTAGATGATTAATATTCCATTCTTTCACGTCCGGATCAGTCAACGAACCGGAAACATCTGCTCCATATATAGGCGCTACGTATGTTATATTCTTCCAATACTTCCTTTCCAAATCTTCGTAATCAAAGTGACGGGGAGTATTATAGCGCTCAGAATTAGCTAACTTACTGTACTCCTTAACAGTCATGGACTTCTTTTGTATATTAATTTGCTGATAAAGACCCTGTTTGCCAGTGACTACTTGACAAATCGGCGCAGGAATAGTCAGATTTAAGTCGTCCAAGTTATAGCCTCCTTTCCTTGGAATCCATTCAGGCGGTGGGATTACTTTTGCTAAGCCTGCTTTATGCGCACCTTTGCTTTCCATATATTCAACATACTTTGTAAAATCCTTGAACTCTTCGTACGTAGGTCTGAAGACTTGGATACGGGGCGTACCCCGTGAAATATTGCTGACCATTTTTTTATTTTAATTTCTATACCTGAAAATCCAAGATAGAAATTAGAATGGACGGTCGGCGCGAGAGTTTCGGTTGCGATTTGTAATTGTAACAAACGAGTACCGATATAATTTACAATATACGCAACCATCCGTAAAAAGATTATAATGTACCATTTAAAGTCATTGACACGCGAATGCGTTAAAGATAATAACCATGGACACAGATAATTCATGACATAAATAAGATCGCGAACGAGAACTGTGACACATAACGATAAACACGAAACCAAAACATCCTGTACATCTGCAACGCGCACGACACCTGTCCCGTCAGTGGAAATAATTAAAAAACACACGGAAATCGAAGCAGAGGCCAGTAAACGCGACCGAGGCGGGTTAATTGTATTTAATGTGAATTTGATGTTTTTACGAGTAACATTCAAAAAAACGAGAGAATGCTAGCGAGGCGCGGATGTTTTTAGAATGAAACGTGCCGGAGGTGCATAAACAAAATGGATGATACCTATTGTCAAGAAGTACCTCTTAAAATAAACTTATCTACAACTCATTGATAGTGGCCGAGAAACTAAACGCGTCGCGGGAAAACAGGGGAATCGTCGCTATCCGTGACTTTTATCACATGTTTGCCTCTTCAAGGCAGTTTTTCATAGTTGAAATGATGGCTGGTCGCGAAATCTTGTCGTTGGCATTAATATTGACCGATATGAATTCTCGCGTCCGGCAATGCACAGTTCTCCACATTCTCCTCGTCTAATACGATGCATTACTTACACCGATATCAGACGCGAAAAATCACCTTTCCTGTATAAACACCATGTTCATCCAGATATTGTCGTGGATCCTGCGATTTGACACATTCACCGCTGTACCCCGCGCGTCTCCAATACCAATAAAGATGGCGTTCAACCCAACATTAGCCTCAGACGCCAGAGCAATAGTGCACGCGTTCAAAGCGGCAAGTTTAAATTTCTGTATTTAGTCACGTACATGATTCCTCGTCGACATTCTCGCAGAAATCATCGAATACATCCACTTTCGTCAAACTGTGGTATTCATCGTAGACGTTTCAATCTACGGAAACACATTAGGCAAGGACATAGACAGAATTTTGTCTAGAGAGGGACAACAATACTCGACTAATTTACTAAATTAAGATTCTCATGTACCGACTAAATATATATCAATGTATTTTAATGCACCCGTGGACGTTAGTTAAATAAAAGATATAGAATATCAGTATTCATTCTCAAAGTCGTCGAATACATATTTCGTAATAATTTTCTCATTGCATCGATAAATTACTGTGAAACTGAAGTATGTGTCTAGATGATATGTGAACAGATGTTTATTATATTATACATATACATCGGTCTGTTTAATAAACTTAGTTCAAAGCATATTTTTATAATAAATAACGATGCACTGCTGTACAAAAGTTCGTACAGCTATCAACGGCAGGACACCCAAGTGTGTCGAGAAACAGTTCGTTGTCTTCGACGCTAGATGACATATCAAGCATGTGGGAGTTATGATAGGTCTTTTTTCTTTCATTATGGTACTTGGCTTATTTTTACATTTATTAACAATTTGTTAATAGGTCTTTCATTGGTGTTTCAATCATTTGTCGCATTTTTTGTATGTTGATTCACTATTATTCACTACGCCACAAATCTATACTATAAAAGTTTTGCTATTATTTACTCGCGGACATTATTTATGCTGTAAAAGAAGAACCGCTAGTCAGAGGTGCCAGAAGTGGACCGAAGGTGCTCTCTCGCCATGCCAGATCACGCGTACACGAGCTCGTGGAGTTTCGGAAAGTCGACAAAGGCAAACTGACACATGCTCTCTTTCTCGATTCTCTTCGTGGGAGCAGAGATGCCAGATTCAGTACCCGGTGCCCTATTCACACATACCAGATCACGCGTACGTGAGCTCGTACGAGTTTCGGAGAGTCCCCAAAGGCAAACCGACATGTGAAATAATTTCGGACCGCCTCGTGGGAGTCGAGAGAGTCGCCCAAGTTTGTCATGGAATAGTTCGTTACCTTCAAAGCTAGATGGCGCTTATTTACCGACCTCCGGCCCCCTGGTGCTAAAACGCCCAAGCTTCTCGAGAAATCCATCTAGCGTGGACGATACGAACTATTCGACGACAAACTTGGACGTTTTAGCACCAGGGGGCCCGAGGTCGGTAAATAAGCGCCATCTAGCATCGAAGATAACGAATTATTCCACGACAAACTTGGGCCTTTTTACACCAGAGTACAAACGCGTCAATGATAAAGAACGCCTTAATGTTGGGCTGTTGCAGATATCTTTGAATACGGCGAGGTGGTTTCCAGGCGTTGTGTTCCAGATCTCTTAACATGCTTTTCTCTGCTATTTCATCAGGAGCCAGTGACTGACCCCTTTAAAAGACCTCGGAGGGACGACAAAGACAAAATTACATTTGCCCTCTTTCTCGATTCACCGAAGCTGCCCAAAGTAAGTTCGGACCGTCTCGTGGGAGTCGAGAGAGAAAGGCTCACATTTGTCTTCTTGCTCTTGAACAACTAATATCCGACCTCTCGTCAACAGGTCTCCACTGGCCTTTGCTGACCGCTGCTGACCACTCCTGGAATTTCTGACGGCGTATAACGATTACTACTGACTTCTGCCTGCCTCTGCTGGCCCCTGCTGACCGCTGCTGACCACTCCTGTTACTTCTGACAACGTATAACGATTACTACTGACTTCTGCCTGCCTCTGCTGGCCCCTGCTGACCGCTGCTGACCATTCCTGTTACTTCTGACAACGTATAACGATTACGACTAGCTACTGTTAGCCCCTCTCAGCCTCTACTGGCCTCTGCTGACCTCTGCTGACCACCTCTGATGCTTCTGACATCGTATAACAATTATTGCATGCTACTGTTCGCCCCTGCTGATCTCTGCTTGCCCCTTCTAGTCTCTGCATGCCTCTGCATCCCTCTGCTGACCTCTGCTGGCCCCTGCTGACCACGCTGACCTTTGTTAACAACTTCTAACATGATGTACATGTATTAAAACTTTGTATAATGTAAATCTATGACAATAAATGATATAATTTCAAAGAATTCTATGTTTTCTCGTCACTTTTACCTTTCTTTTCCTCTCCCCATTATTCCCTTAGTTATAAGAAACCGTTTCTCTACTTAAAACTGGAATTCCAAAGTGCCCGGAGCGTTTTCTGAAATGCCGATGACCTTGACCCACTTTCGAAACTGGGTCAAGGCCAAATTCTGATTCCCAAAGCGCCCGGAATTTTTCTAAGATTCGATGGCCTTGACCCACTTTCGAAACTGGGTCAAGGCCATTCAGATTCTGGAAGCGGCCGGAAATTTTCTAAAATTCGAATGGCCTTGACCCACTTTCGAAATTGGGTCAAGGCCATCCGGATTTCCAAGTCGGCCCGAAGATTTCTAAAATTTCGAATGGCCTTGACCTACTTTCGAAATTGGGTCAAGGCCATCCGGATTTCCAAAGCGCCCAGAATTTTTCTGAAATGTCGATGGCCTTGACCCACTTTCGAAATTGGGTCAAGGCCATCCAGATTTCCGAAGCGGCCGGAAATTTTCTAAGATTCAAATGGCCTTGACCCACTTTCGAAATTGGGTCAAGGCCATCCAGATTTCCAAAGTGCCCGGAATTTTTCTAAAATGCTGATGAACTTGCGAAGAAGGTGGTACGCATCTTATAGGTAAGAGAATGATTTGGAGAGGAAAAGGACGGTAAAAAATGATGAGAACACATAGAATACTTTGAAATTATATCATTTATTGTCATAGATTCACGTTATACAAAACTTTAATACATATAAACATATTATATCATATTATATCATGTCACAAGTTGTCAGCATCGGTCAGCAGTGGTCAGCGATGGTCAGCTGACATCGGGAGATGTTCGCAGAGGCCAGCTTAGGTCGGGAGATGTTGACAGAGGTCAGCAGAGGAAGGCAGTAGTCAGTAGTAATCGTTATACGTTGTCAGAAATATAAGCGGTGGTCAGCAACGGTCAGCAGAGGCCAGCGGAGGCCACCGGAGGCCAGCAGAGGCATGGAAAGACAAGTAGAGTCCAGCAGGGGCAAGCAGTAACAAGTAGTAATCGTTATACGTTGTCGGAAGCATCAGGGGTGGTCAGCTGTGGTCAGCAGAGGCAAGCAGTGGCAAGCAGAGTCCAGCAGGGGCAGGCAGTAGCAAGTTGTAATCGTTATACGTTGCCAGAAGTAGCAGGAGTGGTCAGTAGCGGTCATCAGAGTACAGCGGAGGCAGGCAGAAGTCAGTAGTAATCGTTACACGTTGTCAGAAATATAAGCGGTGGTCAGCAGAAGCCAGCAGAGGCTGGGAGGTGCTAACAGTAGCCAGTCATAATCGTTGTACGTTGTCAGAAGTAACAGGAGTGGTCAGCAGCGGTCAGCAGAGGCTGGGAGAGACAAACAGTAGCCAGTTGTAATCGTTATACGTCGTCAGAAATTCCAGGAGTGGTCAGCAGCGGTCAGCAAAGGCCAGTGGAGACCTGTTGACGAGAGGTCGGATATTAGTTGTTCAAGAGCAAGAAGACAAATGTGAGCCTTTCTCTCTCGACTCCCACGAGACGGTCCGAACTTACTTTGGGCAGCTTCGGTGAATCGAGAAAGAGGGCAAATGTAATTTTGTCTTTGTCGTCCCTCCGAGGTCTTTTAAAGGGGTCAGTCACTGGCTCCTGATGAAATAGCAGAGAAAAGCATGTTAAGAGATCTGGAACACAACGCCTGGAAACCACCTCGCCGTATTCAAAGATATCTGCAACAGCCCAACATTAAGGCGTTCTTTACCATTAACGCGTTTCTACTGCACCATAGACTATCATTATAATCTAGACATAAGTAGTAAAATAAGTACAAATAACCTAAGATTGACTAGGCTAAGTAGGCTAATACTCAAGATATGTACATACATTCATAAGTGCAATTACTAAAACAAAAAAATGTATAGTCAATGTATCAACCAAAGGGACACATAAGCCTGAGAGAGGCTTAGCTGTCGTTAATAAAAAACAAGAAAAATATCTTTTGCATTATGTTTATTGTATAGTTTAAGAGTTTATTATAAAATGATCTACGGGCCTGGACACGTTCTTCTGATACTAAAGTTTGAACGAATCTTAAAGATTCTGTCGTTTCAATCCTGATACAAACTCCAGAGAATACGATGTTGCAAAAGGATCGACAGGAGGAAGAATTCTACAGATTAAGATTGAGTTTGTTTAATTTTCATTGCCCTGAATGCCAAACACAGACGAGGTATACGAATTTTTAGGCCAGAACGCCAAGTCTCTCGTGGAATAGTTCATTGTCTTCGACGCTAGATGGCGCGCATTTTTTCGATGTCAAACCCTCTGGTGTTAAAACGTCCAAGTTTGTCGTGGAATAATTCGTTATCTTCGATGCTAGATGGCGCTTATTTACCGACCTCGGGCTCCCTGGTGCTAAAACGTCCAAGTTTGTCGTCGAATAGTTCGTATCGTCCACGCTAGATGGATTTCTCGAGAAGCTTGGGCGTTTTAGCACCAGGGGGCCGAAGGTCGGTAAATAAGCGGCATCTAGCGTTGAAGGTAACAAACTATTCCACGACAAACTTGGGCGTTTTAGCACCAGAGGGCCGGAGGTCGGTAAATAAGCTCCATTTAACGTTGACAATAACGAACTATTCCACGACAAACTTGGGCGGCTCTCTCGACTCCCACGAGATGGTCCGAAATTATTTCATGTGTCGGGTTGCCTTTGTGTACTCTCCGAACTCGTACGAGCTCACGTATGCACGCGTGATCTGGCATAGTGTGAGAAAGTGGAATGAGGTGTCGCTGGTGCACCCGGGGCTCCGTCTAGTATCTCTACTCTATGCCCAAATGGTCAAAAGTCAAGATCGCAAATTGTTGAATAGCGATCGATACTTAATTTGTTTAGCTTAAAAAGTAGATCAGAATCAATCGACTCGACAGTGTATATTTACATATTATTCAAACAATTTTAGGCCTTTTTATTATCCGAATGCTCGGATGATAAACATGCTCCCCGAACGAACAAACGTTTGAAGAAGTCATTAAAACTAAAACATTTTCTAATTCCCGTGTATGGAATAACTACAAAACCTATAAGTATTAATTTTCTGCCATTATCGGTTAACTTTTAAAACAGTTCTCAACGCTGGTACATTTTCTACGTATTGCATTGTACAAATAATATTTTACTACACCAACGGAACATGCATTCAGCTATTAATAACCGTAATGAATCAAATCAGTTTTGTAGTAGTTCTAGCAACAGTGTTCCCTTATCGCATTAAGATAAGAGGGCAGATACTAAATAATATTAAGTTTGATTTTAACCGAACGTATTTACTGTAAACTCGATACCCTCGAGTACGGTTGCATCTTGATAAGTTATTTCCAATATCTTCTCGTACGAGTACAGCTGCTCGTGTTATATATACACAGTAAAATAATACCACGAAGACACATTGCGGCCAACCTTGTTGAGTTGGCAAGGGTTACAACGAGTTGGCGACATAAAAACGATATACATACGCTGTTCGTACTTTTAGCAAGGAAAATGGATCGGGAATAATATCTTACTGAAAATCTTAATCGTCATCGAAGCAAGAAAGCCGTACAACTTTTATCTTTGGTGAATTCCAAGGGAACGTTCGGTTCGTTCGACGAATAAAGAACAAATTGAACGCGCAAAGAAGAAAAATTGTACTGCTTAAAGTACGTGGTAATTGGAGTTTTAATTTCGCTCGTACGCGTAACGAATTCAAACAAACACGTTGCAGATAAGGCTTTCGCGACCCGACTGCTCGAAAATAATCAACGGAGACGAACGCTACTTACTGGGTATCAGCTGGTGTTATATGGCATAGAGACGGTATCCGCGGACGCGAGTTAACTTTCAACATGTGCCGGAACAAGGACGCACGCGTCTAGAGAGGAGGCACTAATGGTTCGTTCAGTCGTTGTTCAGCGTAGGAGGGTGACGGTATCGCACCGCGCGTCCCGATGTTCAAAGTCTTTCCATTCGGAGTGCTTCTCATCGTGTGCATGGTATTTTCATTCGTTCGCGGTAAAACCGAAGAATATATTAAACGAAATTCGATCGTTACGCGCGATTCAAGGATATCCGCTGTCGCTTTGCAATTGCGACCAGATAACGAAACGATTTCTCTAGATAGATACATTTCAAAAATATACGTACACGCACGTAACGTATACACGTAAGACGTTTCGATAAAGTAGCGACACATATTTCTCGATCGTTGTTTCAACGCCCTTCGAACTGCACACCTGTTATTTATCGCTGGTCGATTCGTCAAACTGGTCGGATATTTTGCACAATCGATAGCGCACGATAAAAGAATCGGATATAAATCCCTCGTCTCGCGCTGCCTTTCGGGTCGTGTCGCTCTAGCGCGTGAGAACATACAGTGAGTGTAAAAAGTATTCGTACACTGGTCAATTTGAACAAAAACTTTGCAGAACTTTGTTTATTACCAAAGTATGTTAACAAAAACATACATACGTATTCTTAGAAATCTCTGAAACAAATGTCATTAACAACAAATTATTTATATTTATTATGAGAATATTAACAAACTTCTAGAAATTGACCTGAAATATACGCGTAATAAGTATTCGTACAGTCTTTGATTCGTAACATTACAGTACGATTACAAGATGATCCATGATATGTAAACATACTTTAGCATCGATATGTCTGGAGACGCTGTCGGTATAGGTAGTATCCTAAATTCAAACATTATCAACGAAATTGTCAGAAAAATGGGACGAAAACGCAAGGAAACCTCTGAAGAAGAAAGGAAAATTGTTATAGATTTACATAATAAGTGTAAAACACTGAGTGAAATTTCTAAAGTTTGAAATAGACCGAGGTCCACGATTCGAGGAATCATTGACAGATATGGCGATCGAAAAACTGTAAAAAATAGTCCAAGAAACGGACGTAAACGAATAATAAATGAGTATACCGGCCGATGGATAATTCGAACAATAAAGCAAAATCCAAAGATAGGTGCGGTGAAAATCACAGCTGAATTTAAAAATGATCTGGACATTAATGTATGCGGTAGCACAGTGCGTAATTTTTTACGGGATAGAGGATATCACGGCAGAGTAGCTCGTAAGAAATATTTCGTAAATGAAATTAATAGCAAGAAACGATTGCAATTCGTATTATACAGGGTGTTCGCCACCCCTGGGAAAAATTTTAACGAGGAATTCTAGAGGCTAAAATAAGACGAAAATCAAGAATACCAATTTGTCAATGGAGGCTTCGTTAAAAAGTTATTCAAATCGTTCTGAAAAAAATATTGTTAGCTGTGGGGGTCAATTACAATCATTTTTGGTCATTACACATACCCCCGAAATCCTATCCACTTTCGAGAAAAAAAATCGGATAGGTGGTGAAATTTTTCGGCGAAAAAAAAATTTTTCAAATCGTTCTAAAAAAATTATTTTCGGTTGCGGGGGTCAGTTACAATAATTTTTGGTCATTACACATACCCCCGAAATCCTACGCATTTTCGAGAAAAAAATTCCTCAACGAAAATCTAATTAGGTGACTGACAAAGAAAAAAAATTTCAAATCGTTCTGAAAAAAATATTGTTAACTGTAGGGCTCAATTGCAATCATTTTTGATGAATAGACATACCCCCAAATTCCCACTCAATTTCGAGAAAAAAATTCGAGAAATTGTGAAATTTTTCGACGGAAAAAAGAAATTTCAAATCGTTTTGGAAAAATTATTTCCGGTTGCAGGGGTTAATTACAATCATTTTTGGTGAATACACATAACCTCGAAATCGTGTGCATTTTCGAGAAAAAAATTCAGTACGGACGGAACTTTAATTGTTAATAACTTTTTAACGAAGCCTCCATCGACAAATTGGTATTCTAGATTTTCGTCTTATTTTTGCCTCTAGAATACCCCATTAAAATTTTTCCCAGGGAGCACCCTGTATTTACCGATGAGAGTAAATTTAACATATTTGGGTCAGATGGACGATGTACAGTATGGCGGAAAAAAAATACCGAGTATGAAAAAAGAAATTTGAAGCCGACCGTAAAGCATGGAGGAGGATCAGTCACGAGGGTTGGATCCCTCCATTTTATCGATGGTATCATGGATCACAAAATGTACATCGATATTCGAGCCATCACATTTCTTCGAAACAAGATTTAAAAAATGCACTTTTAGAGGAATGGAACAAAATTTCTAGTACTAACCAAAAATTTAGTAAATTCAATGCTGCAAAGGCTTCAAGCGATTATACGATCTAAAGGAAATCCCACTAGATACTAAAATAGCAAATAAACTGACTTTTGTTACGTTTATGTACTAAAATCTATAGTTTTCGTTGCAAAATTAGAAGTGTAATACTTATTACACGTATATTTCACGCCAACTTCTGGAAATTTGTTAATATGTTTATAACAATTATAAATGAATAATTTGTAGTTAATGACATTTGTTCCAGAGATTTCTAAGAATATGTATGTATGTTTTTGTTAACATATTTTTGTAATGAACAAAGTTCTGCAAAGTTTTTGTTCAAATTGACTAGTGAATTGAATACTTTTTACACTCACTGTACGTATACCGCCGTCTCTTTCCCCGACGAAAGTTTCGCGCAGCTGTACAGAAGTGTCGTGGCACGTGCATCCTAAGCTACGCGTGAAAATAAGCTCCCGGCGCATTCGAGATTGTCAACAATGCGTGACCGACGTATTCACGCGAATTAACGGGCCCCCGTTATCTTCTCTTCTCCGTGAATTCTAGATTATCCCGAGTCTTGCTCGTGCAGTTTAACAATAACGGAAAATTTAATCGATGTTCCGCAGTGGTAACAGTGGTTAGAAAATATTGTGATTAAGAACGCGCCTCGCGTACGAGTGTTGTCTCGACGTTCCTTTTTCAAACGGAACGTAAGTTTATTCGGTCGAGTAATGCATTTCGTATTAAATCAACGAAACACGATTCTATTATTAGCGAAGAGGAAGTGTCTGTGTGATTGGAAAACAAAGAACTGCACGTTTACCAATCGTGAAATTTTCTGGTTCGGGCGCTTTTACGAGTGAAAATCTCTCGGCGAAGAATCAGGTGGAATAGGAATAGAAAAGACACGATAAAATTTCACATTCCGAGTCGTTAAGTTTTTCTGTGGTCAACCTTGGCCCGTTAGGTTTTGCGGTATCGTGCGACACGATCGTTTTCCATCCACTCGCCGATGCAGTTTACTTTCTTATTAACTTGAAGTGCATTCTGGACTCGCGTGGAGCTACGAAAGATAACCTCTTCGCGCGGAGAGATTGTTTCGTGGAACGCATTTATACTTACGCAGCCATTGTTCCGATTGCGTCCGATAGTCACAAGTTGGGAACGATTCGAGATAATTTATAAAATATTTATAAACAAGTTTTCAATGCAAGAACGTGATTTTACGTGTTTCGTAATCTACACCAAAAGTTGGACATTTCGGCGCGGGTAATCTCACGGTAAACTTATTCTGAATCCATTTATTTCTCTTATTTGCTCTGACAATTTTTGCTCAACGCGAGGTAGAAAGTATCGTCTGTTCAAGGTCACTTAGCAGTTATTCCTACCACACTATTAGTTTCTAAAGAAAAGCATGAACTATCAAGCAAATGCTCGTGTTCTGCCCCCTCTCTCGTTTTAAACTCGAAGCTTCGACAGAAAACAAAATGGCATATTTCATACTTATCGATCTAATGCACAGCAATTGAACGAGATGAGGCAATTCCGTTAACCAAGCTAGTTACATTCCAACGTTCTTGTTATTTATTAACCACGAGGGAGGGACGAAACATGAAACTTTGCGTTGGAATCGACAGTGCTGCAACAACGCCTCCGGTCTGCGTGCACGATTCGTTTAAGACGATCCCTCTTTTCTCATTCTTTTTGCGTTCATGTTGTTGCTCACTTCCCGACCTTTGAATGCAGTTCATTCGGTAAAACAGGAGCTGCGTTACAAACCACGGAAGCATAAGAATCAAGGTTTCAAACAAGGACGATTTGCAATTGTCTGCAACTGCATTGTGTTTGTTCAATCTTTTTGCGGTATACAGACACCGTATGCGGACAAGAGTAGTTTTCTTTATACGCGACAGCCGCATGATTAAGTTACCGTGGTACAGGCATCCTCGATAAACAATAAATATATCTTATTAATGTAAGCGTCAGCTTCGAACTCGTCGTTGAATAATTAACACGTGGATGAATAATTTTAGATATACATATACATATATCGGTCAACCCTGGGAAAAATTTTAATGGAAGATTCTAGAGACCAAAATAAGACGAAAATCAAGAATACTGGAGGCTTCGTTAAAAAGTTATTAACAATTAAATTCAAAAATTTCAAATCGTTCTAGAAAAATTATTTTCGGTTGCAGGGGTCAATTACAATCATTTTTGGTCATTACACATACCTTCGAAATCCTATCCACTTTCGAGAAAAAAAATCAGATAGGTAGACAAATTTTTCGACAAAATTGAAAAGTTTCAAATCGTTTTAAAAAAATTATTTTCGGTTGCGGGGGTCAATTACAATCATTTTTGGTCATTACACATACCTTCGAAATCCTATCCACTTTCGAGAAAAAAAATCGGATAGGTAGACAAATTTTTCGACAAAATTGAAAAGTTTCAAATCGTTTTAAAAAAATTATTTTCGGTTGCGGGGGTCAATTACAATCATTTTTGGTCATTACACATACCTTCGATATCCTATCCACTTTCGAGAAAAAAAATCGGATAGGTAGACAAATTTTTTGACAAAATTGAAAAGTTTCAAATCGTTTTAAAAAAATTATTTTCTGTTGCAGGGGTCAATTACAATCATTTTTGTTCATTACACATACCTTCGAAATCCTATCCACTTTCGAGTAAAAAAATCGGATAGGTAGACAAATTTTTTGACAAAATTGAAAAGTTTCAAATCGTTTTAAAAAAATTATTTTCGGTTGCAGGGGTCAATTACAATCATTTTTGGTCATTACACATACCTTCGAAATCCTATCCACTTTCGAGAAAAAAAATCGGATAGGTAGACAAATTTTTCGACAAAATTGAAAAGTTTCAAATCGTTTTAAAAAAATTATTTTCGGTTGCAGGGGTCAATTACAATCATTTTTGGTCATTACACATACCTTCGAAATCCTATCCACTTTCGAGAAAAAAAATCGGATAGGTAGACAAATTTTTTAACAAAATTGAAAAGTTTCAAATCGTTTTAAAAAAATTATTTTCGGTTGCAGGGGTCAATTACAATCATTTTTGGTCATTACACATATCTTCGAAATCCTATCCACTTTCGAGAAAAAAAATCGGATAGGTAGACAAATTTTTCGACAAAATTGAAAAGTTTCAAATCGTTTTAAAAAAATTATTTTCGGTTGCGGGGGTCAATTACAATCATTTTTGGTCATTACACATACCTTCGAAATCCTATCCACTTTCGAGAAAAAAAATCGGATAGGTAGACAAATTTTTCGACAAAATTGAAAAGTTTCAAATCGTTTTAAAAAAATTATTTTCGGTTGCGGGGGTCAATTACAATCATTTTTGGTCATTACACATACCTTCGAAATCCTATCCACTTTCGAGAAAAAAAATCGGATAGGTAGACAAATTTTTCGACAAAATTGAAAAGTTTCAAATCGTTTTAAAAAAATTATTTTCGGTTGCGGGGGTCAATTACAATCATTTTTGGTCATTACACATACCTTCGAAATCCTATCCACTTTCGAGAAAAAAAATCGGATAGGTAGACAAATTTTTCGACAAAATTGAAAAGTTTCAAATCGTTTTAAAAAAATTATTTTCGGTTGCAGGGGTCAATTACAATCATTTTTGGTCATTACACATACCTTCGAAATCCTATCCACTTTCGAGAAAAAAATTCCTTACCGAAATTCCGTGACTAAATTTTTCGTCGGAAAAAAAAGATTTCAAATCATACTGGAAAAATTATTTTCGCCTCCAGGAGTCAATTATAATCATTTTTGGTGAATAGACATAACCCCGAAATCCTACCCATTTTCTAGAAAAAAATTCAAGAATGTCGGAAGTTCAAACATTAATAACTTTTTAACGGAGCCTCCATCAAGAAATTGGTATTCTTGATTTTCGTCTTATTTTGACCTCTAGAATCTCAGGGATGGCCGAACACCCAATTTTGTTCATATTTGAGAAAGAATGCAGAATGAAAAAGAAAAAGGAAATAGAATAATCTCTCACATTTATAATACGGAAAAATCGAAATAAAGCACACATCTTCGTGGCTAGGAAATCGCACACACACACTCTGACTTCCCGCTTGCAAAATCTGAATTCGCCGATAAGGGACAATGGCCGTTCTTCGCTAACTTCTCGTTTACCGATTCGCGCCTACACTAATAAAAGCAACGATGTCATAGGTTTGTAGCACGGTGATCGTCGACCGTGAAAGATTAATAGTTCCTGGTGGAAATGTCGTTAGTGCGTGGTATGCAAGGAGTAATATGCGGGAGAAAGTTTTTAGTCGATGTATTTGTTGAATTCCAATCCGTGTCATTTATCGAATTCGTTCGAAGGGAAAGTATTGCATCTACGTTTGCAAACAGTGTCCCTTTGTTCGAGTCGTAACGTTCGAATTGGCGGGAATCGACTGCGGGACGCGTGAGAGGTTATGTAACAAAATATAGTAGAAACGGATGATACATTTTTAAGAATTCAGTGACGAAAAAAATTTTGTTCTATCGTTAATTTAAACGCGAGGTGCTTCATCGAGTGCTCACATTCCACGCATCGTGTCAAACGACGATTTGCAATGCAAATCCAATCGAGGAGTGTACAGTACGGGCGAATAATGTTTCTGAATTGCCGTCTATTTTCATTGCACGTGTGCCACGATGCCGATAACAGTACAGAGTGTGTTGATGCTGATCGTGCCGCAATTAAAGCGTCGTATCGAAATGTTTCGAAATGTGGAACGAGCAAATAAATTTCGTACCGTGAACGAATGCACGTTGGCTTGCACCGACCTTTGACCCATAAACGAACGCCCACGGTGCCCTCCGGTTAAGAAACGCGACACAACCAGTTCTTACAGTCACTGTTTCGACGTTTTTTTCTTCCTTTCCCTTCTTTCGCGGCTTTCACGCGCGTTTCGTTGTGTTTAGTGCTGATAAAATTCGTCACCCGTTGGAAAAAGAAAGAGAAAGCGGCACCGTGGACACTCGAATGTGAGGGTCCGGAAGAGGACAAACGACAATGGGCACGAAGGTACTCATTGAGATGCAACAGCAGCTGAGATACGCTATGTCTAGCTCGGAAAACGCGCCGACCAGTACGAAAAAGTTGGACGACACGATGAACGTGGATAACTCGATATTTCTAGTCTTCGAGGATATTTCCTACAGCACACGACCATGGATCCTTTCCAAAGGTAAGATATCAACGAAAAATACACGATACTTTCAAGTGCAAAGAAAATTTAACCCTTCGACGACATCCTTGGTATATAGGGTGATCGGCCATCCCAGGGAAAAATTTTAATGAGGGTTTCTAGAGGCAAAAATAAGACGAAAATCGAGAATACCAATTTGTTGATAAAGGTTATTAATAATTAAATTCAAATTTTTCAAATCGTTCTGGAAAAATTATTTTCTGAGGCGGGGGTCAATTACAATCATTTTTGGTGAATACACGCACTTTCGAAATCCTATCCATTTCCGAGAAAAAAATTCCAGAAGATGTGAAATTTTTCGACGAAAAAGAAAATTTTTAAATCGTCCTAGAAAAATTATTTTCAGTTTTAGGGGTCGATTGCAATCATTTTTGGTCATTAGACATACCTTCGAAATTCTATCCACTTTCGAGAAAAAAATTCGAGAAGGTGAGAAATTTTTCGACAAAATTAAAACATTTCAAATCGTTCTAAAAAAATTCTTTTTTGTCGCTAGGGTCAATTACAATCATTTTTGGTCATTAAACATACCCTCGAAATCCTACGCACTTTCGAGAAAAAAATTCGAGAAGATTTTTCGACAAAATTAAAAAACCCCAAATCGTTCTGGAAAAATTATTTTCGGTTGCGGGGGTCGATTACAATAATTTTTGGTGGATATACCTACCCTCGAAATGCTACCCACTTTCTAGAAAAAAATTCAGTACAGTCGAAACTTTAAACGTTAGTAACTTTTTAACGAAGCCTCCATGAACAAATTAGTATTCTTGATTTTCGTCTTATTTTGGTTTCTAGAATCCCCTATTAAAATTTTTCCCAGGGTTGGCCGAACACCCTGTATATTTAAGTTAAAGGTTCTTAGGTTTTTAGGTTAATACTTTCCTTAAGTATTAATTACTATTCGTTGATTTATGTGAATTGTTGCGGAATTTGTTCCCAGGATTTTAGAGAAATGGACGACAGCCACGGAAAATTCAAGAGTATATTTTTACGTATTGCACGATGAATTCTGGGAAAAGCTTGTATCTACTGTAAACAAGCTGTAGATGTTACGTATACCCTCGAAAAGCGACACATGATTCACGAACCTTTATGTACAGAATTCCTTATCCGAGCTTTCTTATCGAGGTATACACAACGCGTTACTTCGCCCATTCGATTCGAAGTGCATAAAGTAAAATTGCTGGACAGAACCAGTTACACAGATACAATGCCACAGATTGCGTATCGTTGTATTAAATAGCTACATTTATTTACGAGACGACGATTAACGGAATAAGGCTATTTAAGGCTCGTTCGTTCGGTGCAAAGTAATGCTAAATTTTGTCTAGCATCAATTGGCGTAACAGGTTTTTGTCAACATGGACGCACGTGCTATATTAAGTTGCGTACCGATCTCCGAGCGATTTCTCGAAATGCAAACAGGTTTTTGTAACGTTTCCCGTACTACATAATCAATTAAGTCGGTTGTTAGTCATGCGACCAACGGGTCATAGGGATAATGATCTCAGAGCATGTCAGCCTCGAGCACGTGTAAGTCTAAAATAAAATAAACCCTTTTGATTGCATTAGTAATGTGAAAATATCGAGTTTCTGGTTACAATGGGATCATCTGTTGCACGTGACTCGACCGTACTGAATGCTGCATGCAAGTTTTAGATCTTTCTACGCTAGATTTATAATTGTTCGATTCTCCTAAATTTGTCAGTTAGGAGGACAACCACTTCTAATCTGATTTTCGACATTTATTTCATTTTTAAACCGTCTCTGTAGTGTGAAATTCAGACCAATATGTAACAGTTCGATGCAATTATTTTCGGAACTGTTTTCAACCATTGATCAAATACAACGAACACTTTCTCGCGACACGACTCGACGAGTGGAACATCGTTTTAGATTATCTTATCTACCAGGCTTTCACCCGTAATTGTAATGTACGGATGGTTACAACTGACTCGAATAACGAGTAGGTCGTCGGTGGTGAAGTGCACACTACAAGATTGGCACAATGGCAAACGTTGAACTCGTCAATAACGATGTCGTCCTCGAAAATGCACTTAACTTATTATCTATCATTGTTCTCTTCCGTACGTGACACATTTGAATATAATCACTTAATTAACGATTAAATACTCAATTTGTAACTCACAAAACGCAAAACCTACAAATATAGTTCACAGCGTTGTTATGATCATTTTTTGACACTTTTAAAATACTTGTTAATGCGAATTGTGCCTGTAAAATGATTAAACATGGAAAATAATTTCAAGCTATAATTTTAGAAGATATCCCCCGACACCTTTGGTAGAAATAGCGTTAAGTAAACGATATTATTTGATACTCTTTAAACGTAAAATTTCGTTGATAATAGCGCGCCAGTCTATTAGAAATACCAGTAGTTGTTTAATTGTTTCGGTACTGTAAAATAAGATTATTCGATTCTGATGTTTGAATACTGCTTGAGAACTCATTGCAGAGCTTATAAATAGACTGCCATGCACAATCGTGCCCGGTTTAGTGTGAGTGCGTCCGCTGTTGTGCGCATGCCGCCCAAGCTCTTATGAGTTTATTAACCCTGAACCGCCGGTACGGCACGAGAATAAACACGGTTAATACTTCTTTTAAAAAAAATATAATAGAAACCACTGTATCGTCCGTAACATATTCAATGAGACTCTTGTTGCGTGGCTGTTAACGATGCAAGGGGCAATTCTTCTTATCTCTGTCTTCTCTATTCAATTCTCTGCACGCGATAAAGATGCATTCATATTTCAGCTATGCGTAAAATTTCATTCGAACAATATTGAGTCGAACAGATAGTTCGTTGCGTTTTTCGTGTGCCTCTACATCCATCTATGTATTTGTTTGTAATTGTTCTCTCGTTTTTGTAACTTTTATTGTTCTTCTATCTCTTATCGCAATCACAAATACATGGGAAAAATTTTAATGGGGAATTCTAGAGGCCAAAATAAGACGAAAATCGAGAATACCAATTTGTTGATAGAGGCTTCCTTAAAAAGTTATTAACAATTAAATTCAAATTTTTCAAATCGTTCTGGAAAAATTATTTTCGGTTGTAGGGGTCGATTGCAATCATTTTTGGTCATTACACATACCCCCGAAATCCTACGCACTTTCGAGAAAAAAATTCGAGTAGGCACTGAAATTTTTAGACGAAATTAAAAAGTTTTAAATCATACTAAAAAAATTATATTTAATTACAGGGGTCAATTACAATCATTTTTGGTCATTAGACATACCCCCGAAATCCTACCCACTTCCGAGAAAAAAATTCGAGAAGGTGTGAAATTTTTCGTTGAAATTAAAATATTTCAAATCGTTCTGAAAAAAATATTGTTAGCTGTGGGGGTCAATTACAATCATTTTTGGTGAATAGACATAACCCCGAAATCCTACCTACTTTCTAGAAAAAAATTCAGTACGGGCGGAACTTTAAACGTTAACAACTTTTTAACGAAGCCTCCATCAAGAAATTGATATTCTTGATTTTCGTCTTAATTTGGCCTCTAGAATCCCGTATTAGAATTTTTCCCAGGGGTGGCTGAACACCCTGTATATTTTAAGCGTTTCGTTTTTCATTTTTCGATAAGATAAGTCGAAGATAAGTCGCAGACAATGGCCAGGAATCGTCGAATAACGACCAAACAATCTGCATCGGAGTTTAATATTTTTCAAACACGTGTCACTAGATACCTTTCGTCGCTATGGGATGCCTTTGAAACTTGATATTGGGGTTCCCCGCGTTCCGAGCGATATGTACAGAAAGAGGTTATGTTTTCGACCGAATTCGTAGGCCTCCTCGACCGCGTTTTTTTCTTTGTGTTTCTTTCTTCCCTTCTTTTTATGCGATGTGGTAAATATAACGAATTCGTATTATTATTGGCCACTTCCTTTCATGACATCCTGATACAGACGAGGAGAAAGTTCAACTTGCTTTTACGAATTGCGTATTTGTCCATATTCCGCAAGTCCGTAATGAATTTTTATGAACTACAAAACGCATTTTCTAAACGTCGTAGAAGCGTAACGAATTGGATCGCATGGCAGCACGAAAACAGGACGAGGTAAACTGGTTGCGTGAGCCATGAATTATCACGAACCCTCATCAGTAACTTGATAATTAATAATTGAATTACACGGTTGCATAATTCTGCGTGATATTTCTGAAAATTCTGTCCTCGACGTTAACGTTCTTAAAATTATTTGCCCCGTTGGAAATCGATCCTGAGTTTCTCTCGCGACGCGTGAAAAACAGAGGGAAAACAGAAAATTCGGATGCAGATTTCAGCGAGCACGAGTCATAAAAAATTCGTTTCTTTCTCTTCTCTGCTACTCCCCCTCGCCCTACATCTTGCCCCCTGTCACCGGAATACGGGATCGAAGGATGGGAAAGTGGAAAAGAGATGAAAAAGAAAAAAGGTGCGTGCTTTTTATCTTGTAGCTCCAGTGATTCTCAACTTGGGGGGTTTACAGACCCCAAACGAGGCTCACAGATTTCTGGGGGTTCCCGTTCGCGGGGGAAAAATAATAATAGACGTTTCCTTCGTATACAGGGTGTTCGGCCACCCCTGGGAAATATTTTAATGGGAGATTCTAGAGGCTTCGTTAAAAAGTTATTAGCAATTAAATTCAAAGATTTCAAATCGTTCTGGAAAAATTATTTTTAGTTAGAGGGGTCAATTACAATCATATTTGGTCATTACACATACCCCCGAAATCCTATCCACTTTTGAGAAAAAAATTCGAGAACGTGTGAAATTTTTCGGCGAAAAAAAAAGAACTTCAAATCGTTCTAAAAAAATTATTTTCGGTTGCAGGGGTCAATTACAATAATTTTTGGTGAATAGACATACCCCCGAAAAGTTGTTTCTTGACCCCGTAAAGTTAGAAAAACCCCATAAAAATGTTCCAATTTTCAAACAGCCATAACTCCTACAATAGTGAATATATTTCAATGAAACTTTTTTCTGAAGTAGAGCTCATGGGTACCTACAAAAAAGTATTAGACAACTTTTCTGTAGGGCGTCAAACAAAATTACTAGAAATCAAAAACGAATTTTTAAAGAAAATCGACAGGGGGTAGGTGCCTAAATTTTTCGACGAAAAAAAAAAAATTTTAAATCGTTCTAAAAAAATTAGTTTTAGCTAGGGGGGTCAATTACAATCATTTTTGGTGAATAGACATACCCTCGAATTCCTAACCAGTTTCGAGAAAAAAATTGGTGTAGGTTGACAAATTTTTCGACAAAATTTAAAAATTTCAAATCATTCTGGAAAAATTATTTTCGTTTGCGGGGGTCAATTACAATCATATTTGGTCATTGGACATACCCCTGAAATCCTATCCACTTTTGAGAAAAAAATTCGAGAACGTGTGAAATTTTTCGGCGAAAAAAAAAGAATTTCAAATTGTTCTAAAAAAATTATTTTCGGTTGCGGAGGTCAATTACAATAATTTTTGGTGAATAGACATACCCCCGAAAAGTTGTTTCTTGACCCCGTAAAGTTAGAAAAACCCCATAAAAATGTTCCAATTTTCAAACAGCCATAACTCCTACAATAGTGAATATATTTCAATGAAACTTTTTTCTGAAGTAGAGCTCATGGGTACCTACAAAAAAGTATTAGACAACTTTTCTGTAGGGCGTCAAACAAAATTACTAGAAATCAAAAACGAATTTTTAAAGAAAATCGACAGGGGGTAGGTGCCTAAATTTTTCGACGAAAAAAAAAATTTTTAATCGTTCTAAAAAAATTAGTTTTAGCTAGGGGGGTCAATTACAATCATTTTTGGTGAATAGACATACCCTCGAATTCCTAACCAGTTTCGAGAAAAAAATTGGTGTAGGTTGACAAATTTTTCGACAAAATTTAAAAATTTCAAATCATTCTGGAAAAATTATTTTCGTTTGCGGGGGTCAATTACAATCATATTTGGTCATTGGACATACCCTCGAAATCCTACCCACTTTTGAGAAGAAAATTCGGTACGAACGGAACTTTAAACGTTAATAACTTTTTAACGAAGCATCCATCGACAAATTGGTATTCTTGATTTTCGTCTTATTTTGGCGTCTAGAATCCCCTATTGTAATTTTTCCCAGGGATGGCCGAATACCCTGTATAATATCGTCGTTTTTCTGCATCTTATAGTCCCATTTAAGTCACGAAAATTATCGTGACGTATTCGTGTGTTAACATTCTGTACGCACCGCTGGCGACGACACTTGTACCCGAGGGAAGAAAACGAGTGAAATTAGTGAACACATGGGCGCCGTTGCATGGCAAAGCATAGAAAAGATTTCCCCGCTTTGAGACGACCCTTCCCTATTGAAGCCCTTTTAGACTGCACGCAGATTAGAACTGCTTGGGTAGTCAAAAATTCGAGTGGCTCGAACCTCGAGCCTTGGAGCTCGTTTTACCAAAATTACGTGTTTCACGTTCGAAATTCTATTGTTTATAAATCACGTTCACACTTTAGTTTAGAATATTTGGAGATACGTAACCCTAACAAAGGATCTAACATACTAGAAACAACATCATGGACGCTCGGGACGAAATTATCAAATCGATAGATTATTATTATCGCTGCACGTATTCAGCGTTAGATAAAAGTTTGCTACAAACAATTGGACGTTGAAAAAATTAACGCGGGATCATTTTCATTGCATTTAAATTGCGCCTATGGATCGTTCGGGATATTAAAAATGTTTCGAACTGTAAAGGATTGATGTTTACGATAATTTATGAATAACCGGGAAGCAAATAGAAACGAGCAATGCTTTCTGGGCCACCGTAATAGTTGAAAGCGTGGTTCGAACTGATAAGGTGGCGTTTTTTCGTTTTGCTATGAAACGAAGCAGGCTCTATTAAACGCGATGTGGTGGAAGGCCTGGCTTTCTCCGAGTAGCTAAGTTCGTTCGGCATGTTGTCGTTTGTAAGGCACGTTTTCTAGAAAGTATCCGCGTTAATGTCTGTTTCAGAAAGAGCGGAGTTACTAAAAAATTTGAGCGGCGAATTCAGGGCTGGCGAACTCACGGCAATTATGGGGCTATCCGGCGCTGGGAAATCGACGCTGATGGACGTTCTGGCTGGCTTCACGTTAGTAGATCACCCACGCGTATTTTATAATATTTACAAACAAACTCTGTTACCGTTAACCGCTAAACTATGGGGCTGGAAGTTAGTTTTCAGGAGTAAAAGAGGGTTCATTGAAACGAAGAGATTATTTAAAAATATTATTAATACTGTTAAAGATAAACATTGAGGATGAATATTGTTGGATGACCAACACGACCAAATCTAGACACCACTCCGTCACATCGCAAACATTACTCATCCAAACATCCTAATCACGATTCCTAATCCTTAGTTATCCTGAACCTCGTACCCTTCCTGAGTCACACTCTCCCTTGACCATCGTCCCTACCTCTATCTATTTCCAGCAATAGCACATAAACGCCTGCAATACCGAAAAACGGACCAGAAAGAGTTTAGTAGTCAGTCGACTTAACATCTGTACGAGTTCTCTTCTTAAATAAAGTGTTGTCAATTTTATTGGAGTCCAACAATATTGTCAAAAATGAACTGATAGATAAAATGAGAAAAGAAATGTCCAATACAGCAGTAATATCTTACGACCAACTTTTAATGCTAAACAGCCTGACCCCTCTTATAAAGTTGAAAATACAAGGTGACTGGAATAAAGAATGGAAATCTACAGTCCGTCCAAGTCTACTATCAATTAAAGTAGAATATTACGAAGACAATGTTTCAAGAGTTAGAACCGGTCACGCAAGATTCACCCACTTGTACCTATTAAAAAAACACGATGCACGGACAATATCAAACCCTGCTTTCGTTGTTTTCAAAGGCACATTCTTTAAGAAAATAAAATCGGTTATGGATGCATTAAAATGGCAGTCGCTGGGCTGCACGTAGTTTACATCAGTGTTGCTTTGCAAAATGTAAACATTTACAGCGTTTCGTTAAATTGGTACAATTATTGCGTCGCGTGTACATACGCTCGTTCGAGACGTGTTTCTTAAGATCGACGTTCCGCGATTGAGAACTCCTTGCCCCTACGTGACTCCCGTAATCTTTGCTATTCAACGAACTATGCGACGAGTTTATCAATTAATGACGCTGAACGAAATTCAAATTCCCTCTTTCCCACCTCCCTCACCCCTCCGTTCGCGAGTCGCCCCCTCTCTTGACCTACGGTTCTCTTTCTGTTAACAGTACCGCCCTCCTTCTCTCGCGCATAATCTTCGTCGTATCATAAATTTTTCGATCTACATTATCAGGCTGCCTCGTCGGGCGAAATCCAAGTTGCGGACAGAATTTCGACGCTCGGATCTGTGTCGATCGAACTTGCGCGATCGTTTGCATTCCCGCGAGCCTTTTGCCGCCGGAGATAGAGAACATTTTATTCCAATAATAGATTACCGATAAGACCAACGTGCAGCAATTTATTCGTGACGTTGAAGTAAACGATAGACGCCTCTCCATGGACCCATTAATTCATCCTGTGCAAGAAGAAAGTCACCAGCTCCATCAACGACCGAGTCTTCTTCGCTTTGGACAGGTGGACGTAGACGGGCACCAGTCTGAAAGGGAAAGAATCTTGATTGGTGCCAGAATCGATTACGTTTTCGTCGTACAGAAATAATTAATGATTGAGACCTTGCGAGAAGGTCGCGTTCTCGCAAGCGCTCGACCGACCTTCCATTCCTATATACATATACGCTCCTCGATCGACCACCCAATATCCCGTTGTCTAAGACAGGGGCCTGCTAGAAAACCTTACTTGATGAGTCCCCAACTAGCCCCGGGCCCCGGGACGAAATGCAATGGGCAAAATAACAATCTCCTCTTCTCTTCGGTGCCTACTTTGTATACATTGTAATTGCGACAACTGCCTTTTGTGGTTATCGGTGATAAACCTCGGTGACCAAGTCATTTTTATGTCGGCGAGAGAACGATAAAACGCTATTTGCGTCTTCTCGGGCTATTCACGCGAATACACTACTATTATATGAAATGTCACTTTCGATTCATACGAATGACAGAATTTTTCCAGGATCCTATCGCTTTGTCCCGTACTGTAAGACGATTCGACTGCCTCCCCAACCCCCCACTGGTTCGTACCGAGTAGCCGTTTAAGTAGCCTGAATACGTTTTAAATCGCGCTTTTGTGCTTGATCAGATCTCTCGAGGTTCCGGTGAATGAGATCCCACTCGATGATTCAATGTACGAATAAATTTGCATGCCTTGAATCCGTCTAGCGGACAAAATGGACGAATGTGCGGCGATAAAAGATGAATACCCGGAATGTTTTTCCACCGGTTTCAGAACGACTGGCGTGACCGGGAACATAAAAGTCAATTCGAGGATCAGGAATGTCACCGAATTTAGAAGATTGTCCGCGTACATAATGCAAAACGACAATTTGCAGCCGCTGCTGACCGTGCAGGAAGCCATGAACGTCGCCGCCGATCTGAAACTTACCACGAGCCACGGCGAGAAGAGACAAAAGGTGGTACATTGTTTTACTTTCTCTCATTTTTTTCACAACTTTTCAGCTCCAGACAGTAGAAACACAGCGCAGTGCATGTTAATGAGCTGCAACGTTCGCTGTACCGTTTCTTACATTGGCGCGTTCGTTTCAGATCGACCAGATTTTGGTCACGATGAGCCTCGACTCGTGTCGTCACACGCGCACAGGACAGCTCAGCGGCGGAGAAAGGAAAAGACTGGCCATTGCACTGGAGTTAATCAACAGCCCACCGATACTGTTCCTCGACGAGCCCACCAGGTACCTGTTTAACGAAGAAGAACCCTAGTTAAAATTAAGCACAACACTTGGTATCCATTGTATAGTCTAATTGACTATGATAGTCTCAAACACTTATCTGTACAGTTCATACTACTTGAGGCTTCCTTCCGTGTTGTACACCATATTCAAAGCTAATTTAACAGTTTTTATGTACTGATTGCATTTTTGCTCAAACGTCCAAGGCTCGTAGATGGTAAAAATCGCTTGTAGTATGTTTTTAAAAAGAGGTAGGTCTGTTTGAGGGTCTGTTGACGATCTGAAAATAAAAACGGAGCGTTTGTTAGACAAATTTCAAGTCTAGAGTACCGAGTAAGGGTTATAGATCAGTTGTTAATTGCTCAGGAACACCCTGTCCTAATTAAATTTTGATACTTTGCACGCAGCGGATTGGACAGTGTCACCTCAAAGTATTGCATAACGTTGCTGAAGCAATTGGCGAAGGCGGGACAGACGATAATCTGCTCGATTCATCAACCGAGCGCGTCGCTTTTGAACATGATAGATCATCTTTACGTAGTGGCGGACGGAAGTTGCGTCTACAGCGGCAGCACACAGAACTTAGTGCCTTATTTGAGCAGCCTCGGTCTGCAATGTCCGACGCATTACAATCCCGCTGACTACCGTAAGTAAATGGAAATCGACGCACCTTAACGCCTCGATCCTTTCACTGGCCGCGTTAGGGGGATTTCCCGGTATCATAGGCCAAAAAATGAACAATACTTTGTTTTTCCTCTGACACAAGTACGCGACACAGTAAAGCGAAACTTTCTATTAACTGTAAAACTCTATCAAAACTATCTTCTATTTTATTATCTTCTTGAATGTATCAGCAGCGTCAATGGTAACCATTCTATCATTTTATACAGGGTGTTCGGCCACACCTGTGAAAAATTTCAATGGGAGATTCTAGAGGCCAAAATAAGACGAAAATCAAGAATACCAATTTGTTGATGGAGACTTTGTTAAAAAGCTATTAACAATTAAATTCAAAAATTTCAAATCGTTCTGGAAAAATTATTTTCAGTTGCAGGGATCAATTACAAGCATTTTTGGTCAATAGACATACCCCCGAAATCCTGCCCACTTTCTAGAAAAAAATTCGAGAAGCTGTAAAATTTTTCGACGGAAAAAAGAAATTACAAATCGTTTTGGAAAAAATATTTTCGGTTGCAAGGGTCAATTACAATAATTTTTGGTGAATAGACATACCCCAGAAATCTTGCGCATTTTCGAGAAAAAAATTTAGAAAGGGCGGAATTTTGAACGTTAATAACTTTTTAACGAAGCCTCAATCAAGAAATTGGTATTCTTTATTTTCGTCTTATTTTGGCCTCTAGAGTCTCCCATTAAAATTGTTCCCAAGGGTGGCCGAACACCCTGTATTTACAATGTTATCGCGATAAAGTATGTATAACGTATGTAAAACAAAAATAATAATAATTCTGTTTGCTCTTGCAGTGATGGAAATTTGCAACGGAGATTACGGTGGCCACGTGCCGAAATTGGTGGACGCCATCGAGAATGGGAAAAATAATGCTTGGAGGTCGACGAGCAACGTAACCACGGTCAATTGTCAGGAGGAAGTTATCGCTTTAAATGTAACAGCATCGTTTCAAGCGCTTCGACAACGATCCCCGATTGGAAATCCTGTCCGCGGCAGACGCAAGGGATCTTCGGAGTATGCGGCGAACTTTTGGAAACAGTTGATCATCCTTCTGAAAAGGAACGCCATTAGGCTCTCACGGGACAAGGTAAACGGACAGATTTTAATTCCGCGTGTAATCTGTCCGCACGCGAGGTTCGCGTGAATGAAAGTAGACACCGGTGAGTGCATTTGACACGGAAACGTACGATAATGATAGAGCAGTTTCCGTCTGGGCGATCACGAATCGCGGATCCGTGGCTCGTTAAATAATTTACAAAGCTATGGAAACGTTTGAAAGTTTTTCCACAACTTTACAATCTTTTACTTTCGAAGAAACGTGGTCGCAGCTTCGGTTTAAATATAAAATTGTAATTAAAATATAAATTTCTCATCAAACTCTGGTAACTTGAATGGTAACACAGCTGAATGTTTAATGGTTTAGGGCAAAATGACGAGACGCTGTGTCGGACGAAGAGAAACGATTGTAATGAAATAATAACTAGTAAGACCACTTAAACAGTTGACCTTGCCGAGAACTCGATACTTCAGTATGCTGTGCGAGATCTTACAGATGCTCACGAACCTAAAGACTCTGCTACACTGTATTTTAAAATTGCTTTACGTTGGCGATAAATCGACAACAGCAATAGAAATCATGTACTTTCTCTATAGTATGCGTATTTTTTATATTTTCACGTTGGATTAAGCATTATCAAACTGCACAGAATTCTCTGTAACATTTAGTTTTCGTTACTTACAGGTGTTGACTTTCACGAGGCTCTCGATGCATTTTATAATTGCCCTGCTAGTTGGGACCATTTACTTCAAAATCGGACAGGACGCAGTGTACGTGCTGGACAATTTCAATCTTCTGTTCTTCAACATAATGTTTCTCATGTTCAGCGCGTTCAGCGCGACGGTAACGACATGTAAGTCTATGTCTTGACCATGGACGCTGAATGGTGGAGGAAGAGAGGCGTTCGTGGAAATTTAGCTGTGAAAATTTTAGTGAAATTCAATTGTGCATTGCCGCGAACGCTAATTACCCGCTGTTGCTGTTTGCAGTTCCCTCGGAGCTACCAATCATCACGCGCGAGCACTTCAATCGTTGGTACAAGTTGCATTCTTTTTATCTCGCCAATAAACTGGCGGACTTACCGATCCAAACCGCCGCCATTTCAATGTACATTCTCATAGTGTATTATATGAGCGATCAGCTATTGGAACTTCGACGATTCTGTCTGTATATGCTAATGTGCTTTGCCATTAGTATGGTTGCTCAAACGTTTGGCCTTCTAGTCGGGACTGGAATGAAAGTGCAGGTTTGTTGATACAGACAAAAGCGTTCAAGTGTTAATCCGTAATTGGTGCAACCTAACAAGAATAATTTTATACCAGATGTATTATTTCTCGAATCTCAAAGACACAGATGTTCCAGTTACGGATTAAAGAAACGATTAAAGAATAATCTGTCCATCAAAGAACTCGTAACGTACCATCGAGGCTCTACTCTGATTATGTATTCTTTCAGCACGGTATGATCTTCGGCCCACTTACGATTCTTCCGTTCTTAATATTCAGTGGATTCTTTGTTCAATTCAGGGACGCTCATCCGTACCTACGCTGGCTGTTCCACTTGTCGTTTCTTAAATACGGTTTTGAAGGTGTGATGGTCGCCATGTACGGGTAAGAAACTTTCAATGCTGAACCTACCGATAGTTCGATCGGAATCAATCGTTCGTTCAAGCACGCGAGAACTCTTACTCTGTGATTTCAGCTACAACAGACCGAAGCTTTCGTGTTCGGAAGTCTATTGCCATTTCGCTGTGCCAGAGAAGCTACTGAATGCCGTGGACATGAAGCAAGCCGATTACTGGTTTTGCATGATCGTTCTGACCTGTCTGTACTTCGTGCTGGACCTAGGGGCGTTCGCGTTGTTGAAACTGAAACTGGAGAAACGGTTGTAAGGACAGAAACGAAAATTACTAAGTGAGATTCAGCGAACTAAGATTTTCTACAGTCGATTCGTGTTCAAGTCAGTGCAAATAGAACAGTATAAATGAATTATCGTGAAAGACTGATTTGCTTTTAACCATTTTGTGTAATAGGAGAAGAAAATTTCGTGAAGACTGTATGCCAAAAAAAAAAAAAGGAAGAAATAATAATAATAATAATAATAATCGTTGCATTTATTGCAGTTTGTCAAGGATGGAAAAACCACGGCTATAATTCGTGATGCACAATGGTTCTGTAAGCGTGCCTATGCTCGTATTCTATTATCTCGAGATAGCGGTATCGTCAATCTATGATACATATATCTACACTCATACACGAAAATATGTTATTTTTTAATTTCGTTTATTTAGTCCTACAACCCATTCCTTGTTAAATGTGTGATGTTATATCAAATGCTTCCGTTTATACAGGATGTTAGGGTAACCGTGGGAAAAATTTTAATAGGGGATCCTAGAGGCCAAAATAAGATGAAAATCAAGAATACCAATTTGTCGATGGAGGCTTCGTTAAAAAGTTATTAACGTTTAAAGATCAGCCTGTAATGAATTTTTTTCTAGGAAGTGGGTAGGATTTCGGGGGTATGTCTATTCACCAAAAATGATTGCAATTGACCCCCGCAACCGAAAATAATTTTTCCAGAATGATTTGAAACTTTTCAATTTCGTCAAAAAATTTAGGCACCTATTTGAATTTTTTTCTCGAAATCGCGTGAGATTTCGAGGGTATGTCTATTCACCAAAAATGATTGTAATTGACCCCCACAATCAAAAATAATTTTTCCAAAACGATTTGAAATTTTTGAATTTAATTGTTAATAACTTTTTAACGAAGCCTCCATCGACAAATTGGTATTCTTGATTTTCGTCTTATTTTGGTCTTTAGAATCCCTCATTACAATTTTTCCCACTGGTGACGCAACACTCTGTATACATATTCATCGGTTGAATGCTACGAACGTAAACGTTCGAATATTTTTGTGTACGAGTGTACTTCCGATGCTGCATTTCGTTGCACACGATAAGGGTCGGATTATTTTCTGTTTTTTTTTTATTATTGTATGAGTTACGTTCACGTAGATTACCATGAGAGGTGATACACCTGTTAGAATGTAATTAGTTGTATCTTTTGTACATCCCGTATTTACGTTCATAAATGTAAGGTATACATATGTGAATAAAGAAGAAGCGTACGGATTATACGCCATTATTGTAAGTCAGAGTAACCAACGACTGCTTTGTTTATTGATGATCGGACATTAAATCAATTTAAGAAATATATGCTGTATGGATCTATTCATTATAACGTTAACTGTGACATTTTCCACTCATAATTCTCTGAAATTCCGGATGAAATTTATTTTTCTCGGACGTAACGAGTCATCGTAAACAATATCGACCACTGGTTATGCTGATTAGAATGGACCTTTTTTGCGTCCCATTGAAAACATATATGAAATTCTCGTCGCTCTAACCAGAGTACACAATACAAAGTACAGACGATTACTTTATTCTTTAAATACAGTTGCGGTTCTCTTATCTCGTGAAATTACGTAATAATTCTTTAAACAATAAAATTACAAATCTTTTTTATTACTACTATATTCTCCAATTACAATGGAAACGAGAATGATATATGTTCTGTTAAAAACTTATTGAATTTCTATTTGAAAGTGACAAACAAATGTTTATGTAAGCGAATAAATTTCCTATACAAACGAATAAGACTGTTATCTTAAACTTTACTCGAACAAACAGTGTTTTAACGAAATTTCATTTCGAACGTCTATTGTTTCGAATAAATGAAAATACTTTAATTTGCCTAATCGATAACCCGAAGAAGAATATAAAGATTAAGCGATTAATGGAACAAATTTTTATATCCCACGTTACGATGTCGTCTCAATATGGCGCTGCCACGGGGCACACGCATCTTTCTGCCTCTGCCTTATCGCGGTCCTAGTTGCAATAATATCAAATACATCGAACAAGATAGACAAAGTGCACGACCACTTGCGAAATCCGCAATATTTTTTCTCAGTTTAGTGGCATCTTTTATGGCGGACGACTTAATCGGAGAATCAAGGACGCGGACTCGCGAGTGCAGTCGGACGCAAACGAAAAGCGAAAAAGGCTGACGAGGCTGAACCGGTTGGGCGTGCAGTTAATCGGCAGTCTCCGCGACGAATTCGTCAAAGTCGGTTCGCGGGCGAGTGTGCTGCGTCGCACGTGTCACGCTTCGAATAAACAATGTCGAGCAAAGTGCATGCATCGAATCCCCTGGAAAATCACGTTTCGAATTTCCTCGTGTGTCGTCGGATTCACTGACAGATTCGTACACTTATCGTCTGATTGGTGAGTGCCTCTCGAAACGAGAAAGCGATATTTGCGTCAGTCGAGTCGTAAACATGCTTCGTTATTCGATCACGAATTATTTTTCCGTTCACCGAAATCCTCCGGTAAATAAGAAATAGTGAATCAGTTCTGTGCTTCGAGGAACGTCCAAAAATTCTCTTTGTTTACGTGGGATAGTGTCTCCCAACTGTCAGCCAGCCAAAGGTCAACAGACAGACGCACAGCGGAGATAATCATTTTTGACACACGGTATATAACATTTTTTATCTAGACACGCCGAGGATTGTCTTATCTAATTTTTATCTTGCTACTTTAAATTAAGTTCTCTAATAGTTTCTTCTGTTAATATCGTCGGTGGTTGCAGAATATTTCCAAGTACCACGTCTGTACAATTTTCTTTAAATAAAATTTGGAAATGTTAGCACTTGTGAAATTACACAAGTGGAATATTTAATTAGGATATCTGATAATGAATTGGATATTCATTGTTATTGGATTCCATGGCTCCCTCTGTTTTAGAAATCTCCATATTACAGCATACTACCATAATATTGTCAGTTACATTCTTTTTCTCTAAACGAACTCTTTAAAGCGTGTAATCGTTCGATTTATCTGTCTTTGAAGTATTGAATTTGACAGATAAGCAACTGGTTAGAGATTAAACTGTGTCAATATTAATATGCAATATGCCATTCATGTTTCTACGATAATATCTTTCTGTGGTATTATAAACAAATGATAACCTTAGAACTGCGTTCTACTATTGATACGTTTCTAAGAATTACTATGTTTAATATTGCTTTAACCCTTCCAGTACACCGCGTATGGCGGTAAATTCGTTTTTCTATCGGGGGCGTATTTCGACTTCCGGTTGTTACGTTTCCCGCGCAAAATCATCCCGTGTGTTCTCAGGTTACCAATAATAGTATTACGGTTCTGGAATTCCACTGATACGCAGTGAAAGTGTTACGTTCCAGTGACCTAATCAACTAATCACTCAGTTATTCCATTATTGACCCAATGTAATCTTGAATATCATTACACCGCTCACTCGATCGCGATAGAATATCGTTATACATTCTACACGACGGAAAAGTAGAATGTATGGCAAATGGGTGGCATTCGAGATTCGAAATTCGATTGCTACGTTCAACGCCGATTTATGCAGCCCTATCTCGCATTAACGACAACGAAATATTCTTATTCTATTTGCTTTTTACGCCGCCGATTCACAACGTAACCATCGACTGATAATCTCGCGAGCGTAACGTTTTGTACATTAGCTCGTTTATCTAAAACGGTTGACCGATCAGTTAACAGTCTGAATCTGGTTGGTCGGTTTGATTAGTTAACAGACGGGAAACGTACAGTCACGCAATGGAAGCGTACAACAATGATACGAGTGTCGATCCGACGATGAGGATAATAGACGAAGGATGCACTATTCAACTGAGGGATGACCAGAACTTTCTAAAACCTGAAACACGACCTATTCCTAAGATGCACATCGAGTTCGACGATCTCTCGTACTCGGTCTGTTGCAACAAAGGCAAGTGGTTTGTATACGTACACATACTGTTACCGCACCTGGAGAAAGTATAATTTACAGTCACTGGTCGTTATACACGGTGTCACGAAGTAAAAACTGTTTCAAATACATTAGAGCATCGGTTATCGGAACCTCGATTATCTGAACGACCGATTACACTGCTCAACAAACTATAAACAATAGTTTCTTTCCTTTACGGTTAACACTTCTATTATTACACATTTCACAGATAATAGCATCAATATTTTTCGGCGAAAAAAGAAAATTTCAAATCGTTCTGGAAAAATTATTTTCGGTTGCAGGGGTCGATTGCAAACATTTTTGGTGAAGAGACATACCCCCGAAATCCTACGAATTTTCGAGAAAAAAATTCGAGTAGGTGGTGAAATTTTTCGGCGAAAAAAAAATTTTTCAAATCGTTCTAAAAAAATTATATTCGGTTGCGGGGGTTAATTACAATCATTTTTGGTCATTACACATACCCCCGAAATCCTACGCGCTTTCGAGAAAAAAATTCTTTACCGAAAATGTAATTTGGCGCCTAAATTTTTCGACGAAAAATAAAAAATTTCAAATCGTTCTGGAAAAATTATTTTCTGCTGCGGAGGTCGATTACAATCAGTTTTTGTCATTACACATACCCCCGAAATCCTACGCGTTTTCGGGGAAAAAATTCGAGTAGGTGGTGAAATTTTTCGGCGAAAAAAAAATTTTTCAAATCGTTCTAAAAAAATTATTTTCGGTTGCGGGGGTTAATTACAATCATTTTTGGTCATTACACATACCCTCAAAATCCTACGCACTTTCGAGAAAAAAATTCCTTACCGAAAATCTAATTTGGCGCCTAAATTTTTCGACGAAAAATAAAAAATTTCAAATCGTTCTGGAAAAATTATTTTCTGCTGCGGAGGTCGATTACAATCAGTTTTTGTCATTACACATACCCTCGAAATTCTACGCACTTCCGAGAAAAAAATTCTTTACCAAAAATGTAATTTGGCGCCTAAATTTTTCGACGAAAAATAAAAAATTTCAAATCGTTCTAAAAAAATTATTTTCGGTTGCGGGGGTTGATTACTATCAGTTTTTGTCATTACACATACCCCCGAAATCCTACGCGTTTTCGAGAAAAAAATTCTTTTCCGAAAATATAAAATGAGGTTAGAAATGTTGCCCTGAAATTTCATGCGTATGTTTAAGAAATGATAACTTCCGGATGGATTGAAGGATTTTAATGTTGCAAACAATGCGTATTAATGGGGCTCTAGAGCTCTAGAAAAATGGGTCGAAGAAATACATTGGATTTAAGGTGAATTTGGATACCTCGTCTGCGATAATAATGGAAGTGCGTCACTTTGTAGAGAAGTCGAAAAGGATACTGGAGAGCATCACGGGTTGTTTTCGATCCGGAAGACTGACAGCGATTATTGGCCCATCCGGTGCTGGAAAGACGACGCTTCTTCGTATCGTGTCCACTCTGAAATCGACCAATGTCAAAGGCTCGATCATTGTGAACAACAGAGAATGCGACAGTGGCGCCTTTCGTAAACAAACCTGCTTCTTGCCGCAAGAATTCGCGCTTTTACCATTGCTTACCACCAGAGAAACACTGTACATTGCCGCGCGATTGAAAGTTCAAGATGCTCGATCGCTGCGAGCTATAAATTTAATCGTAAGTTATTAATAAATAATAACCGACGATTATTAACAATTAACAATTAACCTTAAGCATAATTAATCGCTTTACCTTACCTTCTCATCACCTTCGACAATTACTCGGCCACTAGAACTAACTAATTGCGGTTTACATAAGTACTCTTGAAGAAATATTCAAGGGAAGTGGATGGCACTTCCGTCCAACAGTGCATCCACGGTATCCGTGTGAAATAAGCACCATTTATGATTCAACAGGTGAAGGAAGTAGCCGAGAATCTGGGGTTGACGAACTGTTTGAACACGATGGTAGAGAATCTGAGCGGTGGAGAACGGAAAAGGCTGTCGATTGGTATAGAAATGGTTACGAGACCGTGCGTTTTGCTGCTCGATGAACCAACCAGTGGACTCGACAGCACCTCCTCAAATCAGGTCTCTTACAGCGATCAATGGGAATTTACTAATCGAAGACATTATAAAATAATTCGTTCGGTTATCGAATATAGTATTACTAGTATACAACTAACGAAATTGTGTATTTATTTTTGGACAGGTGATCGGTCTGTTGCACAAAATGGCGCGAACAGGTTGCATGGTCGTGTGCGCGGTTCACCAGCCCAGCAGTCGCATGATATCGCAATTCGACGACTTGTTAGTTATGCATAAGGGTAAATCATTTTACTGCGGTACCTGGAACGACGTATTAAATACGTTCAACGACGCGGGCTACGCGTGCCCGCAATTTTACAATATAGCTGAATTCGGTAACTTGGAAAATACGTTATAACGCCTGAATCGTAAACTGTTCGGTACGCGAGCTGATCGTTTACGTTCCCGCAGTTCTCGAGGTGGTGACGGCAGAGAGAGGCGGCGATTTAAACAGCCTGTACACACTTAATCGCGACAAGTACCTGGAATGGAAAACGCATTTCCAATATCCGAGTATGGGTAACTGCATTTGAATCTTGAAATACAGTCGCACTCCGACCTTGAACGTGCCTCGACAAAAACGGATCCAGACGGCTGACACGATTTGTCTGTTTTAGGAACAGACACGGCGGTTTCGACGAAAGTAGACAGTATTCCGAAGAAGTCGAAGTTGTCGACTATGTGGCAAGAATATAAAATTTTATTTTTCAGAGGAATGATCTGTATTAGACGAGACAATGTTAGTTTGAACGGCATGAGCGTTGTTCCTTTTTCTTCTTTTTTTTTTTTTTTTTAAAGAAAATTTATACTTTGATTTTTATTTTGTACTTCATTTCTGTAGAAGCTGTCTTTTATTTGCTTTTAGACTTTAACGAAGCTCAGGCTCATAGCGCACGTGATAGTAGCTTTTCTCCTAGGAGTAGTGTTTTACAATTCCGGGATCGACGCTAGTAGAGTTCATAGCAATATAGCTTGCATATTTTTCACGTTGTTGTTTTTATATTTCTCGAGTTCCATGCCAGCCGTGCTGATGTGTAAGTTAGGAACTGTTCAAATTATTACATTCGTGTATTTATTAAAATTAATCGACGCTCGGTGTTACGCGTTATGTTCAGTTCCCATCGAAGCTGCAGTTTTTCTACGAGAGTACTTGAACAATTGGTACCATTTGAGATCCTATTTCGCTGCTAAAATAATGACAGATTTACCGTTACAAGTAAGTGCAGTATAGAATTTATCTTGTTAATAAATGGTTGAAAATAATATGAATTGCTTGCATGGATCGTAGTCACACTTATTATCAGCTCAATTACGTAATTCTTTAAGCAACGATTACTTGCTTTCAGATTATTTCTCCTTCAATCTTTATTGTCATCGCCTACTACATGACTGGTCAACCGATGGAGTGCGACAGATTGTTCCGTACTTGGTTAATTTGCATTTTAACAACCATGCTGGGCCAGTCATCGGGAATGCTCGTCGGCGTTGCATTCGACGCACATGTAATAAACTATCAGAGTCGCGTAACGAATATTAACTATCCACATTTACAACCACGTTGTTGTTTGGCTGTCTCTGTCGCTTTAGCTTCACTCAACTTAAAACAGCGACGCTCAAAGTAACTTCGAGTGACCAATTGAATTTAATCAAATTATAATAACAAAACCCGTTAACATTTCAGTTGGGAGTATTTCTGATTCCTGCGCTCAACATGCCGATGATTCTGTTTGCCGGGTTTTTCTTAAAATTCAGCGAGATAACGTTTTATCTTCAACCTTTCTGCGCCATCAGTTTCTTCAGGCACGTCTACGCTGCGTTTTTACAAAATGAGTATCGAATTTGGAAAAAAAAATATCGAACACGTGAAACATGTTGTGTTTTGTATTCTTTTACAGGTATGCATTCGAAGGTATTCTGCAAGCAATTTACGACAGCGACAGAGAAAGATTACCGTGTTCTCAAGTCTATTGTCATTTACGCTTTCCAAACAAAATTCTGAAAGAATTGGACATGCCGACAGTTTCGTATCGTACGACTGTACTAGGGTTAATTATCTGGATACTCTGGTTGCAAGCGACGACGTACCTGGTGCTTAAATGGAAAGCGTATAAAGCTAAAAGATAATATTATATTCGTGATTTTACATTTTTGTCGAAACAATTTTAATAATCTGTCTTTTATAGGAAAAAAATACTCCAATCTTAAAAACTACTGACCAATTTTGTATATTGCAAAGATATATCAAAATATACTTTTTTACTCTTACACTTACTACTTATTTAAATTGTAAAACATTTCCTAGACATCGTCAAGCTAGAATGAACCTAGAGAAGGGCCTAGTCCCCCTAATCTAACCCCTACTATTCACTTGCTCGTGTTTAAGTCACTACCTCAGACGTCTTATTAAACTTATTGAACTATGCATACCTCAGTGGTGACGAACTTCTTCGAGAGCCACACGAGTCCCACTACCAGCCAACCGATTCTCCTACCATTAAGTTTCGCACTAGTTAAGTGACTAGTTAATCCCAGTGAATATACTTTACTAACTGCTTTAGTATACACTTTACTGAACTATATTTCTGGTCCCATCGGTATAAAAATGTTAACAAAATAATCGTATAAAAATACCTTACATATGCGGTTAAGGATTGCACGAGCAAATGGAAGAACTTGGTGTCGACGGTACGTTACAAGCTACGAATTAAACAAGTTTCAAATAAAATTAAAACCCTGTAGTTGCATGAAAAAAGTATACGCACAACGCGTGCAACTGGGAAACAATCGTTTCTCCCAATTTACCT
Organism: Colletes latitarsis; assembly: GCF_051014445.1. NCBI lineage: Eukaryota > Metazoa > Arthropoda > Insecta > Hymenoptera > Colletidae > Colletes > Colletes latitarsis. The sequence continues at coordinate 26,306,421 of NC_135139.1, forward strand.
TTTAAACTTACGACCGTGTAAAAAAAACACGCGTGCTTTGTTAATTGACTTTCGTTGAGCAATTCTTAAATATCACGTTTAACTTCCGAAGATATCGTATCGGAATAATATCATCCTTAAATTACATTTAATTTACACCTCTACGTTGCATTTTCGTTCGTTAACCTTTTACGGTACCATTATTGATTTGATCGCGAGCGATTGGTTGCATCGTATGTTACGATCGTTAACAAAAACCGAAAATAATAACGCTTACCGAATATTAATGTCACTCCACTGCACACTTATCTGAGCACCACTCGTTGCACGAACAGTCATCTATCAATATCACGATAAGAAGAAAGGTACTCGAAAACGGTTCGCGTCTAACGCGTTAGATTTGACCTGCGGAACCTTCCCGATCGATTTATCGCATCGAAACGATCTTCCATCTTAAAAGTACATAAGCGGCACACCGCGTTATAATGAGTATTACAACGAGGGCGACAATGTCATTCCAGTACTGCTCGGAATCCATGGCAATGTCGGAAAGGAATTTCGTTGTATATCTATAATGGCAGTACAAGTTATTTTTCTCTTTGCAGGGTAAGACTGGTCGATCGAATCCATATATGGCACTGATGAACCTACGAATTCATAAACGTAGACTTTTATTCGCGCTGGTCTTAATCAGAAACTAACAACATTTTTTTAATCGAAGAAAAATATTACCCTTCTAGGCCATATCGTAGGAAACTGATGTATGTACCCCACTTTAGATAACTCGGTATATCGCGCAACGATACACCGAATCCAGCAAACATCATCAACGGCACTGACAATGTTGGTCCAATGAATGTTCCGTTCTGAAAGAAATCTCATTAATGCATCGTTTTTTCTTCGTATGCTGACAACATGACTCCGATCAAGGCGGAAGTATACGTACAACTACATTAAATACTGCTCCGATCATGAGACCAGTTCCTTGACTTATGAAAGACACCAACAAACTAATCGAGAAAAACATTAAGAAACGTGTAATCTCTAACGGTTGCGACGTTATCAAGTATACTATTACGGTGAAAATTAAGCAGCAGAATATTGAAATCGGCAAATCGATCAATGTCAAAGCCGTGTAAAACGCCTTTAAGCTGTACCACCTGTTGAAGTGTTCTTTCAGTAGTATGTTCATCTGCATAGGAACTGCAAGAAGGAACGTAATGCATAATAACGAATTAAATTGTTGTAAAAACCAACGAGAATTAGATCGAAGGACAGACAATACTGTAAAAACTTGTTTTGTACTTACACGTGACTACCGTGAGCATCATCGTGGTCATCATGTGATGTATGAGGATAGAAAAGAGAAGATTGTAGTTATCTAAAACTCTGGCACCATCCATGCCAGTTTGAAAAAAAACCGAGCCAAGCATAAAACCGACAGACACGTTAACTAGGATTCGCAAGTGTGTTAAAGTCTGCAACAACGAAAGCTCGATGAGAGAACAAACTGCAGCTTCGATCCTATAAATTTATTCGTATCTTTGCCATTTACGTTACGAGTTAAGAGACTGCGTAAGAGACAGATGTGTAAGAATAACAATACGTGCAAGTAAATATCAGAAGGCGTGGTATAGCAAGGTACATTATGAAACCCGGCGTTAGAGTGCCGTTTGAATGGACGCACGGTGGTCTGGAGAGCAGCTTCCATTAGAGAAATAAGTACGATTTTAATTGCAGCGAAAGCAACACCAGACCACCGTGGGACGGGGCGGTACAAACGATGACAAGAAGTTGCGCAACCTACCGTATCTCGTTTGCACATCAGAAAACCCCTCGCCATCAAGACTCTGATCTGATGCGTCAATGAAGTCGCTTGCAGGCTACTCTTACCGTCCGCGTCGATGATCTTTTTGAGAGGATGCAACGCTTCAGAATTAAAAATAAAACAGCATCAATTCCGTGTCCATGCACCCTGGGATTCTAGTTATCGATAGGCGTAAGATAAGTACGACAGTCCGTGCAGATGTTACGAACATAGCATGCCGAATTAATTAACCCCCGAGTACTCCGGTAGTTGAAAGATTCAGGGTCAGGCAAACTTTATATCGCAATTTATAAACCGGAGTACGGAGGGGTTAAGGAAAAATCATTAGCACCGATGTCACGGAAAATTACAACATTTCTTGCCAACGTGCTTTCACTGTGATCCGTCACAAAAAAAAAAAAATAAAAATTACAGCCATACCTCTCAAGCCTTTAGCGTCCAACAGAGCGTCTGAATTTTCAAACCACTGCAAGCTCTTGCCATTCTGCGAGCCGGATATCAGCAACGATATTTTGTCGTCTCCGTATTCACCGCAAGCCAACTCGATCACTGTAAAATAATTAAATCAGGAATATAGAACGAGGGGAGACAGTACGTTCAAAGATATTTAATTGCACGTACCGTAATCGGCTGGATTGTGATACATAGGGCACGGCAATTTGACATTCTCCAAGAAAGGTATCATTTGACTCGTTGCACCGTGGAACAAGCACTCTCCTTTCGACAATACGTATACCTATCATTATGAAAACCAAGAGTCTTTTAAAGAGGTATTTCACACTTTCACGCATACAGGTAGTAAATTTTGTATGGGAACTTGTTGGACATACTATTCATTAATTATTACTGTATCACGCATGTGATTAAGTATATTACAACTTTCTTTCTTTCCTAGAATCACTAGTTTCGTAATAAGGATACCGAGAAGACGTGTGATTTCACGTATCGAAGATTTCTGGACACGGAATTATTATTTTCGAAGTCATTTCGTGAGACTGCATTTAAAAAAAAAAAATAAGAAACGTTGAGTAGTATTTCAAATAACGCTATGCCAAAAGTGGCCGGATCTTCCGCAGAATGTTTGCGTGTATAACGTCGTAGACAAATTAAAAAAATTAACAGTATAGTGCGAAATGATTCGCGGGACTCGAGAACTGGTTTTGGACAAAGTGCTAAGGATAAAAAGGGGGATAAATTCTTTTATGATTCATCGTTATTTGAGGTATACGTACTGCATCTTCTGAAATTTTATACGTACTGTTTGCTACATTTAATCTACGGCTATAATTATGGTCTATGGTCTATGATCTATCGCCCTGACAAATTTCATTAAAATCGTTAAAAGCCCGATCCGCGACTTCTCTTATTAGATTTCCATAGCGGACAAACAAAAACGAGTAAAATGTAAAACGTCTTTACGTTCGTGATTCAGCGGAAACAACAAAACGAGTTATGGAAATCGGATGATGGTGTCCAGTCAAGGACATCTCTCTGCGTGGATGTTATCGTTACCAGATCAAAAAGCTGGAAAAGGGACGCGCTGGGCTGATGAATCGTGCAAATGATCGTTCGTCCTTGTCGTGACAACAGCTTCAATAGATTCACCACTTGCATACAAGACGAACTGTCCAGACCACTGAAAGAAACGTGCACACGATTACATCGCCGGCATACCTACGCCATAAATAATTTATGCAACGATACAAGGGCCGCGTTCTTATTCGCAAGAAAAAGAAATAAACCTCCACGACTATGGAACGCGATAATGACCATAAACTTAAGCGTGAGCAAACGAGGTCCTGAACGACGTCCTGAACCTGCATTTTTCAAGCTGTAATCGATAAGCTGGACTCGACACCGTATTTCGTAACGCCTCGAATCGACCTTTCTTTTTTGATTCAGTCCTTCCTGGAACAAGATCAACGATCCCTGCTGCCTAGTCTCTACCTTCTCGGAAATTACACTTACGTCGTTGGCTCGTCGAGGAACATAACAGTCGGGTTGTTAACCAGCTCCAAAGCGATGGACAGCCTCTTTTTCTGACCCCCGCTTAATCTTCCTGCTCGCGTGTTCATGTGCTCGAACAGGCCTAAAGTGGTAAGGATCTCCACGATCTGGAACATTCAAGTTTTCTCCTTTCACTGACTTAGCTTCCCGACCCGTGCAAACCAGTAACCTAATTCGGTTATAAAATTCCAGGAAGCAAAGAGCCAAAGACCTGGCACGCGAAACCGTGAATAGACTAAAGCTAGACTAGGGCAGTCGGTGCATAATTTTTAATATTTGATTATCTTCTCTTTCGAATAATCACTACAAAGTTCCGACGGATGTTTTCAAGTTATTCGAGTGGGTCGATTTAAATGGGTCACTCGTTATGTTTACTCCGACATGGTTTTTTGTTTTTTTTAATTATATCAGCTATTCTGGCACCAATTAGTACATAAGTTCCAAGTGTGATTGTATTATCGTAGATTTCGTTCAACCCCTTTGCATAGTCGATAAGTAGCAAGTATTATCAAACATTCGGTATTATGTTAGCTTCGTTGCTTAAACGGCGTTTATCTTATCGGGCTTCCGAAGCGTATATAATTTACACGGTGCGATTGGCGAACGATATAATTCAAAATATTGATAATCGACCCCAACAATGAGCCATAACTCACTATCGTTTCCTTCTCGTGCTGCGGAATCTTCGTTGGGAGCTTGAGGTCAGCGGCCACTCTCATGCTCTCGATGACCGTCAACAAAGGCTCCAAGCGATCGTCCTGAGTAATGTACGCGCTGCATCTGTGACGATCGTAAACCATAGAAACGATAAATAAAATTAACTCCGTAGGTAGAGTCGAACGACAAGTCGTTAAATAAATTTTAATTATAATATATCAGATCTTCGTGTCCGTCGAGCCTTTTTTTTATATTAATCGACCAACATGGTTAGTAGCATTCTCTTACAGTGAATTACGCAGCGAAGCTTTTCTTTATTTAACGACTTTATTCGCTACGTTAAAAGACCAAATGAAAATATACGTACAAGAACATTGCATTGGATAGAAGCAAGGTGGAAGGGCGTGGTTGAACAAATAAGGCTGTTTTAGTACTTAATCCAACTTAATCCTTAACTTATAAACTAACTTGAACAGAAAATTAAGGATAGGATGCTGCTATGCACAAAAAGACAAAAATGTAATATTGTGGGATACTGACAAAAATAATGAATAAACACATAGGGTAGAGAGTCTTGATTTAGTAGTGCTGCGATAGGGTACAAAAAGATTTAGACAGAACCTGCTGATTGGATCATCATTGGTAAGCGAAGACATATCGGAGAGGCGTAAATTGAACAGATAAATAAGAGACTTTACAAGGTAGGGATCTTGCGAACGAGACAACAGACGCGTCCAAATTCCCCTAAGAAATTTCAGGAAATGAAGCTCACTTTCGAAAAGAATTCATCTGTCGAACACGTCCATTGATGTAGACGTTACCATTCACGCCGGTTATCCTGTATCCCGATAGAACGTTCAACAACGTCGATTTCCCCGCGCCAGACGGCCCCATAAGCGCGATCAAGTGTTTCGCTGGAAGCCTTCCGCTGATTTCGTGCAATATCTCTTTCTGGCCTGCAAGCATGAACAATTACAATTGGTACACCAATAGCAGTTTCATTGATTCGGTGTGATGCATGGCATTAATCTAACGTAATCGAATCAAAATCAATTGACCCGTTTAACTGATTCATGAAGGTTAGCTAAAGGTGGGAAGGGGGGCGAAACATGTACAAGAGAAACGTAGGTACTATTCCAGGCTGTAAAGACGACGAGCGCGGCGCGATTGGTAGATGCTAACGATGCATCGACCACATTGGCCAATAGCGTGAAAGGAAAGGTCGCTGCAACCAATCGGACACGCGTTCCTTAGCCTCGTCTTCCTTCTAACTCTGAATAGTATATTACACGGATTACGGTATTCGCGCATCGCTGCCTCCGGCGAGCTCACCGCGTGTCTCTTTCGCCCCACCTCGCTCCATCTCATGGGAAAAACCACGACTACTGGATCGGTCAACAGGTGGAGGGGGAAACGCAGGCCGTGAACTCGAACGTGGCGCACCCTCGTTTTGACTCGACTGACCTTTTCTGCAGCCAAGCGACACCGTGTACGTGATGTTTTCGAACATGATGTCGACCGTGTGCGCCGTGTCGGTTTCCATAAATCGTGCCGACGCTCCGTTCGTTTGTTTATCCTCCAGCTTATCCTTAATCGGCTCCTTTCCCATGGCGTATACCGGCGAGCCGGCCGCGTTCATTTCCTGGCCGTTGCTCGCCTCGTAAATCAATACTTCCATGGCGGTATGCCGGACTTCGTGCTGGGTGTAGGTATCGATGCTCTCAAAACACGCTCTCTCGCCGATTAGTTCAACATAGGCGAGCCTGAACGCAGAACTGCAACAAGAGGGAACAAAAGCGGCATCGTTAAAGGGGACCCCGACTCTTGAGTGTTTAAGTTTAATGTGCCTGTTAACGGCCAGCCGCGGGGGCAAAATTCTTAGGCGGACGAAAATGTCGAGCAACAAATATGCAAGATAAACAACCGTTTTTAGTCGTTTTATTATGTACAGATTTCTTGTATCGTTTTAAAGCTATCGCGCGTCTGGAACGCAGACATTTCGTAATAGAAATATAAACGTGAAATCCTCTTTAAACCTCGAGAGGAGTACAAACAAGTTGAATTTATCGTTTATCGGTTATGATATTATCAATTTTTATATCAAACGAGCGACCTACAATATCAGGATAAGTTGCTGTATTATCGGCCACACATTTGATTAGATAAACTGTCTCACATAATTTCTCGATCACGGTCAAACCGATCTCATCTTGCCAATCAGTCGATAATTATGAATATAGGTGAGATAATTCCAAAACGAATTCACCCGTTCTGTATAATTTTTATTTTTTTACATGAATATGTACGAAACGCCCTGTATCGATACACTAGTTATTTCGACATTTCTGGCGCGTAAATAACAGTCAATGCGACGACAAGAACGCTATGTCTAGCGATTAGCAACACCTTGAATTACTATCGAGGATTACCAGATGAATCACCCAACAGTCACTCGCATTTATTTCACGCGATACATCGTTTTTAGAGTAATTTCAAAAATTACGAAAGGGTATACGTAATCGATTGAAGAGGTTAGGTCTGGGTTAGTACAAATATGAACGAAACGAACGCAAATCGATTAAGAAACATTGCAATCTAATCTGACTGAAACTGTGACAAAAAGTCGCGCTCTGTCAATGCTGGTACGAGTTAAATCTAGAGCACCAGATCCAGTCGGTTCGAGTCTCTTTCGAAACACGCTGGCGGTCAATATTTGAAATTTCCTCATGCCAACAAAAACAACGGAAACAAGTTTTCATTTTTCTTACGAGACTTTCGAAAGTACCAATTCATTCACCACTGGCATCGGAAGTCGTTATCGTCGTTGTCCCGGTTCAGAAAATCACGTTTCGCGATGAAAAGTTTGAGCTAGTTTACAACGAACGTTTGATACGCGTATCAAGTACAGCAGAACCTTGATTATCCGAACAAATTGTGTCACACGCTGTTCAGATAATCGAGTGACTCCATTTTCTCGCGAAGATCGTTTATTCCGAAATATATGGTTTCCCAACAAGAGCACGAAATGAAAATTACAAAAGATACTCTTTCGCTCGTTGTTTTATTTGTTTAAACGACCACCATGATTGCGTTTAGTGGACTGAATACGATAAACCTAATCTTCGATGATTCTAGCACATAAATCAAGCTATATCTCATCAATAACAGGAACAAAGTTTGCTTTGCTTCTGGTTTCTCGGAATAAATAAAGAACTTAACACGGTTCCGCAAGACAAAGTCTAATGGCGTCGAGTGGTAAAATTATTCGAAGACAAAATCTATATACGACAAAGATCTGTGTTCTAGACAATCGATTAATTCGCCATATTATCGCTGTTTGTAAAGATAAGCAGCTTTGCCATACACGTGTATCTCAAAGACTCGGAATTGGTCGAAAATTTGTCGATATCGAGTAACAGTGAAAACGGTACGTAAAAACGATAACGTACGCTAGATTTACGGACACTGATTGCACATATTTTTATCCGTTTTTCAATAGCGACGTTACAAGAAGTAGAATAGATCCGGATACGGTTCGTTAAATATTGAAAAAAAGCAATTACAACGGTGTAGTATCTCGTAAAAAGCTACGCATAAATTATGGAAATCGCGGGAAAGGATTGATATTTGCCAAACATTCTACTTCATTCCATCATTGTGGGGTCTTGTCGATTAGAGATGGAAAAGGAAATCAGTCTCGGAGGACATTGGTTAGTCGGTCAAGGAGCGTATATACAGGGTGTTCGGCCACCCATGGGGGATTCTAGAGGCCAAATTGGTCTCAACAAATTGGTATTCTTGATTTTCGTCTTATTTTGGCCTCTAGAATCCCCCATTAAAATATTCCCCAGGGATGGCCGAATATACAAACGAAAGGTGAGTAGAACGCTTGCGAGAGGAACGATCCCTCTGGCGGCAAGTAGGGAAAGCGATGGACCCCCACACCATACTTGCAGACAAACGTGAATTTAATATTTTTTTATTCGATAGACGAACTCTGAAAAATTTCCCCTCAAATTATTTCGAACGATCGAAGAGGAACGTGGAAATCGAGCCGCTAAAAATCCAACGAAAGCTCTCTCTTGATTCGCGATTAGATTAGATTAACAAATCGACGATCGAGCAATACAAAGGTTACTGGACTTGGAAACTTCTGCTCGCCTTTCATCGAATCATTCATGCAAAGATTACGACACGCGAGCAAAAAAAGAACACCGGAGACATACCGAAAGCTCACCTTCATTACCATAACTGGATATATGATTAGAGTGTCAACAGTGAGTTCGAAGATACCAAAAGAAACATATCCCTAGCACCGTTATTAGCCTTTCTTTATGACAGTGACTTTGCGGAAACTGACCAGAAGCGTGACCGCGACGTCCCATCGCAACGAGATTTTAATAAAGCTATAAAAGTCATAGCTCTGGCTTTAATTTATAAATACCAAATATTTCTAATTGCTTTGTTGTATCTTGTCAATTTAATAGCGGACGACTACCTAAGACCAAGTCAAATTAGTACGCCTTCGCAAGAATTTAAGGTTAAGTAAAAATTCAATGAAAATATTCTGTTCTTTTTAAACAATAACACAGAATTCGATTGTTGTACGAATGGATATCAATGTGTAACATTAATACAGAATTGAAATCAAAAAATTGAGTGAGTTATGGTACAAAGTCCCTATTATCTTGTTCACTTAAAAATCAATTAACCCTGTGACCCATATGTTGGAAGTCATTGCTCGCAGAATCCAATTATCTGGTATTTGATTATTTGTAAATACGAACGTATATCGCTTAATACATGTACACGAATACACTGATTCATCGTTCAATAAATCCAATTAAAATACCTCCTAAACGTTTGCGAATTTTCCTGAACCTTTCACTACTTATTTATTAATAGTTTAATTCGATTCTTTTGGTCAGAAATAATATTTCTTTCTCGACTATGCACCGATTCGTGATTTTCGTGTCCTTGAACTTATCGGGCCACAGTAACAGCAACAATGTCAACAAAAAGCACTTTGTACTGGCAAATAACCGATGTCAAATAATTGTCCGCGATTGCAATAACATAATGCGATATGGTACAAATATTTGTAACATATGGGTTGAAAATAAAGCACAGTCGGTATCGCGTTACGCAATTCTCAACGTGTATGCGGAAGTTTAATGCGAGAAAAATTTAATTTATGAAATGTCGATCGTGTTTGTTTCGCAGATCCTGAAACCGTTTTGCATTTTCTTAATGCAAACAAAACGCGTTTACATTCCGGGAAGGAAAAGTTTCCAGACGTAAATCCGATAATAGGATCACCTATTAAACATTATTCGAATACAAAGTTCCAACTCAACTAAACCTGTATTGTTAATATAATTATTCATGCACAAGTTGTTGGAAATATGATCTTGCTTCTATGCCTTTGGCAAATCACTCGACACGTTTAAAAAAAGCATCAAATGTATTCGTCTACTCTACAAACATTACATTAATGATGTACGATTATCGCGTTACAAAATTATTCAAACGGTACTAAAAGAAAAATAATATACAAGTTAGGCCAATTAGAGCATCAAAGAAATAGTCAGACAGTATTAATAAACATCAATGATTTAAACCTATGCCTTCGACTAAAGTGATATTAATGTGTCGATGCAATTATTAATTTAAATATCACTTCCACCACTGTGTCTGATAACCAAGTTTTTTGTTCCGCGTCTGTCAATGATTTATAACGTTTTTTTTTTATTTATGACAACGCAGAAATTTTCGAACGACGTAGCATTAATAGTGCCCGATTTGATTTGGTCGTAATACTTTTTCATACGCGAAGATAATGATCGTTCAAACGCCACCATTTTGTAAATGTAAGGTAGGAACTGTAGCTTGAATCGAAACGCTCGAGTCGAATTAAAATTTTAAATTTTAATTTCCTCGATTTGATTGCGACAGGACTGTATAAATGGTGGTTTATAAATAACATTTGCCTATATAGTTTACTGGAATAGACGTTCACCACAGCGTTAAGAAGACATCGACGACATTGAAACGGTTGATCGTCGTGCACACTTCCTCGAAAAGAACAAAGTGGCTTATCTCCGCGACGATAAGCGTAATCTTGTTTATGGAGTTAAATGACGATCATTGTTTCAGAAAGCAGTCAAACTCTATTTACAGCGAGCAACGTTAATATTCGGACACTTGACAATTCACACTTTATCGCTTTACAATCTTGTCTATGACGAAAGGATAAAATAATATACGTATACATAGAGGGTACTTCCTTTGGAAAATGTTAAATACCGTTTAATTTGTTAAATGCTGACAAGGTTACTCGAAGTATAACTTTGAAACAGATGCAAGTATTAAATACAATGCAAATGCAAACGGCGATATCGCCAACAGCGAATTAAATGACCGGCGAATAAAGATCGACTTGTTCCCGTGAAAAAAAATTCGTCGATCGGTTTCGATTGGTCTGTTTGGACGTAAATAGTTTGTGATTCACAAAGAGACCGGTCGAAGTACAACCGGCGAATCTTATCGCGCGCAGTGAATCAACAATGAAAGTCCAACAAAGATCATCGAAGATCCAAGCTTCTGTTGTTTCAAGAGGGAACACTAATAAACTCAAGTTCAACGTTTGCTATTTCCGACATGACACTTATAAATCATAATTAATGTCTAATAATCTGTTGTACTTTTTAAGTTAATAGAGAGGAAGATATCACGACACTTACCGACATAACCTAATAAGACTAGTTTATTTTCTATATAATTCGTTCCCTGCCCACCTCCAAAGCTTCTGCCCCCCTTCCTACTTCGTGTATACTATTCAAAAAATCGTACGTTGGCTTCTAAAATGTACTCAATCCCGATTACGCTTCCAAGGAGTCGAATAATCCGTGTCACGGACGACGACTGATCTATTGTACGTTTCCCGCGTTTAAAAATACTTAAACTATGACGAATTCGTAAAAAAAACTGTCTCTAATATGAAACTAATACTTTGAAAGCGATAAATTAATACTCTCTCGGTTACATAATATGCAAGGGTAAACAAATTGGAACTATAAAGCTAACCTTTAAAGGTTATGTCTGTCATTTCGAAGATTGCAGAAAAAAAACCGATCGTCTCAATTAAACGAAGTATAAACTCGCGAAGATATTAAACATACGTACAATTGTACATAAAAATGATAACGTAACAGTTATTCAGAATAGAAATTCGTAACAATTTCGACCGCGATTTTTATACAGGGAGTTTGGCCACCCCTGGGAAAAATTTTAATAGGAGATTCTAGAGGCCAAAATAAGACGAAAATCAAGAATACCAATTTATTGATGGAGGCTTTGTTAAAAAGTTATTAACGTTTGAAGTTCCGCCCTTTCTGAATTTTTTTCTCGAAACTGAGTAGGATTTCGGGGGTATGTGTATTCACCAAAAATGGTTGTATTTGACCCCAAAACCCAGAAATAATTTTTTTAGAACGATTTGAAATTTTTTTTTTCGCCGAGAAATTTAGGCACCTATCCGATTTTTTTTCTCGAAAGTGGGTAGGATTTCGGGGGTATGTGTAATGACCAAAAATGATTGTAATTGACCCCCGCAATAGAAAATAATTTTTCCAGAGCGATTTGAAATTTTTGAATTGAATAACTTTTTAACGAAGCCTCCATCGACAAGTTGGTATTCTTGATTTTCGTCTTATTTTGGCCTCTAGAATCCCCTATTAAAATTTTTCCCAGGTGTGGCCGAACACCCTGCATAGGGAAGGGTTTGAAACGATCATTATCCAAACCTTTTCGAACCATGCGTTAGATACGAAAAGTTAACGTGACAGTCGACGCATTAAATGTGCAATGAAAGTCGTCGAATTATCTCTAGAGACGTTCTTACGGCGTCGTGTTATTCTCGAGAACAATGGGCTCTTTTGCAAGGTACATTCAGAACGATCGAACAGCCCTGGGTAAGTGGAGGTAGTACACCGGCAATTGACTTTTACACCGTTACTTACTTTAATAACAGAGATACACTTTATTATGTAAGCGACATAAATGTTGCACGTAATAGCTGACATGCGTCCGTGTACCTCAGCCTAACTGGTTTTCCAGCATTGTATAATAAACGGTCAGTGTTATTCGGCCACCTACCATTAGTTTTATAAATATTTATTTCTATTAACGATACGCGTGTTATGCAAATAAACCCAATACAAGTTCATTGCTGTGTAAATACTAAAGACTACTTAATGTCTCGTTAATAAACAAAAAATCAGTTTCGAGCCACTGCATGTATGTATCAATTAAACAGATTGATTTATTTTAAGTTTCTTGATAAACGACTATCGAGGAAAAAGCTGAACAGAAAATATTCGCAAATTCGTTGAAATCTCAATCGATATTCTTTATTTGATTCTGCACTCGATACGTAACGACGTTACGTTCGTCTTTTCAATCGCTGTACTTTTGAGAATGATATCGAAACAAAAGTATGTCATGTAAAAAATAAAATAAATATAAATTCTATTTCAGGAAGCTATCTATCCACTTCTAAACAATTTATGTCATACGTCCACCGTTTGAAAAAGACAGACATAACCTAGAATTATTACTGCATAAGGTAACGGTCATAACCACGCAAATTTTCGTAAAATCTGAGGAGATATTCGAGTCATCCGATGGACCAAGCTGTAAAATGGAATGTCTCGAGTTTCCAAACATTGGTTACCATCATAACATGCATTATAATGTGTAAAATATTCGGAAAGGTTTAAAGTCGATCTCTGTAAACCGGACGCAGTACCATTTCTTTGAAATTCCAAACGATCACTGGTTTTCTTAGAAGGTGTTAGGAAGTAGAACAGATCTCGAGATCCTTTATACATTAGTACGAACATATAACGTATGTTTTGAATTATGTATTTAGAGAATTAATATAAATTAGAAATTTCTGATAATTTCGAATAATTTAAACGCCTTGAAATGCTCTACATATGTTTTAGAAAGCTCAAATTGCGAATTAACTTTCCACTTTTACAGTACACTTATTATAACTTTCGACATTTTAATATACATTTATACACACTTACAGGATTCCGAAATCCTCTAAAATTAAAAATAGAGTCAATTGTTTTTGCAATCAAATATTCAAAACGATTCGAAAGGACGATGAAATCGCACGAAAGTTTGGAAGAGGAGAAACTGAATATCTATCATTATGTAAGGACATTCAACCTTTAACTTCTGTGCAATCGAAACATCACAGACTAGATTCATACATAGCATTTAATTATCACTTGATTGAATTAACAGTTTCATAATAGTTACAATGTAATCAACGATAAAGAAATATTAAACGATTTTAATTAAATCTGTTTGTGCATTAAGCACGCTTATTATACAGACATTGATTAAACAGAAAATTAATTTCTAATTTTTTAAGAAACAATTACAAATTCTTATGTCTATAGACTAGATTTTGACGTACACATCGGTAACCATAAAACACTTGGAATTTTTCTCGAAAACTTTGAAATCACGAAAAAATACCTGCGTCGGACAAATTCTATTTTTTCTTCAAATTTACGTGCTTTATCATGCTATATTTTTGTACGAATGTTTACTCAAAATTATCTAGTTAGTGTTAAAAAGTGTTCTTTCGGTTATACATAAGTACAAAATTAATAGGGTAAACATATTTTAACTCTTCGACAAACATCTTTTCTAGAACCCCTGTATATTTTCGTTATTTCATCTTCGTTGCTTTAATTGGTTTTCGAAAACAGTTCGCAGATAATCCCTGACACTCGTGCAACGTTTATTTAAAACACGTTGTTCAAATACGTCTACCTCGCGATGACAAAACCATTATCTAAATTACTGTTTCAAGTTTAATTGCGTTTGTTTATGTGTGGGATCTTCGTACGAGATTATCGAAGTAGAACTACTGTTCGAAACACAAAAAACGCGATTACCATGCCGAAAGCACACGCGCCGCACGCGACGAAGGTTCCCGAATATTTTCATCGACGTGTGTGTGGTGTTCTCTTTTTCGCTTGGATAAAATTTCGCATAACGATTCGTGCTTACTGTTACAGCGAGGGGGTTGATGAAACCACAGATCCTTTTCCGTACGGTTCTTCCTGTCCAACGAGAAATCTCGATTCACCGATCTCTTTCACTGTATCGTCCAATATTGTCGTTCGCGCGCATTCAAACGGCCGTGACGTTCTCGAACGCGAATTTATTGGCACGAAAGCGCGGGCAAAAGTGTCACGATCATGACAACCGCGGTTACAAACTCACGACGATGCCGCAGAACGCGTTCTATGCACGGAGAAACGCACTTCCGATTCTCCCGACTACCGCCGTTCGAACACTGCATTCGACCACGCGTGTTCTCCCTTTTCTGCCTCCCTCTATCGTACCTTCGCTCCCCCTCACTACTCGGCCGCTGATTGGGAACATCGCATCCCCTCTCTTTCTCATTCTGTTCCGCCAGACGATTTCTCGATCCGCGTATCTCGTACTGTACGATGCTTAGATTTTCCCTCGTACGCTTCGCGGAAAACCTTCGACGAAGGTCAGAGACCCAATTGGACCGTTTATTTTGAAAGTGGTGTACGTCCTTTTTAAAAAAAAATGAGATACGACGTAATTTATGCTTAATTTAGTGTAAACCTTTTGTTTATAACTAGTTCGTATTTAATATCTTAAAAAATGCCAATGCTTTGTTCAATTTAAAATTGTGGTGTAAGTCCAATTTCCATAGACAGGTGGCGGGGTTAGTTGCCACCGTTGGCTTCGTAATTGTTTTATTCCACGTGCCGAAAGTTACTATTTTAGGTTACTTATTTTATTTTCCTCCAACAATGGATAATTTCGGATTGAAAACTGTTGTACCCATCATCGGTCAAAATCCTTCAAAGTGTATAGTCCAGGCACAGACAAAATATACGAGTAGACCTTTCACCTAATGTATTTTTTCGGCCCGTTTCTCTGCGGCTTTAGAACCCCATTACCATTTCCGTGCCACTCGCAACGTTACCAACAGATTTAGAAATTAACACAAGAAGAAGTGAGATAGAAAATGAAATTACAGAAATTTTATTATTTTTTAACGGAATGAAAGCTGTACGGTTCATAATTGGACATTAATCGATTAATTTCATTGGAGTAATCAATCGATTAAGATTATTTAAAAATTTCAAGATTATTAAAATAGCTAAGGATGTATCTCGATGATACGTATACCGCAACTCACATGTATTTACGCATGGACAGCTTCGAGGATTCAAGAAAGAAGGCGAATGTGAGTCTTTCTTTCTTGCTTTCGAAACAGCTCAAATCCGAGGTAAAGAATAGACCTATCGTTAGTGGGATGAACGCTATCTCTGTACCACGAGTGTCTTATAACATAAGATACTCTCCTCCAAAGTGGAACAAAATGTTAAAAAGACCATGCATCAAATTGTGAGGGGATCCTCGTAAGAAGGCTTTAATCTTCGTAATGGTTTTAATGGGTCGATTAATGGCTAGCTTATGGTCACTGGTGGTCAGCAGTGAGGTGGACATCAAGGTCAACGGTCCAGTGAAGATCCAGAAATGGTCAAGAGGTGGGACCAATTGAAATAGTATTGTTCTCTAGGCCAAGCGGTTCTTAACTCTTCACGTTGACACTGTCTCCCCACTCTTCGACTTCCCCTCTCGAAGACTATCGCTGGAGAAATTCTTCAGTACCCCTGGAGCATCCAGGGGAACCGGGTCTCGCGGGCCAAAGTCAGGCCATTCGTGGATCGCTGACCACTGGGGGGACCAGGAGTGACCAGGACTGACCAGGACTGACCAGGACTGACCAGAGCTGACCAGAACTGACCACTACTGACCAGTGCTGACCAGTGCAGATCCGACTACTGACCACTACTGACCACTACTGACCAGTGCCGGACCGTGATGACCAACGGTAAGAACTGTTCAAAAATTCTCTCCCCTCTTCTATTCTGTCGTTTGATACCAATTTCGCTTCAATGAACTGATTTTGCTATAATTTGAATATTTTCTTATTTTACAGTTGGCCCAGTGGTAACCATCCTATGTGGTAACTATCCTATCCTACTGACAACAAGTAGTAAGTCTACTCCACCTCTTTATATCTCATTATTTTCATTTGTTTATTTATCTATCTGATTTTATTTGGTTATTATGAATGTTCCTTTTCTATAGTTCTACTTTTACATATACTATGTTTGTTTCTATCAATTGCATGAATTTCTATTTTTACGTTCTTGCTCGAATTCTCGTAATGATCTGCGGAGGAACTTTGTTTGATTCTTCCATTTCGTTTGATTGTATGGGGTTAATTCAACTTGGTGTCTCAATCCAAGTTTCTTTCATTATTATATTTATTACTTCGATTTTTCCATTTCGTTTGATTGTTTGGGCTTGATTCAATTTGGGGTCTCGATCCAAGTTTCTTTCATTATTGCGAATGTTCGTTTTGATATGTATAACATGGTGTCGATGCATATACCATATTTGTTTCGATGATACTGATTAATATAAGATTTTTATTTTTATGTTTCAGCTTAAATTTCCTTCCATATCTCACTAATATAAATATTAGTTCTGATTTCAGTTTAAATTTAGATTATTCGCAGGGACATCGAGGGAGTACGCCACATCCGCCGAGGGACATTTAATTCTAAGTCGGTTAGATTTAAGCTTCGTCGCGAATCTTAAAATTAACGTCGAAGATTTCTTTATATCATATCTGCGCGCTGTACCAAGCAATTATTGATCAAGTAGCTTCTCTCTCGTTCGTTCCCTCGTTCCTAGCTTCGATCACCGCTGTTTCATCGATTGAAACATGTGATCGGCCGTGCATCTGGTCCGAAAGATCTAATCGCCTTCCCTTGGTAAGCTTGATTGAGGGAAAACGGCACTTCGCTGGAAGGTGTGGAGTTTCCGTATTCTGCGGAAACGCATACCTTCCAGCGGAAGTCGACTCTGTCTCAGGTACTCTCTCTTTGTCAGACAGCCTAAGTCGGGTCCTTCGGGCTCCCGGCGGGTTGCGTTGGAGAAATGGAGACCTCGATTCGGAGTTGCAGTTCTCTGTTTTCTTGTTGAGATCGAGTTAGCAAGGGCAGTAGGTTCGATCCTCGGATCCGCTGCACGGTTCAGCATCGCGTCGCGTCGCGTCGCGTATCCCACGATTTAGCTTCATCCCTCTTTTTAACCATATAATTGCTTGGTACAACATCCAAGGAACTTTGTTTCCTTCTATCGTCCGAATTTTAGATTCAACTTGACTAGACTTGAGCTTCGACGTTAATTTTAAGTCTCTAGTGTATCTGCGTATGCCAAGTAATTATTTAACAAGTAGCTTCTCTCGACTCGTTCTCTCGTTTCTTGCTTCGGTCACCACTGTTTCGCGGAACGAAACATGTGATCGGCCGTCCAGTTTGTCCGAAAGATCTAGTCGCCTGCCAATGATAGATCGATTTCTAGAAATAGAAATCAATCTACCAAGGGTAGTGTTGATTCGATCCGAAGATCTGCTGCACGGTTCAGCATCGCGTCGCGTCGCGTCTCCAACAATTTAGCTTCATCCCTTTTTAAACAAAATAATTACTTGGTATTTAGACTTAAGTCCCTAGTGTAGCCGCGTGTCCTGCCAAGTAATTATGTAACAAGTAGCTTCTCTTTCCCCCGTCTCTCGTCTGCTCCGATCACCACTGCTTCCATGTAGAAAGCAAGTGATCGGCCGATTAGCTGGTCCGAGGGGTCAGTTGCCGTCCTCTAGCGAGACGATCCAAGGGAAAGGGTATTTCGGCCGTAGAGGGGATCAGGGACTGTTCCTGTCTACGGTAGCCCCGACTCAGGATCCCTCTCTCTGTCAGACATCCCGAGTTGGGTCCATTTGGCTCCCAACAGGATGCTTGGGGGAAATGGGGAACCTGTGTCGGGTGCGTCGATTCCCTTCCCCTTCGATCGGACTTGCCAAGAGGCAACGAGCTGACCCTTTTGACCTCGCTACTCGGTTCGCGTCTCTCGTTCCTCGCACTATTGCATGGTGCATCGCGTCGTATCGCGTCGCGTCGCGTCACCCACGATCTAGCTTCGTCCCTCTTTTAAACAAAATAATTACTTGGCATGACTAATCTAGTTTCTAAGGATGTAAAAGGGAGATCGATGGAACTTGGATTCCATCTATCTCCTTTCGGGTCTCCACTCGCAGCAACCTCCACGTGGTGAGACCTGGTAATCGGTGTCACCCACGATAGAAAAGTTATTCTTCGTGGGTGACACCGAGCTAATGGCTGCGAATTTAGAATTGTTTCTTGATATAATAAATACGGCCCTAAGTACCGCAGAAGTAGTCGGCCCCTCAAGAGTTTAGTTTACGACCTTGCTATATTTTGGCCCGTACCACACTTTGCTCTAGGAACTTCAATCAGTATTCCCTTTCATTGGTAAAAAGGCTGTCGCTTTCATTCGACTAATCGACTTCAAATATTTTATCATTTTAACAAAACTTAAGCGTATAATCTCTGTTACAAAACAGTTTACCGCGCGTTCGCGTCTACCATTTGGGCCCGGATTTCGTCGAGCTAAATACTGACAATTTTCTAAGTCGTTCCAACGATAATATCCTTTTAAAAAAAGATCACAAACTTTAACTTTGTAATATATATATAACTTTGAAAAACACGTTTTATGTATTACGAAGCTCTGAGAAGATGAATGTACTGTTAAATACAATAAAATGTACCAGAACAATGCAACCAAATAAGAATCAATAGGCCTTTGCCATCCAAGAGACCGCTATCATAATAAAATGCATGATTCAGTATGATCATTGACCCAACCTCGTGGTATATACTTATCAAGTTCTCACGCGTACAGTTAATGTTGCTATTCGACCTATGTTTTCGCAATACACTGTAATACAATCACAAAATTAATCACGTATTAATTGCTCGAAATAATTTGTTTTGCGAGAATTTATTTGTAAATTAATTCTATCATTTATATATACCACTACCATTGATTGTATCATCATTGGTTTGTTATTCTGGGAAACAATAAATAGAATTACTTTCATCGCATGATTGTCGTCGTTTCAAATCATTTTTGCCTACATAAAGGCTGTTCAATGATTATGAATCACGACTAACCATGTTCTATAGGTATAACACAACAATTGTACGATTATCGGTAATAGTAGATGTCTAGCAAAGTCGTTATCAATAAAAATCACTTTCAAATTGTCAATAAAATTTATTCGTCTTGTACAACTGTTGTTTTCTCAGATACATAAAGACCATCTAAGAACTTTCTAATATCTTTGTTCTTTACGGTCGTAGACTGCTGTATAAGGGCAGCTGAAACGGAAATAGCAATAAATCGCGATCCCATTAATTACCTTGTTAAAAGTATAATAGAATCAAAATGTTATTCCTAAATTAGCATAAATTTCCTAATTATCTAAACATTTAGATCGCACCATATGAAATATAACCATTCTTTCATTTATTTTATAATGAATATTATATTTCTATCGAGTATTTACCAGAACGGGAGACGTCTTCTAACGAATTTCCTTCGATAATCAGTTCATCTTTTTGTTTAGCAGAATTTGTTACGGTCACACCTGGCGCCATCTTCACGCGGCGAATGTACTTCTCGCCCAAGAAGTTACGAATTTCAATTACAGTGTTACTTTCTGTCGTGACACAGTTGATAGGGAAATGAGCGTATACCGCTCGCATTTTATACTGATAACCTTTAGTTACACCTTTCAACATGTTCTCAATGTGGGAACAGACTGTACGAACTGCTGCCAGTTCTTTCTTTGTGCCAAACCATTTTTCTACCTTCAGTAACTTTGGACTTACCATCTAAAACAAAAGTAATATACATTTTTAAATAAAAGTAACAAGTTGCAATATTATTTACTTCTAGTGTCAAATCAATCAGAAAAAGGATTTATCATTTATAAAAAAAATGAAGGGGAATCCAATTATCATCATACTATGATTTAACTTGACGTGTTATTTTTATTATCTGTTACCAATAAAAGAAACGTATATACTCACACGAATATCAAGTGCAAGGTGTTTGAAAGAACGTTTGAGAACACCTCTTGGTCCTTTAACGGTAACCAAACGGGACTTGACTGTAACAGTCAGTCCCTCAGGTATTTTCACCGTCTGATTGGTTACAATTTGCTTCATCCTGTAACACACAACACGACGATTAAATACAAGTTGAAACTGTAAAATAACGAACGAAGTACGATTACATGTTCTTCGATTCATTGTTTATAGGTTACGTACGATAAATAATACAATCTCAAATTGCAAATGAAAAACTTCTGTAGAAGAAGAACGAATCGACGAATATTCTATGTTCACAAAATTGTTGCGAAAGCGAAATCAAACACAGAAATACAGGAGAGCTCCAGATTTGTGTCGAACACGAAATATTGACAGCAACGGAGTAACAAGGTTATATTTCACTATGATCAAAACGATCACTTTTCCCAAAAATAATACTTAGCCTAGCATAAACATAGCGAAGAATAGAAAACTATATAAATAATATATCGCAGGGAGTATTGCATTGCTGGATTGATTTGGATTTCACAAAATATCCCTTCTCTTATTTATTTCTTTACCTCGCACACGCTACGGGATAACCGGAAAAGACCAAAACGATCGAAAAGCATGTCTGTTAAGTTTCTGAATAAACCAAGTTTATAGATGGGCAAATCACATTACCTTTCTATCAACTACCGTAATTCGACCTACAGATGGCACATTTCAAATTTGTATTTGTCAGTAATAAACGCGTTTTATTATTTAGACAAATTTAAAAAATATACAGCATTTTATACTTTAAAATAAAATTTGTCATTAAATAAATCAAATAGAATTGCAAGTGCAATGAATATAATAAAAAAAGACAGCACTTGATATCGTTTGTTGTTTCTTTTCTGAAAAATGATTAAAAAAATGTACGTTAATTAAAAACTTCTATTATCAAAATCAAATTCAAGATACCAAAGAGAAGGTATCGTAATAATTGAGTTATAAATATGAAAAGAAATGATTTTTTTTTAGATTCCGTGAGCTTCGTAAAATGTAATAAAGATCGTAGTTTAACGACTTAATCAGTTAAACTAACTTAAACGATAATATGTATTATTATTAATGTAAATCGAAATCATCGAGATATTACAAACGACAGCAATCTACGATGCGTTTAATTCGTGGCTAAAAGTTAGAACTAAATCTATTTCTGTAAAATGGCCGATTGCGTTACTGAAGTAGCTAGTCACCACTAGTGTCTTTTGTGCGTTATTTTTCAGCTTTTAATCCCGCGCTTTGCTTTAAAGATGTGCAAGGTATAACGTACTCGTATTATCCAGAAATAAAAGATACCAGAGTCGATCGTACATTGGAGAAAATTTACGGTGTCTTTATCTGCAAAATAAAATACAACTGTTTGGTTACTTTTTGTACACGGTAAATATTGAAGAAAAATCCTGAGATATCGCGACGATTTCGATTTCTCGTAAGTAAATGTGTTATATACGTATAAAATTCATCTCTTTTCTACACGTTTGCCTCGCTTAATTTCAAAGTATCGAAAATAAAGTGGTCAAAAATATTTATTATAATTTGACACCGTTTGTATACCCACGTCTATTCGGTTAGGGACATCCGTACTATTTTCTTTTCCAATTTTAGTTAATATGATAATTCGTTATGTAGATTCGTGAACTGGGGTAAGTCACGGAAAGAATTTTTGTTAATGTATAATCACCTTGACAAAATAAATACAAAGGACGTCGATATATCAGTGTACCAAACAAACACGGAACTCTACTGACAACTCGTATACATCGCTAATATAATGTACTAGTTTTAAGTACTAGCGTGCCCTAATTAAATCGTAAAAGTACTTCCAATTTCTTCGAAACGTATTAAATCTAATTTTTCTTTATGAAAAAAAGAAAAAAAAACTAGCACAATAGGTTATGTACATAAAAGTTTGGGAAACTTATTAATTAAATTGTTTGATACAAAATCTGTAAAAAATATTTTATTTCAAAGATTGCAAAAACTTTGTAACATCAGTTTTCATATTTACTGTAAATTTCTATTATTTAACGAACATTAATCGAACATTTAGTTTAACTTATTATGATGCTAATAGAGTATATTGCTACTAAAATTTATCAATAATCATTGTACAAAGTTTCTGAGTATAAATATATTTTTTTTTTATTCAATTGTTTTTCATCAAAGATTTTTCTTTCAAAGAAAGTATTTAAACTTCTTAAATTTCACGAACATTTATACGTGAAATATGGATAATAAAGTTGAAACAACTCTAAATGAAAAGATATGCATAAGTACAATGCAGAATGATATTAAACAAGAATCATCAAACGCGTTTGTCTCTAAGAAAGGTACAAAAGTATTAGAAAGCGAAATATTTGATGAGAAAGACTTGTTGATAGCACAATTGCAAGAACAAGTTGATAAA
The DNA here is from genome assembly GCF_051014445.1 of Colletes latitarsis. Taxonomy (NCBI): domain Eukaryota; kingdom Metazoa; phylum Arthropoda; class Insecta; order Hymenoptera; family Colletidae; genus Colletes; species Colletes latitarsis. Next base: position 26,329,453 of record NC_135139.1, read on the forward strand.
CAAAGAGAGTGTATATTGTATTATGAAAGTATAGTACAGCTTATGAATTATAGACTCATGAAGTTGAAGAAGGTTCTTAAAGCTCATCAGTTATTGGAAGAACTTAATTAACAATTTAAAAAAAGCATGTAATAAAGGTTGTTTCTCAAAATTTAAATATAATTAAATGAATTTTGTATTAGAAATATGTGTATTTTTTATATTTCTACTAGTAGAAAATATGCGTTCGTGCATATTTTAATACACCTTTCTAATACAAACACAAATAGATTCAATAACAAATATTGTAATACTTTCGAAAAAAAATGTAAATATAAATAAAGACTGATGTACATATTTTATAAAACTTTGTGTTTATTGAAATTTTTTAAGCTTCTTTTAACACATAGAAAGTTAAATTGAGCTGGACTTTTTTTAAACTTATTATCAATATTATCAAAAATTAAATTTTCGGGAAATCTGCTCCTTAATTAAAGAATATTGTACATTTTCGAATCATAGTTGTCCTGCTAAAGATAATACTTTTTGTGTGTTATATCGCGTCTCCTTGCCTTCAGGTGTTTTCAATGTACATGTACTTTAATTTTCTAAGATTGCATTAATGTTGTGCATACAACTTATTTGTTTACCATTATTAATAATAGTTTATGTACATTATAAAATGTTAATACAATTACATTTACCTATATACTGAACATTGTTAAATGAAAAGTATAGGGTTATAATAAATACATAATTTTAAAAAACGGCTGCGGCATTTTTTGAACAGATTAACGAGTCTTTTTTTTTTTAGGTGTGTCAAAGAAGGTATCAATTTCCGTTCACTTTGATTTATATTGCATGTTTCGTTGTTTCGTGAGAAATCGGTACTTCTATCAAATTTGTTCTCGATCATACAACAGTAATTAAATTTATATATCGATGTTAAAAATTGTGCGACGATAAATAATTTAATCCAATCGTAACAAATACGGAAAAAAATATTTTCATTGTTCGTTTGTTTCTAAGAACATGTTTGGAAATTGTCACAATATTATACAACGTGTTTGGATATCAAAAATTATCAGAGTACACAAAATACAAAAATTTATTTTATTCATTATTTTAAGTAGCAATATACGCAATTTTCAATGTGCGTAAAAGAAAGTACTAAACACTGGAAACTACAAAATAAAAAATAAACTGTATTTTACAATACTTGTGTATGTACTGAAATATAATAAATAAAATTATGAATAAAATTAGTCAATACTTTAAATGTTCAAGATTATTTTTTTTTTTTGTATTCTTTGTCTATAAAACATATAATATGTCATTAATTTATTACCTAAAATATTAACTATAGTTACTAAATTCAAATACGAACTATGTCATAGATTACAATAAAACACCTACGTAACATTCAATTTTATCAGTATTGTAGTTTTACACTTTACACTTGGATTTTCTTAGCACATTTTATGAAATTCTGAACAAAACAATCGCAAAAAAAAACAGATCTTCGTTTATTAAATATTAACAAATAGAAAAGGATTATTAACTATTTCTGTCAAAGCTACTATTACGTAGCATTGGAGTTAAGTATTAAATAATGAAATAAACACTTCCCTTCGACGCACAAAAAAGAATATATTACAATATAGAAATTTGGATATGCATATTCTTGACTTGTATATTGCTACTTGGAAACTTCATAAAATGCAGCATTGAAACAATGTTTTTACACTTACTTTACAGTAGTTCCATAAATAACGTATTTGTTGAGTCTTTGCGAGTTTCTTTTATTCCTTTTTTTTGTTTTTCCTTAAAAAAGTCGATAGAACATAATAATAATGTACACATTACAAAATCGAAATGAAAATGCTTATAAAAAGTCTCTGCCTCTTCAATTCTTAGAATGTTATCACACAACTACAAGTCCCTCGGATTCTATATTTCCGCGTTCATAGTATGAAGTTCTACTCTCCTCCAGAGCAAAAAATAGAAGTATCCCCGCGAATTCTGGTCCGCAAACAATCATTCAGCGGCAAAAATTCAAATTCTGCTTGTTACTGTATATATACAAGCAAAGAGGTATTTTGTCAGTTTACATCCAAAATGGCATTTCTAATAGTCCGCCTGCATAGATAATCGTTGATTATTACTTGGTTTCAAAGGTATTGTACAGCGTCGTGCGTCTGGAAATCTTTCATGATATCTTTCCAATCTCAGGTACTTCACGGTTACTAAGTGACCTGGAAGAATATCGATATTTATTTAATAGTGCTTGCAGTTTTACTCCGAAGTAATTAATTCCGATGATAATAATAAACGTTAGATATTTACCATCAAACCAACATCCATGTAAAGCCCTGTAAGCTTTCCCTGCGTCTTCTTGCGACATACACTTCATATAAACGCAACCTTCACGGCTACCACGATCTACACGGATATGGAGTATCTTCACACCTTCTCCGCATTTCTCTAGGATAGCATCCTGAACCTTCGTCTCCCAATCGTCCTCAATTTCTCTAAACAAACGCGGACATTATACAGTCGCATCAAAGATCACATAAACAAGGAAAACCAATTGAAATACTTACACATCAGCATCGAACATATGCCTTATCTTTAAACATGGCGTTGGCGAGCAGGTCAGACTATTGACCGAACCCTCCATTGTTTCGAACGCTTGGCCTTGCCACACTTTAGACTTTTTGTTCAGAACAAAATTTTGCGTGTTCGATTTGTTCAGGCTGTTGTTAGGCAACCAGCGCCATACATGAAATTCTTCACCCGCGACCTGTTGTACCTCCCTTCGAATTCTGGAAACCAACGTTTCTTTTTTTTATTACTCTGGTACACGGAAGTACAAAATTTTGTTATTAGGTTATATGTAGGCATGCTTATACGTTCTATCACCTAGATTCGTTTTCATCTAAAAACTTGACAGCCTTCTCCCACAGTCCAGCCATCTTTTTACGATCTCTCGGCGGTATTAAATTGTCACGTACATGATTTATAGCAAGAAAGCTTTCTTGCATACCGCCAGGCGTTGCTACACCAGCATTTTGATGATGCATTTCAACCATGTTAATAATCTCGCTAACGAGTTTAAACACTTCTCCCTCTGTGCTTTTCTTGTACTTTATATACCAAACGAACAATTTCTGGATTCCTATAACTGCTAGGAGGCCTGAGAATATATTGCAATATTATTTAAATACGACACTTTCTACATTATTACAAATATTAATGATATATGTATATACAGAAGGTGTCCCACGTAACTAGAGAAGACTATCTAAGTTCTCTAAAGTGGTTAGAGATATTTAGGTGGAACACCCTCAATTTAACACTATCAATACATGCACAAGAAAATCGCATAACAGACACTATTGTAGCGACGGAGAAATAATTTACTAATGCGACATAATTACACCATTAAAGTATCAAAGATATTTATAACAAAACGCAATGTTTTAATATAAGAACATTGTTGCATTGGTAAAACCTAGTCGTTATATTTTCAACAAATTTCGTCCCATAATAAGTCGGTCAAAAATTTACCAAGTGACACAATTAGAAGAGAGGAGAATATGGTGAAAAGCTTGTTTTTAATAAGACATTGCATCGGCAATTCCGGGTCCATGATCACCATTCCAACTTTTCCATTCAAACGGGTGGAAAATAGTTTATCCTGTAAGAAAAGGATAGTTGTTTTTCCCCTTAATTTATACAGATTAGAGATAACCGATAGAATATCGATAGTTAGCGGATCGAATAAACTCTCTTTTACAATACCAAGGAATCCAATACTTCGCCGGGCGTTCCATTATCATCGCTTATATCTACGAGAGAAATACCCCACTTGGGATTCTTTATGACGAGTAACTGTGCATTTTGCAAATCCTCCTTCACTTCCAAGCTTCTCTGTAAAAATAATTTAACGGGACCCATAGTAGCGATGTATAATTTTCGTACCATGTGTAATTGGTTCAACATACCACTTTATTATTCGTGAACATTTGCATGATTTCAGAATCAGTCAGGTAAGGAGTTTCGCTGGAATTGTCACATATCATAGACACGGCCTTTTTCGTTAAAATCGGTTGAAGCCGCTTTAACAGTTGCAGCACGGAATCTACATTTTCTTTCATTACGCAATTAACTCCAGGTGCTTCAAGGTTGGCTCCGAGAAAGCATAGTGGTATGTTGCTATCTATAAATTGAAATGTAAGACTAGTATCGGTTATCAATGTTCATACAATAATACGTAAACCAAGTAATATTTCAACTTTTATAAACGAGAACCATACTGTATACTTTTTAGTCGAATATCTATAGAGTTTATGTAGAACAGAATATTATTAAACCATCTTAATCAAAACGATAGAATGCAGGATAAAATCATAATAATGGGAAAGGAAATAAAATATCAAAATTAATACATCATTAATGCTTATTATTTTATTATACACGTTAAAAAAAACAATACATATTTCAAATAGATTTTTACGCGACTGATTACACATCTCAATTTTAAAAAGTAACCGGAAGTTGATATAAGCGATTGTTTAGCGACATTATTACCAAAGTTATTAAACTAATTTCTGATATTGCAGTATATTTTCTATAATTCTAATAACTTTAATACAATATCGTGCAATGTGGTGAACATATTTCGTGCAATGAAACAATGAAACATAGAATACAAAAGTACGATTTGCACAATAATCTTAATTAAATTCAAATTATAAACCCTGTCTTTAAAAGACTTAATTATTAATAGTGTACAAATTTATGTTTACTACTTCCTACACGTTAGTATTATCATTTTTATTCCGATACATTAAAAGATTGATAGTCATGATGACACTTAGCATTAATATTAATAAATTTATTAGAAAAGCTTTCCCACAAATTTTTAGTTAAAATATATCATTTCCGTTGTACTTGTTTAAATATCTCTCTTTGTATAGCTTACTTAAGTAATATTACAATTCTGAATACCTACCCGTTGAAAGCGATGGAAAAGTTTCTGTTTTTCCACGGAGTCCCATGTATATAATACCAAGAATTCCAAAAAATAAGGCAAGTACCACTATCAAAATTATGGACACCATGTTCTGGTTGTTGCACATATCTTCTCTACTCGTAGTTGACGGCTTAAATGTTCTATTTGTTTCTCGAGGTCTATCAATCGACGATGTTAAATGCCTTGAACCAAACAACATTCACGTACATCACGCTAATGTATGTATCTATTTTGAATAAATTTTATACAAACCTTGGACTTGATAAATACAATGATCTTAAAGACGAAAAGTGGCCGTTTGAATCTTTCTCTTTTAATTCTGGCGTATTTGATGAATGGCGCGAAGACGAACCTGAAATATGTAAAACAACAAATTATTAATATACCGCCATATATTATGTATTAATACTTTTTACTTAAATTGATCAAAACTTACTTTTTAAACTAGATAAAGAGGTAGACGGTAAATTTATAGACGACCGTGAACTAAGTCTCCTGGTAAATTCTGATAAAAACGGAGTTTCATAATTTGCCAAAACGTCTCTTTGATTAAAGTTGTCCTTTGTACAGGCATCATCTTTCATGGACTGTATCGGAGAAATACTCAAATCGAAAGGGGATTCATTGTGTTTGTTGTCTTTTATCGTATGAACAGATCTTGACTTTGAATCGTATGGTTTTGAAATTTGTTCTTGATCGGGTATATCACGTTCGTACGTTCTAGTATCGTGAGATTTCCCGATGCTGGACAGATATTTAGATGGAGAGTAACTTCTGCTTGTTTCTTCGACAACATCCGAATCTGAACCAGTCTCTAAACCGTCGTTCATATTTATCGTTTTATTAATTTTCACGTATTTTTTCTGCATTGTTTTTGTCAATGTACGATTTGTGAAAGACGAAGGACCGTCGTAATCAGGCACTACAGGATCCTTAAATTCAGAGTGAGAAGTTTTGTCTTTAACTGAATTTTTTGATATGCTTGTATCCGAAGATGCCAGAACTGTAGGTGGTGGAGGCATTGGATTAGCCAAAGTTTGTCGTCTAGCATTTATGGCTGCCTTTTTCTTTTTACTAGTCGTCGAACTTGTATCATCATCCGTGTCCTCGCTACTATATCTGGTACATAAAACATTTATGATAAAAAAAAATTTCACCGTATAAATTTTCAGTTCTATACAAAAGTAATGTAATGTATATAACAAACAATTTGTAAACGGAAGATTTCGAACCACGAGAAATCTGTTAATCGAAGTAAACAAAAATAGTGCTGGTAAATCTAAAAATCTCGAATCTTTCGGCATAGCGAAAGTCTGATAAAATTCAACGAAATTCGTACGAACAATGAATGTTTGAAAATCGTAAGGATGCAACTACTGAGAGGTACCTTGCAGCCAAAGAATGTCGTGACCCTGTACCGCCACGGGTTTCCATCAAATTTTTCAGCTTTTTTACAAGAATTTTTCTGGTAGTATGTGTCACAGGGCCCACTGGATATCCATATTCCATCAATTTACTACGCAATTCCGAATCACACAGAGTATCCACCGACATTTTGTTTACAGAAAAAAAAATGCACTCTTCTCAAAAGACACCCGGTAAAAAAGTTCCCTCGTGCGCGAAACTCCCGCTAGGCACTCCTACAACGCGTAATTAAAATTCTCGTACAAGTGTCGATCGTTTCGTCCGATATTCACCAACGCCGTCGGTTTTCGCACGTGCCGCCGCTCACGATGTCATAAACGCTTAACGTAACACACAGCACTCAGAAAATAATCTTGGTTAGAACTAAAAAATGGCGCAATTTTCTAACGGTCGCGATCGCGCGCATACTTGTCCACACCATTTTACGCCACTCAACCCTGTCAGCCATAGTCATGGAATAGGGTTAATCGAGATAATCCAACTGGTTCGTGGAATACCGACTACCCTGTCGTTACCATTTTTATTCGACTATTTATTTGAAAGCAATTCGATAACGAACGCGCGTGATTTTTCAATTAGTCGGTTTATCGTCGTTTTAAATTACTAAATATTTACGTTTATAGTGTTAAAAAGAAATATATTCAAATTGCTGTATTCATCGAAATTTTCAGCGTACACATCATTGATTTGTGATTTTTGGAACGGCATTTTGGAATGTGCTTGAGCAATGTCAATGCTCATACGCTAATTATAGAACGCACATGCAATCGAATTACGCGAGCTTTTATTCTTGAAAAGAGAAGGAACAATGCTATAAATAAAAATCACTGTTACAAACGTGGCTACTTACTAGTCGGTCGTTCGTCCAGTATAAATATCGAGTATGTTCGTAATATGGTACGTTTTTAAAGGATTTAATTGGGTTACAAATAAATTTCGAGTACATTTTGTAGAAAATTATTTTTATTTTCAGCGATGTCTTTCATTTTCTTACTCTTTTATCGCATGCAGTTTATACGTTATTACAGTATTTCTCGGTAAATTTACCAGATAAAGGGAATTAAGTAATTAATATTTTGTAGCATATTATTTATAATTACTTTTTCTTCAAACATTGTTTAATTTTAAGTTTGACTTTACTTTCACTATTAAGGCCCTAAATCTCTTTTAATGTTATCCACCAATTGGGAATTATTTATTTAATTATGAAGCATCTACCAAATTTACATCATTGAATCTTTTACAATTGAATTTCAATATCGTATTAAATACATTGCACTTCTGATGTTACAGTAATCTGGCAAATTTTCAATACGACCAAGAGCTATAATTGCTGGACTTTGATCATAAATGTAGCTCTGTGAAACATTTCTTATTATATCTGCTGTTATTTTCTGTAATAAGTGTAACAGTTAATTATCCTTTACCAAGCATTGGAGAATCGATTGTTCAAATTTTTACCTCGTACTCTATGATTCTTTGCTGAATGGGTACATAATATCCATACCTAAAGACATTCTTAACAATATCAAAAAAACAACTTTGTGGATTGCCTAATAACATTAATTCTTTTCTTTTACATTGATTTATAGCGCGTGATACTTCTTTTTGAGTTATCGTTGTGCACAATCTCATCCACTCTTGTTGCACCACATGAATCATATCCTATGCAAATGTTTTAATAATAAAAGTAATTGTTAGGAACCAAGCAGCAAAACCTTTTAACGTTCAGAGTATACCTCGAGACTTAATTTCTCGCAAACGAAGTAACATCCCCAAATACTGGTAGTCTGTGCCCACTCGTGAAAGAATGATTTATACATATAACACAAATCTGTATTGAATGCACAGTGTGCAATATATGGTGCATTATGATTTGCTCCACCTAAAAATAAAAGTCGCAAGCATAAATTTTATCTACAGATCGTGCATGTCCTAAAAAGAATATATTTTACAATAGGGTTGTCGTACCGTGCTTCCACGAGAAGAAGGCACAGCGTGTTTACATCCCTACTCCTATTCCAGTCCGCTGACTCACAGCTATTGGTCGAAAACTGTGACGAAGATCGGTGACAGCCAATCAGCAGACTGCAGCAAGAGTGGGGATGTAACACGCTGTGCCTTCTTCTCGTGGAAGGATGATACTCGTAATCCGCGGGCCATATTCCTTCCCCTACCATCTAATTATTCTCGATTTAATTTATTGTAAAAATATTAGCAAATAACAAATAATTTTTTCGTTAAACACTGAGGGCTCTTAGTCTCCCCTTTAATAAAATTCCTTCTTAAATAACAGAATATTTACTTACTAGATTTCTTACTCCAGGAACCTACAATTTCTTTAGCTATAGTAAGTGCAAAATGAGCTTCAGTGTCTTCGTAACTTGGTCCTTCGACTCCTACTGCTACATACCCTAATTCGTCATCGTCATTTCTTAATCGTAATTCCGCACCTATAATATTTTACTTACAATAGTTAATGACTAAGAAAATTCTGTTGCTTTTAATTTTGTTCACCTGAGAATCTATACTCGAGCAGTTCCGTACAAGATTGCATCTCGTTAGAATGTTCTGACAACGAATCGTTACTATCTCCTGTTTCGCGAACAAAATGCTTGGAAACAATTTCTTCTAATTTTTTTAGACAAACGGATCCACTGCAGACCAGTGTTATAAAAGATGTATTGAACAAACGATCTCGAAATTCGATTAGATTTTCTGTACAAAATTTTCTGAGAATTTTATATTATAATTAAGAAATGAACGTGTATAATATTCGCCGAGTAATTTTCCACGATTACGTTCGCAACGATGTTTCGATTTTTGATACTCACTTTATTTCGTCAGTTTTAGGATATATACTATTTCCAAGTGCGGTACCGTGGTATGCGATGCTAGGTAAATAATCCATTATAACTTGTTCTTTATCTGATTCCATTTTAAAAAGTTCGTTTAAAATTACGATCTTTTCTCTTTCAACATCTTGATTACCTGAGATGTCCAACTAATATACAATGTGTCTGTACAATGTATAATTTATAAAATTCTACTTTTACTCGACTTACATATAGTACCATTTAATATTATATCCGCGAAAAATTGTACGAGCTTATTTACTTCGGATGATGGTACAGTTCCATAAAAGAGAAACATGTGTCTCATAGCAATAGCACTAACCCTTCCACCAATTTCTTCCAACGCTTTTTCTAGTTGATCTTGATTTCTGTTTCTTGTTCTCTACATTAAGCGAAAATATTTAACGCTGACCTTAATAAATGTGTCGTCATTGAACAAATATTATTCACGAATAATGAATATATGTACAGGGTGTTCGGCCACCCTTGGGAAAAATTTTAATAAGGGATTCTAGAAGCCAAAATAAGACGAAAATCAAGATTACTAATTCGTTAATAAGTTATAATTAACGAATAAAACGTAAACGGAAGTTAGTTCACAAGTGAACTAAAAATTTCGATTGGTTATTTGCGAATAAAATTTGTCCAACTAATAATTTCACGAAATTCTTTTACAAAATATAGCGAATGCTTTGTCGCGTCTCTATGTTTCTAAAAATATTGATAAGACAAATATTACATATTTATCATGGTTTTATTACATATTCCTCGTCTTACCCTGAAAAGTAAATGTTCCAAGAACAATGAGCTGCCACGTTCTTCGGGCATTTCGTGCATTGCACCTGTTGGAACGAAGCATCCTAACGTAGTTGTGTAAGAACTTCTATATTCACATACAAGACGCATACCGTTGATTAGAGTACAAGTTTCTATCGAATTCTCCACATTTGAACATATATCTAAGCCTGTAGTCATTTTTCTAAAAATACTTTCGCAGCTTTGAAACGTTTTGTAATAACTGTTTGAGATAGAAACATATGCCTTAAAAACAAATACAATATGACACCATCTTTGAATTAACGTTTAGTTACAATTGATTTAGGAGAATTAAACAGTACATACCCTTTTAACGCGAAACACAATATTACTTTGTACATGGCACAAATTTTTAAAGACCACTACCATTTTTTATATTAAATTAACCGTTAAGTAAATAACCCACGCTATTCATATCGGATACATACAAAACTATACTTTTGTATACATAACAATTGAAACTCCAAAATGCCATTTCCGTTTTTCAATCTGTCGTTTATGTCATACTATTTGATAATTTTTAAAATTTAGTTTAAAAAGAAGAATAAATCAAACTGACAAAAAACATTAAAAGCTATAAATATAATATTTCAAGTACTAGAATATTAGTTGACATTACGAACAGCAAAATAACGTGTTTTAAACAAAAACAGATATTTTATACGTTTAATGAAGTAGGAGTTTTATTATAATACGACGTAGTCATTAACAATATGGAAAAGTAATGGAATGATTTTCTACAGCACGAAAATTAATAAAATAATATTTTATGATACATCGTTTTTATCCTTGTATAAATTAATTTCTGCATTAAAGTAACTAAAAATAGATTTCCTACGAATGACTTTCTAGTGTTAATCTGAACACACGTTAATATCGAAACTGCTTAACTAATCGTTCTTTCAAATATACTCGTCTATAGATATTTTCAACATTTAAGTAACCTTAGTTTAACGATAGCTTAAAAAAAAAAAAGATTTTGAAGTTAAAACGAATCTCGTGTACACGGGAAATAGAATGTGAAATAGCAAATAAAAGAAACATCTTTTGTTGTATCTATAACTAATCTCTTTCCGGTTATTATTAATATTATTTATCATATTAATGTCTGTCCTCCAATAATTTATTTGAAGTATTGCATGCATCTCTATAACTTCAATTTGTTACCGAAGATTCAGAAGTACTGAGTCAGTACTACTAGTATATCTAGTATACTTATTTTTTTTATCCTACTGGGTAATGACGTAAAATTTAATACGTTACTAAATTGCACACAAATACGTATTTACAATAAAATTGAACCATAACGCTTGCGAATAAATACACTGAACACAGTTCACAAAAAGGTAGTAAAATTAGGATATACATTGCAAATATTATTTTATAAATCGCAGTGTCCTTTCATATTTATTACTTAGTGAAAGTAAAAAATGGTTTACCTCTAATTCTTTAGTTCGTCCGCCGTCAGCGGGAAACATACGTTTAACTGTAGAAGTATCATGTTATCGAAGTCTTCGGAGTGACCTCGTATTTTTCAAACGATGCTTCTTAATGTTCAAATACGCGTTAAATGTATATTCAAACCATGCTAAATTCACGATTTATTATAGTCTTTTATAACTATGTCTCGTTAAACGAAGAGACTATCTTAACATTTGCTTTCTGGCTCTTGAAAGTTTCGACGCCTTGCCTTGTCACAGAAGTACCGGTCACGTCAAGATATTCAAGACTGGAAGCGTTTAAAGCTAAATGTTCGAGACTCGAATTCGTAACATGCGGATAATTTCTGAAACAATTAAAAAATCGAGCGTTAAAAGGAAGAAGTTTCTCGCGTGGAAATATCGGAGTGCAAAGGGTCGAGGACTTCTGCTACGTTTGATCATACCTAACAACCAATGTTTTCAAGTGCGGAGTGTTAAATACTCGTCTGTCTTCTTCAACGATTATAGGTCCTTCTAACGAAGTATTGATTATTCTGCGGTCGCATGTTTCGCTTCCAAGGGCACAAATTGTTCTGTCTGTTATTTTGTGACGTCCGAGCGAGGAAGTTTCCCAACGAAGTCCAATTTCGACCCAAAACTAAAAGACAAAAAGGATGTATTTGTTACGATACGGTTTGATATGTTTTCATTCATTTTTTGCATATTGCCGGTACATTTACCTCTGCAAGATGACCATCTTCATATACAGGTGGATTTATCAACGATTCCCTGGTCAGAGATTGCGGCTCTTGATTTGCCGATTCCCCATTGTGTGAAGGGCATTCTAGATAGAGGTGTGTCAAAGTTTTGGTACAAATAAAACATCCAACTTCACTGTCGCCGAGTGCCGTATCTCGCAAATCGAGAATCTGAAATATTTAAACGATAATTTGTTTAATATTATTCGTGAAAATTATAGTAATAGAAATATACGAAATTACCTCCAACGTTTTGAATCCAAATCTTGTTGCTAAACTTGTGTAAGCGACGCATTCACCCAAACGATGACACGAATTTAATCTCAATTCTTTTAATTTTGGCATTTTACTGATAACCAGCAGTGAATGTGGACTAAACCACGAACAATCGCTTAAAATCAAGCACTGAAAAATGTGCCAATATTAAAAACTATATAATTAAATATAAACAATAAGTAGCACAAAAAAAAAATCAGTCATAAATTGAAATTTCTTACTGTTAGATTAGGCATGTGGAAATTCATTTTGAAAAAATATGACTTATCACTACGCAAATAACCCATTTTACAGCCCTCCAACGAAAGTTTTTCAGTAGTACAAGGAAAATCTGTTATTTGAATCTGCAAGTACAAAAAGCACAATTTATTAATTTCAATATATCATTCTTATTCTTCGTTTATATAAACGTAATTAAACGATTAAACTTGCCTTATTTCCATTAATATAATATTCTTCGATAATTAACTCTTTAAGTTGAGTGCATACATTTTTAATTGAATTGAACAAGTAAGGACTAAGTCCTGATTCTACTTCGGAATGCAAACAGCCACGAATAGCAAGACTTGTTGTCATTGGATGAAGGAATTTTACATAGTTCTTTAAGTCATTCGATGATATAGGCGACACACGGAAATCTACTTTTCTCCATAAAGTTTTATCCTGTGCTACTTGACCTAATCGTTGGCAACACCTAATAACATATACATTACATTTAGACTTTGGTAAACCAAAGTTCAAACTGTTTACATTTTCATTTATTAAAGTTCATCTATAGAAGAAACTTAGGTCTCTGTTTTTTCTTTAAACTTACAAGCTTACTGCCATCAGATCCTGAGGACTCAAATATTTGAATATATTTAGCAAAACATCGTCTGAAAAATCTAACAGATGCGGATGCAATATTATATCATTTATTTCTGCATTTTCTCCAAGTTTTATGCGTTTCATATCATCTTCGCTGTTTGAAGGTTTTGGGGACAAAGATCTGCTGCGTTTCATTTTCATTTTTCTCTTTTATGCCTGTACAAAATAATCCGTTTTTCATTAAACCAAACATAATTTTCCGAAGCGTGACATTTCTATAAACAAAAACAATTTCATTCATATTCTAGTTTACTATGAAACGTACGGAAAAATGGTAACTTTGTATTAATATCAACTTTTAAAAGACAGCAACGAATTAATATTTGTACAAGTTTAAGAACTAATTTGATAATATTACGACGAACGAAACGTACATTACAAAGGTTTATTTCGGCATTTTAGTCGAGTAGTGTAATAAAGATTTTCTCCTGACAGATCACAAAATTTATCATACTGTTGACAAAATATCAACAAGTAATAACATAACCTTACGACGACATTTTGTCACTGTATCTTTGGCGCTTACCTGGCTAATTTTTTAATATCACAACCATGTATTGTTATATTCGATGAACTATTCTCTTAAAATTTAATTTTTTCAACATAAAGCGTGATTTCCACTAGTGCTCGAGGGACGCTCGCGTCAAATTTACAACGCAACCAGCGCGAGTAGAGCGTCCCCTCTATTGTGTACGATAGCGTCAATGTTACAATCAGTTATAATTATTTCTATTGAGCGTGAGTATCGTCTGACCATTACATCCTTCGTCTACTAACAAGAATCACGCTTAATACAGCTACAAATTTCTATATAATCATTCGTGAGAACGTACATAAACTGACGATCGCACTATTTTTCTAATCGAACTCAACCCCCTGAATACTAAAGCTCTCAGTCTTGTGAGTCGATGAATGCAATACGAATAGCCGTACCAATCGCTTGGCTCGATCTCGAGACTTGTATGTTTGCACCACTGTCACGGAGTATCTATACATACGTTACTCTATGCTACTATGGTGACCGGAAGTTACCGCTAGTAACATGAATGGCGTAGTTTAGTTTTCAGTTGTTTAGCGTCTAGTATAATTATAGTTGTATCTGGTTGTTTGAAGCACTTGTAGGCTGTTACCTACGTATAGGGACACGGAGCCTAGGAAATAACTACACACGTGGCTTTGCGATTAGGATTCTTTATTCGCCTGTTTTCAGGCTGGCTTGGAGACGACTTACTATCTCGGCCTCCATCTCGACGGTTGGCATCGGCGCCATCTGCGGTAGTAACTAGGGAGTTACTTTATGCTCCCTACACACTCTAGCGATCCGATCAAAAAGCGTTCGTCAGAAGGGGTAGATAAGTTGTTCCATCTATTGTTTCCGAGTCGCCGTGACGAATGTAGCCATGGACAAAAACAGCAAAAAGGCAATGGCGGCTATTCTTTAGACAGTCACCGAATTTATTATGAAAAATTTCGGAAAAATGTGATCTACGTGTCGTGTTCAACGAAAAGAAATTCGAGGTATGTGTCGGTCGTTTTTGAGGAATTTGTGACTTTACTTATTACTGCACTTAGTACATACATTCCGATGGATGTCACATGCAACCACATGTGGATTTAGAATTAACAAATACTTTCGTCAGAAAAACATAAGTAACTATAGAATACGGTTCTATTTACTTTCACGTGTATTTTATGCATTTTGTATTGAACGACACGTTGAGTTGAACGGATTAGAACGGACAGGTTGCTTCAATATTTCTCGTTATTTTTACTTCTTTTGTATTCGACCTTCTTCGAATCGAGAAATGATATGTTATGTAAATAATTAATTACAGTTTATTTATAATTTATATTTGTAATATTAGTACTTAAATTTTGTTTGTTATACGTTCATTTATATGCACGTATTTTAAGGTAATAGTATAGTTGTGAATAAATGTTTTTAGACGTACATATAGTATAAAATTTATGTTAGTACTGATAAAAAATAATTCCAATCTTTTATATAATGAACTTGATATCTACAAATGTATATTATATACATATGAAGTAGGTTAAATATCAATTGTGTAGTTATTTGTACGTATTACTTAATATTTTCTATAATTTTTCTAATTTATATTGTTTTATTATTGTGGTCATGTTGCAAAATATTGCTTTCGTTTCTTTGTTGAACAGAGTTTACGAAGAATTTTAAACGATTGTTTTATCACCTATTTTATTAAGTTTTCTTTTATTTATTGCTTTGTTATTGTTATATTATTGTGCAAAATAAATTATTTTTATTTACAATTGTGTTTGGTTGTTTGATTTAAAAATTTATTCCCTATTCTTACTTATCATCGTTATTAAACGCTTGTTTATAATTGATTATATGTTGTATCATCGTTAGACAATGTTAAATTGATCCCCATAGGTGTTGGGTGAAGGTGGTGGGGTGATATTGCTTGCAGGAACAGAGATGGCACACAGTATGTGCACAGAATGGCCAATAAACAAATGGAGCAACTACTAAGCTCGATGAGTAATGAACGGTGGTTAATAGTGGAGCAAATAGAGAAGATTGTCGGCAGGCAGGAAGGAGTAAACAATCGAGTGTGCCTAAGTAATGAACGAGACTCGGCATCATCTCCACTCGGTCTCGGACTTATATGCAGCCGACGAGATAGAGGTGCTTCTCTTAGAAGAGATTCGTGACCTGGAACTACCACCTTCTGCGTATTCTAGACCTGAAGATATTCAGGATTTCGAAATCGGTATGATAACGATGAAAAATAATTAAAAATCTAGAGAATGTTTACAAGGGAGAGACTCAACCTGTTTCCTGCTAATTTTAATGTGCATCTTCATAGAGATGAACATACAGTAGGTGTCCACTCGAGTGTCCGCGGTCACTTAAGTGGACATGGTTACTTCTCAGAATTCAATGGAGATAAGGGAAGAGGATAAGTGTCACTCGAAACCGTATATCGATAACGACCGGCGTCAAGTTACGCTCGACACGCTCGATGTTTGAAGCCGCTTGACTTCCAAGAATTGGTGGGGATAACCGCAGAGACACTTAAGCGGAGAAAAATGCGGTCACTTAAGTGGACACTGCTGTATGTACAATTTTGTTCCAAACTAAGCAACTGGCTCAGGATCGGTCAGTTGCTTATTAAAGATTAAGACTGTATCTTTGTCGGTATATGTAAAATATTGTAAAATTAGAGAGGGACAAGTTGAGTCCTTTTGTTAAAGAAAATATGAATGTGTACATTGTTTGATATTGTATTAATAGCAGGCAGTAGGACAGGGGGGCAAATTAGCTCCCAACCTTTGGAGCTGGATTCACCAGGGGTCCATTCATGGGATTCTCATGCTAATTATCATGGTCATTATGGCCATGGCTCTTCCTTTAAACCCTTGGCTTGGCCGCGAGCAAGCCACTTGGTTCTTTATTGCGATATACAGGGACATCTTAAAACAGCTATTGGAGTTGTTAGACTCTTGTTACTTGTAAGTAATGTTATATCATTACGATTCAACCGTTCATCGATCTTTAGAACAATATTGACGCAAATTCTTTGCATAGATATCATCCGCAGCGTGTTTGGCAACATTATGCAGCTCCGGCACTGCCAAGGTCAGCTTATTTATGTTGCCTTTAGTCGGCCGGCTGCGTTTCATGATCTTTGTAGCCGTTTTCTGTTTTTTGGTCACTGCGTTGCTCCTCTTCCTTGATATTTCGCACGTTGTCTATATCTTTCCTCTGAATTGGGCTAAATTGGTAAGTAGTCGACAATATGCATATTTTATTAATACCGGGAATAGTATTCGGTTCCGAAACTATCCTTTGGTTCTGGGACTAAATATCATCCCTGATTAATATCATACTACTAAACGTATAAAATTGTTTAATATGTACTATTAGCAATCTTGTATCTTAACTGATATACCTGATAGAATCCACCTCTTATAGAATGCTTGGGTATTCACTGGTATAGGCTTATCTTATGCCTTGAGTAGCGCGTTATTAGCATGGTCTATATGGGAATACCACAGTGGAGGCTGGGTGCCAAAACGTACTCGTTCTCAGTTGTCCGCTGCCGCAGCACTCGGTCTGTCGTGTGCTATTTTAGCATTCTTACTTTCATGGATACACGGTCGCAGCGGCTCTAGTTGTAGGAGTCCAGACAGTCGTAGTCATACGCCGACGCAACTTTATAAACCTGTTGATAATTCTTCCTCTTCTGGAGTAAGTGGTTTCTAGTATCTACGACCGTTTACGAACAGATTTAACACGTCGCTGACAATTATATTGTTACAGGTCACCCTCAAAGAGCGTAGCCCGAAGAGGCCTACTTCGTGGGTTGTGAAAAATCAACAGTCGAAGAAACAAAATGCGGACAGTGATACGAATACAAACAACGGTCATCATGATAACGATAATCATGCAAAGTATAAACAAGGTGTTAATAGAAAAGATCATTGGGCTTCTGCAAGGCAACATTTTTTACCTTCCGAGGAAACCGAGGATGCTCAAAGAGATGACATGGACATTGAAAGGAGAAGAAGAAGACGAAGAAGAGACGGTGATACCAGTTCAACGGGCGATGAGAATTTAATAAGTACCAAAACTGATAGTGGTCACGTCACGGACGATAATAAAACTAGACGGGTACCGCGAAAACTGCCTCTGCAATCGGTAGATCAATCTCGGCCTTGGCTCAGTACCGAAAACAGAGGCATGCAAGTTAGAAATAAAAGTTCTCAAATGCCAGTGAACAGTAACGCACAGGGCTATTGTGGCGTGAACGAATCCAGTTCGATGCAAGTGACTCAAAATGGTTTTCACTGGGAGATGGAGTGTACGTCCAGCAACAGTATCGAAAAGGCGGAGATTTCTATGGCACGCACTGCCATGTGGTCTAGCCAATGGCAACCGCCGCCCGACGACGTTCAACCTTGTTCTAGCAAAACCATTGATCCTTACAGCTTTGCCTGACTGAATTCGAGAATACACGAGTATATCTTACAAAATATTGGACTCACTGCAGTGGACAACCATTGGGAACAGTTATATATATATATATATATATATGTATGTATACATATATATATGTAATATAGAAGCTTCCCTGGAAACAATAGTTTTGCAATATCTCACCGAACTTTTCCTTTTTACGTTAAAATAATGGGAATAATATCTTATCGTTTACGTCGACAAAGTAATTCCATTACTTCGAAACGAATTTGCCCGAATCGAATGTGTTTAAAACGTTTATATGTCTCTAAAGTTGCACTAATGTCAAAGTAATACGCAGTGAGTATGGAAAACTCTGTGGTCCCTATTCTACCATCTTGTATGGCTATGATCTTGTCTCTGTGCATAAAATTAAATGTAATTTGATATTTAGCCATCGATCGGTCACTCGACGCTAGTGTGATTCAATTCTACTTCGCATCTGATGCGATGGCTACGTGTAATGGTCGAGTTTCCAGGACAAAATCGTCATGTCCAAACATTTAGGAATTCTGTATAAAGTTATTGCTGCCTTGTATATTATGCTGCCAAAACGACAATGATTTCTCCTTAGTTGTTTGGGTCCTGACGGTTCGCACGATAAAACCAGACTGCCCGACTTCGATGTACAGACGATATTGTCTCATTCCATTATATACAAAATAATATGTCTAAGTAAGTTTTAATGGGATTATTTGTAAGCGTAAGACCACTAGCACGTAAACGTTGAAATATTTGTTTACTAATCATTCTTAATAATTACAACATATTCTGTTACGACAAATTAGTATATATGGAGCATATTGTTTAAATTATGTTACTCCAGTTACTCTTTACTCTTGTTGCACAGAGATGGACATAGAAATGAGTTTCACAAATTTAGAATACAGCTATTAACATTATTTCTCATAATGTGAATCACATTAATAAGGCATTTTTAAAACTAGAGGTACAATTTTTTGATAGCATTTTATGCATTAATAATTGAGTTTTAGATATATATATACATATATATATCTAATTGGATAGTCGAGGAAAAGTCCATCTCTATTTTTATAAACGATATACGCACTATTTTCAAAATATTGTATATAATTTCAAAGTGGTTAGACAGGGAATGTAAAATACATCAGCGGTACTGCATTACTTCTTTACTTTAACGAAAGTCTTTAGTCGTTTCTAGTCCGATACTTTTAGAGAACTTTGTCTCTTTACTAACTCATCAAATTGAAGAACAAAGTAATTTTTAGTACATACATATCGTGTTAGAGGTACAACTCATCTTGAATAGTATCGAAAGATTGCGTTTTCTCCGACCAATCAATCCTTAAAATCTTTTCTATCGTATGACAACTGGCATACAAGCGTCAGAGTGGATTACATTGGGACCTCTTGTTTTTTTTTTCTCAGTTGATTATATTAAGATACCACTATAATCATACGGATATGAAGAAGTTAACTATTCTCAATTAGGGCCATAAGTAACAGCTACTTCGTCTTTTGATACGATATTAGAGTATATATACACACATCGGACATTTAATTACGTGTTGGCGTGTGTAACGCGTTAGTTGTCTAATAAATTAATTAGCGTAAGGAAAAAGTGCGTGTTCATATAGGATCGTATAAAAAAAAAAAAAGGAATAACAATATATATTATAGTAGCTTCGTTGTGGCAAATATTGATGATGATGTAATTTGGTTCACTTGGACACAACGAAGAAATAAATGTAATTTTTCTTGTACATGGTATAATGCTGGTATACTAGCAAAATGTTTGAAAGTGCGAATAGATTTCATAAGAGTGTCTGATGGAAACGTTACACCGTGTAAGATATTTAGCTTGCGAGTTTAACCAAAATGATGAAAAAATATGTATGGACACTGCCAGAAGAAATATAACGCTCTTTGAGTGTCATGTATATCAAACGACTTTCTTACTTTTCAATAACTTAGTATTCAGGCTTTACCTTACTGCAATTTGCAATGTCTCGTGATAAATTGTTAAACTTATTTTTAAACTTGCATTTAGTGTACGAATCTGCAACACTTGTTATCGAAATGATCTACAATTTTTTTCCGTTACTTATTATTTTTGTTTTCGATCGTCCGAGTTTTTTTTTATTCGAAATATTTCGTAATATGATGATTTTGAAGTGATAATGCAATCGAAACATGAAGGGGTATTTGCATTCTTAAAATAAGACTATCACGAATTTAAATTGATTTTTAGATGAATATTCATGTCAATGAAGTTGGCAAATAGTAGCACTCATTTAACGCACAAAACAATAATCTATTATTATTTCTGTTTTCATACAGTACACCAAAACAATACGATTCACTTTCGTTAATTTCTAAAGTTTATTGAAAATGTTATTAATTTTTTGATTTATCAAAGTCAAACAACACTTTCGTATTTTTGTTTGAGTGTTACAATTTTTATAATAAATACATTGCCGTTCTTTTTTGTAATTTCGACTTCGCATAGAATATGTTATTTATTCGTAAAGTATTCATATTTGATACAGATATTTTTATCATTATTCATCGAAGAATTAAAATATTAGAAATTTATGCTATGAATTATTCATGGTATTAGAAGTTTATTCCACAACATACAAAATACCACCGTATTCGAACAAAATAAAAAAAATGTTTGAAACGGTGCAGTAATTATATAATCTGAAGAAGCCTTGCATATGCACATCTATCATGTTCGTTAATCATTGCATTGCTAAATAATGACAATCCAAACGAAATGTATGATGCATGTGATGCAAGAATCATTTGGCCTAAATTTTCGTTCATCGGATAATATTAACGAAAACAATGTAAAATTTCTTACAACAAAATATTGGTTGGTGTGGATCTTTTGTATCCAAATTCCTACCTAGATATCGATACTAATTATTGAGAGCATTATTGTTACACAAATGAATTTATGGTGTCTCGAAATGATGCTGCCAATACTAATAATGTTTCTATCGTAGGCCCATTGCGAGAGTAGCGTATCGAATGTTTCTTGAGATGAAAAACAATTATTGCGTGTTGATAAAATGTGGTTCGATAAATTACCAAAGTTACGTACCGTTTACTCTTTAACATGTTGGTAATTTGTCGCGCTTCAGAGCGTTTGTTCTGGACAATAACGATCAATGATCCATGTAACACCTAAGTTAGCAATTATCGTTTATTCTTTTAAGTCATTTTGTACACTTAGAGGTAAATGATAAAACGACTTCGTACGGGATTAGCCTGTACGAGTTAAAAGAGTGAATATGATGTTATATGTTAAATATGAATATACCACAAATTGTTAGTCGTTAGAAGCAACTTTGTTCTATGTTAATCGAACACAACACGTGTACATTTGTTAGTTAACATGTTGTAAGTATTAAGATCGATTGGCGCCGGTACGAGTGTCCCGCGTATATGCAATTAGAAATGAAATTGTCACGTAATCGTCCGAAATACAAACGAAATTATTAAAGACATTCGCGATTACTACAACAATCACGATTATTATCTTTTACCAGTGCCAAAAGACACGATAGTAAAAGCTAAGTAAAAGCAAAACGTTGATACACGTAATACGTACCAATGTTTTTATCAACCATTGAGATTGGTGCAAGGTAAACAGGAGAACGAAAACATGTATCTAATATGTACTGTGCTCCGCTGATAACAAGTCCCTTAACAGGTCTGCTCGTCCCGGGAGACTTCTAATCAGCGGAGCACAGTATTTTCCTAATTCCACAACCATCGTTCACATTTTTTAAAGACACGTGTACCTTCTGGCGAATTCATTTTCAGGAAATGTACTTTTGCAAAACTCTTTCTAATTATATCAATATGATTTGATTTTTTTTCTTCTATGATTACACTGGTCAACGCATTGTAAACAATAGTTCGTATTCTTTACGATTAAGCTATCTTCCTATTTATTTACGTGTACCGAGATAGGAAATAATAAAAACAAAGTCATTTGGCTCTGATTTGAAATATACAGGGTATTCGGCCACCTGTGGGAAAAATTTTAATGGGAGATTCTAGAGACTTTAATTTGCATTGTAGGAAAACTAGAGCCAATATTTTAATTTAACTTTCATTTTCGTAATTAAAGTCATAACAGGCACCGGAATTGATTATTTAGATAAAAAACACACATTTGCCGTTGACTAGTGTTATCGGTATGATCAAAATTGCGTTTAGTCATGCATGCATAAAAATTGTGCTTATTTATGGACGAACATATTTTGAACTCTGAAGAATTGAAAGCTTCGCAGAGGTTAGTGAAAATCCTTTAATCATTTATATTAATGTTTTCTATCTCCTTTAATTTTCCGACTATGTCTTCTAATTTTTTACGTTGTACGCATTGCTTCATTTCCTTACTTTTATCTTGTGCAAAACACTGAATATCCACTGTTTTTACATAATGTAGTATAGAATTCCTTTCGACAAAAGGATAACAACAATAACGAAATATTTATAACATCTGGTATAAAAGGTGTATAAGAGAAAGAAAGAGATAACATACTGTATTTAAAAAATACGATTAGAAAACTTACTCTTTGTTCCTTGAATGGTGAAACGGGGACTAAAGTAGAGAGAAAGACAACATTAAGAATATTTATATATTTAAATGGTACTCAGCATCTCACCTGTTGTGGGAATTGCAATTGCCGCACCGTTGGATGTCTCCAATCATTATACCTCACCCAAGTGTACGGAGCGTTGTGTATGTTTGATAATTTTGATTGTGCCATAGTATGCACTGCAAATTGTGGGTTTACAATTAATTGTCCATGTTGTTGCAACAATTGCTGCTGCTGGTACGAGCGATTTGAATAATATGGATCATATTTAGTGGAATTTTCCACAGATGATATTGCCAAGGAATTTGCCACTGCCACTGTAATGTGTATATATGTATATATAATATCATATTCCGACGAAAATGTTTAAAAAAAAAAAATATAAAAAAATTTAATATACCTTTAGCTTGCTGAATATTCAGCAATGTATCATAGTACTGTTTCTTAAAGGTAGATAACTTTGTAACAGATGCAGTTTGTTGTAAAATATTCACGTTATTTTGTTCCGTTCGCTTCACTGCAGATCTGAATATAAATAATTTTGTTAAGTAAATTGTTAATCACCGAACATATATTAAATTTATGCGATAATTTTAATGGTACTTGTATGGTAAATTTTCTGTGTCCTTTTTTTCACATTTTACTGTTTGCGCTTTACCGAGAACAATATTTAAACTCTTCTGAAGCATTTGCAATTGAGCTAGTTTTGGGTAAATATTTGACAATCCTAACGCTTTTCTTGCACTCAATTTCTTTGTGCCGTTCGATGAGCTCGTATCGCCGGTTATCGAAGAATCTAATGGGTTTTTGTTTTCTAGGTTCTTCTGAGTAACAAATTTCCAACATTTGGATGTAGCAGAAACTGTTTGCATCGACTTTGTTTGGGACAATATTGGAAACTCTGAATCTATAAAAAAAAAATAAATATTTGTAATATTTGTATACAGGGTGTTCGGCCAGCCTTGGGAAAAATTTTAATGGGAGATTCTAGAGGCCAAAATAAGACGAAAATCAAGAATACCAATTTGTTGATGGTGGCTTCGTTAAGAAGTTATTAACGTTTAAAGTTTCGCCCGTTCCAAATTTTTTTCTCGAAAATGCACAGAATTTCGGGGGTATGTCTATTCACCGAAAATGATTATAATTGACCCCCGCAACGGAAAATAATTTTTCCAGAACGATTTGAAATTTTTTAATTTCGTCGAAAAATTTCAGCACCTAATTTTTCCCAGGGGTGGCCGAACACCCTGTATAATATATTAAAATAAGTTAACGATCAACGGATAAAAATTCAATTTCATTACTAATAAAAGTTTCCTGTTCTGCACGTTTTAAAAACTTTTGCAAGCTAGTTTTAAGTTTTCTATGCACTATAAAATTATCCATTGGAAAATTATCTTTTTCAGGCACCTATAATGTTATCACAAGAATATAAAAAAACATGATTAATTATAGATAGAATTACTATAAATACCAATTTTGTTTTGTTACCTGACTATTTATTATTGTATTTATTTTTTCATTCCAGCACACAACATCCATTTTGAATATATCTTCTTGTATTGCTTGTTGTTCAGGTTTCACTGTTAGCTCAAAACGTTTTTGTGTTTCCATATTACAAATTTTATTATCGTTTATGTTACATATATATTTTTTTAAATCTTGATCCACGTTATGTAAATTTTCACGACAGTTTATTTCTGATTTTGAAATGGACGTTCCTGTTTGCATGTTTGAAATCTCCATTTTACTTTGTTTACTCGATATTATCCCAGTTTTACATAATTTCTTTTTAAAATATGTACTTTTCTGTAATATCGTTTTAATATTTCCATTAAAATAACAAATAATTCGTAATACTATTCAAATATTATTAATTCCTCTTCCAATTCATACAAACCTGATGTGGGATATGAGACACATTAGCTATATTCCACTGCTTATAATTATTGACTTTATCAATGGGTAATTGAAAATATTTATTGTCCACTGATTCGAGGAAACTTTGTTGATAATTGGGTGTAGTAACTTCACAAGTATTATTCTTACACAAGAGATGGGGTGTATGAATCCACTTAAATTGTAAGTTTGACTGATACTTCAGTGATTCTTCTTCTATGTTAGTTTTTGATGGTAAAGTTTGTCTAACATCAATACAAGGTTCTATGCATGGAATATTATAATTTAACGTATCGTACACATAATTCACATTTCTTACATGACTGTGAATCATAGAAATTTCATTAGAAGGAAAACCTCGAAATACTTCAGGTACCGAAGGTACAAACTGTATAAATAGGAATAATTTATACATTAAAATCAAATATTGGAACTGATAAAAATATCAAATTATAGCGTAAATTAACTTTTACATTCTCATCCAGTTCAACATTTTGAGAAGATGAATTGACCAAACTGTTTTGATTTAGATTAATCTTCGACTTCTCAGTTGAAACTTCTTTATTAATTTTGTCTTCAGGAATAACAGTAATTCTTTAAGAAGTATATAAATGGTTTTACTCATTAATAATGTACAGAGGAATACTTTAATAAAAATCATACTTTTGATACGTGGTCATGCTATTAGCTGTTTTAATTATGCCAGTAATTTTACACATTATGTCTTTTATTGCTTCATTTGAAGCACCTTTTGGCAATGGCACCATAGAAATCATCTGTTGCTGAGTATTACTATCAAAATTCTCAGTTAAAACAAGAAGAGTTTGTAACGCACGTTCGTATGCAGCTACACCATCATCAGGATGATACATACTCAGTAATCTATTTATTGCACTAACAATACTTGTATTTTTTGAACCATGTTGCAAAACTGTCCTTGGTAATGGGAAGTTTTCAAATACAGAAGCAACATTTGCCATGATGTCCTTATTTTCCATAGCAACTACAATAGAAAATTAATTAAAGTCAATGTCTTTTGAAATACATGATCTTAAAATCATATAAAATGTTTCTTTTTATCTATACAAGTTCGGTATGAATTTGAATAAAAGATATTTAATATATTAAACAATTTCACAGAAGAAAACATTCAGTAAAGTTGATGACCGTATATTTGTATCGTAAATAGTTATTAAAATAATAAAATAGTACTACATTATAATTCTTAACAACGTATTTTAAATCTATTGTTACTTACTATCATTGGACTTCCTTATTTCCATTCTGATACGTTTTTTAATAAAGTGACAGCTTGTCTTATAAGCACGGATATATATTCGTAAATATAATTAATTTATAATTGTCAAATAATGAAAACAGCTGCTGTAATATATTATTGTCGACAAACGAATAACGCGTTTCTCGCAAGTTCGTTTGCAAGTCGATTGAAATCGGATTACAAGTTGGATCATGAAATCGTTCTGCTTTTATATTCAGTAGATAAGAAAAAATGTAACGTTTATTTCACTAATAAACATAAAAATTATGACTATAATAAAATAAAGAAATTTGAATGAAAATAAAGCAAAGAAAATTATTCAGTTATTAATTTTAACAACTAATAGTTCATTTACCAAATTATTATTTAAATTGTTGTATTGTTTAATATTAAAATATAACTCAATAAATTTTTATATATTTGGTATGAATGATAGTGTTTTAATTTAGTTGTTATAATATATGTTAAAGTACAATTGTATGAATAAGAAGGAAATTGTTTTTCTAAGTAGTATAAAGAAAGTATATTGGTTAATTATAAAACACAAGTGCACACCGTCTGTGTATGATGGATTATTTAAATGAGAGTATTAGTCCTATAGTAATAGTCTCAAAAGCTTTGCAAGTATTACTATCCGGCCACTGCTATAAAAGCAAGAGCAGAACACAGTTTAATAATTTGGTGCAAGATGTTACTACCGAAACGTCTCATATTTTTTTCATGTCTAATAGTTTTAACAGCTAGTGCAGCTATTAAAACTCCAAATGGAGCAGCATGGGCGAATTTCGCTTCCAAACCAGGTAATATAAAGTATATGATTTTCAAAATATATACGATCTATCGTTTTCAAATTTTTATACAAGTATATAATGTACATATATACTTATTCTATATAAAATTTATTTCTAGTTTACTCAAGAGCTATCGGGCCACCAATATCGGGAATGAACACCATTACAGTCCCATATATGCCAAAATCACCACTATTTCCAAAATTTGTTGATCCCAAGATGATGATTTCAAAGAAGACAGATTTATTGTCTAATTTATTCGGAGGTTTGGGGCCTGCGTATCCTATGGGTTTCAAACCATTTATGCCATACACTGCAAGTGGATCAACTCTGTACAGTGCCGCAGACGAAGCACAGTTATTAGACAGTTTAAGCAAAAGTAACATGGAAGATAATAGCATTTCGTACAAGCGTGGAATTTTTGGACCTTTCAGTTCTAAACCTTTTGGTCCTATGAGTCCTAAGTTTGGACCAATGGGTCCTATGTCTCAGTTCTCAGACTTCAGTACCGTGCCCGACTATAGTATGAAAGGTGATTTTTCCCGGAAGAGAAGAAGTACGGACGAATCTTCTTTAACAAAGCTTCGATCGATTATGGATGGAGGCAAACCAGAGACAAAGGATTTGGGACCTCCGCCTCCTTATCCTACACTTGCTCCGATTTCTGAAGAATCAGAAGATGAAGTTAATTTATTGCTCCAAAAAATGGGAACTGCTACCGCACCAAAACAATATTTGCCAGGGATGTTCTCACCATTTGGACCGATGGTAGATCCATCTATGTTCATAGCAAAAAAATCTGCTTTTTTGGATACCTTGTTTAAAAATCTTGCTACCAGTACTCCGTCACCGATATCGACAGAAGCTTCAACAACTAAAAGTACCATTGTATCACCTGACTTTTGGTTTCCATCGTCAATGATTCCCAGTCCGGGCGAGTATAGTGGAAAGGTAAACGATTTTTTGGACAAATTATTTGAAAGTTTGAAACTTAACAAGACTATGATCACGAGCGAAAGCGAAAGTACTAAAAGTGATCTGGCGAGATCTACCGAGTCTGACGAAGGTGCTACGGAAGCAAAAATTGTAAGATCCGTTGACGATTTATCATCGATCAACGCCGCCAAAGACACGATTGTTAATAGTATATTGTCTGAACTGGGTGACTTGAAGAGTAATATGGTTACAACGATGAATGATTTAGTTGCGTACGAAAAGTCTGCGTCGGCGATGTCGCCGAAAAAGTCTTTCAAACCTTTTGCACCAGGTATGTGGCCAAAACCGACCGTCGATGGAACGCTTCCTTTTCAACAAAAAATGGCAATTCTGAGTCAAGTGTTCGATATGCTGTCGGAGTTGCAGAAAAATATTACTCTGGCGGTCCAGAGTGCAATAAAAGCTAAAATGGCATCTGCTATTACTTCTAAAGGAACGATGAATGCTAATTATCCATTAACGAGTAACGATTTTCTTTCTACTACTGGTAGTATGCCCATAGATATGAATTTTCTGGATGCTATTAAAAGCAAATTGGGTACACTCGACTATGATACGCCAGTTTCTTATGGATTGAGCCCCAATAAATTTGGACCAAAGATGGCTCGAACATTAGGAAAGTCTCCAGCATCATTTTGGGTGTCTTATCCTGCAGACGCGACTACCGCGGGAAAACGACAAGTTGACAGTGACTCCGAGCCACTGATGAACGAAGAAAGCAATTCTGGCCAAAAACAAGAAACGCGCGGTGTTAAGATGCAAATGCATCAGGGATATCAGAGTCTACCAGCTGGTTCTATAGAGTCCGTACAGGCGGGAGGAGGTTCTACGCCTGAACACCAAGGCGGAGGAATTAAGTTATTTGTAAGTTGTTAGATTTAGAAAAAGATATAAACTAAAACTGTTTTAATGCACATCTAGCATAAAATATATGTATATTTATATCATTATAGAACAAATGAAGAAATAAGTGGTCTTATACAACATGATAGCTTCATTTGTTTTCAGATACAAATGCCTGTACTGCCTAATGTGCAAGTGCCAGGTTTAAAAAATAGTAATTACGAAAGCTAGGTACGTGTGATTTGTGTACTATGAATATCGGAACACGTTCGTTTGTCACAGGATACCAACGATTATGAGGCCATGAACAAATGGGCAGACTGGATGCAATATTGGAGAAACGACTACCAAGGACACAGGCATCACAATCATCATTAGGTTATTGACTCAGCAGGAATACTTCCATCGCTTGTAATTACAAACTTTTGTTTTTAAACTGATCACATTCGTATACGATACGTGAAGTGTACGCTTGATAATTTCTTTCAATAAAGTGTGTTTTGCAAAATACGTAGATAGAACAGAATCACGCGTGTCAACGAATGTTGCTATTTTATAATATATAAGAAGTAAGATACCTGAAAGATATATAATATGTCTTTTTATTAATTTTTTCTATTATTATTTTCTACTTATGATACATGCTATAATACAGTTCCCTATGCGATAAACGATTGAGAAACGTACATTACGACATCTATTCATCTGAATTTACTTAACGATAACAAACGTAAAACGGTAAAATTGATACGTACATCAGTCAAGCTGACACCAGCGCACATGGACGCAATCCTGCATCAAGTGCGTTGCTTTGTTTCTCTGTAATTAGCAATGCATTGCACGCAGGGTAGCGTTAGTGTGTTAGGAAGCACCAGAACTAACATTACAGCTTGGTCTTTGACGAAACGAACAGAAATGTTTCATCTTTGTCCATTAAAATCTTCGGTATAATTTTCGAAAGTAAATTATGTTTAACTGTCTTTTATATAAAGTCATATAAAATTCTCGAAACGTTGGCAGTATCGGTAAGTGTTGCGACGTTGAATACCTATATGTCTTCCTTTAATAAAAAAGTTTTTTCTAACGTTACGGATAATGATCCATCACACACACCATCCTTGCACGTTAAAGTTACTTTTTAAAACTTTGGTACTTTACTAGTAATTGTATTGTACACCACCAAAATTAGATCACTATCATCTGCCTTTTGTCACTCTGGCTATAAGATGTTCCATTTGTTGATCGATTCTGAATACCATATAAAAGGACGCCAGTACACTGCTTAATGTTACTAACAGTTCTAAGCCCTCGAATATCAATTTTGGCGCGAAGATCTTCCAAACCATTAAATGCCGACAATGAATCGTCGCGGCAAGCATGCTGCCAAAAGTCTATAACGTACATTAAGTTATAAAAACATTTTAATTCAAATTCATTTTAAACTTTTGAATATTTTTTTAGTGTTATTTTCGGTGTTTGTTATTTTATACTTCTCGAAATACTGATTATTCAGAAATATCAAAAAGTGATGATGTAACTTACTCGGATCCCGTGAAGAAGCGTATATTTTCCGGCGACTGAGAAAATAGCAGTA
The DNA here is from genome assembly GCF_051014445.1 of Colletes latitarsis. Classification (NCBI taxonomy): domain Eukaryota; kingdom Metazoa; phylum Arthropoda; class Insecta; order Hymenoptera; family Colletidae; genus Colletes; species Colletes latitarsis. The sequence goes on from NC_135139.1 coordinate 26,359,896, forward strand.
TGAAACACAGAATCCTGTTCAAACAGAAGCAGTTCTCCTCTTTTCATGTCATCTTCTAAAAATTTCACTTTAACTAACTTTGGAAATACAAGGTACATAGTAAATGGTACTATCACCAATAATGGTAAAGTTGCGCCTAATATAATGTGCGACCCAAATGTGTTTATTCCTGTAAATAATTAACATTGGTTATTGATTTCCGCGTAATTTGAGCAGAATAAACACAATGTATTGCAACAGGGAAGAAAGATCAGACCAGGGTACATATAAAATATACAAGCGGAGGCATAATCGCGTATATATGAATCCATATAATTCAAGGACTGATTGTATAGTTGAGCATATACCTATTAAGATAGCTGGTAGTAAATTTCCATAGAAATGTCCACCTGTCCCTACAAAAGCAGCATCCCAATGAATGGTAGGAAAAGTTGGTTGATGACCAGTTCCATAGAAGAAATATTCAGATATCAAGAACCAACATACAAGGGCAGGAGTGGACACTTCTACAAGCTCGGCTATTTTTAACATAATAATATTAGAAATGTATTATACTGTATAATATAAATTATACGTTATTTATACATCAACTATATATATAAAAATTACTTACATATACTATTAGCATTCTTATATCTCTCTATTGCAGATAGGCCCAAAACAGAGGCACAAGATATAAACATCAAGAAATTGCTAGGCGATAAAATATCTCCTAATAATAAAGAATATAACAGCATAAGAAATACGCTCAATGAGATAAATGCAGCGCTATAGGCAGTGCCCAAGCCATAAACAACTGGTGTTTCATCTACATCTATTCTTTTACGATAAATCGACTCCTTTATTTTCTCGAACAATCGGGGTACTATATTCTCATCATGGTATATATTAATTGATTCTTTCTTTTTCGGCAGTAGAAATATACTGAGCGGACGATAGTAAAGAACAAAGATTGCAAACAAACATAACGCGTACACTATGTTTGGCAACGTACTCACTTGCCAAGACAATGCAAATTTTACTTTGACGAATTTGGGTAACCGTTGAAGGACCCAATAACAACCCATGCAAACACCGATTACGACAGGACAATACTGTCCTACCAGAACGCCAGGAGAGAAGCCAGAAAGGTTTCCACAATTTTGCAGCCACAGTCTTACTATCGTGATGTATAACGCGAGTAGGATTAAGGTAACAGCAAGTAAAATACGTTCTAAATTATTCGACGATATAGAACCTGCTTTGCCGGTTATGAAGACAGAACACACGCGTTGTTGGTGTTCCTCTCGACAACGCCAGAAGTAATGGGACAGTCTTATGGAAATGCATACTATTAAACCAATGACTACTATAACAGTCTTTAAATTTGATTTTGCTTGCGATTTCAAAAACGGCTTTGTTTTTCTTTCCAAATTCTCATTAGATTTATCTCTTTTTAAATAAAATACGAGTAGCCAAAGAAGTGTAACGAGTAGAAAGGATAGAACATTATCCTCTTCAACAATGTAACTGTTAGAAAAAAGACTACATACTGTTAGAAGAAGTATCACTCTAGCAACATAAATCAATTTCTTAATTTTGCGATAATCGTACCAACTCATTGAAATTACATCCCAATTCTTAGCAATTAATGTTATTAATAATACTATAGATACCGCACCAGTGGCAAAGAATGTAGTATTTTTTAATTCTTCTAAAATATCGAGGAAGAATAAAAAAAAGATTATTACGGCAGTGATTAAATTTGCTAGAATAGAACATTGTAAAAATGACGATTGAAATATCTTCGACATACGGCTTTCTGGAATGCCTGTAATAAATAGGTAATAGAAAAATAATGTGCAGAACATTAAAAGTAGGCCTTTCGACATAAGGCTGGAATCAAATTGAACCCAGACTTCAGAACACATATCTTTAAGTAGTTTAAAGTAACTGTGACTATTTTGAATAAATAATTCAAATTCTTCGATAGTATTTACATGTTTTATCTGTTCCGATAGATGATTATAAACGTTTTCTAAATTTTCAAGCTGGTCTTTAGGAAACAGATAGCTATCCATAGAATATATATCTATGTATTTCTTTGTCTGTACAATATTCCTCCATACAGAATGTAACGAATACCATAAATCTTCCTCTGATTTTTCATTTTTCATCGATCTTGGTAGCGAATCAACTATAACAGATCCTAAGTTAGAGAAAGGTATAGGTGTGCCAAGAATCGATGCCAATGTAGGAACAAGATCAATTTGATTCACAGTATTGTGATTTGAATCATATTTAAGTAGTGGTAACATAGAATAAACAAACATAGCAGCTTCAATTTCATTCAAACTATCACCACCATGATCCCCGCTCTCTGTCATGCCATGATCACCCACAATGAAAAATACTGTATCTTCTTCTAAAGATTCAATAATTTCTTTTATCAATGTGTTTGTGTCATTTAATTTTCTAGCCATTTCTGGATGGTTAGCACCATGCTTATGTCCACAATGGTCTATACCAAGAACATGTGCTATAAGTAGGGACCAATCTTTCTTTTTCATTTCAAAGAATATGCGGTATCTAACATCTTTATCGACACTATCAAGATCCCAAACATTGAAGGATGGCGATGGAAATTGTCGCTTGAATTTTCCAGGGAATAAATTAGTCCAAGTATCATCACCCATGAAAACAATACCTTTAGCAACGTTCTGATCGATAATGTTATCTTCGTCTATGCTTTCAATAGCAAAGTTAGATCCAATGTCAATGAAAGTAGGCAGAGATCCGGTCGTAAAACCTTTTAGTCTTTGCATGGTAGTTGTTGGTGGATCTGCTATGAATTTGTACAAACGCGAATTCAGAGGTTGACTTTGTAGCAATTCGTGAATTATTGGCAGTTTATTGCGGTAATACAATGGGGCGGAACTATTGTCATTGTACCAGTGTGCAAAATCGTATTTTAAGGCGTCAACAACTAACAACACAACACGTGTTTTTCTTTCGAGGCAAGTAGTCGCAGCGACTTTTGGATCTTGAAGAAGGTCTTGGACGTTGCAGCCACCAGGATTTGTACAATACTTGCATTCTGCACGTTCCGGTCTGGAAACACGAGTAAGTAGGAAACCGCTTGTAAAAACAAGCACGCCAACTGCCATCAAATATGATATCCATCCTTGAAATATTAGATAGTTCCATAGTTTGCTCATTTTTCTCGATGAGCTATTATTCTTTCACGTTGATCAAAAGGAAGGTAATGTTAAAGAAACTTCGAAATAATTTTAACCTATCCTTTAACGTGAATTTGTTCTTCACCATTGTCACATTGTTGTAAACACAATTCAGTTATTTGTTTAACGATGGTTTTCGAGGATAAACTATTAGGAGTATAAAACAATTAACCAATTATTCATTGTTTCACGAAAAGTGTATATAATATAACTTTAAATAGGTTGGAAAAATGTAAAGACATAGTCTCGTCTTTATTCGATATGGCGCTAAATTTTAAGTGCGTACAGTGTCGCCACGTGATCAAGCATATTGCTTCATTATTCTCGTATCACTTTCTATGTTAACGGTTCACATTGAAATTCAAATTTAGCACTCTTATTGTTTGGAATTAAGATTAATTATATTGGAAGAATTTAATTATTTCGAAAATACAAGCTTTGCGAGATATCGGAGTTTCCCCCACTTTCCCGCCCAATTCGCGACCGTTACTGGACCCAGCGAGTAATATACTGTGTAAATTAACGTAACAAGACGTGTCCAGACCTGTCGGTGTTTCGCTACCAACGAAATACAGTAATGCTCATACGTATAAATGACCAAACTCAAGACCGGCCTGGTTAGTTTTCAGAATTCAACGGAAATAAGGCAAAAGGATAAGTGCAAGTGAGATACAATAGCTGGCACCCGAAATCATATACATAAGTAACTCTCGGCATACTTAGTTTTGTTTCTCACCGTGAACGGCGTTGAATTCTTATTCCATATTAAATTAATAACGTTAAAATGGCAAGGAGGTTTCATCAAATACGCGCACCTGCATTTCTATTAAAAATAAGTTGCAACTATTTGTACCCAGAGTTTCCACATTACATCTTATGTGCAACTGTGTATCAAAAATAGAATACATCGATACCAATGCAAGGAAGTATATGTTAATTTAAAAATATTTTGATACTTTCCTGTTAACGTACTACCACAGATCAGGTATACGAGTAGACCTTTCACCCAATGTATTTTTTCGGCCCATTTTTCTGGGGCTCTAGAGCCCCCATTACCATTTTCGTGTCACTCGCAACATTACCAATAGATTTAGAAATGAATTTCAATCTTTTCCCCATAGTCAACTCGCATGTATTTAGGCACACGTTACAACTGCTGTCCATCAACACTAATTCAATGAATAGTTTCTCAACTGACCACCATCCATGAGAAGAGGACGTTAAAATCATCTCCGAACTTTTTGCTCGGTATGGCAATTGTTCGAACTGATGTACAAAAAGACACGTATTAACAAAAATTAACAAATAGAAAATGTGTAAAACTACAGATACGGAAGTTATACATATGTGTCTTGATAAATCTAAAAATTGATTAGACAGCAGACCGCTGCCCAGAGTAAGCTTCTCCCGCCATTTACGCATCCAGTTTACAGCCATGTGTACGTGAGCTTAGGTGCTTTGGACAGCTTCGGAAATTCAAGAAAGAAGGCGAATGTGAGTCTTTCTTGCTTTCGAAACAGCTGAAATCCGGTTTATGTCAACCTGCATACGATTTTCAGTCTCAACTGCCCAGATCTTTTTACTTTCCGACCCATGTATAGCTATTACACATAAACGAGGTAAAGAATAGACCTATCGTTAGTGGGATGAACACTATCGCTGTACCACGAGTGTCTTATAACATGAGATATACTCTTCTAAAGTGGAATAAAATGTTAAAAAGATCATGCATCAAATTGTAAGGGGATCCTCGTAAGAAGGCTTTAATCTTCGTAATGGTTTTAATGGGTCGATTAATGGCTAGCTTACGGTCACTGGTGGTCAGCAGTGAGGTTAACATCAAGGTCAGTGGTCCAGTGAAAATCCAGAAATGGTCAAGAGGTGGGACCAATCGAAATAATGTTGTTCTCTTGACCAAGCGGTTCTCCACTCTTCACGTTGACACTGTCTCCCCACTCTTCGACTTCCCCACTCGAAGACTACCGCTGGAGAAATTCTTCAGTACCCCTGGAGCATCCAGGGGAACCGGGTCTCGCGGGCCAAAGTCAGGCCATTCGTGGATCGCTGACCACTGGAGGGACCAGGAGTGACCAGGACTGACCAGGACTGACCAGGACTGACCAGGACTGACCAGAGCTGACCAGAACTGACCACTACTGACCAGTGCTGACCAGTGGAGATTCGATGACTGACCACTACTGACCACTACTGACCAGTGCCGGACCGTGATGACCAACGGTAAGAACTGTTCAAAAATTCTCTCCCCTCTTCTATTCTGTCGTTTGATACCAATTTCGCTTCAATGAACTGATTTTGCTATAATTTGAATATTTTCTTATTTTACAGTTGGCCCAGTGGTAACTCTCCTATGTGGTAACTATCCTATCCTACTGACAACAAGTAGTAAGTCTACTCCACCTCTTTATATCTCATTATTTTCATTTGTTTATTTATCTATCTGATTTTATTTGGTTATTATGAATGTTCCTTTTCTATGGTTCTACTTTTACATATACTATGTTTGTTTCTATCAATTGCATGAATTTCTATTTTTACGTTCTTGCTCGAATTCTCGTAATGATCTGCGGAGGAACTTTGTTTGATTCTTCCATTTCGTTTGATTGTTTGGGATTAATTAAACTTGGTGTCTCAATCCAAGTTTCTTTCATTATTATATTTATTACTTCGATTTTTCCATTTCGTTTGATTGTTTGGGGTTGATTCAATTTGGGGTCTCGATCCAAGTTTCTTTCATTATTGCGAATGTTCATTTTGATATGTATAACATGGTGTCGATGCATATACCATATTTGTTTCGATGACACTGATTAATATAAGATTTTTATTTTTATGTTTCAGCTTAAATTTCCTTCCATATCTCACTAATATAAATATTAGTTCTGATTTCAGTTTAAATTTAGATTATTCGCAGGGACATCGAGGGAGTACGCCACATCCGCCGAGGGACATTTAATTCTAAGTCGGTTAGATTTAAGCTTCGTCGCGAATCTTAAAATTAACGTCGAAGATTTCTTTATATCATATCTGCGCGCTGTACCAAGCAATTATTGATCAAGTAGCTTCTCTCTCGCTCGTTCCCTCGTTCGTAGCTTCGGTCACCGCTGTTTCATCGATTGAAACATGTGATCGGCCGTGTATCTGGTCCGAAAGATCTAATCGCCTTCCCTTGGTAAGCTTGATTGAGGGAAAACGGCACTTCGCTGGAAGGTGTGGAGTTTCCGTATTCTGCGGAAACGCATACCTTCCAGCGGAAGTCGACCCCGTTTCAGGTACTCTCTCTTTTGTCAGACAACCTAAGTCGGGTCCTTCGGGCTCCCGGCGGGTTGCGTTGGAGAAATGGAGACCTCGACTCGGGGTTGCAGTTCTCTGTTTTCTTGTTGAGATCGAGTTAGCAAGGGCAGTAGGTTCGATCCTCGGATCCGCTGCACGGTTCAGCATCGCGTCGCGTCGAGTCGCGTATCCCACGATTTAGCTTCATCCCTCTTTTTAACCATATAATTGCTTGGTACAACATCCAAGGAACTTTGTTTCCTTCTATCGTCCGAATTTTAGATTCAACTTGACTAGACTTGAGCTTCGACGTTAATTTTAAGTCTCTAGTGTATCTGCGTATGCCAAGTAATTATTTAACAAGTAGCTTCTCTCGACTCGTTCTCTCGTTTCTTGCTTCGGTCACCACTGTTTCGCGGAACGAAACATGTGATCGACCGTCCAGTTTGTCCGAAAGATCTAGTCGCCTGCCAATGATAGATCGATTTCTAGAAATAGAAATCAATCTACCAAGGGTAGTGTTGATTCGATCCGAAGATCTGCTGCACGGTTCAGCATCGCGTCGCGTCGCGTCACCCACGATCTAGCTTCGTCCCTCTTTTAAACAAAATAATTACTTGGCATGACTAATCTAGTTTCTAAGGATGTAAAAGGGAGATCGATGGAACTTGGATTCCATCTATCTCCCTTCGGGTCTCCACTCGCAGCAACCTCCTCGTGGTGAGACCTGGGTAATATTGTTTAGCGTTTAATTAATAATCGTATCACTCTTAGCTGGGTAATGCAATTATTAATTAAAAAGTAAATAATATTAGCAAATTGGCTGCGATCCGCTTTGCATAGGTCATCATAAATATAGAGATTCTTCGCTAGGTTAGTTTTGATTCTCATTGATTCATCAAAGATTCCAAAGTATTGCCAAAGACGAGGTATACGAGTAGATCTTTCTCCCAATGTACCAATAGATTCAGAAATGAATTTTAATTCCTTCCATAGTCAACTCATAATGCATTTACGCAAACAGCTGTTTGCCTATCAATATTAATTCAGTGAATAGTTTCTCAACTGATCGCCATCCATGAGAAGAGGACGTTAAAATCACCTCCGAATTTACAGGTCGGTATGGTAGTCAGATTGAGCCGCGAAAGCCCATAAGGTGAAATGTCTACTCGCATACCTCGTCTGTGATATAACTTCCGGGTCATAAGCGAATTCGAATCACGCGCCGATGTATTCCACTAGTGCCACATGGCAGTAGTGATGCACGTGGCAGCATGCTGCACTACGTACGAGCGGTTCATTCTGATCATCTGTTGTAAAGGTTAAGTTGAGTTATCACGTGACACTGAATCATGATTTTTTACTGTCACGACACGGGATGTCATGACTTTTGTTGTGAAAACTAAATTGACATTCTCATGACATGAAATATCTAGTTAAGACGAACCTTTAATCTAATATAGTGATGCTAGATGGGAAGATCTTTTATGGCATTTCTTCCATACATGGGAATAGTAGTAGAAAAATTCCTCTTTCAAGGTCTCGCATTTGACAGATGCGTAGTCGTAGTGCGCATGTACTGTTGTAGTATCCATTTTGTTGCTTTTATTGTAAACAATGTCATGAGAAGCCACGTAGTCCTATTCTGCTTCGGTTGCAACAGCCGGCATTAACTTGTGTGGTTTGATGTGTGTATACATCGTAATATTTACATAAACGTACAAGTTCTTCGTGACGTATTGACAGATAATTTGTTTCACGCGTTAAATATTCAATTGTATCGCACGAGTAGTGCTTTTTGTAGGAGAATCCAAACTATGAAAAATCGTTTATGTTTGGAAGCAACTAAAGTCATTAGTAGAGATTAATAAAATATAAAAGAGCATATAGTTAATGAAATTGTGAGTGTCTGAACTTGTAAGCTTAATTGATTGAGTTTGCAGGCATGTAAGAGGGAAACTGAACAAATATCACTTTTTGTATTAAGCAAACTTTCCAAGACTTTTGTTCTATGACACCACTTGTGTCCATATAAAGAAGTATTAAAGGAATCCTACGTAGAGCAGGACAATTCAGGTAATTTAATTTGCTTGCTTCCATGAAAGTGAGTTTTAGCGTTTCATTAGTTATTACACAAATGCAGTATCAATATTTTTCATAATAAGCCAGACAATGCATGCTCATGCAATATTATGCAACGTGATATGCATTCCATAATGTGCTTTTGCGTTCTCTTATAGAGATTCAGGAATATCTGGAATACTTTAATTTAGCTATCACAGATACATATATTTGCCTCTTAATAAACAGAAGATATTTGGTTTTAATTTATTTAAAAAGTTAGATCGCGAAATTTAGAGATTGAGCATTTTATAAAAAAGATATATTTGAACGAGTACTGAAATGCGTTTCTTTATTAAAAGGTTGGAAATATATCATAGACAAAATACTTTTCAAAGTTTCAAAGTTCTTTACAAATGAATCGAGCGAAAAAAGTTTTACTCGTTGCCTCGTAATCGTATACGTCGATAAACGGAAATGCTGTGCAGCTTATTGCATCGATAAAAATAGTCGTGCACGTCGTGTTCATCTACGATCGCTTATAAAATTACGGAAATTATAATTACATAACGCGTAGCAACGAATCGATGGCGCGCGATAATACATTTTCGTCGAAAATTCTTAAAATTGTAGTATTTATACCGTGGTGTAAAATATTTCGAAAAAATTAGTTCGTATCGAAGGAATTAATTTTTTGTTGATTCGTGGCGTTGAAAGTATCTTATCTGCTGTATGCAAGCACCGCGAAGGATTAAATCTTAGGATCGGAGTTCTGTCAGTTGCGAGAAGTAGATTGCCAAGAGAGGGTGCTGCGGAATACCAAGCGTTAGAAGTTTCGATAAAATAATGGGATTAAAGAAACGCTGGGAGAATTAGTGCAAACGAGCAACGATTTTTATTTCACCCTCGAAAGACGCCCGCGTTTGTTCGATCTCGCGGAACGTTTAGCAACAAATTTCATCTCGACGATTATCGCGACGGTCGACGAAAGCTTTCGATCGTTTAGGACAGCACGAACGACACGGCTGGTTCGCTATCTTCCGCAACAAGCGCGATTGCACTAACGGCGTTGACCTCGTTCGCGATTCTCATCGGCAGTCGTCGTTCGCCGCGTCGTCCATTTCTGCAGTGAATTTGTTCTCGTCACGACGAATTTCACATTGGACAGAATCGCTCGTGCGTCCGCGACGGGGGAAATCGAATCGCAAGAAAATTGAATTTCTGGCGGCGCAATATCCATCCGCGGCGGCGCGTACCCACGGTCAAAGAGATCAAATTTCCCGCGCGAAACAAACGGTTTCACGAAACAAAGGGGAGGCTCGAATCAATTTGACCGCGAGCTTTTTTTTTTTTAGTTTTCGCGCGAATTCGTTATAAGCATGCCGCATAGCTCGGGCACGAAGGGCGACGTGAAACCGGAAGACCAGGTTCCCGTTCTGCGTCCCGACGAGAAGACTCGAGAGAGACTGGACAACCTGGCCAGCCACTTCGCGAGGAAATACGATAGCCAGCCTTCGTTCTTCGTCAAAGTCCCGGGAAGGTATAATTCACTTTTCATTTCGTCGTGCTTGGTCCATTCGTCGACACGCTATTCGCAAACGGCTACAGAAATATTAATTTTATTTAATAGAGAATATTAAAATAATTTTAATTAACCATGACATCGTAATAAACGTATCGTCCTTCCGCGAGAAGAAGGCACAGCGTGTTTCCATCCCACTCTTGCTGCAATCCGCTGATTGGCTGTCACCGATCTTCGTCACCGTTTTCGACCAATGCGAGTCAGCGGACTGCAACAGGAGTGAGGATGCAAGCACGCTGTGTCTTATTCTCGTGGAAGAAAGGTACGTCGGAAAGTAAGTATCTTGTTTCTCGCTTAACGATAAAATTTTACCGCAAGATTAAACAAATTTTATCAACCTCGCCCACTGTTTATGGTTCTTTATCTCGAGCGTCTGACGGCCGTGTAATTAAAAATTCCACTGAAAGAGCTTCGAAGCTAATGTGGCAACCGTTAATGCAAGCTGCAAACTTTTACATCTTTCATTTTGTCGTTACGAGAGAATTATCGATGGATCGACGAGGTTCTCTCGATGAACATTAGTCAATAGCACAACCTTGTTTGAGTTATTTTTAATTATACGGGCTGGATGTATGCAAAACTTACCGGTAGAAACATAAATTGTTTGAGATACGATAGTGCAATGTACTCGAGCATGGGTAGACGAAAAATAATGATAAGAATGATAGGTAAAACGTAAGATTATACGTTTAGAAAACTTTCTATGACATTGATGTACGCGTTTCGTATACTGTATTCGGTTGTAAATACGTCGCGATGAATCGAAGACCTTTTTATTAGCATCTTGTTTATTTCAGTATTTACTTGTACATCTGTTGACGATTCCAATTCTCCCAAGAGTAATTGAGTTTGTTCTGTTCGTCCGTTCGCAGAGTTAATTTAATTGGCGAGCACATTGATTATTGCGGGTATGCCGTTTGCCCGATGGCCATCGAACAGGACATGCTCGTTGCTGTGGCTCCCTCGAAAGACAAGGAGATTCGTCTTACCAACGTGGACGCGAAATACAAAGATTTCCGGTGCAACTTGAACGCCGTGAGGTTAGTAAAGAGCTTGGATGGTCCTTTGATCGTGCCACCTATAAACACCAAGTATTTTACGTTTTGTTCTTTTATCGTATCGTCCCGTGCAATTTGTTGTTTTTACTAGTTTGCTAGACCCTTGGAACGCTTTGCAGAACGGTCCACCGATTTCCTTCGCGAAGGAACGCAACTCGCCGAAGTCTACGGCGAAATGCAATTTATTTCCTCCGCCTAACATGTCGTGAGATTCAATTACCAAGGACAAACTTGATTACTGTGTCTAGAGTTTTCGGAGGTTGCAACTAATTGGGACACTGTGCTAGACACTGTCTACTTCCGGAAACTCGATCTAGGTCGGGTTGCAAATTTACCGCGCTTTGTCATGAGACTTTTACTTACCGTGGACAACCTTAACAGCACTGTCACGGCTAGAGTATATCGTATCTACGCGGTTTATTTCAAAATTGAACCACATAATTGTGGTATATTGATTCGCCAAATTCGATCGTGGGCAATTATTTTTCTAACGATTTTGTTAAACGATCGGAAACGTACTGTGAAGTTATTATTTTTACGCATCGAAAGGTAAGAAGTTTGTTCAACTAATGTTAATACTCTCAGTTTCAATAACTCTAATTAAACAAAGTACGTATACAACTTTATTTTCCCGATTTATTTTGTTCTTTGTCTCGTTGGTTCTTATGCGAGAAACATTCATGTAAGAATTGTTTTTTAGATTATTTGAATCAGTCACGAAAGGATATTTGGATCAGAGTGGATGTAAACAGAGTTATTTTATAGCGTGGATTTAATAGGAACTTGTATTTTATTTGTAGATGCCTAACCTTTGTAAAAGCAAGGGATCGTACGAGAAATAAATGAAGGAAGTAGGAACGGGAATAGAAGAAGGAGCACGAATTAGAAATATGTCATTTCTAGGAAAGAAGATGATCAAGCAATTCAGGAAGTAGTCGAACGTCTGGTTTGCTTAAAAGCTAGAAGGTTTGGATATGGTTCTACCAATTTCTGAACAGCGATATTCCTAGATCGTAAGAAAGATAATATATCTAGCGATTTTAACAGGGAACTTAAGATGGCTCCACGAACCGTCAGAAGCAATCAAGCGCGTGTAAACCGGAAGGATCCTCAAGATTTCGATCAGAAGACTACCTAGACTTGCTAGTTATGAAAAATATATGTAAGTATGCGACGAATATATTTTTGTATTATTAAATAAATATTGCTACTTTATTTAAGCCTGTAATTTTGTACTTGATTCAAACAACCCCCGTTCGACTCAAATAATCTTATCGTAGGATTATTTTGGTCATTTCCTCCATTAGATAACAATAATATTTCTATCGTACATTTCGATATCGAGTTTCAAGAGATTGGACTCCAACTAAATTTTATTAAACTAAATGATACGCTAAGAATGAAAATAGTAAATGTAAAGAAGACGTATTTGAAAGAAGAAACCATTTTTTTTTTTTTTATTTACAAGGTGTTCGGCCACCCCTGGGAAAAAATTTAATGGGGGATTCTAGAGGCCAAAATAAGACGAAAATCAAGAATACCAATTTCTTGATGGAGGCTTCGTTAACAAGTTATTAACAATTAAATTAAAAAATTTCAAATCGTCCTGGAAAAATTATTTTCGGTTGCAGGGGTTAATTACAATCATTTTTGGTGAAATGACATACCCTCGAAATCCTACGCATTCTCAAGAAAAAAATTCAGAACAAGCAGAACTTCAAACGTTAATAACTTTTTAACAAAGCCTCCATCAAGAAATTGGTATTCTTGATTTTCGTCTTATTTTGGCCTCTAGAATCTCCCATTAAAATTTTTCCCTGGGGTGGCCGAATACCCTGTATACTTCTTACTTCTGGAGTTTTGATCCACCAGGGGGTAGATTTTGTCTTGTTTCCGTTCTATAATACTTGTTTTTTGTATCGTAATTGAGGGGAGGTACTTTTTTTTTAATTGTAGCATACAGTGGCGATGGCAGGTTTGAGTACCCAGCATTGTTGACTAGGCGATGCCTGTTTTTGCTGATCGATCGAAATGTGCATTCGTTCGAAATAAGTCCGAAGTTAATGCAAAATTCCTGTACATCGCGTCAGAATGCAATTTCACCGGGGAGAAATTTCTGACCGGTGTATTTCTCGCCGGGGAGGACAAAAATAAATGGCATTCGGCACGGCGTGGAACTAATTTCCCGGAAAACCGCCGTGGATGCTCCTGAACGCTCGCGTCGGGATTAAAGAAAGTCCACGATAAAATGAAAGGTGAAACGATAAAGCTGGACGGCCGTGTAATTACATTAGTTGCTTCGGTGTTTAGCAGCTGTCGGTTGGAAATGCTCGACTGCGAAGAATTCCCGAGGATGCGACCGGGCAGTCGTGGAATTTGTTCGATGAAATTGCAGCATGAATTATTACGCGACAAAAGTCGGTAGAATTGGCTCGACGGAGAATTATTTGGAAACGACACGAACATTTCGAAAACGGAACGTTTTCTCAGCTGTTTATTGGATATAAGAGCAACAACCGAGGAAACGTGACTAGCCTGTTGCTCTAATAAATTTGTCTTGCGGATCTATCGTCTGATAATTCGTTTGAGAAAAAGAAGATACAGTTCTGGTTACGTTGACGCTGCATTTAACCCCTTAACGCTCTACCCGAGTGTGACTGCTTTGAAAAACGATATTTGTTTAATGTAACAGTTTAAGGGATAACGATATATGCTTTTTGTGATAAAAAAAACCGCATTTCTATATAGCTCCAAAAAAGAAAATTGATCACTCTTAGTTAAGCTGAGAAATATGAGCGTTAAGGAGTTAAATAGGTTTACGACCAAGTCCTTTCGCGTGGTTTATTCCAAAGTTTGTTTGTGCAAATCGAATCGTATAAATATAGATAATGTCTAACTTTGATTGTTTGGAAACGAATCACGCGTTTTGGAATTCTCAAGTGTTTGCGATCGCGTATCTAATCTCGGTGGATCGTTGCGTTTGTTTGGAGAAAAATCATCATCTTTTTCATTTGTGTTTCAGCTATCGCGCAATCTCTATTTATCGATTCCGAAAGAGCGTACTTTAATTTACGATAAGATCGTGGTCCGTAAACAACCGAAAGGAAATATTTGAGAAACATAACAAACCGCATCGGAGCCGTTGTACATGGCCAGAACACCAGCTTATGGTCCTAATCCTACCCACTTTCGAGGAAAAAATTCAATACTGGCGAAACTTTAAACGTTAATAACTTTTTAACGAAGCCTCCATCAACAAATTAGTATTCTTGATTTTCGTCTTATTTTGGCCTCTAAAATCTCCCATTAAAATTTTTCGAACATGCCGTTCGAAAGTAACGTCGTGGAATTCGAATTTAATAAATCGTAGAGGAACGGAAGCTGTCATAACATGTTGCGTCGATTTTAATTAATCTTTTTCCCGTCGTGCAGCCGTGAAAGAATAAATTTGCGAAAGAATAATTCTCTACTTGTAATAACCCCACGGTGCTCTCTCCGGCGAATCGAAAAAACGAAGTTCGTCGCGATGCAAATGGAAATAGCATAATACGAGGAGGCAGCGCAATTCGCTGTCCTTACTGTGTACGTTTCATTGTTCTTTATAACTTGGGTCTGGGTTTTTACGCGGCGAACGTATACGCGAAACGTCCCAGAAACACGGTAGCAAAAGTAAAGAAATAAAATCCTTACGAAGGTAACCAAAAGACGTATAAAATCGTTAATGGGAAAGTATTACGCGAAGAAACGGATATAGATTGATCGAGGCACGCGACAATTTGTAACTTTCACGTTAAATAATATTCAGTTCGTTAATAACGTATTAGCGTTAAATGTTTGCGTGCGACGTGATCTAATATTATTTTACAATTACAACTATTAACGTTTACGAGAGGCAGAGCCGTTTGTTAAATCATGTATAATTTTCGATCGATCGCAAAGTGTCTCCTCCAACAAAACGTCCGATTCTGTAATGCGTTTTGCGCGGAATATGAACAGCGAAATTTTTAATTCGTTACTCTGTCGGATAAAAGCGGGTACGCGAAGCGAAATTTAATCAATCCTCGATGGAGGATTTCTCTTGCCCGCGATGAGGGGAGAAATTGGCCCGTAAATGGTTAAATGGAACATAGGTCGTATTACGTACCCACGTGTTCATTTTGTTCCGTGAAAGAAGAAATAAATTTTACGTTTCCTTCAGCGTTTGCATCGCGGAAGCTAGCACCGGTCCACAGTGGTACAAATATTTCCTCTGCGGCGTGAAAGGAGCCCTCGAAGAGATCCCGGAGGAGAAGGCACCTTCGGGAATCCTGGCTGCAGTTTGGGGAAACATTCCTCCTAATTCGGGGCTTTCGAGCTCGAGCGCCCTCGTGTCCGCCGCCCTTCTTTCGATCGTACACGTCAGTCAGGTGAGCCCTCTTTCCATGATTTTTTATCGTAATCTTTCAAGTTTTCACGTTCCAAACATTCTATTACGAAGCTCAAGGTAGAGGAACAACAGGAAGAAAAAATTCTGAACGGTGACCTTATCGAAACGAATCGTCGGACAGTCCTCGCGAACGAGAAAACTTTTTTAACGGCACTTAACAGAGTGGAAATCACGGACGAACTCGAGGGTTGCTATTTTTTGAAGGACCCGTATTCAAATTAGTCTGCTTACCGTCTTGAAATGGCGTTGGTGCTACTTTAAAAGTACTCGAGTTCTTTGCTTACGATGCAATCCTTTAACTTCTTTCGTTATGTTTTTACAATTATGTAAACGCACGCGATATAGAGACTTTATAATAAGAAATATGTACTCCAACATTGTTTGCAAGTGTAGATCGTTGACGATAACGTACACGTACGAGTGTGAGTTTCGTCGCCTCTTGTACTCGTCACCAGAGGGCTACGCTTTTGTCTCTCTCGCAAGCGCTCGACCTGAAATGTGAGAAAAAGCGTGCATTTTCCAAGTTTCATGGCGTTTAGGTGACTGTCGGTGGCTGGCTACAGAAACTGGTTAGCTCGTAATCATTTCTGGCTTTTATTCGAGCAATAAAGACTAACGGGGTACTTTGTACCCGTAAAAGAGTCCAGCTCAAACAGATAGTCGTAAGAGAACAGACGTTTCGTTTATGAATTTACGTCTTGCAAAGATCACGGATACGGAGCTTTGGAGTATCTGTGCACACCGGCTGCGAACTAGAAACTTTAATACCCTTGTGGCGGTATCCGCTACACTCGTAAGAGTAGTTTACGGCGATCCCTGTTCCCGTAAGTTCACACCTACGCCATCGATCCCTTCGTATAAATTTTCCGTCTTCGGGAACAACCAAAATAAGTAAATTTTAATTTAAACTGTTTCAGGTCCTACGAATATTTTCATATTCTTCGAAAATATACCACACTCCGACTAAAGAACAACATGCACTAATTACGACACGTATCGTGGCTATAAATCCTAACTACTGGCTAGAATGGCCCGACATTCTGGCTAATTACGTAATAACGGCGGCTAATAAAAGCGCTACCGCAATTTTTATCGCCCACCGTAATATCCTTTCGGCTGATCGTCCCTCGGACGTTAATATCGAAGTAAAAAATGACTCGTGAATTTCTCAAAACCCCCTCCGGGATTAATCTACGGTCTTTTTTTTAGAGGGACTCGGAGAAAGAAATACATATATTCCGCGCGGAGCTCGCGAAGGTAGACGATCTGTTCGACTTCATCCTGTAAAAGAATCACTCTTTCGAAAGTTTTATCCGCGTTCGTGAGTAAATAGAGGGCGGTAAAGATCTCTAGAACGTCTGCTTTTTAATACAATCATGGAAGCGGAGGATTGTTAAGGAAGAGGTGCAATTACTTGGATCTTATCGAACGTTCGTGAAAAGTGGCCTAAGGGAGAAAGGATCTAAATAGTTGTTATCGTTTTAAAGGATCTCCGTTCTTCGGTAGTCGAAGTAGATAAACTCGACGAACTCGGAATTTTATAGCAGCACCGATAACAGGGATATTCCACGGGGAAAAAAGTAAGATTACTCGTAAGTTAGAAGCGTGAATATTGGCGTGTAAAAGCAAATCGAAACAGCATAATTCGCGAAGGTAAATTATTCTCGAAACATGCTTGAAGATTCCTTGAAAACTCCGAACATCCAAGCTTGTCGGTCGAACCAGCAAGAAGGGGAGGGAAATCGATTCTTTTAGACGCAAAGGAGCAAGGAGTTTCGAAACGCGATATTTCTCAGAGATTTAAAAAATAATTTCAACAGTTTCAAATACCTGATAAAAGCGTTCCTCGAGAATACGCGAGTCTCGAATATCAGTATTGCGTCTCCGTGGCAGACCGTTTTGTTACGATTAAATCACACACGCAGACGTACTCGCATTTCAGGTGCAGCTGCTCCGTTCGAGGACATCTCTTGCATCGTCGCTCGAGAGATAAGTAAAATCTCGTCTTTCTTTTCGTTCCACCGTGGCTCGATTGTAACGTGGCTCTGCCCTTCTCGAGGCACCCCAAGATCGATGAGAAAAGTTCCTCGAGACCCTAATGTCTCTTTCACCGTAGTTCTCGGGAGCACGGTGGCCTTCCGGAGTGTCCCAAGAATCCCTGATACATTCCCGTCCATTGACCACGCTTCCGCGCGGACGAGACGCGGATACGTACTCGGGTCGTGCCACGACAAATCGATCATTTTTTGCACGAGATGTCGGGGATTCCGATCAAAATGAAATACGATGCTGTTCGCGCCGAATCGAGGAGGGTATCAGTCATCGTCTCGCTGGTTTCGAACCCTTTGCGATACCAGGAATTTTAATGGGAAATTCTAGAGACCAAAATACGACGAAAATCAAGAATATTAATTTCTTGACTGAGGCTTCGTTAATAAGTTAGTAAGTTATTAAAAAATTTCAAATCATTTTGAAAAAATTATGTTCGGTTGCAGGAGTCGATTGCAATCATTTTTGGTCATTACACATACCCCCGAAATCCTACCCACTTTCTAGAAAAAAATCAGTACGGGCGGAACTTTAATTGTTAATAACTTTTTAATAAAGCCTCCATCAACAAATTGATATTCTTGATTTTCGCCCTATTTTGGCCTCTAGAATCTCCCATTAAAATTTTTTCCAGGTGTGCCCGAACACCCTGTATAATCTCTAAATGCTTGCAATTTTAGTTTTGTTTATTTAGTTGTGTTTATTACGAGTTGGCGAAAAAGAATATTACCTTTCGGCGTAAAAGGGGTCCTCCTCCCGTTTGTTCTGTCCACCGAGCAATCTCGTTGGAATTTCTTGCGTGGCACGAGAAGACATTTCCGCAACGGATGTTCGATAAGTTGAAAGTGCCATTAGCTCCGGAAAGTGATTTATCGATCCGTTGTTTCAGCGTTCATGTACCGAGGAGACAAACACTTTCGACAATTACTCGTGCAGCCCTTTGCCTCCTGTTATTTTAAACCGTCTTAAACCGACTTTATCTTTTAGGAATTTGAGTCGGTCGCCTTAATAAATTGAAATCTTTAGTACTTTGTTAGCCCGGTGCTCGTGTCGTCGCGCGTCTCTGCATACACAGGCTTCCTATGTAAACGTTAAAACGAATTTAATTAGCGTGTCGACGTCGCCGGAAGTTCCAGTCGCCATGAATAAGGAAAGTTTGCTTTCCTAGTTTCAGCGTTTCCACCTCCTCTGAGTCAGTTTCGTAATTATCGAGTCCACTTGGCTGAAACGGAATTAAGGCGATGTTTACTTTTTACTAACTATCTCTATTTGTGTTACAGCACCAGTTGTCGAAACGTGAGTTGGCTACCATCGCCGCCAACGCTGAAAGGTACATCGCGACCCAGGGTGGTGGTATGGACCAAGCAATCGCGTTCCTTGGCGAAGCTGGTAATTATTTTATCGTCCAGACGTGTATGGCACCTACTACACTCGTCGCCAAAGGAGCACCCAACCATTTACCTCTTTCACAAATTACTTTCAATTGTATATCTCCTAATAACACTTCATTAACATTTTCATGTAACAGTTTGTAATGATGCTTAAGTTCAATCAACTCGATCAGCCGAGTTACTTTGTCCTATTTGTTGTACTAATATGGGTGTTAGAAATCGTTTACGTTATTTGGTTTAATCGAGCAAAACTGCCGAAGTAATTCAACTCTGTTGTACGATCCTTTTCTTTTTTAAAGAGAAATTTTTAGAAATTTACAAAATTATGTTAAATCTGATCTTTCCGTATTAATGTTATTTCGTAAAAATGTTTGTAGAAAGCAACTGATCGAATTGATAAAGATTCGGTTTCACACTTGATAATGTTTCATAAAGGTTCTGCGATGCTGATTGAATTTAACCCGGTGCGTGGTACTAATGTCACTCTACCCGAAACTACGGTGTTCGTAATAGCGCACAGCCAGGCTTGTCACAACAAAGCTTCCACGTCAGATTTCAATTTAAGGGTCGCAGAGTGTCGACTGGCTGCACAGGTAATTGGACACATCAGACATACCAAAGTACTACCGCCAAATAATATGCAAAATTCTGTTTAAAAATCTCACGAGTAATTTCTGTTACAAAGAGTATAAAGAAAGATACAGGGTGTCCCACGAAACTGGGTTAACAAACCGTAACATTAGAACGGTAGAAGATAAAATAAAACTTTGCAAAAAAAAAAAAAAAAAAAAAAATTAAATGGTTTTGAGCGGTGCATCGCATGGAGCATGTGTCTTTATTGTAAGCGGAGGATTTTTAAATCGCTCGAAACCACTAAATTTTTTTTTCTCCCACTATTTTAACGCTGTGATTCCGGCCCAGTTTTATGGAGCACGCAGCAAGTCTTTGTTAGAAAAATGACAAGGCTGACGGTCGATGAAATATTCGTTTAATCTCTATGTTTTGTAATTCCATGACGCGTATTAAAGAGTCGTCGTTGAATTAAATTTTCTCCTCGAGCGATAACGAACGTTCAACGAACGACTAATTAGGCTGCTTCTCGTTTCGAGTTTTATAGTTTTTACGCGACTGACTTTGATCGATGTGGACGAAACGGTCGGAGAAATTCAATTTCCGAAATACTCGAAAGAACGATATTAAACGTCGTGCCCTGCTCGCGTCACAGTCGGGAAACATTTCTCAAATTAACGAGCGTTTTCTTTATAGCGGTCTTGATTCGCTCGTTTACAGGTAATAGCTAAAAAAAGGAACAAGGCCTGGAAGCGTGTACGGCGATTAAGCGACGTCCAGGAAGCGCTTGGCGTCTCCGTGGACGAAATGATTCCTGTGGTAACGAACGATCTTCACGAGGAGCCATACGCGTTGAACGAGGTACGCCATTCTACGTTACGTAATCGCGAGAACCCCTTATAATCGGCCAGAAAAAGGGCAACGGTAAACGAGTCGACGAGAGCGCCGATAAAAAGAGGGTTCGTTATCGTTACGTTATTCTTTTTTTTTTTCTCTCTTCTAGATCAGCGATATCTTAGGCACAACGAACGAGAAGCTCAAAGAGACGTCGCGTCTAGGATCGTTCAGCGATTCGCAAACGTTCAAGCTCAAACAGCGTGCTTTGCACGTGTTCCAAGGTGACGAAGTCTTCGAAGAAATCATATCGAACGAGCGGAAAATGTCCGACTGTTTTTCCCGGTTCGCCATCGTAGCGTTGGTCGTTTTGAAAAAAAAAAATCCTCGGGGAGCGGAAAAGTTTCGCGCGGCAAACAACGATTATTTATGTCGCAATTTTTCATGGAAATGCGTCGGTCGATTTCAGCTGCATTTTCAGGGGAATAATTCATGTATGCAAACGCTGATGTTGCTTACCCGGGAAGCAGTTCAACGGTGTATTTAAATAATGAGAGAGGTCGGAGTATTACACTTCCTTTTTTTTTTGTAACCTAGAACTTGGGTTTCCTTATTTTCCCGCAGAGTCAAAGATCGGTCAAAGGTTGTTGTAATAGGAGAAGGAAATTATTTATAAAACTTGCGAAGAACAGTTTGCCACGTTTAGATAAATGCGACCAAAATTGGCTATCGAAGGGTTAATGAGCAAATTGTCGAATTGCATCACGGAGAAGAACGGGGCGTTGCTTATCATTCGGTTACGCTTGTTCTTTTACGATGCAATCAAGTTTCACAACAGCAGTTTATCGATCGCGGTCGTTATTTGTTCCCAGCGTCGTCGCCGAGGTTCGTCACAATCCATAAAATTTATTGCCATGGAAATGCAACGGAAACCACACGGAAAACCCTTTGTAGCCTCCCATATCGTTTTTTTTCCTCGAATTTCCGCTCTTCCGACGATCAACTGCTAGATCCTCGCTAGCGAAATTTCTTTTGAAACGCGACGAACGACGCGCGGCAATACGATATCGAAAGCGAAAAACGAACGTTCCTCTCGCTTCGTTGAAATTTATATTAAAATTCAATAGCATGTATTCCCTTATAGTTAAACACGTTGTACCAGCTGCCGCTCGTACGAATAATAGCGGCTCTCTTTACCGAGCTACTTAAAGCGATTGAATTTCATGCATTATATATTTTCATAAACGATACGTGCACGCGAGCACAATACAGGACGAATCATAGAAATTGTCCTCTCGTTTCGAACGATTTTACACTTCCAAGGTGACTTAAATTTTCGATTCTATTTTTTTTAAACATGTATTACATATCTGTAAATACGTTGAAGAGTCATAAAATTTGATACGGTGACTTCTGTATACGGTGCAATGGCGCTAGACAATTTTTAAAAAAGCTTCATGGGGGTTGGGAAGATATTGACATATTTTGTATGCATGGAATTGCGCTGGTCCATTCTATACGCTTCGTATCCGAGGATGGGTTTACTATTTGTGGATCGATAAAAAAAGAGGGCCCAACATTGTAGCCAAAACATTTACCGATGAATTGTACGTAGAAATGCTACATATGTGTATTATCGTTTTAGAAATTTAATGGTACGTCGTATAGAGGTGGGACAAATTTAATGGCACGTCCTATAGAGAGCTCGAATAACGTGCTCTCGATTATAAATGCACGCGCGTATCCTCTAAGCCCGGTACGCACTATTACCGCGATTATTCAATTTCAATCGATTAAACGCTCGTATGATTGCATATTTTAGAGGCGGGCAGAGTGGTGGCGTTTCGGCGTACGAGCGAAGAGAAGACTATAACGGAAGAGGAGAAGCTACGGCAGCTGGGTAGCCTGATGTCGGAGAGCCACGCCAGTTTGCAGAAGCTCTACGAGTGCAGTCATCCCAGCGTGGATGCGCTCGTCGACAAAGCTATGATTTGCGGTGCAGTCGGCGCGCGGCTGACGGGAGCTGGGTAAGTGTAACCCAGATCCCCGATAACGGGCCACGAACGACCCGGAGGGCCGGAAAATTAAATTTAAATACAAATAGATCCGATAGCTTTCGCGCCTACACCGTGCAAAATTGCTTCCGACTAGCAATATCGGTACACAGCGAAAACTTGCACGAAAATCTGTATCCATGATTCGCCATTTTCCCACGCGATTGGTTACACCAATAATACCGATATTATAATTTGTCATTCCACGTGAAATCCAACATGGATTTAAACTATTAATAAGCTACGCTGTTGTACTCCTGTTCACAGTTTTTCTAAAAATTTTAATGGGAGATTCTAGAGGCCAAAATAAGACGAAAATCAAGGATACCAATTTGTTAATCGAGGCTTTGTTAAAAAGTTATAGAAACATTTCCGGCCATATAGTATATTTTTGGAAAAGAATTTTTTTCTCGAAAGCACGTAGGATTTCGGGGGTATATGTAATGACCAAAAATGATTGTAATTGGCCCCTGCAACTAAAAATAATTTTTCCAAAACGATTTGAAATTTTTTAATTTAATTGTTAATATTTTTTAACGAAGCCTCAGTCAAGAAATTGATATTCTTGATTTTCGTCTTATTTTGGTCACTAGAATTCTCCATTAAAATTTTTCCCAGGGGTGGCTGAACACCCTGTATATATTTTTATTAATAGAGAGTCGTTTCAACCCCTAAATATAAAAATTCGTATCTTCATTGCATATTAATTACATTCTGTAGTTTTTTGAGCATTAAAATTTCCCATAAACGCATACACGCGGTCTGGTAATCAAGTAACTGTTTGCCGGAACTTGAAGTCTGTAAATTTGCAATCCTCCGGCGCCGGCGATCAAAGGCGTCGAGGAAAAAGCTAATGCAAAGAGAACGCGCGTTTTCAATTTGTACGATCCGGCGTTCGACGAACGAGACGGGTGCATTTTCATTGTGTTAGCGAGTTTGACTAATCGCGAGGGGTTGGAATTGATTAAAAAATTCCTTCTACGGGGGGAGAGGGGACGAATGATTTCGTTTCACGGAAGGAGTACGAAGAATTTGTGTCTTTGGAATTCGAATACGCGTGAACGATAATGAAAATATCCCGTCGATTTCGTCGAGGTTTCGGTTATTATTACGGGTTTCGTATCGGAACAGGTGCGAGTAACGCAATCGTAATAAAACTGTCGAGAAGTTTTGTTATATTCGAAAGAGGACTGCAAAGATTTTCGACTCGAGAAGGAAAAGGGCCGATACAGGGTTACCAGGCGTTGAGTCCCGTCGATTTCTCGCGTTTATTCGCTAATCTGAAACGATAATAAACGGGCACGCGCCTCGGCGTTTGCATCAATACGCAGTATTTACAGGCACGTTTAACGTTTGGAAATTTAGCGAATTGAAAACGCGTTACGATCGTTTCAAATAACAGAGAATGACACGTTTCATTAATTAACAAAGTCAAGACTGTTCTGTGTTTGAAATATCGAAAACGTTTGATTTCCTAAAAGTGGTCGTTATTCCGCGTCATTTGCCATTGCCTAAATTTACCAAGCAGAAATTGGACCAACAGTAGCTTTAGGATCTTAAAGAGAAAAAAAGAAAAAAGTAACGCAGGCAACACTGAATTTTTGCTGGATGCTTTTAATTAAATTTAGAGTGTTCCGGGAACAAGCAGGTACAATATTCGACTTTAATCGCTTTGTCTGCGCTGTTTGATCAGTTCGACCTCGATAATGTCCGTTAACTGTCAAATATATGTCTGTTGACAAGTTCGTGACACACCTCGGAACTCCGTCGGTTACGAACTTCCTTTATAACCCCGAGTTTCATCCCCGATAACTGCCGTTTTACCAATAGAAACAGGGGGTATAAAATAGCACGGTCGAATAGAAGAAAACCGGCACCGGAAACGAGCCCGAGAGAACGGTTTAATCGTTTTACGATGAGAACGCAATGAATTTTATCGCGTTGGATAACACGGCGCCTCTTTAAAAATAGATTCCTCCTCGCCTCTCGACGAAACTGCAAAGGTATTCAATTTAATTTACGCACAAATAACGAAGGTATTCTCGTATAAAATTAATAAATGCAAAACGAAACTCGGACGTCGCGGCTGATAGAATTTTATTTTACGCAGGTGGGGCGGATGCATAGTGGCCATCGCAGCGAAAGACAAGGTTTTCCAATTTGTGGACGCGTTGAAGAAGGAGATCGCTCGAGATGGGATAAAGGATGGATTCGAGCTCGACTATCTGGTCTTCCCGACGGAACCGAACCGAGGTGCTGCAATTTATAAGATCTAGTTTTCACGTCCATTTCTTTCCCTGCCCTTATGCTTGAATTATGTAAACGATGGACCGCCGATATTGTAATACGAAAACAATTGTAAGAGTATAAAGAGATTATAAAGTATAAATACACGGTAATAAAAGTACTATACGTGACCCTAAAAATTTGTTAGCTTCACGAAGAAAGAAAGCGACAGAGGATAGCCGGATAACAGGATGACTTCAGGATGGAAACGTTACGCAGCGTTACTTTGTAAATTTGCGGAAGAGCCAAAGGACCAACGCTTCGTCCGTTAAATAAACATCCTGACCTTCCCACAAAAACTCCCCTCCATCCTGCCCGGATCTGCACAAACGAATTTCGTATACACCGTAGGAAGATGGATTAAAGGCGAATAGCGTGTGTCATCTCGGGTCGATTTAGGGCCGCTGATGTAAAAGACGAAAAATGGAGGGATCACCGGTGAACACGCTCAACGAAATCTCTTCTCCGTCGAGAAGTCCTGGCAGCCGCTAACGATCGTCGACGGAATTACGCAACGAATGGAATGCCTGCGTCAGCTTACGCGCGATCCAAGAACTTTATCAGGGTTGAATACGAAAGGATAAGCCGACGGAATGGAATTTGTCAAGAGAAAATTTCCATTCGACCTACATCTGCCCGAGGGTGTTCTCGCACGGGATTCCGTCACGGACATGGAAATTAGAGGAACGCTGGCTGGCCTGGTACCAGTCAGGTGCGACTGATTGCGAATTTGTTCGACACGGCCGGAGCACGCGACGGAATTAACGTTGACGCGTCGCTAACAGTATCGGGAAAATAGTTTTCCAAATTAACACGGACGATCGAGGTCGAGGAATCGCGATTCGTTCGAGAACGTGCACGCGAGACCGTTTTTTTCTACCCTTGGTTTGAGGTAGGTCGGCACACCTGCCGTCCTAAACTCCGACACCGATATTGATTTCCTGCCGTCTGTCCGTGTCAATAAATTTCTCGTCGGGAAACCGGCGAAAGTTCAGAAGAAAGTTCACCACGAATCGATCAAACGCTATCTATCGCCGCGGCCGAAACGAAGCGAAAAATGTAACTCCTGTCGCGAACGTTCGCGTTATTTACTAAAAATAAAATAATTGTTTTATTGTGTTTGGCATATATACGGCAAAAACTTAATGGAGGATACTACAGACCAAAATAAGACGAAAATCAAGAATACCAATTTGTTAATCGAGGCTTCGTTAGAAAGTTATTAACGTTTAAAGTTACGTCTGTGAGACTGCAACCTGCGAACAGATGCCTGCACGCGAAACTCTGCTTCCTGGCGTATCGACAGCCTTACAGTTTTCTGAGTTAATAACCTTTAAATGGAGCCTCGATCAACAAATTATTATTCTTCATGTTCGTCTTATTTTGGCCTCCATGATCTCCCATTGAAATTTTTCTCAGAGGTGGCCGAACACCCTGTGTAGTCGCAAAGCCGGTAAAACGGCTCGCGCAACCTCGAACAACAAGGACCATAAAGTATCCCGGAGTAACAAGTTGGAAAGTGTACCGGGCACGTTGAAATACGAACGAAATTTCGCGTGAGAGTGTCTCGGGCTCCGAAGAATTATAAAGTCGTCTTATTACGCGCCGCCTGCTCTCATAAGCTGACTTATTATGCATCGGACCGATTACCGCGCTCTTTTGATACGGACGAGAACTTTCTTCATAATCTTTCGTCCTCGTCTTCCGGTACACCGGTTTCCGTCGCGCTCTCGAAACCTGGGCTCGATCTCTCTCGGTGAATTTACGCAACGATGAAATTTATTTCGTACTCGATATTGTTTCGAAACGAGTCAACGACAGTGCAAAGTTCGGCGACACGGAAACTGTCGCGGGTTTCAGACTTGGAAATTTCATCAGACACGCGAGCGTAGGCGTAACCGTAAGTGTAAGTGTTAACATAAGGGAAAGGCTGCGTGACAAGGGAAGCACGTAACGCCACGAGTTTAAGCTCATCGGGAGTTCTGGATTTGATTTACATTGCGGTTAGGCCGCGAGTCGGCTGACACTGACATCCCTGTGGTTCTCATTACCTTAACACATTACGTGCCGGAGACGCGTAGGGCAAAGCGTTAGGGATATCTGGCCCCGGTTATGGATTATCGTTCATTTGCGGAACGTGGCAAATGCGTCCGTGCAAACGCATATTTTTACAATACTCGAGCGAAACTTTGATGGAAATATTTATTTTCCGGATTGAGTATATTTTAACGCTAGGACTACCGAAGCAGTCAAAAGTTTACAGTGATTTTAATTAAGAGAACGAACCAACGCTTACTTCCATTGCATTATATTGTACATTTCCTCGGTACGAATAAATACACTGCAATTGTCGGTAGCTCTATCGTAAATATGAAAATACTTGTACGCGTAGCAGGTAAAAGTCAATGATAGTTAACGCAAGTCCTGCCCACAATGTATTAATACTCGACCAGCCTTATGACGTCAGTCAACGGTATTAATATCCTTTCGGTAGTATAGTGTATTAGTATTTACTGAAGGTACACGTAACTCTCCGAATACTGGATTTACTCAAGGTCGTTCCAAGATCACGTTGTCATATTGGATTCGACTTTCTTCGTTGCGTCACCATGATAAATATGTTTTACGGCGTTTCACGGTACATTTTTCTTTCTTTTTACCTTTCGATTTCTACCTCGCGATCAATCTTCGTCTAATTGTGTAATTTTTTCAGGAAACATAATTTGGACCATAGAGGTTCACGACGATTCATCCGAAGAATTATCGTCGAGTTGCTCGAGGGGATACACGCAGACCGATAACGAGAGCTTCGATACCACTGTTTGGCATTTGTGTAGTCGCCGGAACAAATACAGCGATCTACTTAAGTCGGTTTCGAGAGGTCTGTTAAACGATACCTTTGTTGGATACATGCCGCGAAACGGGGTTTCCCCCCAGCGGGGGGTGTCTGTCGGCAACAGGGCCGTGCTCCTTGAACTTGAGTTAAGGTTCATTTCTGTGTTTCTGTCTCGGATAGCTGAAACCCAATCCCTTAAAGTTCCAACGCCCGGAAAGAATCGACCTGTAGTTTTTTTTATCGCTACAGTTGCTCCGTCCACTATCCGATCGCGCAAATTTTATTCGCGAACAACTGTTGAAGAGGTCAGTATACGAAATAATAAACTTAGACACAATTAACGAACAAGATAGAAATTTATATAATGGCTGTACAGAAGTGTTTTATTTGATATGTAACTTCAGTGCTCGAACATTCTCAGCAGGCGATGACTGGACATCTATCCAGTGCCTGAGAAGTAAGCTCGTCCATTTTTCTAACAACTATTGTGTAAACATGATGATACATACTGGCATACGACATCTAATAAAAATTTTATTATTAATTCACGAGCAAGCTCACGAACAGATTTTTAGCGACCGACCCGAGAAACAATAACGCGTAACTTGTTCTTGGAAATCATTGTTATGCTTTCACGCGCAGCATCGAATGGAACATCGATAAGGGCGAAGGCGTTCGCAGTGTTTTCCTATAAAAAATGTATAAAGCGGAGAATATACTCCGCATCTATTCAATCTTACTTCCGAGCGTGAAGTTTCGCCGCGGCACAAAGCAGACCAGCGGAAAGAAAATAATTAAAAAGTTATAACAAAACGCGGTACTCGTAGCTCGCGGCGAAGCGGGGCAATAATTTCTTTGCGCTGGCCGTCGTTTCGTTCGGTAACTCAATAATACAGAAACTCTCTCTTCTTTCGCCCTACAAAACGAAAGAATAAAACTATCGTTTCAATTATACATTTTAATAGAAATATGACGCAATTATATTGTTTTCTCGTCCGAGGATAAAGAAACGCGAGAAACACGCGATATCGAATCAAAAACTTTGGAAATATAGTACGCTGCTTTCCCAAGTTTCTTTCGAACTTGTTTCAAACAAGTTTTACTTTTTTTTTTTTGCTTCGAATGCTCGTAAATACGCTGCGAACGACGCCCAATCGTCCGCCGTGAATTCTCACCTACTTTCGAATCTTTCAACCTTTTTCCATTAGTCGCATCCTTCGTCGAACGAGTATCGTTATTAAAAATGGTTAGACTCGCTTCTATGACGAATCGAAAGGTTGCAAATATTGAACTTTTCCGTGGCAAACGAAAATAGTCGCTAAACGACACATTTTTATAATTGGAACAACGCGGTTCGTTCTCTGTCGAAGGTTTTGACGGTTTCGACACGTTTTGCCTTCCTGAGCGGATCCACGATAGAGGGATCCTAAAAATGGAGTCTCAACGTTAGAACGGAACGTTGAAATATAACGCGATTTATAAATATTGCATTGATCCAGCAAACTTCTCAGGGCATCGTTTACTTATTCTGCGTCACGATGTTATCCCATCTCGTGGCAGGTCAGAGGGTCTGAATCTTGGATTTATTCAGAGGCACCCGTAACCTATTGACACGTATATCGTAAAAGCAGAGGGGTTGTACTTTCGCCCTTAGGCATACGCGTCCACGTGAACTCTTTGTCTGTGTACAAAAAAAAACCGTAAAAAATCTTCTGCTCTTGAAAATACGACGCATTCGTTATCCTAGCCTTAGATATTTCACAAGGAGACTTTCTACCTTGCTTCGTAATTAATATTTCCCCGATCTAACTTGTATTTCTTCGTAGGAACGTAAAGAGCAACCCAACTATCCGGATTGGACAAAGGTAGTAGGAGTTACAAGAGACTCGCAAACGCGCAGGTATTTATTTCATTCAGTACGTTAACTTCATAAGGTTTGTCGTATGCTCCTGGAGTGGGTCGCACGATTAATTAAACGAAACAGATTCCAAACGATCTACCCTTCTTATAATTTGCATTATTCACTAAGGACACATATACAGAAGTAATTCAAAGTATCGTATATTTCCAGGCTGACTCCTATCTCTATGGAATGCATTATACTAACGACGTGATACAAATCGTGCCGTGGGTGCAAAGAATGCGCGACACGCAGGCTGAGCTCTCCAGGGGCAGCAGAAGTAGAAATTACTTTTCTTTTTTAATTTAAAAATCTATTAGGAAGCTTAAAAAAATATTTAGCTTCGAATACTTAATACCATCGTCACGAACGACGTTTTTATAGACGTATTCTTCTTGATAATTTGCAGTCTTGTACTCTTCGCCTCCCTTATCGCTATAAATTCTATTAAGCTCCCTATTTTATACACTTCCTTGATGAAATATTAAAAGATAATACGGTACGCCGTTCGTAACAACGGTAAAATTAAAAAGCTATGCAAATGATAATAATTACCGAGATTGGTCTCGTTTCCTTAAGCACAATGCCAAGTCGCGCCTCAAAGACCTAGTTTCCAAGTACGGATTTTAATAAAGCCTAATATAAACAGTTCTCTTTTTAACGCGAGCGGGGAAATTAATTTCGCATTGGTAGGGGACGCACAGCGTCGCACGGGGCGTCGTGACAATTTGCGTTTCGCGTTTCATCGAATTTCCTTTAATACTGAAACATTCTAGAAATTGCGAGAGAGCGGCTTCGTCTAAATACACGCGAGACAAAAGCACAGAATCCGTAAAATAATTTTCCGCTTTTGCGCTTTACACTCTGCTCTATAAACATTATGACTCTCGACTTGTACGATTGCTTTGATAAAAAATCAAGGTCCGCGATATTAACTACGCTCTCGACTCTCTCGCAAGCACTCGACCGACCCTCCATCTCATTTATGCAAAAAAAATCTAAACGAGTGATAAATCATCAAGAAGACTACTTCTATTAAATAAGGGATAGCAAGTTTCTCACGTACAATGTAGTCTATCGTTGTACACGATTAATTAAAATATTGCACGAAGAAACAAACAAAACGGGTCCCCTCCCGTTACGAAAACGAACGTGTCCGCCCTTTTATTTCGTCCTGCTTCCGGCGTCGGAATTTATGGTGCTTTCGCGCGTCTATGCGAAAGAGTAGGAGACGCTACCGGTTACGACGGGAAGTCTTCTTCCTTCGCGCGAAACGAATTCTCCGTGTGTTCCCGCAGTCGCGTTATAAATTCTGTGAAATAGGTTCTGGCGTCTACAGGTGTCCTGATTTATACGGAACCTCTCGGAGAATTGCCCCGGTCATTGTAATCGCCAGACGGAACGCCAAGAAGTTACGAGCCGGCTCGTAAATGTTAAGATCGTTTTGGAATATCATTAACGGTTATTAGCGACGTTGAGACCGAACGACTGTGTATATATCAAACGTCGCGATTCTTTTAACGCGCTATGAACGCGAAATATTACGGTTCCCGTATAAAACTTCGATGTCGGTCAGCCAATAAAACGCCCCGATTGCTGCAGTTCGGAATAAAACGGGAAAAGACGCGGCGAGGTAACGGCCGGATCCGTGTAAAAAGTCGCTCGCAGAGTTCGGGGCTAATTGATTTTTCGATCGAGCAGAGCTTCCGGTGGCAGCAGCCGTACGTTTAAGCCTTAGAAAATGGCTGGGAACGGGGCTCGTTAAATATGCATGCACGGGCAGGATGCGATTAACCTTCGCGTAAACGGTAAGAAGCCGAACCATCGATCGTTTTCTTCATCCACTCGAGAGAAACGGACGACCTTATCAGAGAAACCAGAGACTGGTGAAATTCGTATCCGAATATAAATCTCGTATAACGAGTGAAAAATAAACAACCGTTTCGTTTGCCGGTTCGATAATAAACTTACAACCGTTCAACCATAAGTTTAACCACGCGGATATTTAATACCGACAAACGGAAACGAATCTGTATGTTCGATTCGATCGATCATCCGTCGTTCGAATAAAATGTTGCTCGTTTCCGGGCGGAAACCCATTTCTCTGGGGAGGGCGGTTCGCGAAAGATGAAATATCGAGGAATCCGCGAAACTTTACGGTCGTCGAAGACGGAAGTAATATTTTGGATATCAGGAAATTATTCCAACGTTTCAGCACGTGATCCCAGCAACGCGAAGACCTTTTCTCAATTTTCCATGCGTGATTCTCACCGTTCTTAAAGATTTATGCATATGTTTTAAGACGAAGGCGAGTTAGAATTAAGGATAAAAATAAAATTTAAATCAAGCTCCTGACCGCCAG
This sequence comes from Colletes latitarsis, assembly GCF_051014445.1. Lineage (NCBI taxonomy): Eukaryota > Metazoa > Arthropoda > Insecta > Hymenoptera > Colletidae > Colletes > Colletes latitarsis. Next base: position 26,391,814 of record NC_135139.1, read on the forward strand.
GCTGGAATTAATTAACAGATAATATTGCTTGCAGGTATCGTTGAACATCCGTAAAAATAATCCGTACCACTGACTCGGTTCTAAAAAGGTAAGCACCGGTTATCCGTGAAAATACTAATATTTCTAACGAGGGTATTTTTCCTTTGTAGCGGCAATTCAAATTTACTGACGATTTGCTTCCTGAAAAGTAAGTCGTCAATAGCATATTAATTCTTGGAATTTTCGTGTTGACGGACGACTTGTGATAACATTTTTCTCATAATCTTATTCTGTTTTCCAGGTAAGAACAATTCGATCTGCCCACCTTTCGTAACGCGATACGTATCGGTTAATATAAAGCATGCTCGTCAGGCGGAAAAGTATAAATTAGCCGGTGCGACGTAGCGCGCATGCGCCGACCGCGGTTTTCGCGCGGCGATCAGCTTGAAGGCCGACAGTCCGCATCGAGCCATCGCACGTGTCGGTTTCACGATCGGTTCTATCGTCAAGTAACAATGTTTTCGTTACAGTGACCCGACTCTAGTTCGTAATTTTCGTCCTTTCCAGCGCCATGAGTCGCGTACCGCCGTACGTTTAGTGCTGTTCGAAGTGTGCACCGGCGTATTTCCTTTCCTCGAGATGTGTACGTAATGTTCGGTAACCCACGCGTTTGAAGCATGGCTATCATGCAATCCTGTTGCTGCTGGCGGTCCGTCAGGAGGGGTAGTTTCGCCTGTGCTATTTATTCCGCGGTGAGTATCAAATTCCTTCTCCCATTACTCTAACTATACTGTTCGTTAGCTTCCTTATTATTAAATTAATTATCCTTCAACCGACGTATCGATGATCAGAATGTTCAGGGTTGTTCGACAACCGGGATATCCGAGCACCCTAAGCGCGTACTGTTTGGATAAATCACTCTTGTATTTCCAGGGAAATGTTTCCCGATTTCTTTGCAGAAAAATCTCCTTTAATTTAATTCCAAAGTGTGGTTTGCACGTATTCGTGTTGATAACTGTTGAGAAAGAACGATAAATGAATAGATTTCCGGAAGGAAACTTGCTCTTCCTTCTGGAGAAACATATTTCATCGTGAAAATTAACAATCGACGGTGAAATGAGAAAAATAAAGTTGCAGTAATTGGCTTGGACCGAGAGAGGAAAACAGTAAATTTAATTAGCTTCTCCACGTTTTAACCTTACCTTTAGACCCTCGTCAGGAGTAAATGTACAAACAAATTGTCTACCCTTAAGAATACATAAAGCAGACAGCTTAATGTTAATATATAGATGTGCACGAGTAGAGAACATGTTAAAGTAACGTAAGGATATTATGCAAAAAAATTCTATTATTTTTACTCGTTACTTGTTTGCAAAGGAAAATTAAAACTACTTATTTTTATAGCAAAAATGTCCGAGAACATGAATATAATTTTTTAAACGTCGAAATTTTTAGGCTCGACCAAAGACTGAATAATCTAAAGCAATTTATTCGAGGATATATGCAACAAACATTGGCTCGAAGAAAAACGAATTAAATGATGGATTCCGGTTGTATATCTCGCGACGAGCGAAGCGAAAATGAAATATAATTTAACGAAGAAACGTCATGACGATGTTTGAGATGGATGAATACGAACGTTACTGAATTAAAAATTCTTGAAAACGAACGTACGCGTGTGTATTCAAAAACATGTTTGCCTGTCAGTTCGTTCATTTTCTCCATCGGAAAATTTACCGGACAATATCCGGATTGCGGAATTAAATCGCGGAATAACGAAAACGCGCAACGGATGAAATGAAACAAAATTGTTACTGCGTGACTGCTCATTGTTTAAGCAACAATAGCGCGTACTTGTACGAAGAATAATAACGAACGTGATATCAGAAGGCCAAATGTTAACAACCGCGGTGTATCTATGGGGTATTCTGGTAATTGATGGTACAAAAGGAAATAAAAAAATTACTCTACACGAAGAAACAAATCGAAAATGTAGAGTAAACATTTTTCATACAACGTTTTGTTTTCGAGAAAATTGCTTTCGAAAATTCTAAGCGATGTCTGACTATTGCTCGTTATTTCTACTTGCGTCGGAGTTGGCAGTGAGCAGTGCTCTTTTAAAAAATTGAGAATTGTTCTACGTGAAAAAACGAATCGAAAATGTAGAGTAAACATTTTTCATACGACGTTTTATTTTCGAGAAAATTGCTTTTGAAAATTCTAAGCGATGTCTGACTATTGCTCGTTATTTCTACTTGCGTCGGAGTTGGCAGCGAGCTGTGCTCCTTTAGGAAAGTTTTTCGCAATTAACTATTAACGTTACGTATTTAAAAGGCAACTCGGGTCGCAAACACGAAGAAAAAGAATTAAATAATACGTAGAAGTTGTCGCGATTATGCAACGCGAAAGTTATTGTATAATATTTCGATCTCGCCGGGTAAACAGCGGAGGAGGGTATCGGGAAATGGACGTTCCTGGGAACCATGATTCCGGAAACGCGACGGTAAAGTGGCAAGTCGTGTTTCCGTAATTTAATTTCGGATAAATAAAATTTTGTAAATCACACGTAATTTGGTTTACAAAGATTCCACGATTCGGATGGAAATGACGTAACTCGATTCGACGAACCGACCCTGGGGAAATTCAACAAGTTGATCATGCAACATGTTCGATGCAGTGTACGGGAGATACTATCTTCCTAAAAGAGAAGATTCGAACGCCAGTCGATGTCAGTTTAGGTTAATCAGACTTTCGAATGCAATTTTCAGAAAACGAAACTTCCAACGTAATTTTGAGATTCTTAATCATAGAATATCTGCTCCTGTCTGTACCATGAATTACGAATTACCCTTTACAGAAAAGTTTCTGTAGAAACATTTTAGTGGGAGATTCTAGAGGCCAAAATAAGACGGAAAATCAAAAATATCAATTTCTTGACTGAGGCTTATTAACAATTAAATTAAAAAATTTCAAATCGTTTTAAAAAAATTATTTGCTGTTGCGGGAGTCAATTACAATCATTTTTGGTCATTACACATACCCCCGAAATCCTACACATTTTCGAGAAAAAAATTCAGAACGGGCGGAAGTTTAAACGTTAATAACTTTTTAACGAAGCTTCCATCAACAAATTGGTATTCTTGATTTTCGTCTTATTTTGGCCTCTACAATCTCCCATTAAAATTTTTCCCTGGGATGGTCGAACACCCTGTATAATTTATTATTTTTAAGAACATTTAACGAATCAGCTTCTCAAAACTGGAACCACGAAACTTTTATACCGCGTTGGCTTTCTTGGTTTCAGCGTCGTTTTCGATATTGCCAGCCGCGCCATTTAATTCCGTCGATTCGCGATGCGTTTTTTCAGCGAACAAATTTATCGTCTAACTTTTTCGCGCGAAAATATCACTGAAAATCGAACAGCGGAACAATCGGTCCCGGAACTCGTATTCCGGGGTATCGTGATATACTCGTACAATAAAATACACGCCCCGGGGTTGTCTTCAATTGCAGCACTAAATACAAAAGCGTGTTACGTCGAGTCGACTTGAATCGGGACACGCCGCGGGTAAATTCGATTGTAAATTTTTGATTGCTACCACCCGATAAAATTGCATCGATGTCGAGAGGAAATAACCGGTCGCCGAATTTTACTCCTTGCAAATTTTATTATCCGTTCGCGTTCGTGTCTAGATTTTCGCGTGTAATTTTCTTACTGCTCGTCGATAAAGATTCTTTCGTTGGTCGTCTGTGAAGTAGCATTTTCAAATATTTATCGTTTTATAATAGATCGCAAAAATAGAAATTAACCCCTTAACGTTCATGCCCGAGTCTGACTGCTTTAAAAAACGATATTTGTTTAATCCAGCGGTTTAAGGGATGATGATATTCGTTTTCTTTCAAATTATACATTAGATACAACATTGTAATTAACAAAAACTGCATTTTTCGAAACAAATTCAATAAAGAAAACTGATCATTCTTGGTTAACCCGAAAAATATGAGCGTTAAGGGGTTAAACGCGACTTCCTCCGTCGATAAAGACGCAAATAGTAACTGGCGAAATAAACATGCAGCTACGAATTCACACGTACAATATACTCTCTGTTTGTCTCTGTCGGGTAGATTCGTATACTTCCTTGACAGAACAATTAGAAGTTCGATCAAAGAAGATATTCAAGTTGGCGTTGCTTCCCTCTGAATGGAAGAAAATTCGAAACTAATGAGATTAAATTCACGCGACAGCTCGCTCGATTTCATAACGATTTTTCGAATTTAATTTACGCTACGACGGCACCGTGAATATCGGATATTTCGTTACATCGCGTTCGGATCGACTCGGTTGCAGCGAAATGCCAGAAAAAAAACAGCTCCTTTGGACCCTATTATTCCGAGGTTCCATCGATTGCGCTTCGAACCTGCGAAAAAATACGACCGATAAAACCGTTGACGGTGTTAGCTTCGTTTCCATTGGCAGCCATAAGTTGAACATTGCATTTGATTTGAATAGAACGAGACTTTTATAAGATCGCCACTGTCGAGTAATTATGTAAAAAGAATTATTTTAACACTAGCTTTACGGGCATTGATCGTACGTATATTTATTGATACCTTTCATGTTGACGATTACCTTAAAATACGATTTTTCTTTTAATTAGAATATATATTCATGCCATTGCATCAATCAAATTCGACATAAGTTGTTAAAAAATAATATTTACGTGTTCTGCAATTTTAAATATGGAATCTGACATCCGTCAAATTGACGGCTTACGTAAATCTAGTGTTAATCGATTTTCAGAAGCACGAACAGTAAATGTTAGAAACAAGGTATATACTATAAAAATTTGCTATTATTAGATCCAAACAACGCGACGAAGAGCGGATGATTTTAAGTCTATCATATATATGTATGGATTCGCGAATTCCGTTGCGGTGTTTAATAATTCATAGTCGAAAGCACGCTGGAACGAAGAGACGTTGAAAGTTTTCCTCTCGCGATGCATCTTCCAAAGTGGTATCGGGAAGTTTGGCATTTTTTTAATTATAAGTTGCGTCGACCGGCGACGTCGAAGCACTCGAAGAGGATTAACCCTTACAAGACGAGACGCCATCTTGAATCGTTGAAAATTCTCTTGTTTTCTCAACGAAAGGTTTTCTCAGCGAAAAACCAAGGAATTTACTTATGTTCAATCTTCACTGTTCTCTTTCTCACCAATTCGCTAAAATATGTCGCTAAAAAGTAATATACAGGGTGGTTTTAGAGGCCAAATCGCGACTGTATAGAACCATAATAACGATAAGCAGCCATAGGTGGATCGATATAGTTGGAAAAAAAATCGAAGAAATTTGTGCTGCGCTTTCTCGACTTTTTTTTTAATAACGAACAGTTAGAAACGTGTACGATACAAACACAAAAGCAAAGTTTAGCTCGTTTCGCGATAGTAGGAGCAAACGTTTGTCGATGAATCGGCTTTGCATACGGCTTCAAACAAGTTCAAACGCAACAAGTTTCGTTAGAACGAAGCACCAGTGGTTCCTGATTCCAGGAAATCCGAGTCTGTTCGTCGAATATGATTTTTCCCAGCAGTTTGCAAGATCTTGGAAACTTGTAGTAATTAGAGACAAATTCAAACACCGTTGCATAGCATAGCTTTATAACGCGATAGAAACCATAATCAAAGCAATATCGAAGAAACCGAGCTTCTTCCATCGATTTCAATAAGCCATCGAAAATGGAGCCATACTCGTCGTTTGTAGAGGGGTGGGGGGTGCGAGAAGAAAGCCTGGATGTAAAGAAGACGATCTGCGAGGAGCTGATGGCCCATTCGAAAGGAAGAAAACAGAATTGTTGGCTTTTCCGGGATACAGCTTCTCGCAGAGGGGAACATTCGACAAGGAATTTTGTAATCGAACTCGTCGTTCCGTTGTTTGCATCGTTTTGCAATCTCTCGAATTTTTCCATCCCACAATGGATCACTATTTTGTTCCCTAGTCTCCGGGACGCTGAGCAAAAATTCCGAATTAAAAATTCTCGAGACGTTGGCCGTGATACTATGTTTCCCGTTCTTTCTTGTTTCTTTCCCGACGTTCCTGAGAGACGAAAAGAAGACATATTGGTCGCGAAAGCGAATTCCGCGAATTCTTAACTTGATCGAGTCGGACGATATTCCTTGGTCAAAGGGATATTAAAATATTGGAAATAGGTAGTGGAATAAAGAAACAATTATAAAAGGGATAACTTTTAACTAAGCTTTTATTGGAAACACTAGGAAGGCACGCCTTAGACCCAATCGGTCCTATACTTTGTCTAAACGAGCCAAGCTAGGGACACAGTTGCACCCTCTTGACTTGTTTTCGTCACATAAAGAAAACTTTCTCTTTTAGAAGAGAAAAATCAACATAAAACGATGGTGTTCGAAGTTGAAGACTCGTTGATATATTTAAGATCCTAATTGCTCGATTAATAGAAAAATTCTCTGGGAAGAACGAATGTATTTGTCGTAGCGAAATGCCAAACGTCACAGCGACGTATCAACGTGTTCTCGATCGCCCGATTCGTCGATCGTGAACCAGGGAATCGCGTTACGGTTCCGGAATATGGAAACGCGACAGTAGTAATTCGTAGCTTTGTCGAGTTTCGAGCGACGTTTCGAGCGTTTAAGTATAATGGCGAGATACCGAACAAAAGGACACGATTCCGTGTTGTGTATCGGTTTTCGTTTCTCCGTCTTTCTCCACCCCCCTCCTCCGTGCAGAGCAAAAATTAATCGATGACGTTCAGTAACCATTTCATATTATCATCCGCTTATTGCACGGATTAGTACGTCGAATTTCGAACGTGACGGAATAATCGAGTCCGATCGTGTTATCGAAAGCCCGAAGAGTCTCTTTATCTCACGGACAGCGCGAAGCTTTGCGCAAACCTGACGTATATAACATTATTCGTAAATAGAATTTTTCGCGTCTCTGTTATACCGTGCAAGAACACTCGTACATCGTCGATTATTTTATACGCGACGAGAAAAAAAAATATAATTCGGTTCTCTATAGCAGAAGCTACAAAGGAAATTAAAAATAATTTAATGGAACACGATGAAATGTCCCGTTACTGATTACGGTAGTCAGAATTAAAATTGAAGCTTGATACAGAAATCCTCTGGAACGGATATGTGCATGGAATTTTGCATCTAGTTTATTTTAAATTACTTTTCCCCTGATATCGAACGCTTCTACGAATATTCTGTTTTTATTCGTGTTTAACACTTTGACTGCCGGCGTCACCCATATAAAGTTAAAGAAAATTCATTTAAATAGACTTCATAAATTTTAGCGAGGTTACGAAAATAAGTACTACGACAAATTTTAAGTTATGTAGTTTACAATTGTCAAAGTTTTGGTCTTGTAAATTATTTTACGGTTTTAGACTGTCAGTCAGTGTATTAATATTAAAATAGAAAACTGAAAACGCATTTCGTATATTAATATCGAACAAAGTTCTTCCGAAAAAAGTCGAAAAGTATCGCGACGTGCTCGTTTCGAGAACCATAATCGGAAGTATAATTAACTACGTAAGCTCCGTCTGGGCAGAAATTGATACGGAATTGACTATCATGGCCGGCGTTTCTTCGCGAAATTAGATACGTCCCGCGAACGGGGAGATCAAAGCACCTCGAGGGATGACATTTTCCGCGCCTCTCCGAGCATTCGCGAAGTCGATGACACTTCGAACGGGTATAAGTCGATGAAATTGGTCCAAGGCCGGCGTAACTACCCTACAAGAGACAATAAGAGGGGAGGGAAAGCAATTTCAATAACCTCCGTTACGTGGAAATCGATCGTTCCTCCGACATGAAGAAATGCGACGCACCCTCGAGGATCGCGCCTTTCACGAACTACCGTCGTTTTCAATTAGTTTCCACTCTCGACCCTCGCTACACGCATTGTATTGTATACGCGATCCATAACGCGTGTCGAGCGACAAACGTCGAACAAACAAATCCACACATTTTATTTATTTTCTCCACGAAGATGAACACCTTCGCGAGCTACCATCGATTTCAATTAATTTGCACAACCATCGAACGAACAAATCCAAACTTGCTTATTTTTTCTCACGAAGATCAGCACCTTCTCGATCGGTATAAACGGCCACTTTCGAACGTTGTTCCTTGGTTTATCGTAAACAAAAGAGGATCGTAGAAATTATTAAAGCGTAGTCGAAGGTCTCGACGCAAGCTTCGGAGGAATTCAATGGCGGAGAACAAGCTCTTCGAGCGTGTCGAAATCGTCTGAATGCTAACTGTCTCTGAGAGCCTCGTTGGAGAGACGCGATCCGGATCGAGTGCATCGATTCCTTCCGGAACGCTGTGTTCCCGTGAAAAGAATAAAAGAACCCGGGTTACGGGTCAATCGTCTTGGAATCAATCGCGATTCAACTCGAGCCGCCGCTAAATTTATAATCTTGGGGGCGAGATCCCACCCTCTCGACGACGAAACGTGTCTGAAGTTTAATTTTAAATTCCAGCCTGATCACCGGTTATCGGATGAACGGGTCTAAGAGTGTTCGCGCAATTAAGGTTTCCCAACAACGCATGACTGAATTCCCTCCTCCGGGACGAAGGAGCTGGAAGTAATATAACTACGACAAAGTCGATTCTTCGCTGCGTAAAGAAGCAACAGGATCACGGAAGAATATTCATTTTTTATTTTCAGTCCACGACGTTGCTGTGAAAAAAACAGCCGCTAAAGTAAACTTATCTTCAGGGTGGCTATAAAAGCTATACGAATTTAACGACGTTTAAGGAAACGTGTTACAGAGTATCGTCAACAGTTACCACGGACATAATTCTCGCGATATTCAACGAACTCGATCGATAACGTCAATATTTTCCTCCACCTTTGTCACCCTTAATTCCCTCGTAATTAAATATCCCCGTAGCATTTGCATAATAGAATTTTATTGACTGTCCGGGACCTGATAGATTCGATTCTATCTGGAAATTGTTTTAGGACGTCGTACCGCGAAACAGTGGAACTTATTACGATCCGGTTGTTCCAGTTTGTTAATGACGCTTTAAAGTTTAAACGATACCCTGTCGCGTTAAATACTACGGGGAGTCAAAGGGTAATAAGTAATTTCCCGATAGACCAGCCGCAAATTTAACAGAAATTTATAGAGATTTAGGTAAATTGATTCAAGACAAAGGTACAACTCAATTAGTTTGAAGCGGTGCACCGGCTATTGCATGAAACATGACGCTGGGTTTCAACAAGTAGGAAGTCAAAGAGACTGTGTAAACGCGGAATACACGCCGAAACTCCAATTTTCGGCGGTCGAATAACGTCAGTTTTGAACGCGACGAACCTGTGCCCGATCGTCGCAAAATTTACTCGTTTCCTGGAAGAAGTTTCATTTTTCCATCGAGCTCCGTGAACTTTTCGATCTTACGTTACGAAAATACTGCTTTCTATAATTCAACGAAACAATTTCCATCGAAATTAATAATCGTATTTTCGTAAACGCGAAATTACAAATGCCTCTTTCGAAGACTGTCGCGCGAGAACAATAAACTAATTCGTAACCCGGTTCGTTTCAGATTTATTTTACCGTGCTGGCGCTAACCACTGGCAGCGTGCTCCAGAGGGAAACGCAATACCTGAAAGGGAATCGTTCGTTGCCAGAATCCACCAGCTTCCTAGAACCGGACACCATATCCCCCAGTGAGTATTCATCTCGCTATACTGATTTTCCACGGTTCCATAGACGCGCACCGAGTAACAGCACCTCTCCTAGCAAAACACTAACCGATAGATAACTAAGACCCACGTGTACCGCTCCTCGAGTCCACACTCCGTTCGTCAAGCAAACGGAAACGATAACGTCTCACGTTCAACTGCTTCTATTGCTTCAGCGACGGTACGGATTAACATGACGCTGCTTGTATGCTCGTGCTGCGGTGTGATTTGCAGCATCCTGCTTCTCTATGGCCTCTTTAAGGTAAGACGTATCCCCACGTATGCCCAAACAACACTCCAGTCACGCTTTCCACCGTTCGAACGAACCTACTCAAACACCGAACGCTTCTGCTAAAAAAGAATTTTATTCTTGCATTTAGGATCACGATAATAATAAATTCATGGATCGCCGCTTTCCCTCGAAGTACGAGTTGCAACTGGATTGGATCGATCGTGACTGATTGGCTGGCGTTTGAAGACGGTGTCACGATGTTTGTCTCGGTTTGTTCGAGTTCGAAGACGGAATTACGCGTAATGAAATAATTCTTAAAAGTTTCGGTCGCTCGAGAAGGTCGAGAAATGCGGGACAAAGTCCAGAGGCCCGGATAAAAATCAATTGGTCGCTGAGAACCATCGAGTCCGCTATCGCCCGGCTGCGTCGTTTAGTTCTCATCGCGCTCTATCTCTTATCTCCGAAATGGGAATCGTTTCTGGCGCGATTCGCAGTCGGTGCAACGATCTCGCGCGGCTAATCGAGTTTAACCTACCCTGTGATTCGAATATCCTTCGCTAAATCAAAATGTATTATTCTGCCTTCCGCGGCAGACATTTTACGAATATCTGACTTGGGGAAGTAGAATTCATCGACGTCCCTGAATAGCTTGATGAAGATTGATGAAGTAGTCTGGTCTGGCGGATGAAAGGTCCGAATTCGAATACCTGATACGCTCTCTGATCGTGTTCGAATGAAAATTTTCTTGCGTGTAATTTCTGAAATTGTTTTCGCAGTTACACTTTTCTTATAAAAAAAATTCTCCTCCGTCAATTTTCGCAACATTGTGAGAGGATACCGCGACGATTCGAGCGGACAGGGATAACGAACATAGAAAAGCGTAGGAGCAGAACGGTGTTATCCGCGACCGCCTTACGGATTTAGTCGCAGATAGGGCGCCAGGTAGCTGGGATATTGTTTTTCATAGAAGCGGTTCCGAGGGTCGGAGATAAAATTGGAGACGGAACTGCTAAGGGGAATATGACAACCACTATAAATAAGCTTCCGTGTAAACTGAAATTTCCTTTCATACGTACACTGGATAATAACAATATACTAGTGCATCGAACAAAATTTATTATTTAGAAAAGTCCAGGGACCATATTTTAACGTAGCTTAGAAACAAATCCAGTAATGGAAACTGGCCTTAGTAATTTTTTTTTAATCCAGACCTAATACAGGGTGAAATTCTAAATTCAAAAATTTGAATGGAAGATTCTGGAGGCCAAAATAAGACGAAAATGAAGAATACCAATTTGTTGATCGAGGCTTCGTTGAAAAGTTATTTAAAGTTGCGCCTGTAGATAGGCAATCTGCGTACAGTTGTGTGCACGAGACAGTGGTTCTCACTCTCATTAATAACTTGTTAACGAAGTTAACAAATTGGCATTCTTGAGTTTCGTCTTATTTTGACCTCCAAAATCTCCCACTAAAATGTTTCCCAGGGGTGGCCGAGCACCCTGTATAATATAGGATCGTTTAATAACGTAAGATTATCTTATTTCGCTGGTGCACGAATCTCGAAGCTTCCAGAAGGGAAGATCGTTAAGGGAAATGCACGTATACAAGAAAGATGTCCTTTTGTCCTGTTTAAGGAAAGACCTGTGTAGCGTAATCCGACCGAGCAATTCTTCTATCCCTCGTAATCGACGTCTTATCGCCCTCGTATCGGTCCTGCTGTTAGTTTATCCCAAACGACGGACAAATCCCTGCCGAGCAAACCGATGCAACTTTTATCATCGTCCTGGCGAGAGACCGTGGCCACGAATGTTTTCCTTACGAGAGAAATCTCGCGTCGGTTCGTCAAATCGAGGAAAACATCGTTTACAGAATTGCCTGTTGACTTTCGAACGTATCCCTCCGGTTCAGCTCGTAAATTTCCGGATAAACAGGAAAAGTTTCCGTGAAAGCGGCGATCTTTCAAAGGAATATTTACTACGGATTAACGAATATGCATCGTGATTTATACAGCGACGTTCGCAATAAAGAAGGCAGCGGTGGAAGTATAATTGGATAATTAGAAAACACGGTTACGCGAGGAAAAACTAGTAGATTGCTTTAAACTTATTTAAACGAGACCAATGTTATAATGTTTTCATTATCAGGGGAGATAGTGGAAAAGTTCGTTTCGTAGCGTGTTTTTCCGTAAAAAAAAATTACCGAAAGCGTTCTCTGTCCTTGTAAGCAAGAAAGTAAAAATGAAATCTTTGAGAACCAAGGGGAGAACTAAGAGGATATTCCGCCATGTACGTATCCAGTCAACGGAGGTGCAGAAAATTTACGATCGAGATAAGCCCAGCACACCCTTGACTGACATCGTTCGACCGCAAAATTTCTTCTAAAATTTAGATCCCCGGCTAGTATTGGATCTTCGTTATCCCCCTTGTTGGATCGAGCGTTTATGCAAACTCGAAATCGAACGTTCTTTTTAAAAAGTCATCGACAAACAGTAGAGTTCACGCGGTTGAAAATATAATCTTATTTGCCTGAAATTTTACGAAAAGTGCAAATAAATTCAACGCAGTGCATAATTTTTTATCGACTCCAATAAGAAACGTTGGATTAAAATTAGCAACGGATCGATAAACAACGCAATCAGTACCGTCAAAAAGACTAAATTTGCATAAACGTTTATCGTTTTGCGTGTTTCGTTATCGTTGCATTAAAATAACGGCTACTCGGTCCATTTATATTACCGTACTCCGTGAGATGGAAAATTGAATCCTCTTGCGAGTAAGTACCTCCTGGAGGATATACTCGAGAATACGATGTAGGATAGTAAGATCCTCGAGCCTGGCTCAAGGAAGACTGCTAACCATTCGCATTGAATAGTCGATTCACTCTGCTAATGGTAACGTGAACGTGGCAATATTCGGGACCCGGGTATCTATTTCAAGGAATCGACGCTGAATAGTCAGGGCACAAAGATCATTCTAGCTCGTAACTTTTCGAAATATAGATGTTTTTTACGTTACGTTTGAGATCTGAAAATAGATCGACGGAAGACGAACGGACGTACCATTATCCTCCTAGATGAAATGGTATGAAATGTCGGAAACTGATACTCCCCAGGGTCCAGCTATTTTTATCGAGACGCGTTCTTAACATTTTCATTTATCCCGATAAAAACGTCCTTTGAAATCAATTTCGACGACGACAGTCGCGACGAGGCTATCGACGTGGTCCATAAATATCCCCGGACGATATCGTTTTGCGATAAATAATCGGACGACGGCTCCTTCGACGACAAATTGACGTAACGAAATTTTAAATACGATACATTTACCAAACGAGAAGGACCGACGAAACGTTTCCGTTGCCCTCCGGGCGATCGAGTTCCTAAAGTGGATTCCATCCGATCCGTGACACTTTGACGCGATTAAGCTCGACGAGCTAATCTCGATCTCGCACCATCGTAACCATCGGCTACGTCTATTCGTTTGCGTCTTTCGTGGTGCGCGAAAAACATCGATTTTTTTATCTTGGCTGCTTATTTATAGTACACAGGGTACGTTATTCACGCTACAGAATGTACTTAATATGCAAAAAAGATACGAATTATTATATTTTGCAAGATCTAATCTATCGACAACGTGTGTGAATATTTAAAAATACGGGGTCGAAAAACAATTGGTTGCCCATTGAATAGATCTTCTTCTAATCGACCAGGTTTTCGCGGTCGTCACTGACATTAATTCAATTACGTAGCTCGCGAAACGTTGACTGACTTTTATTTACTCCACCGTGGATGCAGAATCCCCAATGCCGGCACTAAATATACCGGTCTGTCGGGTCGACGTTCCCTCGTCTTATCGATCCCTTCATCCATTAATCACTACGGGCAGCGAAACCGTTGCGTCTATTTCGCGACGGTAACCCCGTCATAAATAACCGCGGCAACGTTTCGCCAAGATCTCCATATTCGCGGTTTCATCGGTTCCCTTCTTCGACCATTCGTCACCCGCGTACGCGTCAGTTTTAATAAAAAGAATATCATCCCCCGCGCGTCTTTGATACATTCCCGCCGTTTGCCCTAATTTCGCTATTGTTTATCGCCCCGACCGAGACCCATTAATCATTCGTACGTTTTAATGCAGAAACACGACGGGAGAGGGATTATGGGATCTAGATTGCGTTTTGACGGAAAAATTTGTCTTACGAACTCGCTGTGATTTACGCGCTTCGAGCGGGGATAAGGAAATTCGTTTGATAACGCGAACGATAAATCGTAACGAAATACCCCATTTTGGTTCTCACGAACGTTCGTAGAAATTACGATACGATAAATTGTTCAGTTCCATAAGAATTCAGATCCTTTTTGCGTATTAAGTACATTCTGTAGGTTTTTTAGAATCAAATATCCGCAAAGCGAGTTTCCTTTCGGTGGCGTATTTTATAAGTTTTAAGCATTCTTGTGTACGCTTAAATATACCATCGTACGTAACGGAAGTTCCGCGCAAGAAGCTCCGGTCGATTTAAATCGCGGTTTCAAGACAGCCCCGCCGCGCGAATGCAGTCGAAGGCGGGAAATCGTTTCTTTATGGGCTTACATAAGCACCGTATTGCTTGGCGTGTCGGATTTTTATAGGATCTTGCGAAAAAGTTCCCGCGAGCGAACTGTGTCGCCTTAAAAGCGATATCCCCTATTTCTCTTCTGCCGTCTGTTTCGATTTAACGTTTCGTGTGATTCTTCCTAATTTTGCTACAGGTTTGAAATTTACCCAGAAATTAAGAGGGGATTCTCGCGTAACAAGCTTAAAATTTTCCTTTATTAATATTCTTTCGTAAAGGATTAAAAGTTCCAAGTACTTCTTAGGAACACCCTTTACGCGACTCTATTAACGAAACAATGGTCTCGCTATACAGGATGAACCAATAACAATTACTACCTTGATATATCACTGATATTCTCACACCGGTGGTAAAGTTTTTCAATAAACGCCGTGAGGTATTAAAGGGGACCATCATGTGGTTGTAACGATCTTTGCGCAGACGGTGTTGCTTACGAGATACCAAAGTATCCTCGGTTCTCCTTATGGAATATTATATTCTTCTATTTATGATTTGAATGTCTCTTGTTAATTTCATTTTCCCTTACATGGGGACGTTTCCAGGCTCGATGTCACTAAAAAAAAGTATTACACAACATTTCCGTGCAGCGTCAACAAATTTATTAAAAATGAAAAACGAATTTTTAAGAAAAATCGACAGGGGGAAGGTGCTCAAATATTTCGATGAAAACAAAAAATTTCAAATCGTTTTGGAAAAATTATTTTCAGTTGCAGGGGTCAATTACAATAATTTTTGGTCATTAGACATACCCTCGAAATCCTACCCACTTTCGAGAAAAAAATTCTTTACCGAAAATACAATGTCTGACCAATGGTCGACCAATTCCCCTGAAATTTCATGCGTGTGTTTAAATAATCATAACTCGTGAACGGATCGAAGGATTTTAATGTTTCGAAAAGCAATCAACGCGTATTTTAGTGAAGAATATATAGAAATTCCAAGACTATTCGAAAAGTTGTTTCTTCATCTTGTAAAGTGAGAAAAACTGCATAAAAATGGTCTAATTTTCAAACGACCGTGACTCTTACGATAATTAATGTATTGTATTGGATAAGAGCGATCGGATCCGTGGTACAGTTTGAGGATCGTTATCTTCCGTCGCGTAATCGCATTACGTTCCGTAGCGTAACGGTAACTTCGCCATTTCCATAGAGAACGAGACAATTGTCTTCGTGCTTCTGTAGAAACTTCCGTTTTCCCATCGGGGAGCGCAATTTTAACTCTTAACTCTCCGCGTAGACGTCGCCTAGAAAGCGCGTTTCGCGTTTTACCCCCAGTGTCGTGCACAAAGGGACGCGAGAAAAGAAATTAAAAGGATATCGAGGTTTAAATCGGGCCATTAACGTCGCTCTTAAAACCAGGGAACGTTTTTCCTTCGTTGCACCATTTCTCTGTACATTTATGATCGATGATTTTTCAGGATCAACGTGTCTTCCTCATGCCCTGGATCGTCACCGTGATCGCGACATGCATCGTCGACGTGGTGCATTCCTTGTACCTGTTCGTCGCTGTTGTAAGTACAATCTTATCCTAAGGCATGGAATTGCGTAGAATAAAAATCACAATACCTACTGCTAGTTTTCAACGTTTTATGAGTAGATCTTTATGGAAATTCATATTTTTATTAACAGAATTAATGCAATGGGAGCTTCGTAGAGGATTTTAAATGCAGAAACATCCACGATCCTAGTTACAAGCAACGCTACGATGTTATTTTTATATTTAGTCCTGATCTCTTAATTGCAAGGTCCGAAATTGTTCAGCTTCGATAATTCTCTGATCATGTTAAGCAATGTAATTGTCGCGCTTGGCGAATTAGAAACGCTTCTATCGTCGATACGCGTCCAACGATATTAATGTTCGTCGAAAAGAAAGTACGACGATGGATGTCTCTCGCAAATGGATCCGCGGGGCGAGAGTTAGCACGAAACTCGAGCATTGTTACGTGTTCGCGTACCTCGGCGGTTTTTCTCCTCCCGGTTTTACGTGAGAAAAGGCCATATGATTCTCTTTTCGCGCGGTAAGAGGATACGTCTGCGATAATTGCTAGGTCGCCTCGACCTCTGAGAACCTCCCGCGAAGGGAAGAAACCCTCGTCGATGCTTTCTCGATGCGACACAACCACCGAAAACGTGATTTCGAACGAATGTTTTACTTCGTTCGGCTTGGACGGCTTTTTAAAACGTCGAAGATTGCATTTTCAAAATGGACGGCGGTTTCGTTCGATGAAACGTTTCCGGTGATCGACAATTATTATATGAACAAGAATATTCGTACGAACGCCCGAAATTCGGTCGTATTATACGATTCCAGTTTTAATTATTTCCAAACGTAGCCATCGACGTGCGATCGATACATTCTCTGGAATAATTCTGGTCGGAACGAACGAGCTGCAATTTTGTTTAAAACTCTATAGACCCACGTAACTTTCAGGTCACACGATAGTATATCGACATTTTACTAAACAATTTTAACGTTTTCACAAGATGACGTATACGTCTTAATCATACAGGGTGTTCGATCACCCCTGGGAAAAATTTTAATGGGAGATTCTAGAGGCCAACGCAAGACGAAAATCAAGAATATCAATTTCTTGACTGAAGCTTCGTTAAAAAGTTATTAAAAAATTAAATTAAAAAATTTCAAATCGTCTGAAAAAATTATTTTCGGTTGCGGGGGTCAATTACAATTATTTTTGGTCATTAGACATATCCTCGAAATCCTACCCACTTCCTAAATAGTTAATAACTTTTTAACGAGGCCTCCATCAACAAATTATTATTCTTGATTTTGATCTTATTTTCTATTCTCCTATAAAAGGGGATTCTACGGGCCAAAATAAAAAAATTCGGCCGACAGAGAATTAACCAAAGAATTGAAAACGTACGATTTTAAGTATTCGTTCCAATTAAAATTTTTGTTAATTCTTTTGCTGGACGAGGTAGAAATTGTCGCTAAATTCCTCGATCCACGCGACCGCGCGGTACTTTCGTTAATTGAAAAACAACTGCACGAACCAGCGATCGCTTAGAATATCAGAGTAATTGCTCCGGAGGGTCGTTTAGTAAGAATCGTATCACTAATGTATATTGCAACCGTAGACGGTAATTTTCATGGTTCTTTTCAAAAATTTATAGAAACCCACGACAGGAATTACTCCTCGATTACCGCGTAATTTCCCCCTCCCCCTACGAGGGAGAGTTTCAACTCCGATGGAATCAGAGTTCGAAACGCTTCCGCGAAACTTTCTTCGTTTTAACTGACTTTGAAGTTCCCCCTACATCCGGGGGGAATACTCGCGACTATTTTTAAACGTACGGCTTGCAACTTTTCCAACGACGTTAAAGTTGTTTTAACGGCTCGAATGGAGCTCGAGGCGCGTTCATAATGCCGGCCAAGGATTCCGTAGCGCGACTTTTTTTATACGACGCGTGCTTTCGTCCATTGTCCTCCGATTACCACCCTCGAACTACCGAACACTTTTTCTGGTACAACTTAACGCTGGAATTACCGACAATTACGGTGTATTTGTTTCTACCAAATAAATGTTTACTCGTTCAGTTATAGAAAATCGCGGTTTTGCGAAAATCATCAATTATTTCCAAATGTAATCGTGTAATTAATTATCGTATCGCGTATCGGAAACCACGGTAAATTTGCGAAAATCCAGTCGGGTAAATTCGTGGTAATTTTTATTTCGAATTTTATTTCATTTTAATATTACGAATGGATCATCTCCGAACATCCACCCCCGTTTCGGGGGACGTTTCTCTCGCAGTTTACCCACCCAAGGGTCGAGCACCCGTTCGACAGCTTTGAAAGCTGCGTCGAGCGTTTTTCCTCCGTGAATTTGACGTCTCTGAAGAACCTCGTTATTGTGCGTCGCGCTCGTACAAAGCGTTTTGACGCCGAGGGCTCAAAGAATAGTGGACAAAGCTTTGACACGCGTTTAGATTTTTCGGGGATCTCTCTAAAACATTTTTTTAATAATATTCCTCTCATCGACGCTAATTTTTTAAACGCTCTTGCAATCGTACCTTCGTTATTATCGTACCACCCGGTATTTCGGTATAGTCCTCTGCCGCGATTACACTTTTATCTAATAATTGCAGCAATTTTGTCACGCCTCGAAGTTTAACCAAGTTTTCGATATTTGTTTTCGTTTCTTCGTTGGCGCGAAGCTTGAACGCGCGTAATAGCTCCTCGAGGTTGTCGAACAAAAAGAAACGCAATTAGGTGTGATAGAGCGTTGCAATATTTTTTAATCGCCTTAAGAGTTAATTGCGCAATATGCTGACAGGCGTTGTTCTTTTCTTTGTAATCCGTGTCGCTTTTCCAATATCGCGGACTTTATTTACCAACGTGGTCTCTCTAGCGCTAACTGTTGACGGGGTTCTTCGATCCAACGACTATAGCGCTGTATTTTATCGTGAAAAATCAAAATTACGGGATTTTACTCTTCGCGAAAAGTCAGAGATTTTTGATACTTTGCTATTTTTTGCTCCAAAGATGCATTAATATACACAATGTTAATAAGGCTTCCGCATAAATTCTTCTCGTATTAATTAGTGGAGAAGCCTCATTTAAATTCGAAATATAATATTTCTAAAAGGTTCCAAACATCCTTACTGCTCCAAAACGTTCTGCACTTTCATATTCACGATGTTTTCGAATTCTTGACCGCGATACTTCCATGCTTCCGGGAAGCCAAATCATTTTGCAACGGAAAATCCACCCTTCTCGAGACCTTTACCGAACCCAACTTAATCTGCATTTCCATATACATAAGGTTTCGTCGTCCCAAGAGGGCCAGCTTATCTCGCATTCACATATCCACAACACGTCGGTAACTCGACTCCGGAATTCTTTGAAACGACAGCCTTTGAAATAAATTGACTCAGTTGGAAGACCCGTGACGGTTCCCTGGAGGACCCATGGGACTGAAAAACCGACGCGTTCCGCGAATGGATGCGAAAAGGATCGTCAAAGGGCTTTTTTTCCAGCCGGTTTGACGCGTCGAAAAGCACCGCCGATGCGATTGTAACGCATCCTTCGTTTGCCGCGAGTTGGAATCAAAATTAGGACTTGAACCGGGATACTAGCGTCTGATATATGTCTTTCCCATTTTCAAAGTTTCGCCTCAAAACAAATTTAATTCGAATTATCTTTAAATTGAAAGTATCAAAGTACGCGTTCGATTTTACTTTTGACTGTGGATCCATGGGTTAGAAATTTTTTGTAGAAAAATGACGATACAAAATGGCAGTTATTATTGCGTCTTAAGGAATAGATAGATCGGTATTAAGGCTATCGTTGTGGCGAATGGCATAATCAGGTTAACCCTACGTCTGCGGGACTCTTGATTGAGATTCCTATAGCCACCTGTGAGCAACGGAGGATCAATCCTTGAGTAAATCGTATTATGTCACCTTGCTTATGCGAAAGCACGTGAACGCATCATCCAGCTATTCAAATCGAGTCGCAGCTCACCAAGTCAAATATAGATCATGCTGCGGAGAATCGAAGAGGCGTAAATGGCTAGTAAACACACGAAAATACCTTTACGACGAGAGGTCATTAACCTTAGATTTAGGAAACGCTAGATTACATACAATATATAAAGTATTCGTCCACCCCTGGGAAAAATTTTAATGGGAGACTCTAGAGGCCAAAATAAGATGAATATCAAGAATACCAATTTGTTAATCGAGGCTTCGTTAAAAAGTTATTAACATTTAAAGTTCCGCCTGTTTTGAATTTTTTTCTCGAAAATACGCAGTATTTCGGGGGTAGGTCTATCTACCAAAAGTGATTGCAATCGACCCCTGCAATCGAAAATAATTTTTCCAGAACGATTCGAAATTGTTTTTTTTTCGCTGAAAAATTTCACACCTTCTCGAATTTTTTTCTAAAAAATGGGTAGGATTTCGGGGATAGGTGTATCCGCCAAAAATGATTGCAATCAACCCCTGCAATCGAAAATAATTTTTCCAGAACGATTCGAAATTGTTTTTTTTTTTTGCCAAAAAATTTCACACCTTCTCGAATTTTTTTCTCGAAAGTGGGTAGGATTTCGAGGGTATGTTTAATGACTAAAAATTATTGTAATTGACCCTCGCAACCGGAAATCATTTTTTCAGGACGATTTAAAATTTTTCTTCTTCATCGAAAAATTTAGGCACCTACCCCCTGTCGATCTTTCTTAAAAATTTGTCCCAATATATTATCCATTAGCAATTTACGATGAGAGACTTAACGTAGGTTTAACTCAGCCTAGAAACGAATCCGATAATGGAGACTGATGTTTGTTAGTAACTTTTTTTTTTGTTGCTAATAACCGTTTTACGTGGTATCAACGAATAGAATACGCGAGTATCGTGTGGACAATGGTATAAGACCGCGAAAGTTGTTAAATTTGATATTCTGCACCCTGTGAACGACCCTGCAGATAAAAGCTGTAAACACACGAGCGTTACCGCGCCATATAAGAAAATTATACATCATACGTGGGTCGCGTTGCAAGTATCTCTGTATGCAGAGTGGACCAGATGCAGGAGTTGGTTCTCCGTTGTGGAACAACAGCGCATCCAACAGCATTGCACGACGGTACGTGCAATCTTCATTAACGTCCTTGCCGTTAGCGTGCTCAGCTTTTTCCCCCATCCGTAAACTAGAAAACGGGAAAAGCGCAGTTTCCGCGCGAATATCGACTATCGTTACGAAGACGGAAAAAAAACGAGGACGTATCATTTTTACGGAAACAAAAATACGAGGCTAATTTTCCAATTTTTTTTTTTATCGATGGAGTTTTCTGGTAAACAAGCTTCAATTTATTTATATTTATCTATTTATGATACTATTCTGAAAGTAAATCATTGGAAATTATTCGTGAGAAATAGAACAAAAAAACTAAATGTAATTATACTGTTTATAGGTGATAAAAATCTAAGAGTCGAAACAAAGTATTCGTATAAAGTAAATAAATAATCACGTCGAGAGAACGATCGCGAACGGTGTGTTTGTTCGAAAATGTTTTTGAAACGTTCGAGCATCGATGTTGAAAATAATAGCGGTGGATGGTGTTACGTAACGGGAGACCGTTGTCCGATCGGATATTTTTCATTTCAACTTGTTGGGAATTCTGTTTCCAGGTTTGAAAAAAGAAAAAAAAAATAAAAAATTGAGAGAAACCGTCGAGAATTGCGGAAGACCTTGCGCCACCTTCTCATCGCGTTACAACTACGGTACAGAATCTACAACGGAGTTTCTTCGTCGATTGCACGTCGCTCAAAACGTTTCGATGAAAGATTTAGTCGGGAAATTAGTTTCTTTAGCGATTTTCGTTTCGTTACGAGTATCGTCGAACTGAAAATTTCAAACGACCTCTGGACACGGATTTTACCGGTTGTTTACTTTTATTTAAAAAAAAACATTGCTTCATTCGCGGTTGCTGGCTTTCGAACGTGGCGGTAGAGTAAATGGAAAGGCAACAGAACGACGGGTCAACTAAGCGCTTTGGTAGTCACGCAGTATCCAATGTTTTCCTCCCAAAAAACTGAACTACTTCGTGACAATCGACCAGTTCGGCCGGTAGTTAACGTTACACAACGTTTCTGAAAATAAAAAAAGTCGCGAACTGAATGGAAACTTGCAGGGATCGTTTTACGAGACGAGAACGAGCTTACAAAGGACATTAGAATCCTTCGTGACTCTTTTAATTTCGAATTTTCTCTAGTACAGTACCTTTCTTCGTCGTTGGTCGGAAAGTAAAATGCTTCGTAACACGACCTATAACAAACAAATAGAGGAAAACCAGCATGCAAATAATGCATTGTGTAGGTTGCCCCGGAGAATTGATTTCATAGCGGGAGTACAGTGAAAGTACATACTTGACTCGAATAATAGTAAACATCAGCCTTTATTGTTCTTCTTCCGATCGATCTCCGACGGTGTAACGATTCTACTGTGCAAACGAGACAAACCTAAACTGTTTCAAAGTGCTTATTATTTTAATTTTCGACAGTTTACAGTGTCAGTCGTATTTTTTCACGTATATGTATATGCGACGAAAATGGCGACGTACGATCGAAACGATTTAATTTCATCGCGTTTCTGTTTCAGTCCACTTTCGACCCGACGAAGGTGATGCTCTATACGCTGAGCTTCTTCCTCCTCTGCCTGAACGTGAGTATATTTCGATGGGAGACGAATTCCTTTAATCTTCAGGGACTCGCGTCTCACGCAATTTTTTTTATTTTTTTTTTTTATTAACGAATTACGAATTACAGTACGCGTTTTGCTTTCAGGTATATTCCTTGTTGTGCGTCGTCTCGCAGTATCAAGAGTATACGGCTGGTCGAGGCACCGCCGCGGACGACTACGAGTACAGGGTCAGTATTCTGAGAGTCTCTCAACGGAAACAGGAACGGAATAAGGGACGAAAAGTTAAGTGGATTAATTGTATTGTTCAATCGTTGTTCCGTAATTCTTAAAAGGAAAGTCTAATGCTTTCGAGCGGGCCGTTTAATGCTTAAAGTGTTAAGTTACGTTATGATTCTCAACAGTAATCTACGACTATTTGATCGTCCCATATGTTCGTGCCGTTCGTCCCTGGATCAAGATAAAATTCGTAACTTATCGTCACTAGGAGGAAAACAAAAATATATACAGTTGCCTGTATTAGTACACTGTAATGGTGATACACTATAAATGGGGGGGAAAAAATATATGAATTGTTAGCAGTCGTGGCACGTTGGAAACGCTGAGTCACTGTCCGATTAAAAAGTGCAGCATCATCGGGTCACGTGCAGTACAGGATTGGGTTGCCGCTCCGGGGGGAAAAAATCACGCATTATTAGCTTTATTATTATTCTATAATGTTTATGGTTATATTTCTGTATCAGTTTCGTAATTGAGCGTTACTTGCCCTCGTGAATATTATAAAAAAGAACTAGTATTGTATTTACTATCGTAGTGTAACTATATAACAAACAAATCTGTACAGTAGTAGTGTTAAACAAACAAATTTGAATCACCATTATAGTGTACAAATTAGTCTATGTTGAACTGATAAATAAGTACCACCATCTCCGTTAATCAATGGTTAACTGAAAATTGAAGTTACAAGGTGTGCTCCTCGGGGATAGTTCCAGATTGCGTCCCGTCGCGCTTGTTTCCGGAAATCGGTAGCCTTTCCGAAGAAAATCACTGGGCTTCCAACGGGGAAAAGGTCTCCAGGGTATCGATATCCGAGCAATCTTATTATCGAAATGGAAGCTATCTGCCAGACATGTTCATCGTTTTCACGATTTCTCAGAAATTACTCGATCCATTTGCTTGGATATAAAACTACGATCGCGAAATAATTCAAATACATATATTAATCTCCTCTTCGAGGAACAAAATAGAAATTCACATTGAATTATGTATCACCTTGTCTTGAATTTATATTGTAATGGCAAGGACGACGCACCCTCCTGAATCCTTATCTTTGGAATTTAGGGCACTGTCCTTTCCCCTCTTACGAGACACACGGTTCTGCTTATGATGTTATCTAACGCCGAGATTGCTAAATTAAACGTTACTGATTTACGTTTTCACGGAAGGAAGCTACACGTTTCGAATTAGGGATATCGAAAAGATAGCACGATCGAAAGTTGTCGAAAATAACAAACAATATTTACGAGTTCTGTTGCTTTATGTATGGAATCTGAAACGTAAATCTAGCGTTAAAGGATCCCGTTTCACAGCCACCTATTCCACCCCTATCGTCTCGTTTGTACAATTTAACCATAATTAAATTTTTAATTTTTCAATGTTCAATGTTCGATTAGCGTAGATTGTGCTGCGGTTAACGTTGTCCATGAATATCGGTATACAAATCGAACTCGCGTTATTGGCTTTCTTCGAAAAGCGAATGACGCGGCGACATCCTTCGTATCGAAGGTTTCTCAAATAAGCGTTATTCAGGTTGACAGACGGGAAGATTAACGATATCCATCGTTCGTCCCGTACCATGCATTTTAATCGTGAAAACGGGATTCAGCGTAAGATTTATTAATTTTCGAAATCCCCTTTAAACGAGATACAACTCTTCGGGGAGGGGAAAAAAATCGATGACGTATTTTAATTTCTAAATCTCTGTTACCTAACGGAAAAGTATCTCATCTATTTTAAGAATTCGATTCGTTCTTTTATACTTTGTGCCAGGCCCGGAGAACAGAAACAAAATCGAACCCTTTGAGCTATTCTAGATCCGCTTGACATCGCTATGCCCATAAACTCATTTCAAAACTTGGCACCATATAACGGGCGATCGTTTTAGGTAACGGTCTGTAAAACTGCATTTGCATTAGGCAAGTTTTAATCGATCGGACCGAAGTCGATGAAAATCGCCCGGGTAAACAGAATGTCAACCAAGTTGAAACAACTTCTGATCGTTCGACCGGAAGCAGGCCATTCGTCTATTTTTGGTCAAACGACACGATCGTTTCGACAATAGTTCGTCGTTTAAATATACCAGTAAATGAATTATTTTTAAACGCGTGAAACATTAAGAAATAATTGTCACTCGAAAGCCATCGTTACTCCTCGATGACGAATAAAAAATTACGCGAACGGTAGTAAGTGCATTTACATTGGGAAATACTCTCGTCAAGAATTTCCGGAGCAGAAATTATCTTGTTAGATTTGATGTTCCGAACTATGGAACTAATCCAATTAATCGCTCTCGGAATCCTTGACGAGAATTTATCGATACAAATTCTATTAATCTTTTATCCGTTGAAAGATATTGCTACGAATATTCCCAAAGTCACGTTTTATTATTGTGCAAGCCCCGTATCATTCCACGATTGGAACCACATCTATTACCGTATAGATCAACCCATTTAATCTATAAATAGATATATCTCGTACAGTTAACTAAAAATATCCTTTGTTTGCTCGGCTGGATGTTTTAATGTTCGACATTTTCATTTTGTTTTTAATTCATGTCATTTTATCGGTCACGTACAATTTATAGACGAAAATTGATCGTAGAATGCCACCGGTTTCCCAACTCGATTAAGTTCCTCTTCTACGATGAGCCACGCCATCGTGCTGGACATCAAAGAACCCTCGTTTCTCTCTCGAAAAGAATTTCTTGGTAGCTCGTTGCCCCCGGAAGGACCGACGATCAACATCGTGGCTTTTCCCGTTGAAAAATCTAATTACAAAATGGGTCTTATGAAGTGCCCTTTGAAGGTTCCAGCTGTGAGGTACGTGACGCAGCCACCGACTACGACCGCCACCTCTTGCCTAAGCTCCCGTCGAACAGTGACCAACAACGAGACCAAAACGACCGCAACGCCCACGCAAAGTTCCACAACCGGTCAGAACACTCATTCGTTGGAGAAAAGTCCTGTCGTGGGACGACCGCCTAGGAAACACGTTCAATTTCCCGACACAGCCGCCGAGTGTCAGAAGGAGAAACCTGGTAAGCACGAGATCAATTGGCCGCTCAAAGTCGTTCGTCAGATCCCCCGTCATTCTTATTTCCCTGCATCGTGTTTGATCGAATTCGGTAAAGAATATGTTTCAGGTGAATTTTTCACTACTTTTGTTTCATTTATTTAACCCCCAGCGGGGTTAATGGGAACGCACGCTCGAACGAGATGGATGTTTTACCATGAATAAAACATATAATAAACTTGGAAACTAAATTTTTTATGTATGCATTAGATTCGAGCAAACAAAATGGCGTTGATTGCGACTCTACGCGCGCGGTACACGTGGCACGATGACGTCAATGATTGTTACACCCTACGGCGTACGAGAATTGACACTTGACCGGTATTGTTATTTTCGAACGCATTCTCTGTCGAGATTTTAATTAAACGTTACTTTGACTTTGTAAAATATTTAAAATATTAATACCAGGCGACAAGGAAACAAAAGTCGATTATTTCGTCGCCGCAAAGTTTACGGTGATCTATTAAGCGACGAACAGGGGCGGTGAAACTTTGCAAACCACCTGCCATTTGCGAATGTTCAAACTCAATTTTCGGCGGTGTTTACAAACTCTCACTATACAGGGTGTTCGACCACCCCTGGGAAAAATTTTAATGGGAGATTGTAGAGGCCAAACTAAGACAAAAATCAGGAATATTAATTTGTCGATGGAGGCTTCGTTAAAAAGTTATTAACGTTTAAAGTTCCGTCCGTATTGAATTTTTCTTCTCGAAAATGCGCAGTATTTCGGGGGTAAGTCTATTCACCAAAAATGCTTGCAATTTACCCCTGCAACTAAAAATAATTTTTCCAGAATGATTTGAAATTTTTTTTTTTCGCCGAAAAATTTAGGCACCTTCTCGAATTTTTTTCTCTAAAATCGGTAGGATTTCGTTGGTATGTCTAATGACCAAAAATGATTGTAATTGATCCCTGTAACTAAATATAATTTTTTGAGACAACCCTTTACAAAGCTTCCATTTCCTCAATTCTATTAATAAAAATACGAATTTGCATAAGGATCCGCAGTCTGATTATTACACGGTCCGGCAGACTCCGTCGAGCAAAGCTAAGCGTTTATGATTCCGAGGCTGACTAATACAAAATTCGCTGGATCATTGCGGAAATAGCATTAGCGAGCGAGCCTTTGATCTGGAAATTCCATTCCGGCCTCTTGCAAACTTCGTTTGGTGTCTGAGCTTCTACGTTCACTGCACCGTCGCGTCCCTGGTCTACAACAGGGTTTTCCAATAATAGGATTTACAATTCCAACAACGTTTCGGACACTTGGAACGATTTATGGTCGATAGAATCGACGGTACTCTCGCGACTGGTCGTCGATAAACACACGCAAGACAAGTTTGCTTGAAAACTTGGGTCGCTATCTTTACGAGATCCGATCAATTATAATTATTTTATTCAAAATGGATCGACTTTTCGCTCTGTTTCAGAGAGTACGGTCACTGTATTGGTGCCCAAAACGGAGTCGGAGGCCGCGAACGCGACGACGTCGTCCTCGTCCAGGGTCAAGGAACCATCGTCGATCGATCAGAACCCTCAATCGCAGAAAAACAGCCGAGTTCGACACACCTGAAACCGTCGTCCAGACGCTGATTACAGCGACAGACCGAGAATCGACCGCCATCTTGGATTCGATGAATTATTTCTCCTCGAAGGAACGTCCCAGTGTGCAAACTAATCCATCGGACAGAAAACGCGGAGTCGTGTGCCAGTTCGTTGATAACTTGGTCCACGGCCAGTTTCCATGGACCGCCAATTGTTTCCAATCGATAGAAACTGGGCGATCGACCATAGCCGCGACGGGTGTTCAAGTTTCTCGCGGCGCGCCATTTGTCATCGGAAGCAGACGTCGTTTAAAGTCGATCGAACTGTGGAAACGCATACGTATAAACTCCGATTCGTTTCAAGCTTTAAAATACCTTGAGCGGTGAAAATCGCGTGCCTGGACTTTTCAGCGTCGAAAATGGAACGTACAAACGACCCTTACGGAACAATGGACGACGTTTCGTTTGAAAAATATCGTTATCCGTAGGGCTTCGAGTCGAAATTAGGAAAGTTTCACGCGCGATTGATGTCGCGAAGCAAACGGAATCGCAAAGTTCTACCCATTAATGTGAGGACGAAATCGGATCGAACGGAATCCGATCTAGCGATAAACGTTTGCACGATCGTCGATCGATAGCGACGCAGTTTGATAACGACCTTGTGGTCGCGGTAACGAGTGTCTGTCTTCCCATTCGAGGATGGATGCTCGGTCGATTTTCTTGCCAAGAACTCGAGACCACCGACAGGTTTCTCGAAACTGCTCTAAAACGAATTGTACCAAAGCTGTTAGTATTAACGAATCACGAACCGATTACGAGAGCGTACGAATTTCTTAACTATTTCTTTAGCGTAATAAAATCGAGGCTCGGGTCGAAGGGCCTGGTCGATCCACCCTGCGACAGGGTAAACGTCTTTAAACGTGTAATTAATTCGTGCGACCGACGAAGTTGGTCGACCGTATTTTTCTACTGTACATTTTCAGACAAAAACGTATTTTCAAAGGAACAGTAGCGTTCGTTCCCTTGTTACGCGATTAATTTTTGATTTCCATTACAGCTCGTCGAAGTCGTAAAAATTGCCCGCTCGAATTATAGACAATTACCGTGTGATCGTCGATCGTCACACTCTTTGTATCCTCGAATGTACATACTATTGTAAATTCAATCGTGTTACAGTACCTGTTTGTATAGATTCCGAAGAGGACTTTTAAAAGGCTGTTTGAAAATTTTCAATAAATAATTTATGTGGTTTTTTAATCCAGGTTCCAGTTATTACCTCCAGCGAAAATCATCGTCGTAGAAGAAGCAAGAGTATTTAATTCTACCTACAATGAAATAGAAAATTATTTCGTAATTATTTTATTCACAGAAATATGCACTTTCATAAATGTATCGTGATATAAAAGTTTACACTCCATAAAGTTTACGTTTCGTTTATGGTAACGCAAATTGTAACCATCTACAAATTTTTTTAGGTAGCAGCGACGAACGCCTTCCAATTTTCAGCAACAGCGCCGCGCGATTGCACGAAAAGTTACGTTGTAATACATTTTGGAATATTTGTACTTAAATTTAATGGAAAAAAAATTTGATAGTAAATCGATGATAACGTTCCACCAACGTTACAGCCAAGATGTAAATACAGCATCGTCCGATGAAACCACAACGTTGGAGGAACGTCTCAACTTCGATAGATTCGGCTCGTTACTGTTTCGTCGTGGAAACGATCTCTTCCTGTATCCGCGACAACGACATTTTCTTCGTCTCCGGTAGATAAAATATCAAGAAGACGACACCGAAGGCATTAAGACCGGAAACGAGCCAGAAGGCGGCGTACATGCTGTGTTGAAACGCGACGAAGCTCCACACGCACACCATCACGAACGACCACAGCGAGTTCAAGCAGAAACAGAAGCTGACGCAGGTCGCTTTCGCGTACATCGGGCAAATCTCGTTCATGACCACGAAGGGAACGCTGGCCAGTCCCAGGGATATGCTCGCGGCGTAGAACAGTATCGCCACGAACGCCACCCACTGCAGCTTCGTGACGTCGACGTTGTGCTCTTGCATGCAGAAGAAAACGCCTAAAAGGAAGCTGCAACCGGTCACGCCTATCACAGAGGTGATCATCAGCGGTCTCCTTCCTAAACGGTCCACGTGAAGGATGCACAACAGATAAGAGACCAGGTGCACCGTGGCCAGGATGATGCTCATATACGATCCTGGCATCTGAACGTCGTGGATGTACTCGAAGATCGTCTGGGCGTAACCGATCACGACTATCGAGCCCGAGAACGCTTGCATGGTCATTATGCACGCGCCGATCAGGATCTCTTTCTTACCACCTGGAAAGTTTAACAGGATCTTTCTACAATTCTTCGTTTTCTTTATTATCGTATTATGCACGTTTTATCGGCAATAGATGGCGTTTAATCGAAATCGACAAAATGTGATCTTGTATTCTAGCCAAGGGGAAGATTGAAGAGGACGACGAAGATAAAGGAAAGGAGAGGTATTGGGTAATCGTTCGAGGAACGTATATGGCATGTAGCAACGAAGGTGTAGGTCAAGCGCTTGCCACAAAGCTTCGATTACCTGGCTGATTGATCAGATGAAGGATGGACGAAAACGCCCCGCTGTTCCGGGGTTCGCATTCCACTGCTTTCATTATGGAGTCCAGTTCCTCGGCAATGACAGCCGAGCCGCGCAGAAATATCAAGGAATCCATGGCGGACCCGTAATGTTTACGGCGCAGCAGATAGTAGGGGGTCTCAGGGAACCAAATGAACATAGAAAACTGCAGTACTGATAGCGATATCGCCACGTAGGAGTATTCTTCCATGCTGGTGAACGAACCCACCACGTAGCCCAGGAGATTACCGCAGTAATCCATTAACACGAAGTAGCTGCCCAGAGCTCCGCGTACGTGCTGCGGAGCTATCTCTGTCACGTACATCGAACCTGCTGTGAAAATTATGCCACTGGCAGCCCCGCCTATGACACGCGCCAAATACAGATTCTGAAAACGATAGAAATCCTGACGTTTATACATTCGCGAGAAAAAGGATTTGTCAACCGTTCCAAAGACAAATCCTCGCGATCCAGCGCCATATTTCCATAGCGTTGCAAGTGCTGTGCCTTGTAAAAGGTTTCGTTGAGATTCACGCGTCCGGCAGAATTTGAGATTCGTTGAAATAAAATGCTTTAGCCAACGGTAATTAGGAAGAGTAAGATAGCTTTGCTCGAGACACGACCTCCAACGTCAATGGAAAAAATGTCGCTGAACAAACGAACCGACAGAAAGTAAACACTTGTCGTTAAAATGATAAAACGTGCAAGTCGGAAGTTTTTACTTGTACTCCTGTTCCCCGGCGTTCGAAGCAACCGTGTGTTTGCTTTGTCGCGTTACACATTGTCATTGGAAGTCTACAACATGGCGGCGCCGCAAAATATTAATTTTCGTAAAACGAACAGTTTCTTCGCGACCGTACAATTCTCCCAGCGCATTTGGATTATTTCAACGAAATGCACTTACCATGATCGATCTGCCCCATACCGTCAGTAGCCAGCTCGCGACTGTGGGAACGATAGCGAGCAATATTGCGATTTTTCTGCCTAGGAAATCGACGACGAACGTCGAGAGGAAACATCCGAACGCCATTCCGAGTTTCAGTAAGGATACTATCCAAGAAGCTTCAACCTCGGTCATCTTGAAGGACGAATCCTCCGCCAATAATTTCGGCAACATGGGAGACGTCCATCCCAGAAACATCCCCACGGTTAACTGGGCCATGCTCACTATCTTCGTGCAACATTTTGTCAATATAATTATGATACGACCCACGAATTAAAATTAGTATTCTAATTATAATTTTTCTTACCTACGAAAGTCACTACGTAGATCCTCGCATTCGACGTTTTCTCGATCCCCATTTGCTTTTGTTAAAACTCTCCCGCGGGTTCGAAAACGGCAAATTCGCGTGCGAATATAATTACGTCGATAACAGTTTTCTGTCTCATAGACACTTCTGGAAGACACTGTCGATGGCGAACGACAACGTAAAGTTTTAATTGTCAGGAAAGCAATAGCACGTTTCGAGATTCGGATGCAACCAACCAACTATATATACAGTCGGGGACAAAATTGAGCGAATAAGAAGTGGAAATGGTTGTCGTTCAAGTGTAATAAAAACTATACTACCGGACGGATATATTGAATTTGATCTATTACGTGTTCTCGTAGTACGTAGAACGATTCAATGAAATCATTAAAGTCAATATTAACGTTAATAAATTAACAAGTTACGTTTAATTTTAATTTTCCTATCATGTTTCCCGATGATATCATTCAATCTCGTCGACATTGGAAAACGATTGTCGATTATACACGATTAAATATTTTGGATCGTTTGTTCAACTGTACTTTTCGACACTTTATACGTATCAGCTATTAATCTCGAAATTTAATTACTTTTTGACATCGTGATATCATTTTGCAAATAATTCTACTGTTACGAAAAAACAGCCTATTTATAAAGATGACTTTTTTGATCGAGTATTCTCTGCTCCATGAAGACACGTGATAAATAAAATTCAAGTATATATCGAGATATTATTTTAATTGTATTTGAACAATAGCTATTTTTACCACCTGTTAGCTGAATTTTAGAACCGACTGTACATCGATACGTGAATAATAATTACTTTGCGTGAAATATAGTTCGCGCGAATGCATTGTATCCGACAGTTGAAATTGTTTCTTGCAGATATTGACCACTAAAGGCGATCGCAACAGTGAGAATTCTTGTATATCAAAGCTTTTACGCTTTATTTATTCATTCTGTATTCACTAACGCACAAAATATGGACAGAATTTCGTTTGTTCTATTCTACTATTTTCACTGTAGATTAATATACGCATATATTTTATGTTGTTTGACTTATAATGCGTACGAGAAAGTGGAGGGCCGAGTATCGTTCGGTTATTTCATGTTTTGTGTAATAATATTAATTAACAGATAATAATATCGTTTAACTTAAGTGATTATTCGTAATATAATCAAACGCACAATTTCCTCATAAATTCTATAACAAAGCAAAACGATTACATATTACCAAACACGATAACCGTGTATTAGTATCGAACGCTGTAGTACTTTTAATTCTTAAAATACATTAATCACTCGCTGTCAAACATTAAATGAAAGGGATGCCGAATTGCATAATCGCACGTGAATCACTCTCCGTCTGATCATCACGGGGAGATGATCACTGTCAGTAGTAATGGCTCGTGTGATTAGTATCAGTAGTAACGAGCCGCGTGTATCAGACAGTGGTTTACGCAATCTAACCGTAGTCGCTAATTTTGCAACATCCACGTAATTACGTAAATTACCATCCCTTTATAATTAACAGAAATTAATATTAAAAATTCCCCCCATATCCAATGTAATACATATGACTAGTCGCGTTCATTTATTATTCGAATCAGTTTGTTTTTTTAAACGAGATTACATATTCTTATCGATACGATGTTACAGCTAATATCAAGGAAAATACAACGATGTACACTAACGTGACACTTGAAGATCACGTTGACACACAGCCACTTTTTTATTCTTACAAAAATACTCTCAAGTCTTAAATTGTGCTACTCGATGGCAGTATTAATTAGATGTCGCAATGTTATCGTATCGAGAATTTCCCTCCTTTCAGATCCAAACACAGTTTTCACAAGAAGATTCTATCTATCCATTCCTCTTTCTCTATTGTATTTCAGCAACGAGTCGTTTTCTCATATAATAAAAGGAACCTGTACAATTTCTACGTAAATTTCCGGCCGTGCAATTGATCCTGCACCTCCTGCAGCGTTTTCCCTTTCGTCTCGGGCACGTACAGGTACACAAAAGCAAAGCCCGATAAGCTGACCACGGAGAACATCCAAAACGAGGCGTACACGCCGTATTGTTGGGCGATGCTTTGATAAGACAGAGTGATAACGAACACGGAACAATTGCTAAAGAACATGGCGATCGTGCTGCCGAGCGCTTTCACGTTCGTAGGAAATACTTCGCTCATCATGGTAAACGGAAGTCCGGCCAATCCTAGGGCGTACATGATGATGTAAAGTATCGCACCAGCGGCTGGTAACCAGACAATCCCACTGACGTTCGTTTCATTCTGTTGCAGGAAGAAGAACGAACCGACGAGCATGGTCGAGACGAACGTCCCGAAGGTGGAGATCATCAGCAACGTTCTTCTGGCAAACCGATCCACTATCGACGCGGCAAGAATGGCGCACGCAGCTTGCACGGCACCCATTATCATCGTTACGTATTTGCCTTCGAAGTCGTTGTCGGTCGCGTTGAAGATCAACTCGGCGTAGGAGAGTATCGCCGAGCTGCCGCTCCACTGTTGAATCAAGATGAGGGTCACCACGACTGTCAACGCTCTGCGAAACGAAAATCAGCAATATTATACTAATTACATATTTTCTTCCATCGTTTGGGAGTCCCAAACAACGTGATCACATTGTTATATCATTGTAGGAAGTAGCAAGCGAGATGATAGAAGAAAAGAAGAGAAAGGGCCTTGTGAGAAAGCACTCCCTCTGCCGGCGAGTGCAGGAAGTGTCGCCGGACCGCCATATTGGCCCGATAGGCTCGACCGACAGTGTACGTGGATCCTACTTGCGACAAAGTTTAAGCATAACGGTACAGAGATCTTTGTGACATGAGAGAAGTGATAGATCGCGTCGTGTGGCATAGATACGGTTTTGGCGCGAAGGAAAATGTCGTCGCTGTTACTGGAACGTACTTGCGATTTCCCGAAACGCTCAGCAACTCCCACAGTCCGGTGTCGTTGGCCAGATCCATTTTCACTGATCTCTCGATTATCCCTGCCTCTTCGGAAACGTCTGTGGCCCCTCTTAATTGCGCCAGAGACTCGATCGCTTCCTGGTGCCTTCCGCGACGCATCAGGTGATAGGGGGACTCGGGTAACCACACCGCGGTCACGACGAACAGAACCGGCAGACACAACGATAGCAAAGCCAGATCCTTCGTGCAAAGAAACGGCCCTATCGTCCATTCGATTAAGATTCCGATCTTCACGGACACGACTAACACCAACGTCAGCGTTCCTCGTATGCTGGCCGGCGAAATTTCACCGGTGTACATCATGACGGCTACGTATCCGAAACCGATGCTCGATCCGCACAAGAACCTCCCTATGTATAATTCCTGAGCAATGGAAACGAATCAGTCTCTCGATCTTCGTGTACCTTTTCGTGGAAAATTCATTTTACTATTGGAATTCCTGGCTATTATGCGTTTCCCATGTATTTATGTGTTTGAACGGCTATCAGTGTTGTTGGAAAACCCTGTAGAAGTAGACGGATTGGGTAAATTACCAAAACTGATGCCGCGAAAGCGACCATCAACCATCCTATCGTCGCTGGTGCCGCGGTGAAAAGCAAGGTCCATTTCCTGCCGATCACGTTCACGATGCAAGTACAGAGCACCGAACCCACAATTGCGCCGAAAGCGTGGAAGGACGTTACCCACGCCGCTTCCTGCAATGTCAGCTGCACGGGGCTATCATCTTGCAACAGAAGAGGCAACGATGGCGATGGCCAACCGAAAGATAGACCATACGACATCATGCCCAAACTACCTGGCGATCGACAAAAATGACAATCGTGCTACACTACTTTACAAAGTGATCCTCTCAACTGAAAATGGGGTATCTCGTAAGGACGAAAGGTATCAAAGAATTGTTGGTATAAGTAATTTTCCTGTAGGTGTTGTGGTGAAAGAGATATCGAAATCGAATTAATTTTTTTAAACAAGACCCTGTATTTCTTTATTCGTAATATAGCAACGTTTGTTGAGACGAATACAAAGCCATTACATAATACGATTTAGATCCAGAAGCCGGATGAACTCGACGTGGTTGTATCGGCTAGATGATTTGATAAAAGACTAGACGAAATTTGAATAAAAATTTTAGATTCATTTATGAACTAGCTTCTGCCCGACGATTCGCTCGCGTGAATATCGGTTTTAGGACTCCGTTAATGGATTCTAATTTATGAATAAATTTACGAATGAAACGAGCACTAAATTTAATTAACGAATAAATCTAGAATTTCTGTTTCTTATTCGTGAATAAAATTTGTCCAATTCTGATCAGACTCTGCCATATTAATTCGTTTCCTGCTTCAAGGGAAAGTCACTAGCATCGACTTCTCTTCAACGCTAGATTTACGAGCATTGATTGCACGTATTTTGATTGAAACTCGTCTTATTGAAGGTTATATTAAAATGCAATTTTTCTTTTAATTAAAATGTATATTTGTATTATTACATTAATAAAATTCAACACAAAATTGCTAACAAATAATATTTATGCGTTTTGTAACTTTATATATAGAGTTTGAAATCCGACAAATTCGTAAATCTAGTGTTAAAAGTTCACTATTACGAAACGATAAGGCTGAACGCTATAAACGCTACGTTATAGTAATTTTCCCTTCGAGCGAGAAACGAATTAATATGGCCGACAGTACATATATACATGTTACGATAGAATGGACCGAAGTCCACTCGAGTCCACTTACCAACGAGAGCAGCTAAATAAATTTTCTTCATTATTCCAG
Source organism: Colletes latitarsis (assembly GCF_051014445.1). NCBI lineage: Eukaryota > Metazoa > Arthropoda > Insecta > Hymenoptera > Colletidae > Colletes > Colletes latitarsis. Next base: position 26,428,088 of record NC_135139.1, read on the forward strand.
TGAATAACTTGCAAAGTACATAAATAATCCAACTTGAAGCAAATGTTAACAGACTGGTAAAGATGATACAGATAATGGTGTTGGGTCAGATCTATGCAAAGTATACTTAATAACTAAACGATTTTATCGTTATCAAGTGGGTTATATCTTAAATTATGACACGTATAAAAAGTCAATGTAAATACGTACCATTTCAGCAGCTGATGTTTCAGTAATTTCGAAATAACGGTTAATTTCGAATGAGAAATATTCAAATGACGGTATCACGTTTTGTACCATGTTATAAAATATAATTTTATGCGTTACATTTCGCTTTTAAAAATAAGTATTACGTATTACGAAAAAGACAGGGTAGGATAACAAATCATGCATACCAACAGAGAATAAAGTATTAATTATTATTATATTACTCTGAACTATATTTTAATAAGTCTTTTGCATTCTGCCTACATAATAGTATAATTAACATAACATAAATAGAACACGAATAAAAAACAGTAGCACCATGCTTTATAAGTAATTTCATTAATAATAACAATACAGTTGTGCAATAGAAATATTAATTGAACATACAGTTTTTCACCCTATAAGTTAGCGTAATACTCGTACTCTCTTTGTGCAGTTACAGGAATAAACGTTAAATAGACAATAAATAAATGGTACTATGTCTATTAAAAAAGAGTTGCTTTGAATAATTTATTCACATACCATTCAAGGGCATTTACAAATATATAAGACCTAACGAATACTGTGTAACACAGTATTTCGATTATAAATTAAGATGGATAATATATCTTTTCGTTGAATACTGAATTACAAAATTAATATTATCAATTTGACAATAACTCCAGGTTATAAATAAGATAAATTTTTAAGTATCGGCCAATTTATCTAAAGAAAAAAAATGCTATTTGTCAAGCGAGATACAAATTTATATACGCCATGTTTATGGAATAATGTTTGAATGAAATTCAAGTAATCATCGAGAAAGAGAAAAAGTTTTGATGCAATAATGTTTAACAAATAATGCGTGTATCTTCTTGCATGACAAAAGGCATTTGTTGGAGTAGATATAACATCGTGTATAGTTATCAAATTGATAGTATTTCTCGTATCGCTTAAATACTGTTTTTTATACGCACGTATCTATGTAAAAACACAGCCAATTATAATATTACGTTTCTTACAAAGTATCGAGTTTGCATTCTTTCTCCATTACAATTTTATAATACACTTTCCAGTAACGACAGTGTAATTTTTTTTACAAATTCTACGAGACGATGGTGCCGCCGGCACGTTTAAAAATTATCTTATTAAATCTTTATAAAACATAAATATTAAGAAAATTCCATGAACACTCAGTTTACTATACTTAACAATATTTTAATGAAATATCCATTGGTTAATAATTTTTTGCAACGTGGTACTCAAATATTGAGACGCGAAATATACAGTCATATATAAATGTGTTCTACGCACCGAAATATTATATAACAATAACGTACATCTGAAAATAAAATGGAGCTATAGTACGTATCAATTTTCAGAAAATACTATCTTTGAATATATTGAACACTTATACCAATTGATGCAATAGCACTGTAATTATAAAGGAACCTTATCTTCCTTTTTATGATAAGGAAAATGTATTACAAATTCACCTGGAACTTTGAGTAACTTTGTAAAAGAATATAGTATTTAAATATTTAAATAACCTAATACAGGAAACGACTTGCAGGCATATTAACTGCGCCCCGACAGCTACTGGGTGGAGGATTTTCGTCATCGGAATTTTCATTTTTTCGTAGTAATATTGAACTATGTCGGTGTTGGGATTTTTCAGCTTGATGTCTTAATTCCTCGATATAGGCTGTAGTGTCATTTACCACCAGTTCCTGTAACTGTTTACTCAGCGTCGACAACTCTGGTTTCTCTTCGTTGTAAATTCCTTCGAACGGATCAGATCTTTCGTAAAATAATATATATGGCGTATCTGGCGGTTTCAAATCCTTGAAATCATTGAACGTTGTTTGCGAGATGTAACTGTCGTTAAATTTGTACCAATTTTGCTTTGAGTCACGAGCATAAGTAAAATAATGACCATAATCCATACTATAACCAGAGTGTACAACAGCAGCGTATAGTTGATACGTTTTAGTAGATGTGCATAAAGGCGTTGATACTGGTAATTGTATAGTTTCGTTATACATTACTTTGTGCCGTAGTTTTGTTCTTAGTCTAGTATCAAAATCATAATGAAAATGTTTCAAAATCAAAATTAAATATGTTGGTGCATGGAGAATTTTTATAAACCTTAGTGCATCACAAAGTTTCATACATTTATCGCATCGATATTTGTTCTCACCAGTCATCTTTTCTGGTCTAAGATAATAATTGATTAAATCTTGTACAGAAACTTCTTGGTTTTCCTGTATCTCTTCTGGGAAGCACAGTTGTAAGTCACGAAACTTGTCTGTATTATGAGAACTAGTATCACATTGAGCACACTGATAAGTAATTTTACATTTTCCACCTAAAACCCTATGTACAAGAGGTACTTGTGTACTCGTATCTTCGGCACCTACAGATTGTATTCCACTGTCTGTAGAGTCTGAATGTGAATCGCTAAGTTGCTGTGTTTGTGCTAAATCTTCTCCTGCAATAAAAGATTTGATATCAAAAATTTACGTAGAAGCTAGAAATAATTGCTAAGTATTACAACAAAATATAGTATTAGAATGGAGTTATTACCTTGTGTAAAATCTGCTAACGATTGTGTTTTTCTTTCTAAAGCTATACTTCCAGTTAAATCTTCTTCTGTTGTCCAACGTTTAATACTGCCTCCTTCATCATTCACGGAAGAAACATAACTTATTTCCTTGTCGTCTTTATACTTGGGATTAGAATCATTAGCTTCACAATTCGCAGTAGTAGATTTTTCTTGCTCGTGTAAAAGATCCAATAGATGACTGTTAAAATATATAAATCATTTAATACATAAGATACGATTATATTTTAATGCAATGAAAATAAGTACAGTTCATTGCTGACTTGAAGTCCCGCGGCAAGAATGCGGGAGACGTAGAAGGGGAAGTACACATTGACCTCTAGCTCGCTATTGGTCGCGGCAGTTACACACACACACGTGGTCTGCCTGAGGAACAAGGAAGCGAGATAGATAGATGGACGGTCCGACTCCTCCTCTCGCCCCTGTGCCGTCCCGCGGGGCATCAAGCCAGCGGTGAACTGTTTAGTAATATATTAACCAGAGGAATTCTGAACTGTCTTGTTGTTGACCTGGTAGAAAGTAAGCAGGACGAGAGGCTAATAAAATTTCAGTTGGTGCCAGGGAAATCCTCTTCGAGTACAATAAAAGAGTAAATAGATTTTGTAACTTATTAATTACAGCCTGGTCATCAGCTTTGCTCAAAGATTTGTACATTAATACTTCGTAACAAAATCGTCTAGTCATTAACAATGATTGTAATACACTATTCATGTAACATGTGTTTCCAAGATTCAAAAGCCCAACTTTCCCATTGTGTGTTTTTGGTGATTCCATTATTGGCTCAATTATTTCTGTTTCGTCCATCCAAACATGATCATTCCATATTTCCTTGCAAATGTTCATTCGAGGTTGCACTAGGAAACTATTGTCTAAATGACCATATTGACATAGATCTGGGAACCTTATCATAAGTATTTTCATAATATCGAGTAAGTTTTGTCTACATTCCATGCTTGAATCAGAATCTTCTTTTATTAAGTAAGTCAATGCCATTTGTGTATTTCGTAATATAGTTCGAAACAGGGACGGAGATCCTTGCCTTTTTAAAATATAAAATATAACTGTGGAAGCATTTTGCCGGATCACTGGTACTAACAAAGCACGAAACATTACATCCAGTGTTGCCTTTGCCACCTCTATAAGTATCGAATATTTATGTTGCTTTTCTAAGCCATATATAAATTCCATGATCCAAATGCTAAGTCGATCCCCTCTCCATTTTGGAAGCCAATGACACAGAACTCTTAATGCTTGGGCTAACTGGAAATCGCTATGTGATTCGGAAACAATCCAGTCCACAGCTTGTGGAATAATAGACGGTTCTACCAGTTGTAATACAGCTGCTAAACCAGGTCCTGGATCTTGTTTACGTTCTGTATCCGATATAATTCTATATAATGTTTGGAGACATATAAAAATTAAATTATCGTTTTCAATGTTTTCAGACTTTGCTCGTACAACTTTTAAAAAGTTTTGGACTTTGGTTGCATTTTCAGTGAACTCTGAAATTTTTTTTGGATCAGGCGGCATTGAAAATGAGGAGAGACTTATGACAATTGCTTCGCAGAGCTTTGAATGATTTGTAGATTCTGGTAAATATACACTGTGTTCTAGTAAGGTCTGAAGAATCATTGTTAAATCAGACATATCAGTGATTTCGGTGTTCCGTAACATAGCTGCAACATCATTTGAAATTGGATTGATACAGAATGGTTTTTCAGTTAAATATTTCGAGAACCATGACAGGACTTTTGGAACTTCGTGTACATTTAATATCTGACCGTTGAGTATTTCTCTTAAAATACTTTCGTAATTGTTTAATTGTCTGTAGAGAGGCTCGCTTTGTAGTTTTTCAAGTTTGGTCCATCCTTCAGTAACCTCTACACCTTTGCCAGCCACTATTAAATTTAAACATTGTTTAATATCGTATTTAAGGATTTGTTCGGTATCCATTTTCTGTCGATTATATCACTTTCACTACACTTTAAACTACTTCTCTACAATTTTTAATTAGAACTATTATTAACCTCAACCGAGAATGACTTTCACGAAAATCTAAATGATTTCGTGATCTAGAGAAATAAAAAAGAAAACAGATGTTAACTTCATAATAGGAAAAGTAACTATACTTGCGATGCAGTTAAAGGTTACTTTTCATTTCAAAACTACGAAGATTAACCAAAGAGTATATACTCTATATACTCTATATAGACGTAGCATCTTATAGGAAAAACTGAAGTACATATCGACCTCGTTAGAAATCAATGGTTTTATAGCACCACGGACGAAGTACAGTCAGCCCCATAAGTATTTGTACTCTGAAGGTTTATATAAAAATTTTCGATAAGAATAAAGTTATAGTTCGGCCCAGTTACTGGAATCACTCTGTATTTACGTCAAAGTCAATATCTCATCTATAGTGCCACCATACGGCTATAGCGATCAATAACTTTCGTAGACTTAGGGGTCCATGGTAACTTTCAGGGGAAGGTAGAAACATCCGTGTCCGTTGATATCACTCGTGTAACTTTAATCCGTTGTATCTATGGTACTATTCGTCGCAAGTATAGTAGTGTGCGTAGCTCATACGTAACGTTAGGTATTGTACGTCATGTGTGCACGTTGTATCTGCATTGCGAAGTATAGATATAGCGATAAACAGTGAAAAATTAAGTTTGCAATATACGACATAGAGGCTTAGAAGTAAGTGCAAGCGTTCATTAAGGTTGACACGTTGATAGAGTGTCATTAGATTACGCGTCGTATTGGATAAAATTATCTTTCGCGTACTCAGTAGTAGAGTTTACGTATCGCAAGTGAATATAGTGCCCTTTGTCGGGCACGAAAAAAATCGTGAAAATTGCATATATTTCGCGAGAAGATATGCCAGACAGTGGTGCTGTTTATCAACCCACGACAGTGGGTTATACGTATGATAGCGGAGGTGATGGTGCTGGGGGCGGCGGCGGGTTAAGAAGTGGCTTTTGGAGAATTATATCCAGGCATAAACTCAGTTCTAGAAAATGGTTCGAATCTGTATTGCTTTCCGTCGCTGTGTCGTTTTTCATTGCTGGTTTGACAACAATGCTGGTCAGTTTAGTGTCGGATGACACATCCCAGGAAAATAAAATAGAGGTAACTTTAGAACTGTTTGCTAATCGTTTCATGCAAGTATCCTTACTACGCGAATGTGTATTCTGATTTATGAACAATGACGTCATGTTACATGTTACATTAAACTAAAATATTTCGACATGAGCGGAACGAATAAACAAGTTTTACCTGAATTAACAGGTGTGTTGTCGATATTTGAGAAATGTCAATCAATTTTCATTTTTAGGTAGTACTTTTGTATAAGTTAAATGGTATTTTTAATTCGTAAATTGTTGACTAGTAGCAGATGGCTTAATAATAGAATACAAGGCAGAGTCAGGTCATATTTGATCCATGATATGATTTTTTATAGTTTCAAAAATGAATAATTCTTCTTTTAAGAAATAGGCTAATTTTAAAATAAATTATTATGGGTCAATACTGGCGCAGCTTTGTAGGCAGATGGTTAAAATAAATTGATTAAGTTTAGTGGTTTCATAGTCATACATTGTTATTGTGTATTATATGAACTTAAAGTAGAAAATGATTATAGATAAAGATGAATTTCCCTCCAACAACATCTGCTACAAATGTAGAAGAACATGTTGAAGACACTGCAAAAAGTTCTGTAGCATTAGGTGCTGGTATGATGTTGGTGGGTCTATTGTTGGGCTTTGGTTGGGTATGGCTTCGTTTCTTCCATCGTGGCAAATCACCGAGAAGCGGAATGGTCGGAAGCAGTGGTCAGGTAGGCAAGATATATTTATTAGGAATGTATTTTGAGTTTGATTTTATTTACCGGAAGCGATCCATGCTCTGGTTCGTACGTTCGTTTCTTTATCTTATATACGCGTTGCTATGAGGAAAGATGTTGGGCGGTTTGAATCCATCGACTGACTTGCTGGTGGGTTCCACTTCGCAGTACGGGCCAGTACTCACGGAGTTGCCGAGTCAACTGAAGATGAAACAATCAAGTTCCCATGATACTCCGGCGATACCACTTTCTGATCAGGAAGAAGAGACACGTACATTAATGCAGGATTCTACAATTCCTCCATCTGTCTCCATTGGCCCTAATACTATCGCTAATCAGATTCCAGGTTGAGTACAAAGGCTAGCTGCATCGATGTGTAGTAAGAACACACGATATGGACATTGTTTTAATTTTATGCGAATCAACCTGAATCGCATTCTCTGCCATTTTGCCATTTAATTTGATTTACCTACAGACAGAACATTTATCCTTTCTAACTTTCTTTGGTAGCAACATTAATTGTTATCAATTTTGTAAATGCGTTTGTACTTTTTCTTTTGCCTGATCAGTTTTAAAATGTAAAAAGTTTATTTCTATAGAATGTCAGCACAAGTACTAGCATAAGGTTTTCGATTACCGTAATTTTTTTTATTTAAAATTTTGCCCCTTTGCTTTTATCTATGCATTCCTCCACTCCGTCCATTATCATTGGTGATATGTTAGATAAGCATTGGATCCAGATGTTTGAAATGTTCAAAAGAAACGGTTTAAAATATAATACGAGCTATTTTTCAGAAAATCATTTTCACTATTGTTTAAATGTATAGCATGTTCAGTAGTAATACCAATGTCAATGTTCTTGGTATGGTTGTGAGTTATATTAGTACAGTATTGGCCTTGACAAAAGACCACTTACGGATGCATGTATAAACAAGTAATATTTTATATTCTGTCCAAATTGAATATAACAACGTTGTTGAGTGTGATTGACAATATTCGTAACAAAGTATTTGCTCATCTATACGTATATAAAGAAAAATGAGCAGTAACACATGGTGGTACTAGCAAAGTAAATGGGACGTGTATATATTAGAATAACATACGTAAATTACAATACAAGGTTGTCCTATATTTTCAAATTAAGTTGAAATGGATGTGACATGGAGCAGTGAAGAGAATGCACTGCACAATTTTCGTTGTATTACTTTATCTTTTTTATACTTGTGTTAGTTATAATTAGTACACCTAACTGCATACAATTTAATTAGCATGTATGCCTATTATAATACACATACATATTTTATAATATAAATATTTTGACTCTTTAATGGAATTTTGGACTCTGTTTTACTGATTTTTCATGTAACTATTAAGACTGGGTAATGTTGTGTATATATCTGTAAGGTAATTTACAGTCAAGGTGTTCTGATTATCAGCTATAAATTTAAACAGGTTATAAAAATATTTCTAAGTAAAAATTTGTTATTTATGTATAAATATAATTTTATTTCATATCAAAATTGCATTTATGATAAGTGACCGTTTTATCATATATACAAATATAATTATTTACAAATAATGTTATTTAATTTTAACGTTTTATAAGTTTATTATAACGTGTGAAATATAACTTTCGTAAAAGGACGGGGTTATTCGATTTGTTAATAAAAATTTATGAACGAGCATATTTTCAAGAATTTAGAAAATCTAAAAGCTTTATCTGGATTCAATGCTATCATGGAATAAATATACATAACATCATTAGTTTTTCGATGATTTGTGTAAAATCCGTGCTATATTAATTCATGATTTATGCATTCATTTATGTAAGTATTCAAATTATATAAGAAAAATAAACAACTAAAAAATAATATATAGACATTTATGATTCTATTCTTTCCTTGTTGAAATTTTTGAAAGTACAGTATGAATGTATTTATTATACAATTAATACCGTTTTTAAAATATTTAGTTTGTTGCGTTTGTTTTGAAACTTGAGCAACGTAACCATTACACACAACATTATGTGTTAATTTGTGTGTTGTTATTAGTGCACATGCGCAGGTTGCATGGAACACGAATTTGAAATTGTCTGTTACAAAAAATGGTGTAAAAGGTTATGTCGAATTGTGTTGTTTTTAAATCGTGTTGGGGATTGTGTAGTGTGTATTGTTACGTTAAGGAAAAATTACATTTTGTTTGTTGTGCCTATTATAATCTTAGAATGAGTAAAAAATTAAAATTTGATACTCTCACATCATCGAGATCTTTACGATCTGGAAACAAAGCCGGCAGTACAGATTCGTCGAGTACAACATCTAAGTATTTTGACGATGAGAGCGTTTTGCCGAAGAAAACGGAGAAAAAGAAGCGTGCACCGATAAAAATAAAATACGAAGAAATAGAAAATGTGAACGATGCGAAGATTTCTAAAGTAAAAACTGAAGATGAGATCGAAACAGGAGGAAATAATTGGATGCCACCAAACTGGGAAACTGTCTTAGAAAATATCAAAGAAATGAGAAAATACGGAACAGCGCCCGTAGACGAAATGGGTTGCCACAAGTGTGCTGATCCCAAAGCATCTGCCAAAGTCTCTAGGTTTCAATCGTTAATTGCATTAATGCTTAGTAGTCAGACCAAGGATCAGGTTACTCATGCAGCTATGCAGAGATTAAACAGCCATGGATGTACTCCAGAAACAATAGCAGGTACTCCCGATGATACTCTTGGAAAGCTTATATATCCAGTTGGATTTTGGAAGGTATATTTCTTGTTGTGTCAATTTCATTATATTGTAAACATGTTTGTTAAAGAAAAATTGGATAAGGTACTGTTTTAAAAATGTAATGATCTCTTCTAGAGGAAAATGGAATATATTAAAAGAACATCTGTAATTTTAATGGACAAATATGATGGTGATATTCCTAAAACATTAAAGGAATTGTGTGAATTGCCAGGCGTGGGACCAAAAATGGCTCATATTTGTATGCAAATAGCATGGGGCGAAGTTTCAGGTATTGGTGTAGATACACATGTGCATCGTATCTCTAATAGATTGAAATGGGTAGAGAAGCCAACAAAGACACCAGAAGAAACTAGAATTGCATTAGAAAAGTGGCTTCCGAAAGATCTTTGGAAAGAGGTAAATCATTTGTTAGTTGGGTTTGGGCAAGAAATTTGCTTACCACGATTTCCTAAATGTGGAGAATGCTTAAATAAAGATATATGTCCATTTGTTAGAAACAGTGGAATGCAAAAGAAGACATAATTTTTTTTAAAATGTTTATTATAAACTGTACTTATTTACAATACATACAAAATGAAATGTAAAAGTACTCAGTTACGTAACTTTTTCTTCGATTTTCCGCTACGTTTCTGGATTTTTTGAACTCTCTTAAGTTTTCTCAAACTTTCTTTTTTATTCTTCTGACGTTCTAAGTTTTGTTTCTTTTGAAATGCTTTACTTTTTTTTACTTGTTTTAAGGCAGCTTTCCTTATTGTTCGTTTTACATCTTTCCTATTACAGATCTGTTCATCTTTTGTAATTTCTTTTGAACTTTTAACTGTTTTCCTTTCGTTCAATGTCATTCCTACAATTTCTTCGTCATCTTCAGAATTCTGATCACTCTGTTCTTCTTCCTTACTTTCTGTTTCGTCGATACCTTTATTTTCACCGATTAATGCATTTTTTTCTGCAAAATCTGCAACATTTAATTCTAAAATACTAACAGTGTGTCCATCTGTTTCAAATTCTTGCTCCGACAATAATTGTTGAATTTCAGGAATATCACGACTCGATAACAACTTCTTGTAACTTTCCCTTGCCTGTGAAGATAATGAATTTCATTATTTTAATATTAACGATATCGGTGCATATACTTACATCGTGTTTAATTCTTTTCCGTTCTTCTTTCAATTGTTGCTGTAACTGTTCCTGAGCTTTTTTTTTCCGTTGTAATTTTCTTTTGTGAAATCCCGTCAAAAAGTCTCTACATTTAAAAGTGAACTATGTTTACAATGCTCATAACCTCTTTGGTTCGATTAATTAACGTGAATATAATTACCGTCTTTTATTTTCATCGAATACGAGCGTGATCTTCCTTCGTTTTCTCGGTTGACCAGGTATTCTATTTACATTAAGTAATTTTGGTTGCTGCTTTGTGCGTGGCGCCATATCCACGTGAGTCAATTTACGTATAGGTTATATTTTGGTCATGAATATTACATAGCAATGCAATGAAGATTAGTGTTATCGATGTGTAAAATAATTAAAAAACAAGGAACGAAATTAGTATTAGGTGATGTAAAATTTTAATACATTTACCTAATTATTTTAAATATTTATAAGCGTGGAAAAAAGTTTTACTAATATTTCCAAATTGAAAGTCAAAGAATTAAGTGCACACAAGCTTCAAAAACTTCACGAGATCATTGATTTATCGAATTTGTCGAAGAAAATTGTCGGATATAAATGCGCGAAGGGATTCTTCTCAAGCAATATGCATTCGGTTTCGTCAGTATCTTCACGATGAAAATCAACAAATCGAATCATATACTGTATTTTATAATTGTTTATTTTAAAAAGAGCAGAATATTAGCACATTGCATACATGAAACGCAACTTAATTTCTAACATCTTAGAAATATTTGAATAATTATTTGCATGTTTCAATTCGCACGTATTCTCTTAATACAGTAATATATTTACGCCCAATGTAGACAACTATTAATACAAAATGATATTAAAGTAACTTGAACGTGTAACGTATCCACGATAATTAATTACTTCGAAATACTTTAAATACCATCGTGTAACTTGGTACTCTGTTTACAATAATTAGCGCAGAGTTCTTGTTAAGTATAGATGCAAAAGTCTTGAATAAATGTAGTCCGATTTTACGAAACCCTCGTATGGGATCTATATTCGCGCATGCGTGGGAAATCCTTTTCATGAAAAGAATCCCTCAATCTGGTAAGACGTAATATAGCACTATGGGACATGTGCGTGAGGTACGCTCAGCGTGGTGAGTCGGCTTGCCGCTATAGCACTTAGGTGGAAATCGTTCATTTACAACGAGAATGTATCGGGTATAAGTGAATGGTTCCTTTCACGAGAAGATCCGTCGGTAGGCAGGCAGCTTTAGGGCGGGGACTCTATTGATTTAAATTTGGTTCGCCGGTGCGCGTGTCAATAGTCAACACACTGCACGCGAAGAGCGCGCGCTCAAGCACCTACGTTTACACTGGTCGTGTTGTTCGGATCTAAAGGTTAGGCCCTTCCCGGTGCAGTCACTAAGATATGTCGTCTAATCTGAAAAACGGAACGATCAACGTTACGGATCATTTAAACGGACCCAATCGCTTCCAGAGTGTCATACCGCAAAAAAGGTCAGTCTTTTTACCGGCAATTTCTGGTTCGTGTCAGCTACGAATGGAATCCGATACGAGACAATATCGCGACAAATAACCGCGACACCATGAACGTTGTTAAATTATTTGTAACCACGCCTTAAGGCCAGTATCAGCTGACTCATCGACAGATGTACGAACCAAAGCACCCTTCGTACTATTCGAGCATGAAAAAGATTGAGATCGATCGATAATATTTTTTTTCGTTCGTTGACGGGATTACGACTCCGTGCATTTCGGTCCATCCCCGCGCAACAAACAAAACCAACGGAACATTCGATTTCTCTCTGCGTTTCTTGCTATCGGTTCGAAGTTTTCCCACAAAAATTGATTCATTTACCGGATTCTTGTTTGCTATGTGAGATGTTAATACCCTTTCTACCGATTGGTTATACGATTAGTCACGTGGTGTCGGAAATGCGCGCCGAATGTGTCGCGAATTTCGACTCGAAATATTTACCTAGTATTTAATTAGTTTACAACGAAATATATATTAAACTGGTGATAGTGCGTGTTGAATAACGTTATTCCTTTCTGAACATTTAAAGGCAAGAATTGTTGAAGTGGAATGGCTGGGGATATAAGGATTCGGAATTTCGCGTTAACGAAAGGAATATCCTCGAGTTTACTGGCAATCGGTGAGTCTTTTATAAAAAATAATATAATTATATCGATAATTGTCAATCAATTTGTCAATAGTCAATTGTCAATCAATAATCAAAAATGTGGAATAATGTGACATGTCGTTTTTTCTTTTGTTATCTGTATTTATGTATATTTTTGTAATCTTATACCACCGCCTACGTAATCACCAGATAATTTTTCATTTATTCAAGTTTCGTTTTCGTTTTTACTGTTTTTTTTTCCATTTTTTGTAGCAATTTTTTACTTAGGCGAGTAAATTAATTCTTGTTTTAAAAGTGGAACCTCAAACAGTGACGTTAGACGTAGATTTATAGCAAGATTAATTTGAGAAAATTATTTTGAGATATATGAATTTTAATGGCATTTAATCGATTGGAAAACGTTAAATTAATAGCTTCATCGATTTCGAAGCAGTAAGTAAAGAAATCTATACGTGCGTGGATCGTTAGTAAACAACTCTAACTAAAGTAAACAAATGGAAGCACAAATAAGCATCTATAATGGGTTCTTAGAAACTTCATACAGCCTTCGGTATCTTGCGTGCAAGTTTTTATCGTTTTTTATATTTGATTCTCGCTTCAAAATGCGCGAGAAATCTTTAAAAGAAATATGGAAAAGAGAATGCTGCCCCATCTATACTTAATTATTTGTTTTCCCATATTTATATTATGTCGCGTAAAAATGATTCTAAAGGAGACTTTGCGAGTTATTTTAACGTCAAGATGATTTAATTGGTATCAATTGGCATTCGCATTGTCAAAGTCTACTCTACATCGAAATTACCATTTTCAATCTGCAACATCGTCGTGCTCGTTGCATTTGCATTTGTTCAGACTGAATACTTTTTCTGTACTATTAATAGTTACCATTTGTTTATTTGCAATATACAGGGTGTTCGGCCACCCTTGGGAAAAATTTTAATGGGAGATTCTAGAGGCCAAAATAAGACGAAAATCAAGAATATCAATTGCTTGACTGAGGCTTCGTTAAAAAGTTATTAAAAATTTTCAAATCATTCTGAAAAAATTATTTTTGGTTGCAGACGCCAATTACAATCATTTTTGGTGAATAGACATACCCTCGAAATCCTACCCACTTTCGAGAAAAAAATTCGAGAAGGTTTGAAATTTTTCGAAAAAATTCAAAAATTTCAAATCGTTCTGGAAAAATTATTTTCGGTCGTGGGGGTCGATTACAATAATTTTTGGTCAATAGACCTACCCCCGAAATCCTACGCATTTTCGAGAAAAAAATTCAGTACGGGCGAAACTTGAAACTTTTGTATAAACACCCTGTATAATTTTAATATGCAATTGTAATTTCTAACATGTAATAGATTCTTTATGAAAGTAACAGCAAGAGTAATTAGCATTTATACTTAGACGATCGTTGACTAAACATTGAATAAGTTTTGTCGTTTAATGCATCGTTTAAACTCGTAGCAAAATTAAAATACGCTATCCTGTAATTACGAATGGTACTAAAAAGTTTATCGTTGCACTTTGCAACGCCAAAGATCAACTTTTTCGTTATCTTTATTATCTTTCGAGAAGACAATTGGTAACGATTTATCTAACGTACAGTGCATAATAAATAAATGCAGTTAAAAACTAATTCGATTGTACGTACGACGTATTAAGATACGATGGTAATTAATAATTAACACAAGTACGCGTTTAATTAAATGAGGTCCTAGTAATTACACGATGACATAGTAATTATTAACATGCGAAGGCTGACGCTTTGATTACGCGAGTTAGTTCATTAATACCTAACAATGATAATTATTGCATAGTACTAAATTTTTAAATAATATCTTTATTTAGTTTCTTTACTCCTTAGCCCTTCTTAAGTCAAGCTTATGACAATCTTACGCAGTATAGTGTTTTCTTTCAGTCTATTTTATTTATCTTAAAAGTCAGGATTCTCAATATTAATTTAATATTTAAAAACGTTATTTCGAGAAACATTGCATAGAAAGAGTCCATGGACTCCGTTAGGTTGCTAAAAGGGGTGAGGAGGAAGGTTGAAGAACCACAGTTCTCGAGGGTCCCAGTTCACTAAAACAAACTCTTGTGTAAATTCGAGGGCTCTCGTAAATACTAGGCCCAGGCCAAATAGGCTAGGCCCATTTGTGGCTAGGTCCCATTTTAACCACAGAAATTTATTTACATTTGATGAGAGTTGTCCGGGAACCATGGTTTTTGAAATCATAGAGAGCCAATCCGAGGAACGTGTATGTGCTCGGTTCTCGAATATGACAACGTATTTACGTCAAAAAAAATACGAATTTGAATAACAAATTTCCCGGGGCGCGTTGTTTAAATTTACACTACACAGTACCGTGTGTCGTGCCTTAGAAACTGCGTTAAAAACCCTCCAATATTATTTTTTTACAAAAGTTTCTATAATTTTGTATTTTATAATTTATTTTTCCGTGCGTAACAAGCTTACGGTAGATTAGATAAACGCACGACGCATTTTTACCGTAACCGGATCCGATGAGTCACCTACTTTCGGTTCTTTATGACAATTACTTGGAAAAACTATTTTTAGCGACTCTCTTAAGGACCTGGACGACATTTTATTTCCCATCTTTGATTCGAAGACTGAATATTTCGCAATGAAATTCGATGCTTGAATTAATGCTAGACTCTGAACGAACGCGGTAGAAACGACCATCTTAAAATGTACTTTGCATTGCGGGGTTATGTATACCGATTAAGTAGCGTTCAAGTGTATGACGAAAAGAATACATTCGATTTGTTCGATCGTTCGTGGAAATGCAATTAGGACTCGTGTATTGGGATACGCGCTAATAGATCTCTTTGCAATTCGAGTGGAATGTAAAATCACCGAGAACGTGTTCGACGTTTTCTCGCGTGGAACTCGTTTTCCCATCGGATGTCGCAAGTCGCGAGAAGTTTCATCTTCTTCTTGCGTTTGTCCTGTCAGCCTTGGGATGAAGTGTACTCGACTGTGTTCGGTAAATGAATTCTAATGAACGCGAACGAACACGGGACGCGAGTGCAGTGGAAAGTGTTAATTTGGAAACAGCCAACGAAATATTTTACGCGCGTTTCCAGCGTGATTTTTCGAGCCCACGGTTTCCGCGAAGAACGAAGGAATCGGATTACACGATGACTCACGAAATTTATCAAACGCTTCCCCTTTAATTGTACTTCTTATTTAATCAGAATGTAATCGTCGACTATCTGGACGTTCGAGTTAATTTCATGAAAAGATTACTGACTCTCGATGGCGACAAAAATTTTATCTCTCGTTCGACACAAGTCGAAAGTTTAAGAAATATTTCCTTTGTACGTTATGGCGTAACGGCGTTGACGCGAATGCAAACTGCGAAATAAGAATAACTTTATAATCAGTCTTAATAGGTTTTACACACTGTGAGGTTTGTTAAGTAGAAAGTACTATACAGAGTGTTCGGCCACTCCTGGGAACAATTTTAATAGGGGATTCTAGAAGCCAAAATAAGACGAAAATCAAGAATACCAATTTCTTGATGGAGGCTTCGTTAAATAGTTATTAACAATGAAGTTCAAAAATTTCAAATCGTTCTAAAAAAATTATTTTCGGTTGCGGGGGTCAATTACAATCATTTTTGGTGAATAGACGTACCCCCGAAATCCTGCGCATTTTCGAGAAAAAAATTCAGAACTGATGAAACTTTAAACGTTAATAACTTTTTAACGAAGCCTCCATCAACAAATTGGTATTCTTGATTTTCGTCTTATTTTGGTCTCTAGAATCTCCCATTAAAATTTTTCCCAGGGGTGACCGAACACCCTATATCGTGCGACCAATTGTCAAAGTATTTTGTAATTATATTTTCCTTATTAGCTTTAATTTGCTTGCACTTGTGGATGACATAAGTATTTCGTTTACTCATATAATATAAACATTTATATTATATGAATTTAAATTCTAATATTATTGTAAAGTATTGGGGATGTAAAATTGAAAGAAGATCCATCCAAGGAATTTCGACTCGTTGATTTTGACTGAAAAAATGTAATATTGAAATAGATGCGCGTGTACACAGTATGCATACGCTATAATGGGGTCACAGTCGTGTATCTACGAATCCACGCAACTCCAGGCTGTGTAATTCGAGGACTTACTGTATATGAGCTAATGCACGTGAACAGCATCCAGCAGTTTTAGCGTCATTACAACATCGATAATAATATGATAGGACGCATTCAACTGTACTTTCTATTATGTCTGTGACAATGAAAATGTAACGTAATTGATAACTGTACTAAGAATGCAACTGTAATGTGACTTCGTAATTACGAATGCACTCTTCAGCACTGTTCTAATTTTATTAATCGGATAAAATCGGATATTATATACATGTTACTGCACATAGTAAGTTGTATGATTTTTCCGTTTCCCTTTTACATTCAGCTGTACACAAAGTATAATTGCTAACCTCGTCAAATTGTGACGTAACTTCCGTCCTCAATCTTCATTTCGATAATATTAAATATAATTTACTTCGTCGTACTGACGTTTTATTTTTGATCTATTAATCTTGGCTTATTACAAAGATACAATCAAAGATATTTCTATACCATGTTCGACATTTGTGTATTTAGCACTTTAAAACGTTAATATACCTTTCATTGTTTAAAGGTTATGAATTTATCGTGACTATCACCTCCCCTTATTCCGCTCCCTGATAAACTTAGGGGAAATTGATGATGACCACACAGATCTACGAACAAATTCTTTAGTTTCATCCTGAACGAGCAGAAAAACGCTTCATTATTCATACAAATTTTTTTTTTCTGTTTATTGACCAAAAAAAAATTTTCATGTCTATTAGGATCAAAGTTCCTTTGCAATAACCATAATTCATACAGTATGTAGTGTTGTTGAATTTTGTTAACTGATCAATTACATCTATTTTGCATATTACACCATTAGCTGCATACTGAATAATAATGAATAGGATGCACTTAAAGTAAAGTTCTCTTTGACATTTATACTACTTTGTAATTCATTATTCATTATAAAATATGTAATTAACGACATCTATTTTTTGTACTAATTAAACCAAGATGGAAATGGATTAGAAATAAAATGGGAATAATGGCAGAAATTTAGCAGAAAAATAGTTGTAACAATCTTCGACCACGTTTTAGATTTGTAATAAGATATGCTATTCAAATACAGGAGGCGCCATTTTGATTATCTCCAACTTTTTATCCGTTATTCGTACGAATATTATCCAGTCGATTGTAAAAAGATTATGGTAGAAGTAATGTTAATTAGATTGCATGGAACGCGGTTTCCACGTTTTGGCGCCAATGGTGAATGAAATGTTTAAAGGTATCCGATTGGAAATAAAGAACTTCCGTACTTCACTCAATGGGTCCAAACCGTGCTGGGCGTGAATCTGACCAGGAGAAACGTGTCCCAGCCGATGCCAACAAACTTACCAGAACCGATTATATCGCCGGAACATTTGGAAGCTATTCAGGAATTAAAAATTGAATATTCCACAAAAGGTATCGATCGACTCGTCAGAGCACACGGGCACACACTTCGAGAAATTTTTACTCTGAAGCATGGGACGTTCAAAAGATTACCCGACGTAGTCCTTTGGCCAAGTGAGTTCGATCAAATTGTTAATAAATAAATTCTAAATAATCGAATTATCACGTTACCTCGTAACGTGGAATCTATAAACTGTTTTTGTTTTATTTTAATATTACTACAATTTATTAGTGCATTTTTAAAAATGTATCATTTTTTGGAACGAAAACTTATGTATTTAAGGCACGTTGTTTTTATTTTTATTGGTAAAGTATTATAATGGTTTAGTACTCTTCTACTATGTCATTTGGAATTCTTTTAGCTCTACAGTGTTATCGATTATCGAAGATAGCGGTGGGAGTGAACGAGTTCTCAAGCCTTGACTTAGATATACCTACGCTATAATTTCTGAAAAGCGGAATCAAAGAGTAGTAAAGATAAACGACGCTACTTTCTATCATCGTTTATTTTGTTCTATTTAACACATTACCGACGGGAAACGAGTATTCTCGTTTTACGAAAAAATTCTATTATCCACATATAGTTGCTGAAAATTTTAATATGCTATATTAATTGCAAAAATATTTATCACATTTTTAGTATACACATGTCGAAGGAATTCTATTTCATTAAAATCATCGTATAGGAAAGTTTTAAGAAAAATGCCCCGTCGTTAATGTGTTAATTAGCATTATTTGCTTGTGCGTAATTCGTCCGTGCCATTTATTGAAATTCGATGAAAGCTACAAATGTAGCAGACTGATTTTTATAATCGATTTAATACACGTTAAGTTTTCTGGTTGAAACGAAAGTCGAACAAAATAATAAAATAGCATGGTACTAAAATTAAACGTTGTAATTGTAATTTCTTTGTTAATAATTAAACGATGCGTGTTACAGGGTGCCACGAGGACGTTGTGAAAATAATTAAATTATGTGCTCGGTATGGATCGGTCTGTATACCATTTGGAGGTGGAACCAGCGTCAGTGGTGCATCCTCTTGTCCAGTGAACGAGCGAAGGACGATCATTTTATTGGACACTTCGCAAATGAATAGAATATTGTGGATAGATAGGGAAAATTTAATTGCCTGTTGCGAATCTGGTATCATCGGTCAGGACCTTGAGAAACAACTGCGCCTTCAAGGTCTGACTTCCGGTCACGAACCAGATTCTTACGAATTTTCTAGGTACACAATATCATATTGAGAAAATGCGTATCCGAATTAATTAAAGAACAACAGTAGCGTAGAATTCCGTATAGAGGATAATTTGTTTTTGATAAAAAGAATTAGCTAAAACATTGTTTGTATTTGACGTGGCGTCGATTACCGGCAGGCATAATCGTTTCTGTTTGTTGAAAGAACAGCTTAGGTGGATGGGTCGCGACGAGGGCGAGCGGTATGAAGAAGAATCGATATGGAAATATCGAGGATCTAGTTGTTCGAGTCAGGATGGTTACTGGCAGAACGGAAGATCCTGAAATAACGTTGGAAAGGGGCATACTGGTGCCCCGGGCCTCGTGCGGGCCCGATTTTGATCATATAATCCTTGGTAGCGAAGGAACGTTGGGCGTCGTCACGGAAGTAGTGTTGAAGATTAGACCAATACCAAAAGTAGTTAAATATGGTAGCATAGTTTTCCCGAATTTTCAAACCGGCGTACAGGCACTGCGTCAGGTAAGCGTTCATTATCATCTAAACCTAACGAAACAATCAGCTTCTCTTTATAACAGAATCATTCGCAAGCATATACAGGGTGTTCGGCCACCCCTAGAGACCAAAATAAGACGAAAATCAAGAATAGCAATTTGTTGATGGAGGCTTCGTTAAAAAATTATTAACAATTAAATTAAAAAATTTCAAATCGTTCTAAAAAAATTATTTTCGGTTGCAGGAGTCGATTACAATAATTTTTGGTCATTACACATACCCCCGAAATCCTACTCAGTTTTGAGAAAAAAATTCCTTACCGAAAATATAATTTCTGGCCAGAAATGTCTGCCCGAATTTTCATGCGAATCTTTAAAACGTCATAACTTCTGGACGGATTGGACGATTTTAGTGTTTAAAAAAGCAAACTACGCGTATTTTGATGGAGAATATGTACAAATCGCAAAAATACTGTCGGAACTTTAAACGTTAATAACTGTTTAACGAAGCCTTCATCAACAAATTGGTATTCTTGATTTTCGTCTTATTTTGGCCTCTAGAATCCCCAATTAAAATTTTTCCCAGAGGTGGCCGAACACCCTGTATAGTAGTGCCCACATAAGTGACCGAGGCCGGTCTAGAGCTTGATCACTTATGTGGGCACTACTGTAAGTGAAAATGTTTCAAACGCTATTTAGAAACAAAAGTACAGCTTGGACGACTGGTCGGGTGGAATCGTCGAACGTTAATAATCTCTCATACTTACGAGTAGGTAGCCAAAGAACGATGCCAACCAGCCAGTATACGTTTGATGGACAACGAACAGTTTCAGTTTGGTCAGGTGCTACGACCAGAGACTGGCTGGGGCGGCTTGATCCTACAAGGATTGAAACAAGCCTACATCACGAGGATAAAACGTTTCAAGTGGGATCAGTTGTGCGTTGCTACGCTCTTGTTCGAGAGTAGCACGTCCGCCGACGTGGCGGCGCAGGAACGAAAGATTTACAGTATCGCGAAACAGCACAACGGCGTGCCAGCGGGAGAAACGAACGGCGAGCGTGGATACGTTCTTACGTTCGTCATAGCGTACATCCGCGACCTTGGTCTCGAGTATTACATTCTGTCCGAATCGTTCGAAACCTCCGTCTCCTGGAAGCGTGCTCTCTCGTTGTGCAGGAACGTGAAATCACGCGTGGCCAGAGAGTTTTACGGGCGCAACATCGAACAGTACTTCATCTCTTGTCGCGTCACGCAAACGTACGACGCCGGCTGTTGCGTGTATTTCTATATGGCGTTCAATTATTACAATCTTCCGGACCCCGTCGAGACGTACGAAACGATCGAGCACGCCGCGCGCGAGGAGATCCTGGCGAACGGCGGTTCCTTATCCCACCATCACGGTGTGGGCAAGCTACGGTCCTGTTTCTATTCGGACGCCGTCGGTGAAGCGGGCGTATCCTTGTACAGGGCAGCCAAGTCGCATCTGGATCCCCATAATATGTTCGCGGCCGGAAACCTGGATCCAAACTGCATATCGAAACTGTGAACCGGACACACCGACGAAACATTGTGATAGCTCGAATCTTGTCGGATTGGGAATTATTTAACACGGGAGCATTATGGTTTTTATTAAGAGAAATTCGTTGTACGATTAAGACAATCGGTGTTTGCCCTTTACTGAAACGTCTCCGACGGTTATGGAAGTGGTGTGTGAAAGAAAAAAAAAAGAGACTAGTATAATACATAAAATAAATATGCACCATGGTGTTTAGTTGGTACAAATACGGAATTTGTATTTGTATCGACATTTTTATAAGTTATTATAAATAAACAAGACTCGCTTACTTATAGTACTTAATCAACATTATCTGCAGCTTATTTATCCGAATTATTTGTTCTCGATAAGTAATTCGTGGTTTCTTTTTTTTCCTAATAAAAGAATATTCGTTACTTTCAGTCCATTAAAGTTAGGGAAACGATCGTTTCCTCTCGTTATCTAATCTGATTTTTATACGTTCTCTCGATGAAAAAAACCAGTTTTTTTTTAAATATACATCAATTTCGCTAGATTAGTATGCGGTTCAGTGACACTCCGGTGCATGAAATAGAACGCTCACTGGTTATCAGACTTCAGTTTGGATAAAAATGAATCGAAATCGTATTCGTCGTCGTACTGTTGTTGCTCCCATAATTCAGGAAGAATTTCTAGGACAGAACGACTAACGCCCGGCAGGCTAGTATTTTTTGAACCTGCTTCCCCTTGGCCATCCGGTTTCTTTCCCCTGACGTTGTCCAACGAAAACAAGTCCAACAACTGCAAGGGATCGGTAATACGGTTTAATATAATTCTTCGGATAGACTGTATACGACAAAATCCTCTCTTCTTACCTGATCGGTAGCCATTGTTTCTAGAGAAGCATTCTCTGTCGAGATCACGGTGTTTGCCGTGAGAAGCTTGAACTTTTGAAGTCCCATTATCTTTTCCTCCACCGTCGATCTCGTGATAAGCCTGTACACGTTGACCACCTTCTTCTGCCCGATACGATGGGCCCGGTCCATCGCTTGAAGATCTTTCATAGGGTTCCAATCGTGTTCCACGAATATTACGGTATCCGCGCCGGTCAGATTCAATCCAAGCCCGCCGACTTGCGTCGTTAATAAGAGCACGTCTATCGACGGATCGGCATTGAAACGCGCAACCACGGAATGCCTTTGCGTGGCTGGTATACTTCCGTCGAGACGTAGATACGTAACTGTCGGTAAATGGGTGCGTAGCAGATCCTTCTCTACAATATCCAGCATTGCTTTTAATTGACAAAAGATTAAAGCTCGATGTTGGCTCACTAATTGTTGCTGCTGCGGCGGTTGGTTGTCAGGCGTGCCACCGGCAGATATGAAATTACGGTTTTGCTGTTGCTGCGGTTGCCCGATACCGCAATCTAGCAACAACTGCTTCAACGCGGGCAGCTTAGCTCCGTGCTCTATGTCGGCCAAAGTAGTCTTTTGCTGTTTCAACGAATCGCACACCTAAAAATGTTCATATTATCGAACCGATACGACGACGAACCATTTCGACGTAAACCTCGAATAACGTCGATACGAACCGTTTGATACAGCGGATGTCGTGGATTTAGTACCAATTTCGGATGATTACAAACGTTACGCAGATATCGCAATGCTTCGAACACGTGTCCGCCTTGAGGATCGTTCACCGCCGCTGTACACGATGCACTGGACAACATACTGGCAGAATGTCGGGTACGGAAATCTTCGTACAACGTACGTTGCAGCGTTGACAGATCGCAATAATAGTCTTGAGTAATTTTTGGTGGCAAGTCTTGAAGGACATCTTCCTTATTGCGTCTGAGTAAAAATGGCAGAACCTAGCCAAGATGAATTACAAATGTTTTTTTAAAAGAAATCGTGTACAGTTGACCGCTACATCATCAATTTGCAAGAGTATTTTTTAAAACAGAGCATCGACTTTCCAATGATATTAAAAGCAAGGGGAAGATACCTGTCTATGGAGCGCTTCCATAGCTAAAGCACCTGCTTCTTGTTCCTTCGGGCCAGCTTTCGGTTCCCTGCAGGCTAGAATAGGACGCGAGTATTTCGCTGCAAATTGCTTTTCGGTGCCTAGAAAACCTGGCATTAAAAAGTCAAACAACGACCATAGTTCGAGCACGTCATTTTGCACCGGCGTACCCGACAATATCAGTCTGTGATTCGCGTGTAATCGTTTCGTCGCCTTGGCGCTTTTCGTCTTTCCGTTCTTTATAACGTGACCTTCGTCGAGCACGCAGTAATTCCACTGACGTGTTTCGAAGTAATCGATATCCTTGCGTACTATGTCGTAACTAGCAACGACCAGTCTATGGTAAGTAACTTTCGGTCGTAGTTTTTCACGTTCAGGCGGCGTGCCGGCGTATTGCAAGACCGAAAGATGTTTAGCCTCGAAGAACTTTTCCGCCTCGTAGACCCAATGGCCAGTCAAAGTCGGTGGACACACCACCAGACTCGGCGGTGCGTGAGGATTACGATGATGATCCAGTGCTAGTATGCACAGCGTTTGTAGCGTTTTACCGAGACCCATGTCGTCGCATAGGACTCCGTGTAATCGATAACGATTCAAAAAGTTCAGCCAATTTAACCCTTGGCGTTGATAAGAACGCAACTCGGCGGCTACAGGAATTGGCATTTCGGTATCTGGAATACTGCGTGGATTCAAAAGTTGTTCTAAGAATCGTCGTTCTTGAGCTTTCTTCTCACTGAAACAATTTAGAAAAAAAAAGAAACGGTTTAGGACTTTCATAAAATGTTTCGATTTTAAAATGTTGAAACTTACACTAAATCCGGTGGATCGGTAATGGCTCCAGGATCGAGGGGTAGAAGTTGTACGAGTGTCGCGAATGTTGCGCTACAGGCTAATCTTACACATTGATTTTGGTCACTCATACGGCCGAGTAAAGGAACCATAAAGAGCACAGCATACGGAACTATGTTGACACCTAAGCTCTCGACAAGGCACGTCAACGCTTCGGCCGCGCCTTGCCTTATCGAGTCCACTTCGCTCGGTGCTGTTACCGTCATCGAGTACAATTTTTCTCCACCGGTAGCTTCTAGAAGCGGTATTACACTGCGTGTAATGTGTACTATTACCTGCAACAAAGATTAATAACCGGACAGTAGCATTATAGACGAATCGATCAGCGAATCGATGGCCGAAAGTTTACTCGGAATATTACTTTTTCTATGTCTAACGTGGCTAACACGGAGATACATCGCGATGCCATGTGTCTAACAGCCTTGTACGGATGGGCCAATAATTTACACAAACACGAGAGGCATTCCAAGACGGGGGGCAGTAAAGCTTTGTCGAGGCTCGGGGCCAAAACTTCTAGAACTTGTAAGCCAAAAATTAACTGATTCACTTCTTCTTGAGTATTTTCACGACCAGTGATATTTTCATCCTCTCGTAACAGATTTGGTAATATTAGTTCCCAAAGATGTGGCAAACGAGTAGGTAACTGATCACCAAAATGAGTAGCTGTAAAAAGAAAACGAATAACGCCTGTACAGTGCAATTTACTGTATTGCAATGGTCGTTTAAACAAACCTATAGCTGTTAGCGCCAAAGTAGCTCCACGACGACGAGTTCTGGCGGCTTTAGCCTCCGGTTCTTCGCACGCGAGCAGCTCTTCCAAAGGAATTTCAGTCGTGGGTGGTCTACCTGGGCCCCTTCCTCCGCCGAGACCACTGTTCGCGCCCCGATTATAAGCTACCCTTTCGGCGTGTTTCTGTCTATTACTTAAAGTAAGAATCCCGTCGAAAAGATCCGTATCCGCTTCGGCATTTACGCGAGGCGTAAATTCAATATCCGAGCACAGGAATGTACATAAATTGGTCGATATCTGTGATAGAAAATTTCGATGAAATTACATTATTTACGAGCAAGGACCAGGGATCGTAACCGTAACCGTAACCCGTTGTGTTATAAAGATATGCATTTAATAAATCGGCGTTTACTTGAGTCAGGAAATGGTTACAATCCCTGACAAGAATTAGGAACAGGAATCATTTTGTTTTCCGTGTGTACCTTTGCATTAGGGGAAGGTATTCTATCTAGGCAAAGTTCAACTAGGTATGACAAATGCTTTGCAGCTAATTTTTGTAGCTCTTCGTTTTCCTCGCGTTTAATAGCTTCCATTAGCGGTTTCACTAATGGATTGAGAGGTTTCGGGGACGGAGGAAGGCAATGCAACATAGTGGCGGCTCCAGCGAGGGCCGCCATTGACATAACGTTGTAGGAAAGCTGTTGCGCTGCTGTGTCAGCAGCGCCAATTTCCAACGCTTTTCGCCTTTCTTCCAAACTCTCAATCAACTTTGGCTTTAGTTTAATCGTGTTTGGACTGCCGCCAATGTTTCCACTCGGTCCTCCGGAGCCTGTCGCATTGCCCATGGCACAAAGCTCTGAAATTGGTTTCCCGGCAAGGCTTGCAATTTGATCGAGCGTCATTACTCCCGATGCATCTGTTTCGATAGGAACAGGTAATTTATAATGTTTGAGAGTGGCAATGTAATCACGGCTGTCGTGTATTAGCCGAGTGAAAGATGCTGCGATCTCATCATAGAACACACATTCGTTTAAACACCCCAAGAGTTTGTCCCTTTTAAGCAAACACATAATTATTATATTATACTAAATCGAGGCGAGGGGTTATTCCATGCCAAATCGGACAATTTTTTGAGCAACGTTTTTCTTTAAAAAAAAAAAAAGAAACCCCCAAGTTTTATGATAAAACAAGGTAACGTAATTTCCTGACTCGGAAAAGTGACCGATTTCACGCGGAATGACCCTAAGGTAGAAAGATTTATTTGTATACCTGAGAATGTCCGGTATCGCGGGGCATTTCATATCGTTCACAGTCGCCCAGTGGGACATCGTCAAACCTGCGACGGTGCGTTGCAATGCCGAGCGTGAGTTAAGATGCGCCAGTAATACTTTAGCGTAACAAAGTGCAGGACTAGGTATGTCTGGTGTATAGATAACACCCGGTGCCGGTTGTACTACGTAATGTGATAGCAATCCAAGCATTCGCGCAGCTCTACAACGAGCTTGTACCACGTTTGACTTCCTTATATTCTGAGCGACGGTCTCGATCCCGCCGATGTACACTTTCAATTCGGATATCGACTTTGCGTTTCCGCTTAGAGCATTGTTCCCGCCGTTGTTACTAGTATCCGATTGCCCGTCGCAAGTACCAATGAATTGATTACTCTTCGTCCCTTTATTCGGTGAACTTATAGTCATTAATAAGTTTGGATTAAATGGCACGTGTTCCGGTTGCATAGCAAGGCAGAGCCACGTGCTGACAAGGGGACACGCCGCATGCAATAATAGCTCGAGATCGCTCTGTACGACTAGATTCTCCCAAACACGTTCGGCTATATCTTGTATGGCAGTTACGTGTTCGATAAGTACACGTTGAAAAACATGACGAAGAGCTTCCTGTAATACAAATCCACCCCCTTCGCCCCATCGTTCTTTTCTATCTTCAGTGTGAGCACCGTCGTCCCCGGTCAATGTTTGCAACGTTTGTAACGTGGCTTTGCGCACGCTCGAACTAGAATGACTAAGAAATGGCCATAACCGCGGCAAAACCTACAATTACATTGTTTAACGTTTAACAGACATAGTAAATTCTACACAGCGATTTAATGGTTTTCGTTGTACAAAGCGATTCTAGAAACGGTACAAATCACACTGTAATCGCGCGATGATCAGATTAGTCTTTACACGCTTTAAAGATTTCAAATTACGATTGCACCAGCAATTGAACGGTAATTACTAAAATCACCTTGTATATCGATCGTTACCTGTGACAATGGCTGAGGTGTAAGACACGCACGTGCTGTAGGTAACGACAGTATAGCAGCTAACAATCCCATGAAACTATTACACGCCGCTGCTAGATCATCCTGTTCGCGTAGAAGTTCCCAAAGACGGATTACAACAGCTTCTAATTCCGACGGTTCTAATAATCGTGGTAGAGCAGATGCCACTGGTATAAGCGCGCTGGCTGCGGCTGCGCCAACATC
The DNA here is from genome assembly GCF_051014445.1 of Colletes latitarsis. Lineage (NCBI taxonomy): Eukaryota > Metazoa > Arthropoda > Insecta > Hymenoptera > Colletidae > Colletes > Colletes latitarsis. The sequence goes on from NC_135139.1 coordinate 26,455,595, forward strand.
GTCGACAGGATCAGAAAGACCTTTCATGGTGGCTGGAAAGACTCTTGGTAATATGTCATCCAGTAAATCGTCTCGTACGGCGAGTAAATATTTTAGCGCAAGCAACGCGCCGTGCCTTGCTTCCCATTCGTCGTGTTCTAAAAGTTTCAGCATAACCGAAAGTATTCCTACGATACCCTTATTTTTATTATCGTTATCTTTTTGATTTGGCACTAGTAGCAAAAGAGAACCTAGTGCTTGAGCACACGTTTCTCGCACGGGCGCGACAACTTGATCGGAAACAAAGTCTCCGAATCGATCTAATCCCAAGACACATAATAATCGTAACGCAGCATCGATTATCCATTGATAATGACTTTCTTCCATTTCGTCTGCACTCAGATCCCTTGGTTTACCCGCTCCTACATCGAATGTTAATTAAAAATCGTTTCGCTGTTATCTTATTAATTAACGATCGAGATCTTGCATACCTTTCCCGTGGAGTTTGATAAGTTCCCGTAAAGCAGTCGCGGCTCCGTGCCTCACTTCCCACTTTTGACTAAATAAATCCTGACAAAGATTTTCAGCAAACGACTCCAGAGGCCAGTCTATCACGGAATCCGGCCAGCAACCGGTACTATCCGGTACTGCATTTGTCGACTCAGTCTGTGCATTACAGTTAAGGTTCATCTCCGATGAGATCACTTCTTCTAACTTTATTTTTTTACTTAACGATTCGCCGGTGCTATTAACGGGAGATTGAGCATTCGAATTGTTATATTCTTCGTTGCTGCGATGATCGTCCGGGTCCCGCGAACGTTGCTTTGAAACTGACTGCCGTGCCTACATTCGCGGAACATCGATCGTTTTAATAGACAATTTATGGCAATAACGTTCGAACAAGAAACAAACGTAATATTACCTTGCGTCTAGCTCTGTTCATTTCGCGTCTACTGAGCCCGCCGGGTTGCTTCAAAGCTTCGCCCACAGACATTTTAGTTTGTGTGTTCGTGGTAGACGATAATACTACTGGCGTAAGATCTTCGGCGCTGAATAACTCGGACGTATCGACGCCCATTAATCGCGGATGAAGACCCAATTTAGCAGCAATAATTTTTTCCTCTTGATTCGGAAGTGGCATTTGCTCCCCGTCGGCGGCAATTAAATCGTACTCGCTGCCTTCCGATCCGGTGAGGTGCGAGCTACGCGCCAAGACTTTTCCCATATCGAAGTCGTCCAAATTTAATCTATTATTTGGTACATGTTTCTTCGTTTCCCCATCCTCTATTGATCAGCAAAGCATAGAAATTGGCGACTGAACGTAAACTGCGTATTATCAAACGAGATAAGAGGCTAATTAATTACCGGTACAAGTTTCCTTTTTGATAGGTTGCGGATCCCAAGCAGGAACTTGAGCAAGTATAGCTTGCACCGCTTGCGCAGCTGAAACTCTTGTATCCCATTGCGGGGACTTCAACAGAGTGGATACTCTTGCTAATAAATGATGTAAATCGTGCGGATGTAATCTCTGTGCTTCTCCTAATTGTTGCGCAGCGGCTCTTTTAGTTACTGCGTTTGTTCCTGTTTCCAGCAATATGAACAATCTATCCAATCTATGAAAGCCCATAAATACGTTGCTTAATTAATTATCCCCTCGGTGCAAAATAAGGATGAATCAGCATGTCCTATTTAGCTATTATTTCTCAAATTGATCTTGCTATTAGATAAAGTTGAAGTTGCAGTTACAAGTTCGATGGATATAATTTTTTTTTTACATTAGATTAAATACTAAAAATATGGTGCATACATAATTAATGGAATTAATAATTACAGATAACAGTTGCATCAGATCTAGAAGTTTTCTATTTAATTTTTATATTATCGTAACTATTACATCAATGAGTGTGTTTATATTATTTAATATCTTATTTAACTTAGATTATCGTTAACAATGTACCTTGATGTCATGTTTAGATGCGATGTTGATCAATGAACAGCTGTGAAAACCTAAAACCAAAATAAAAGTATGCATATATATACTATAAAATTAATGAACTTTGACTAACGATCCATGCATATTTATCCATATATTTGGATGGAATTGATGCAAGAGGAGTGGGTTCAAAATTTTACGAAGCTATTGGTTAAATATATTTTTATTGTGGTTACATATTATAGAGGTACAGTAGGAAGTGCATTTAATGCTCCAGCTGTGTAAAATAAAATGGAGTACAGAAAACGCTAGAATAATTTGCATGTTATTTATCCATTTTAGATGAAAGGAAGCAGTGATTCAAGATAGCGAAAGACGATTGTCAAGCCCGAGAACAAAAGTTTGCTGCAGTTTAGTTGATAAGGTGGAGATGATAGATGACATCTGCGAAGACGCGTTTTTCGATCGGTCCAGAGGTTCGTGGACAGAGGTAAGGAGATATTCGGGCAGAGTGCAGGAAGCTTTAATTGAAATAAACTGGATGTAATGTGATATTTGACGAGATATTACAAACAAAGGTAATATGGATATATAAATAAATAACGATCGACAAACACCTAAACATACCTGATTTTAAAATACAATGTATCTAACCGTTACACTTCAGCTAACCCGCATAGCCGTTTCCCACTGTATTGATTCTTCGAAAATCACATTACGCTGTGTATTTCGAAAAAGTCGACAGATAGACAGACTATTTGTCAAATTTTTCGGAGAGAAACGCATGTTACAACCATCAAATTTATACTGACAGCCATATTGCAGGGGAACCTGACTTTTGTCCCCCGATTTTGCTCCCATTGGCGGATTCCACGCATCTCGCGGATCGATCGACCAATCATCATTTTCTTCGTGCCATGATCGCATCAAATTGCGCACATTTCGTGTACAGAATGGACTTACGTCGCGTACACATGCCTACCGAATGCGTTGCTTGTTTCAGACAGAGATGCCAAATTCAACACCCGGTGCCCTACTCACACATACCAGATCACGCGTACGTGAGCTCGTAGAGTTTCGGAAAGTCGACAAAGGCAAACTGACACATGCCCTCTTTCTCGATTATTCCGAAGCTGCCCGAACTAATTTCGGACCGCCTCGTGGGAGTCGAGAGAGAAAGGCTCACATTTGCCTTCTCGCTCTTAACAACTGAAATCCGACCTCCCGTCTACGGCATGCAATTCGGAATCTCGACTGCCCAGGTATTTTTACTTGCCTTTCCTACAGTTCATTACTGAACTCTGCAAATTAATCCTGGTTTCTATTTGCCTCTGATGACCTCTGATGACCAGTGCTGACAAAACTACAGAACTCTCGACAACTTTTTACACCATACGGCGACTGTTACAGACTGCGCCTGATTACTGCTTGCCTCTGCTGGACTCTGCTGACCATCGCTTATATTTCTGACAACCTATAACGATTACTACTGACTTCTGCTAACCTCTGTTGGTCTTTGCTGATCTCTGTCAGCGTGTGCTTGTCTCTGCTGAACTTTCCTGGCCTCTGCCAAACGCTACTGACCACTGCAGGTATTTCTGATAATATATAACGATTAATACTTACTACTACATGCCCCTACAAGTCTCTGCTTGCCTTTGCAGGTTTCTGCATGCCTGTGCATGCCTTTGCTGGCCTCTGTTGAACACTGCTGACCACCCCTGATGCTTCTGACATCATATAACAATTACTGCATGCTACTGTTCGCCCCTGCTGATCTCTGCTTGCCACTGCATGCCTCTGCTCGTCTCTGCTGACCGCTACTGACCACTGCAGGTATTTCTGATAATGTATAATGATTAATACTTACTACTGCATGCCTCTACAAGTCTCTGCTTGCCTTTGCAGGTTTCTGCTTGCCTTTGCTGGCCTCTGCTGAACACTGCTGACCACCCCTGATGCTTCTGACATCGTATAACAATTACTGCATGCTACTGTTCGCCCCTGCTGATCTCTGCTTGCCACTGCATGCCTCTGCTCGTCTCTACTGACCGCTGCTGACCACCAACGCTTACTACTTGCTACTATTCGTCCCTGGTGATCTCTGCTTGTCACTGCTGGCCTCTGCTGACCACCGCTTATATTTCTGGCAACGTACAACGATTACTACTGGCTACTGCCACCCTCTGCTGACCTCTGCCAACATCTCCCGACCTAAGCTGGCCTCTGCGAACATCTCCCGATGTCAGCTGACCATCGCTGACCACTGCTGACCGTTGCTGACAACTTGTGACATGATATAATATAATATAATATGTTTATATGTATTAAAGTTTTGTATAACGTGAATCTATGACAATAAATGATATAATTTCAAAGTATTCTATGTGTTCTCATCATTTTTTACCGTCCTTTTCCTCTCCAAATCATTCTCTTACCTATAAGATGCGTACCACCTTCTTCGCAAGTTCATCAGCATTTTAGAAATATTCCGGGCACTTTGGAAATCCGGATGGCCTTGACCCAATTTCGAAAGTGGGTCAAGGCCATTTGAATTTTAGAAAATTTCCGGGCGCTTTGAAAATCGGGTGGCCTTGACCCAATTTCGAAAGTGGGTCAAGGCCATTCGAATTTTAGAAAATTTCCGGCCGCTTCGGAAACCTGAATGGCCTTGACCCAATTTCGAAAGTGGGTCAAGGCCATCGACATTTCAGAAAAATTCTGGGCGCTTTGAAATCCGGATTTGGCCTTGACCCACTTTCGAAATTGGGTCAAGGCCATTCGAATCTTAGAAAATTTTCGGCCGCTTCGGAAATCCGGATGGCCTTGACCCAATTTCGAAAGTGGGTCAAGGCCATTCGAAATTTCAGAAAATTTTTGGCCGCTTCGAGAATCTGAATGGCCTTGACCCAATTTCGAAAGTGGGTCAAGGCCATCGAATCTTAGAAAAATTCCGGGCGCTTTGGGAATCAGAATTTGGCCTTGACCCAGTTTCGAAAGTGGGTCAAGGTCATCGGCATTTCAGAAAACGCTCCGGGCACTTTGGAATTCCAGTTTTAAGTAGAGAAACGGTTTCTTATAACTAAGGGAATAATGGGGAGAGGAAAAGAAAGGTAAAAGTGACGAGAACACATAGAATTCTTTGAAATTATATCATTTATTGTCATAGATTTACATTATATAAAGTTTTAATACATGTACATCATGTTAGAAGTTGTTAACAAAGGTCAGCGTGGTCAGCGGGGGCCAGCAGAGGTCAGCAGAAGGATGCAGAGACATGCAGAGACTAGAAGGGGCAAGCAGTAGCAAGTTGTAATCGTTATACGTTGCCAGAAGCATCAGGAGTGGTCAGCAGAGGTCAGCAGAGACTGGGAGAGGCTGACAGTAGCAAGTTGTAATCGTTATACGTTGCCAGAAGTATCAGGAGTGGTCAGCAGCGGTCAGCAGAGACTAGCAGGGGCAAGCAGTAGCAAGTTGTAATCGTTATACGTTGCCAGAAGCATCGGGGGTGGTCAGCAGAAGCCAGCAGAGGTTAGGAGAGGTTGACAGTAGCAAGTTGTAATCGTTATACGTTGCCAGAAGTATCAGGAGTGGTCAGCAGAAGCCAGCAGTGGCAAGCAGAGATCACCAGGGGCGAATAGTAGCAAGTAGTAAGCGTTGGTGGTCAGCAGCGGTCAGTAGAGACGAGCAGAGGCATGCAGTGGCAAGCAGAGATCAGCAGGGGCGAACAGTAGCATGCAGTAATTGTTATATGATGTCAGAAGCATCAGGGGTGGTCAGCAGTGTTCAACAGAGGCCAGCAAAGGCATGCACAGGCATGCAGAAACCTGCAAAGGCAAGCAGAGACTTGTAGGGGCATGTAGTAGTAAGTATTAATCGTTATATATTATCAGAAATACCTGCAGTGGTCAGTAGCGTTTGGCAGAGGCCAGGAAAGTTCAGCAGAGGCAAGCACACGCTGACAGAGATCAGCAAAGACCAACAGAGGTTAGCAGAAGTCAGTAGTAATCGTTATAGGTTGTCAGAAATATAAGCGGTGGTCAGCAGAGGCCAGCAGAGGTTGGGAGAGGCTGACAGTAGCAAGTTGTAATTGTTATACGATGTCAGAAGCATCAGGGGTGGTCAACAGTGTTCAGCAGAGGCCAGCAAAGGCAAGCAGAAACCTGCAAAGGCAAGCAGAGACTTGTAGGAGCATGCGGAGGCTGACAGAACACAGTAGTAATCGTTATACGTTGCCAGATATATCAGAAGTGGTCAGCAGCGGTCAGCAGAGGCTGGAAGAGACTAACAGTAGCCAGTCGTAATCGTTATACGTTGTCAGAAATTCCAGGAGTGATCAGCAGCGGTCAGCAGAGGCCGGTGGAGACCTGTTGACGGGAGGTCGGATATTAGTTGTTCAAGAGCGAGAAGGCAAATGTGAGCCTTTCTCTCTCGACTCTCACGAGGCGGTCCGAAATTACTATGGGCAACTTTGGAGAATCGAGAAAGAGAGCATGCGTCATTTTGCCTTTGTCGGGTTTCCGAAACTCTACGAGCTCACGTACGCGTGATCTGATATAGTGTGAGAGAGCACCTTCGATGCCTTTCTGGCATCTCTGGTCGAGAGAGCCGCCCAAGTTTATCGTGGAATAGTTCGTTATTATCAACGATAGATGGCACTTATTTACCGACCTCAAACCCCCTGGTGCTAAAACGCCCAAGTTTGTCATGGAATAGTCCATTATTTTCAACGATAGATGGCGCTTATTTATCGACCTCAGGCCCCCTGGTGCTAAAACGCCCAAGTTTGTCGTGGAATAGTTCGTATCGTCCACACTAGATGGATTTCTCGAGAAGCTTGGGCTTTTTAACACCAGAGGGCCGGAGGTCGATAAATAAGTGCCATGTAGCGTTGAAGGTAATGCACTATTCCACGACAAACTTGGGCGTTTTAGCACCAGGGGGTTTGAGGTCGGTAAATAAGCGCCATCTATCGTTGATAATAACGAACTATTCCACGACAAACTTGGGCGGCTCTCTCGACTTCCACGAGGAGAATCGAGAAAGAAGGCATGTGTCAGTTTGCCTTTGCGACTTTCCGAAACTCCATGAGCCCATGTACGCGTGATCTGACATGCGTGAGTAATGCACCGGGTGCTGAATCTGGCATCTCTGCCGCTAGTTTGAGCCCGGACTATGTCTACGACACTTGTTCGAAGATGATTTTGATTGGTACACGTAATTGATGACTTTCCCCTCTTTGGAAATATACTGTTGGTTGGTATTCAAGCGACCCCGTAACATGGGACTCATCCGCAGCCAACTGGTCAACCTGCAGCCGTAGGTAAAACCCGCGGCAAATATCCCATGCCCGGGGCCACTCATACACACATTCACACACGCAAAGCATTCATACCGGGTTTGGTGCGCGGGAGTTTTCGCTCCGACCTCCGGTGGCGATCCTACTGTAGAACTCCTAACTGTCCATTGCTACTACACTTCTACAGTTCAACAGTCAAAGTTACAGCGGAACTTCCGCATCTACGATAACACAATGAATGATCTATAAGGATAGAAGCGCCTCTGATAGAAAGAAGAAGGATATACAAAAGAAAAGAAGGCTGTTTTGATTCATAGTTTATTTCAAAAAATACAATCGAGCAGCTCGAACATAATTTTACCCGAACCTTTGTATCCTACACACAATGTTAAATGAAAGAAAATAAAAGATCTATTTATATACTAATCCATTGAGTGTTAATTACTTAAAATCATGGCGTAAAGAAACCACATACACGCATTTCAACGAAGCTGATATTGATTCTTCAAAATTTGTTTAATAACATTTTTCTTAATTTCCCTTTTATTTAAGGCGGCTAAGAAAATTTCCGACAAATCATTATTCAATCGTATAATAACGTCGTAATAAACGTTCCAGCAATTTTTTTCAGTTGGCTAAATTTAATGTGAATGGTATATATTCAATGCACTGTATGCAATGTGAACAAGGCTTGAGAAATCAATATCGTTTTATAGCGCATATCTATGTATATCTAAACCATAGATCAGAGCGTGGTATTTAATCTTATTTGACACAATAAACAATTGTTTGCCCGGTGTGAAGAAAGAACAAACGTTTAGTGATAGTGGATATTGTTGATCTTCATTTACCTGCATTTAATGAAAACTACTTTAAAACGTTGAATGACTGTATAAAGATAGAAATCTTCGGATTTTCTCTTTTAATTTTTTTCATAATATCAAATATTTTCTTTTATTTTCCGATAAGACACGAGTCTCGTTTCTTGTAATGTAATATCTTTTAATAGTTTACAAATTTGTATTTTTTACAAAAACGAAAAAAGAAATAATCATGTAAAAATTTGATTTTCTTTTAAGCACTGATGAATATATCTGTGTCGATACTTCATTACCAATTGACAGAAATATTTTTTAATAAAACTGAAAAATGGTGTTAAGTCGAAATGATAAACGGAAAAGAAAAGAAGGAGATTTGGTCGATCTTATGGAGCCACTCTCAGAATCTCCAAAGAGGTGAGTATTTAATTAAAAATGTTGGCTTTTAATATACTGTTTAGGTTTTAGTAAGATTGTCAGGCAAATAAATATTTTTATAACATTTATCATCTACTGAATAATTTTTAAGAAATTTTACTTAATTGTCGTATTTATTCTTTATTATAGGACCAAAGTACATGCACAAAGAAAATTTGCACAAGGTGCAACAACAGTTTTCAATGCTTCGCATACACCAATTAAAGATAAAGAAAAAACTAAACCAGCAGTTATAACAGAGTTAATAACACACAAACGACCTAATACAGAGGATTTTTTGACATTTTTATGCTTTAGAGGTTATTAAATTTATTATTTCTATAAATAAAATAATTTTCCAGATAATAATTTGTGAATTAACGTTTCGTTAAAATGTTTATTTAGGAACGTCAATTTTACCTCCAAACTTAAATTTCTTCAATGTGGGTAATAAAAAAGAAAAATCAGATTCAAAGTCAGTACGTTTACCAATAGATAAGGTGACATCCTCGACCAGTACGTCGATTGAAAATCAGAAACCAGATTCAAGTCAGAAAACTATTACCAAAATGAAACCTATCGTTACAAATAAAAAGAAGGTTCAAAATACAATACAAAAAAATATTACTAAATTCAAAACTACAACATCCACTATACAAGCACTTAAGAAAAAGTATCAAGAACAACGTCTTGCTAAACAAAGAATTCAAAATAAATTTAAAACGTCATGTGTTATGAGAACAAGATCTTGTACAGAACGAGCTATTTTAAAACCTGGAAACAAATTGACACCTAGAAAATTTCTTCCAAGAATTGAAACTAAGAGACTTGGTTTACGAAGTAGTGTACTTACAGATAAGGTAAAAAAGGCTTCTCCAAAAGCAAAACCTATTCCACCTAAACCAAAGAAAAAAGTTCTTGTAAAACAAAAGAACAGTGATACGTCAAATTCAGATTCTACATCTGAAGAAGAAGAGGAGCCATCAGAAAAATCTGTACAGCAAGTGAAACGTGCAATACAAAAGAATGTTCAGAAAAAGATATGTACAAGGAGCAAATCCGAAATGAGAAGAATCACGCGTTCCCATAGTGGAACAATTTCTCCAAAAAATCTGTGTAGAAGACCAACTAGGAAGACAAAAGAAGCAGCTGCGGTATACATGGAAATTCTTGGAAGAAAACTTGTGAGTCCTGACTTAGAAAATGATGATAATCTTTCTATGGACAGTTTCCCAGAATTACCAAATGCGCGTAAAATTGCTCAAACAGAGAGTGAAATTAAAGCCAAAGTAAAACAATCTATTACAAAAACAATTACAAAAAATAAAGATGGTAAAATTACCTCTATTCAGAGTACATCTAATAAACGTTCAGACAAAACTAAAACTAGTAAAATTACCTTTAAAAGTAAAAGACTCATAAGAGTTCAAAAATATTGTGAAATAGATAGCGACGAAGAATCAGAAAGTTCTAATGGAACTAACAATGCAAGACCTGTTACGAGACGAAGTTTAGGAAAATTAAATAAACCTGCGAGTAGATTTCTTAGATCTTCTTCTAAACCTGTGGTCACGCGAATGGAGATTCAAAATACTGTAAATATTAAATCAAAATCTCAGGTTCAAAGTAATATAAGGTTTAATAAAGAGAAATTTGTAATGAAACGTAAACGAGAACAAAGTTTTAATAAATCATTACCTGAAAAAGGCACAACTTCGAAACAGAAAGAAACGAAAAATACTGCAAATGAAAATACAGACTCTGATGAAGAAACATTAGGGATGTTGCTTAATAAATTGAAAAGGAAAAAAGCTATTCACGAACAAAACCAACAGATTGCCACTAATGAAAATAATGACAATCATACTAATACTAATACTAATGTGGAGAAAGTTGAACAGCCTGTAGATAAACATTCCGCGAAGGTGGATGTTTTGAAAGTATCGGACGATGAAGAATCTTTTCGGGGGTTTACAAGAAAAGCAATATCTAAAGTTTTAAATTCATGTCAAACACATGTTAATGCTAATCTTCTTGCCACAGAAAAAACTACAAGCGTATTAGAAACAACTAAAGCAGAAGAAGTGGAAAATCTAAGTACATCTAAGGAACAGGAAGATAAGAATAAATCATTACTAGAACAAACTTCTCTTCCACCAATGAATGTGCCAAATGACGAATGTATTCAGTCTGAAAAGATTCCGAAGACAAAATCAGAATTGCCAGATGAAACAGAATCTCAAACAACATTGTTAGTTACTACCGAAAAAGAATGTTACCATAAAACAGAAATTTCTTCTACAAACGTTCTAGATATGTCTTTGTCAACGTTACATGTAAGAAAAGAAAAGGTAAACATGTCAAATGAACAAATTGAAAAATGGTTAAATGAAAGTTCCTTTGCCAAAGAGGAAAGTAAGTTAGAAATGGAAAATGTATCTACGTTTAAATACGATGTTTGCGAGAAAAAGTCTGATGTCTCGCATTTATCTATCTCAACAAAAATTCAACATTTGGTAAGACCAGTTAATGTCACACTTTCTAAATTAGCAGAAAAAGCAAATATAAAAGATCGTATGTGCATACAGAATAAATATGTACCCATTACAGCAGTGGATATACAATCTGTTGATATAAAGCAACAAAACGAACCTATTAATGCCAATAAAATTAATACCGATGGAAAAGAAATGATTAAAGGGCGAAATATAAAACTGAGTAAAGATTCGTGTGTTGGAGAAGATAATGATGCACCATTGAAATCCGAACAAAATTCAATAGATGGGTCTACCGAGAAGAAATTGCCAACAGAAAAAAAATCTATATTTCAACCTAGAAAACCATTTTTACCCAAAGTAAAAGAGCGTAAAACAGTAACTCCCAATGCAAATGCATTTTCTCCGGAAAATGAAAGCAGCGTTTATGCATTTGAAAGCGATACCGAAGTCCCGGTTAATACTCCGTTTAGACGCAAAGTTCGTGATTCCAATAAATCGAACGTGACTATTACTTCATCCGAGAGCGATACAAATAAGAGTATAGAAAAAATAATCAAAGAAAGTTGTGAAATGACAGAACCTAAGGAAAAGCCCAACAATGTTCTTTCAAGAAATGACAATAAAATAGTAGAATCGAAAAATACGTCAAATTCAATGTTAAATGTTAACAAGTTTGAATTACCCAAAAACTTTGCAACATTAGCCAATATACAAGTTTTACCATTAGATAAGTTAACAACAACTTGGAGTAATGTAAATTGTAGTGCTTCGATAGCTGTTCAAGTAAATCTCGATGAGAGTGCGCAAACTCAAGAACAAATGCGGGAAAAAGATACCAATCAACAAAAATGTACGGAAATATCTACCCAAACGGAAAACAATAATGAAAATGACGATGAAAATGATGGTCAACTATTTTATATACCTTTGCAAGCTGTTACAAGAAACGGGCCGAATTTAGTTCAAGGGCAACAATTAATTCAAGGTGTAGCTGTTAAACTTGGTACCGAAGGACCAAATGGACCTAATCAAAAAGTTCTTTTGAGGGCAAAGTTAGTTACTAAACCTCCATCGTCGATTGCACGTTGCCCTCCCGTAGGTACAGTGCAACCTACGACTCGTACACCACCAAATTCTGCTTTTGCAACAGAAAATCCAGTACCATCTACCTCTACAAATACAACTTCAATTATGACTATGTCTAATGCTGAGGTTCAACCAACTTCTCCATGTAAAACCGAAAGTATAATACCAACAATAAACAGACAAAATATTGGGATTATGGGGACAGAAAAATTAACAAAATCACCAAAAACGTCCAGAGAAAGGAAAACTTCGATTGATTCGAATAAAAATGGGAAACGGTACAATTATAATTTCATTTTTTATATTGCAGAGTTAAATATTATTACATTTAATTACGTATCTATATATAATTGAAATTTCAGATGTCAAATCAAATCTAAACAGAAGGGTATGGAAATTTGTTCCCCAACTAATAATGTCACATTTCCAAGTGCAAAACATGAGAACAATGAATCACGTTTAGTCGAGGCTCCAACGTTTCACCCCAGTGAGAAAGATTTTCAAGATCCGCTGGAATATATAGACAAAATAAGACCAATTGCAGAGAAATTTGGAATATGCAGAGTTGTACCGCCACCCAATTTTAAAGTAAAATTTATGAAAATAGAATTATTCTTTCCATGTACACCTATTTAAAAACGAAAACATATAAATAGAAAATAATTTTTATTCTAGCCGGAATGCAAAGTATCGGATGATATGCGATTTACCGCGTATAATCAGTATGTACATCGTATGCTTCATAGATGGGGTCCTAACGTAAAGGAAATGATGGCTATAAAAAAATATTTAGCTACCCAAAGCATAACATTAACTCATCCACCTTGGGTAATATTTCTTGTTTAAGATTTAATTTTCACTTTAACACACAAACCATTTATGTCTTTTACAGATTGGTGGTATGGAAGTTGATTTGCCACATTTATATCAAACAGTTCAAAGTTTAGGTGGGCTGAAAGAAGTTATTGAAAAGAAAAAATGGCAAAAAGTAGCAGATGGTATGAAGATACCAAAGTCTGCCCAAGACCGTGTAACCAAATTAGATGACATTTATTGTAAATACTTACTACCATATGATACATTATCTCCAGGTATTTCTACATAAGTATCTTTTAAAAAAACAATTTTTCAATTTACTTATCAGTAAAATGTATTTAGAGGAAAGAGGTAAATTGTTTGATGAAGTTGAGTCTGAGTGGATGAAAAGAGAAAGTAGAGCTTTACAAAGACAAAATGCACCAGTAAATGATAACGAAGAAGATGAAGAAGAAGATAGTTCCGATGAAATTGAAGAATGCATTGTTAAAGTATGAAATTCAATACATATTCATATATTTTAATATTTCTTATCATTTATAGAAATGAATGTAATTTTATAGGGTAGAAATATGCCATTAAATGCTTTTTATCGTATCGCACGAAACACGCAACGTATGTGGTTTGGAGAGAACCAGCGATCTGGGAACGAAGCCGAAGGTGCTTCTGCTGATGAGGTTGAAAGTGCATTTTGGAAGCATGTTGCAGAAAGAAAGCGACATGTCTGTGTGCATGCTGCAAGCATTGATTCTAGTGGTCGTGGTTTTGGATTTTCTGTTGCCAAGAATAGTCCATTTGCTAGACACCCATGGAATCTTAAAGTACTTACTAATAATGCTGGTTCAGTGCTAAGAGCTTTGGGTCCGTTAATGGGTATGTAATCTTTTCTTTGCATTTCTTCTTTTTCTTTTCTTTTTGTCACAAATAATAATATTGTTTATAGGTGTGACAGTACCAACACTTCATGTGGGTATGTTATTTAGCGCATGTTGTTGGTACCGCGATCCTCATGGTCTTCCATGGATAGAGTATTTGCATACAGGTGCTAAAAAGATTTGGTATGGCATACCAGACGAACATAACAATAACTTTAGAGAAGCTCTTTCCAAAATGGTACCGCGATATTGTAAAAATAAGACTATATGGCTACCTTCGGATACAGCGATGGTCCCTCCAGAATTGTTGGTTAGTAATGGAGTATCATTGTGTCAGACTGTGCAAGAACCAGGCCAATTTATAATCGTATTTCCTAAAGCATTTACATCAAGTATATGTACTGGCTATGTAGTATCTGAAAGTGTTTATTTTGCACAACCATCCTGGTTAGAAACTGCTGAACAAGTATTTAAAGTGAGTAAACATTCTTCTATCTTTTGCTATATATGTGTGTTAAGAAAATAATATTTCGTAATAATAATTGTAAATCATCGCTTCAGGACATACAAGATAGCTGTGAGCCATCGATCTTTTCATTTGAAAGATTGTTATTCAATATTATTAATGATTCTAGATCTCACATAGAAGTAATGAAACAGGTAAACATAAATACTAATATTGTATAATGCATTTTGTTTCGTCTTTTGATCTATGTATAATTATATTTTTAGATTTTACCAAGTGTGATTAAAATTCGCGAGAAGGAAATAAATTATCGAAAACAATTAGAATCTGTGGGACTCACGAATACCGAAAGATTGCCGTTGCCAGATAGTAGTAAACGAAAGAAAGGGAAAAAAGTAAAAGAAGACGATGGTGATTTTGAATGTGAAACTTGTCGAGCTAATCTATTTGTTTCATTGATTAGTAATTCACAAGATGACAGTGTTTACTGTTTACCACATGCATTACAATTACTTAATAGAAAGAAACAAGCTTTAAAACATTGTACTTTGATGTACACATACAATGAGGTGAACAACATTTATAAATGACATACAAATAACGAAACTATTTAAAATACAGCTTTTAATTTAATATGTTTTATGTTTTTTACACAGGATGAATTGGATGATTTGATTCACAAACTGGAAGAAAGAATTGAAGCCAAATCTAAAAAGACTAATCAAATCAAACAAGCTAAGTAACGAGTTTAAAAGCTTATTTATTAAATTATATAGATAATAATTATTTATTAATCTATATTAGAGTAATTATCAAGATTTTGTTATATATATATATATCATATATGATATATCATATTTATTCTTCTTATCGTATTACTACAACTGTATATAAAAATAAGTTTGTCTCGTTTTAAGGAAAATCAACTTAGTCCGTATTTAAAAAATTAAATAAAATTAAATTAAATTTTTTAATATGAATACAATTACTATCATTTTATAATATATTGTTTCTACGTATATTTATACAAATATTTGATTATGATTTATTTACATATACTGACAAGCACCAAAATGTGTGAATTTATAAAGTGTTTTAGTGAACTTCATAAAATTATAAAAATATAATCTCATCGAATATTTCTTATTTCTTATAATAAATAAAATCTATAGCAATTGTTATTTAAGAAGTAAGTGAATAGTAAAATAATATCATACTTATATATACAAAATTTATTATGTATACTTTGGAATTATAAAGCAAAACATTATAACATCTTCAATATGAGAATATATAAATTAAATAAATTTTTTGGCCAAGTAACTTAATGTTATTATACAGATGAACCTGTATATCATATAACATAAAACATAACTTTCTGAAAAATTGCAAATATAGTGTTTTACTTACATATTAAAATAAATCATTATAAAGGAATGCTTCATAAACATAGTAGAATTATTATTAAGTAATAAACATTCTTTTACATACATATATATTTATGCACATTATAGAAGAATATTGAACATCAACTTTACATCTGTATACTACAATTTCACTGATAAAATTGTGATTAATTATATCAAATCTTTAGTTGCAATTAATAACAAAAGCCTAATTCTTTTAAACGTGCTTGCCGCTGCGCAGCTCCAACTTCCTCCCTCCAGACTAGGTTTACACACAAAACACTGCCGCGTCTTGCAGTTTTACATTATTATGCATCTGAATTAATATAAAAATTACAAATTTTTACGGTTGCTTCGATAAAACGTTACTGAATTATAATCAGTATATTGGAGAAATCTTTAGACGTAATTGATAACAACTTACAACATGCATGTTTTACATTCAATACTCTTATTATCCTTTATTATGCTGTGCGTTTATCAATGCTTTAATATCCACATATATAAAAATATGTCGTAAATAAAGCAAAAACGACAAAAAATATTCTTATTTATCAGTAAGACATGATTATGCTATTTCTAGGCAAGGAACTCTAACACAGACTGAAATTTTTAGTATTAAATTACAATTGTAGGAAATCTTTAAATAAATACAATTAACATTATTTACGAAAGAAATGTTCCTTCGAAGCTCTGTTTATAAATTTCAAGTAAATATCAAATTATTTTTAATTATTTATAAATTATTTATAAATATGAAAATATTTTTACTCAATGTACTAGTATAGAAGAAAAAAAATTTTTGGTACATTAATATAAAATTCATTCTTAAAAGTATTGCTTATTAATGAAAATTATTAAACAATTTCTATAGAAAGTAAAATACTTACAAGATTTGTAATTAACTTCATATGCAAAAATATGTATAAAATACAGTAAACAGTATGTATATTGAACATGGAATAAGTTCTATGGTAAATAAATTTTTTTTCATTGTACACCAATGTCAATAATCTACAATTTACTGTTCTCTACGTTGCAATATATTACTCAGTATTTGAGTAGAATTCTCATGATCTTTAACTGGATCATCTTCGTCCGAGCTAAATTCCGCGTTCAAAAGATTTGTTAAAGACGTTGATTTTTGAGTTAATAAAGGGAAGTTTATGTCAATCCCCTCTTCATTTTTTAATTTACTATTTGGAGGAGAATTAAATTGTAACTCCATGTTTTCACTTTTTCTGTTCCTATTTGATAATATTTTTTGAACAGTATGAATCATAATTCCACCAAGGCACATTAACAATCCTATGAAGTTAAGACTACTCATTTCATCGCCTTTCCATTCAACGGCCAAGATTAACATAGATATTTCCTGTAAAAATATATATTAAATAAATTTTTCTTATACATATAATATGCAATAGATATAATCTGTATTTACCTTAATTATACCAGTAATTGAAAGAGTAAGACTAGAAGTGTATGTAACAACTAAGAACTCTGTAACTTCCATGTGAAAAGCTATTAAAGCACCCCCAAGTACAGCAGATGTAGTCAATACAATAGATTGAACATCATTCCAGTTAGTACTTTGTATATAACTACATAATGAGGATCCTACAAAATAATTTCTTCTTCAATATAGAAATATGAATCTGTATTAATTGATTTTTATATATTACAGAAAATAATGAAAATCTGTTACAGTGCATTTTAAATGCACATAATTGTACCTTCAAACCATAACATCACTGGTATAATAGGCATTAACATCCATAGTTGCATGTAGTATATCATATCAATTGGACTTTTCATTCCCAGTTTAGATTTTTGCATGATAAGTTGTGTCATGGTCCACCGAATACCACTTAAAAATGATGCTAAGAGACAGATAGCAAATCCAAAACTTTCAAATTGTGTCGATTTATAAGTAAACATAAATAAACCTCCTGATATCATTACTACAATGCATATTAATGACCAAGACTGTAATAAAATGTTTTATTTAATACTTACATTTTACTTGGTCATATTCTATAACTAGTTTCTAAAATACATATAATAACGATTGTTATTACCTTCCTCTCCAAATTTAAGATAAGAGCAAAACCAAGAATGAAAATAATAGTTGTTGACTTTGTCATAGTGTATCTGGATGTAATATGTTAATATATATAATAGTGAATGTATTTTATTTTACTAGCAACTTAAAATAATATATACATACAATGACATTGTTATTAATGAAAGTGCCCAGTTGGATAGACCAACATCAAGACCACTAACTATGCCTATTGGCATTAACATTAATATTATGCTTTGCCAAGGAAGTTTTAATTGTTGTTGTCTCATATAACACGTTCTGACACATCTTATTGCGGCAGATAAGAAAAACTTCACCACTAAATGACATATTACTGCAGTAAGAGGAAATTTAAAACCCTACAATCATAGGGACAATAATTAAAAATTAATGTATAATATCTAAAATAAATTGGAAAATTACTTGCTTACATATGTATCATAAAGCCATTGTAGATAAAATGTTAGGCCCACGGACAAAATAAAATAAATAAGAATTAATACGAGCGTTTGAATGGTTTTTTTCCAACCAGATGTTTCTTTTTTAACTGTGCCTGAAAATTCTTGGACAGGCCAAAGAAAATAGTCTGATGTATCATCTGCATCTTTGGCAATTTCATATTTTATATGTAACTTTGTCATTCTTCAAAGGAAAACAGTCTGTAAGTATAAATTTATATAGTAAAGCATGATAATGGTTGAAATTTTCACATATTAATTTTTAAAAATGATAGAAAATAAAATTCTTTTTTCATTTCATTCCAGCCATGTACTACTTAATTTATTCATTGATTCATAACAACATAGTATAATACTATCTATCTGTATAACAAATATCGTAAACATACCGTCTTATACTCCTTTTGATACATGAAAATTGTTAACAAACTATTACGTTTGACGTTCGACATCTGTTATCGAATTTTATATTCAATAACAGAAATATCCATATAACAACGAAGATATAATTGTTACATTCATTCTGAAAATGTATAATACAGTGAAATTATAAACATGAACGAAAATTAAAAGAAAACAGAATTAAAATATATGTCATTGTTACTCGCCTCGATATTGACATACACAATGGAAATGTGGAACCATGTACAAACATAACCTAAAACCTACGTAAGCCAGTGTGGCCAAATTTGACATAATTGAGTCCATCGACGGCGACACTAGTAACGACGAACTTCCTTAGCGCTTAACGGAGTGGTGGGGAAAGCATATCCTATCGCACGAGCCACATGTTACGCAAGGTCAGCGCTTCACGCAACTTCGGAAAATCGATAAAGAACGTGAATGGGAGCCTTTCGTTCTTGGTCTCTTGAACAGCTGCCGTCCTCGCGTCAATGGCATACAATTTCGAATCTCGACTGCCCAGGCATTTTTACGTTTCGCGCTATATAGGTACATACATATAAGCAAAGTCCATAATGAATGAAAAATTTACACGTAAATACACGTTTTAAGACCCCCTGATCATGTTTTAACTATTGAAAAAAAAAAATTATTTTTATTATTCCTATGAATGAGCATATGTATACATATGTATGTTATTAATACTATTGACTACAAACAGCTCATTTATACTCAATACATGAAAAATAGATTTTGCTCATGTTCATGTTCAAAGGAACCAGAGCTATTCGTTCTAATCGCTATCTACGAAAGATACTCGCCAGGATTATGACTCACAGCTACGTCGGACCAGTCGCGTAGTTTTTACAGGATTGACTCAAAAGCAAGCGTGCCCATATTTATAACTTATATTGTTTTAAATTCGCAGCCATTAGCTCGGTGTTACTCACGAAGAACTTTTCATTGTGAGTAACACCGATTACCAGGTCTCACCACGAGGAGGTTGCTGCGAGTGGAGACCCGAAGAGATATCTTCCAGGGGTACTGAAGAGTTGGTCAGCTGTGGCGGTATTTATAAATGATCATCCCCGGGGTACCGCCAATCAGCAGCCAATTAGGCTTCGATTGGTCGACAGTCGCTTAACGAAGTTAAAATACCGAGCCCTAAAGTCCTACTTGATAAACTATATTCAAAAGATTTATTTGAAAAGTATTGTATTATTTCAAATAATAATTTTATAACAAAGAATGTTTATTATTAGTTCTTAAGTTTTATTTTGCATCTCTCCACTAGAGACCGCATGAACTGCCAAGAGTATGTATTGATTTTTTGTTTCAGTGAACAGCTGAGCGATACCGAGCAGTGCTGCCGACTGGTAGTTATTTGTCGACAAGAAGCAATAACATTAATTTTAATTTTAACAAAAATAATTTTTTCAGAATGATTTCGAAGGTATGTCTATTCACCAAAAATGATTGTAATTGAGCTCCGCAATGATTATCGTACCTGTGAGTCGAAACCCTGGTGAGTAAGGGTATATGTAGATGCTCCTTAGCATGCTGGTGGTATTCTCCGAAGCCTTGACGAAGTACATTCACACGTTATTGACGACAGTTGTCCCTTCCAAGAATCTTGTCATCTTTCAAGTTTTCAAGAAATAGTTCACCAAAATTTTCACCAACGTAACAAATATATGCAACCTATTATCAACGACTCGAAGATACGCAGGAGGAAATATTCACCGATCTAACCTCAAATAAACGATTACTACAAGAACACATTCCTCACAGCGTACCAGACGCGAACTGCGCAGACTGAGGCGCAAACTCTAAAGTTGAAACAACCTGCGCATGCGTCTTATTATGTCAAATAATTTATTTGCGATATCTATTTTTTAAATTTTTATTCTACATACTGATATAGTGATGAAGAAACAATGATAAAAGAAAATTATTTTGAAATAAATGATTATTAATTATTTAATTGAATTTCTAGAAAATTTAAAATAATATATATGTATGCATTGTATATATACAATAATCATTGATAACACAAAATTATTGTTATTTAAAATATAGTAGGAAAGTGAAAAAAGTAAATATCTAATTTTCCATATAATTTCGTATAACTTTTTCAATATTTCGATCAAAGTACAAATAGAAACAATGATCATGTACTTTTTCTTTTAAGCAAAATGTACACTGAGTTAAGAGAATCAAAACTGAAAACAATATTGACCTTTGTATAAATGGAAATAATTGCATATACTAAAAAAGAAATTAATTCACTGCTATCTCCTCAGTGTAAATTGTGTTTGTATGTACATGTAGTTCATCTTTTTGATAAAATATATTTTTAAAAACTACTAAACAAAATTATTCACTAATTAAATGCAGATTACATATTTTATATCACATATTACATTAGTTTATCAGAATAAGTGAGAAATTTTGATACTTGTATGATTTGAAGACAAACCTCAGATTTGAACTTATATAATATATTAAATGTAAAGCTTGCGGATAAGTAAATCAGACGTTTCTATTAAATAACTTAAATATTTAATCATTGATGATGATAATATTTGTATTCTAGTGTTCTTAATTGGATTGTCTTCAATTCATGTTATATTTTAATCAGACTCTATCGTATACATTAATTCTTGAATATACATATACAGCATTGTTAGAAAAACAGTATATTACAGTTGTCCTGAATGTAATCAGTTGCATATTCTTATTAGATATATATAATTAGTCGTTTCTTATTTGTGTGTTATCTACGATCACTGCGTCCACCATTTCGATATCCCCCGCGACCACGAGAATTAGTTTTTGCTGCAACTGTTGTTTTTGTTGTTGTGTCGCCAGAATATCTTGCTGATCCCCCTGGAAGTCCTGAAGTATTACCACTGTTTCCACTACTATTACCATTGCTGCCATTTCCACTTTTTGTTGTTGCAGAGCTACCAGATGTACCAGTAGTCGGTGTTGTTGAATTACTTTGAATTGCCTATAACAAAATAAATTTAAACAGTAACATCAGAAATAGTTGCATTACTTATGGTATTACTAAAATATAATTTAAATTAGTATTTTATCGAGGGTAAAAATAATTTTTAAAGAAAACATACCAAAGGTTGTCTTCCAGGTTGACCAGCAATGTTATTCGCATTTCCATTATTTGTAATGCTATTGTTAATATTACTACCAGGTGGGCCGGATCCACTTTGATTAATCAGTTGTTGTGCCAGAGCAGGGTTTGGTTCGCTCATGTTTAGCTGTTCATTTATGACCATACAAAATTCTCCAATTTTTTGTATGTCCCCATTTTTACCTGAGTATAATGTTAAACATTGTCTCCAAACGGATGCATATCCCTTTGTTAGTCTTACTATATCACCTGGTACTAGAAGTTGACCAGGCTCGTCCCAAATTGAAACATTCATACACGCTGTACTGTCCGCCACTTTAAATGTTCGAACTTCGCGGTTTTCTTTGGTGATGGTAGGATGGCCAACTTCCAGAACAATAAATACCACATTAATGTTTTTCTGGCCCGGCCGTATATCTTTTATTAATACGTATTCCATTGTTTTAATAATCAATGTACACTTTACACTAGAACACTTTGCGAAAAATCACCTGCACAAGTGTATCTGAAAATACTTCAGATGTACGTTCCTACTTTACGGGTTGTTTTATTTGACTTCCCTATTTATCTTTAATACCTGTCAGAGCTCGTATACTACATTGACTTCTTTCTAGAAATACTTAGGGTAACACTAATGAAAGTCTAAAGCTCTCGATTGCGTAAAATAAGAAGTTCATTAGAGAAGTAATACAGGTGTTATGCTGTTGGTAGCTGATAGAGCGAATGTCGGCCATCTTATTCTAGTACGTCATCCAAACACCAGTTTCGCTACTGTACTACAATATGCGCGTCATCGAAACAATTTGGTAGCAGCTGGCATTAGCATGAATGTCACTGTTATTACTACCACAGACGAGATGTAGAATAGATGTTGCATGCACTGTTTTTTCCAGTCACACGGATTGGGGGCTTACGAGTCCCCTTACCATTTCCGTGTCATTTCCAACATTATCGGTTCATACTGGAATTCAAATTTAGCACTCTTAGTGTTTGGAATTAAGATTAAATATTGAGAGAATTTAATTATTTCGGAAGCAATCAAAATTAGATCTCAGGAGCGGCTCTAAACGGTCTCGGACACGTAGCACTTATATCGATTTCGAAATTTATTTGTTTATTCTTCTTTAAAATTTATTTTGTTATATTCCAATTGAACAACGCAAAAGCAGAGAAGTTCATGCAAGATTATTATTCCCTTCATCATGTTAAATTTTATTCAATGTCATTTTATTATATGCCAGAATAATCATCTTAATTAAATAAATTAAGTAATGCTTAATTCTTGTATCGTAAAAAAATTTGAACATTAAACAAATCTTATTAATTTTACATCAAATATACATATATGCACTATAATTTTGTAAATATATTTGTATATTTAATGTGAATGTATTATTTTTTCGTTTATGAGGTACTGCGAGGGAGGAAGTGAAATAGTCATTTCCCCTAACGTGGCACGAATCTGTGTCATCTAGTGTAGATACAAGCTGTTACGTGCTGTTACCTCGATTTGTCAAATTGACAGCAAAAGTATGTTTCAGTGTTCACGTCAGTATTAAGATCACCAAAATCACTTTTAATTAGTTGTAAAGTAATCATGTGCGTTAAAGAAATACGATATTTGTAAGTCGCTTGTTTTATTGTAAATCGCGTTTAGAAGTCGTTCAAGTTTCTTCTAGCTACAAGCATTAACCATATCTCGCATTTTAAACCAGCGTCTTCCATCATGAACACATAGTAAGTGTTTTGATAATTTCTTCAAAATTATCGTTATCCGAAAAAAGTTTAAATTCGCTAAAATGTTGCGTATAAAATTTAAGTAATGCGTGCGTGTTCATTTATCGCTGATGACAGATAACACCTTTCCACGCATTTAGAACGACGCTATATCTGTTATTGTTTTTATTTTTGTATTTTTTATGAATAATACGTACGAAAGCATTTTGCATAAATGAACCACAATGTGTTTGTGATTTGCAGTAACAGAACTGGACCAGGTATATCAGGAAATGCTTTTGATTGTTGGGTGCAGAGGACCAATGTGCAGGATGATTCTGCCATTACAAAAATGCAACATCAATTCTGGGTTACAAAACAAACCTTATCACAGAAGTTAGGGAAGAAGGAAGACGAATGTATAATAGCATCTGATGCAGAATTAGATGCCAAGCTGGAATTATTCCGTAGCATACAAGAATCCTGCTCTTATTTACAAAGAGTTATTGAGAAATATCAAGAAAGATTATGCAGTAAGTTTAATAATTACAGGAACATTTGGAAATAAGATTTTTCATCTGAGAAATAAAATACACTAAAAGTAACCGATATAAATAATTTACAAAATTTTATGCAGACCTAGCACAGGAGGAAAATGGAATGGGACGATTCCTTAAAGATGCTGGTAAACAGGACAGGACTAGAGCTGGCAAGATGATGTCGGCAGTTGGAAAATCATTATCTTACTCTAGTCAACAAAGACTCGCGTTAAGAGCTCCACTAGGTCGATTGTATCAGGAAGTAGAAACATTTAGACAGAGAGCAATCGAAGATACATTGCAAAATGTTCAAGCGATGGAAAAAGCTCGTACGGAGTACAGAGCGGCACTGTCGTGGATGAAAAACATTTCTCAAGAGTTAGACCCTGACACATCTAAACAATTAGAAAGATTTCGCAAAGTTCAAACGCGTGTCAGACAGTATGTACTATTTGTTATGGTTGTTAATGTTGAAATCTGCATATATGCAAATACTTTTACGTTTATTATATTTTTATTAATGCAGAGGCAAGATGGCATTTGACAATTTAGCCTTAGATTGTCTTCAAAAAGTAGATTTGTTAGCAGCTGCAAGGTGCAACATGTTTAGTCATGCTCTAGTTTTGTACCAAAGCACACTCTTAAATTTCACCAAAAAATCTGCACAAGCATATTCTACAATAGCAAGCAGTTTTAAAGGCTATCAACGGTACGATTTTATGGTTGTAAGAGAACTTGCTGAAACATCGAGTAAATTGGCTCAAGAAACTAGAGGCGACGACGATCCTGACGATAAAGACAAGTGAGTCGTAATTTCAAACAAGTACTAATAATAAAAATGTGACTCTACTAACAGAATTTTTTTTTATTATAGACTACCATTTTTTGACACGGATTATCACGATAACGTAGAGGAAGCCGAAGAAGTGAAACCAACCGCGCGTGGTTCGTTTGAAAATAACGAACGAAATGAAAAATTGTTGGACATCGAATGCGACACAAAGGACATGCTGGAATTAGAAGGATTAGATATAAATTCCAGTTCTTCGAAAAATGGAATCATACTACCCACTTCTAATACAGAGAACAAAGAACATCTTGATCAACTTTTTGACAATCTAGTGTTAGATAACAATATGTCTTATAACAATGAACAATCGGCTAACAACACCAAAGATGGAAATAAATTTAAAATACACAAAAATTTTGAAGAACAAAATATGGGAATGGACATATTTGATAAATCTAACACGAATTTTAATTTGACTAATCTTTCCTCTTTAGAAGTAGAAGATTTAGGGGAACAATCTTTGCAGTCCCTTACATCTGAAAATATGGCATTTCTAAATGATATTCTCAGTGATAAACAAAACATTGGTAACGAGTGGGAAATGTTATCAAATGATACTTTTTTACCACCAAATATTCTAAAACAAAGCTTAGGCGATGCAGCACTCGGTGTTGGGCAAAAAAGCATATCTACTTCTAACACAGATGACAGAGTAAGTAAAAATCAATAATATTTATTCATCATAAAGTATTAGTTCTTTTGTTTTCAATATAATTTTACGGTTTAGAAGAACAATATTTTATAAAAACTAATTGCTTGAGCAACAATATTACTGAAAAGTTTGTATTGCCTTTTTTCCCCTAGAAGAAACATAATACTGGAAAACAAAAGGGTAATTCCTGGTTGGACTTATTCGCAGAACTGGATCCATTAGCTAACAACCCAATGGAAAATCTTCCCAGTGATAGTAATGCATCTGCTTAATTTTTTAAAGCGTTTACATAATATTAGCATGATACATATGATTAGTTGCAATTTATGGCAACAATCGGAAGAGATGAAGAGTTTATTTTTATCAAAGAGGATAATGCTGTAAGCATTATCCATTCCGTACATTTACATTGATATTTCGTACTTATTATTTGAAATTTAACATTCCGAGTTCGTTAGACTTAATTAAAAATAGTTTAAAAAAACGATAAGAATCAAAAGTATTTCAATTTTCGTAAATATCTTTTCAAGCTTCATACCAAAGATGTAAAATTTGATAGTTTGTAAATGTGTGCTAGTCAAATACTTCTTTTAAATACATTAAAAACATTATTTCATGATAATAAATAGAGTTATCAACTTTCCTACACTTGCATTTATGATAAAGTATGCTTATTGAAGTTAAAGTATATCGTATAAATATTTGTAATTTGTTATTACGTCAGTTTTACGACATTTTCAAACAATTTCTTTAATATCATTATATCAAACAGTTTATGTTTAGAAAAACTTGTGAAGCAATTATTATGCACTGCATACTTTTTCGTTTTCATTTTTTTTTCTTTTTCTTTTTTTTTAAATATACAGAAATATTGCATACTGCTTTCTCTTTTAAATAAAATAAATACAACATAAACAGATTACATTATCAGGGACATCATTTTTGTATCTTTTCTATATAAATATAAAACGCTTATGCATTAACAAAGTACAGGATCACAGTGTTAACACCAAAATATAATTGTATTTCAAGTATAAAAGAATTCTAAATCAAAAACCTAATTTGCATCGGTAACGTGTTTGATGTTTAGACATCATAGAATTGTGCCATGGCAGTTCTCACCCTGAAATAAAGCGAATGTACACTAAGAGAAATTTTTATAATGTTATACTGTGCACCAAAAACCTCGCGGAACTATCATTATTTATGATAAATCTTAAGAATTCAAATTTTAAAAAAAGCAATTTTTAAGATAAAAAATTGTTCATCATACTTATCGAATAATTGAAGATCCTTGCTTTGACGTAATTGTTGTAGAATACGATAAAAGCCTAATTCTTTTAAACGTGCTTGCCGCTGCGCAGCTCCAGCTTCCTCCCTCCAGACTAGGTTACACACACAAAAAACTGCCGCGACTTGCAGCTTTACGTTATTATGCATCTGAATTATTATAAAAATTACAAATTCTTGCCGTTGCTTCGACAAAATGTTACTGAATTATAATCAGCATATTAGAGAAATGGTCATAAAAGTACAAAAACATCTGATCATTCACACTAATACAAAATTTATACAAAATATTTGTATTTTGTATTGTTTCTTTTTAAAATGAAATTAAAGTTTGCGTTATTATTTATTTTATATGATCTCACCTATGTTCCCTATTCGTCTTAACTACATATAACAATACTTTGTCATTCCAAATACAAATATTTTTTGTAAATTTTGTATTAGTGTAAAAAATGCTACAAAATAGAATTAAAAATACAAAGGAAAGTATTCTTACGAACCATATAATCTATAAGCTTCTTAAGCACATCTTCATTAGCCATAATATGATCTTTCGCTCGATTGCCGTCGGCCACGTTTGCCAAAATGCAAAGAGCTTGTTCCTTTACATCGGCCGGATGTCTTGGATCTTCCAGAACTAATATAACAGCTTGCATAACGTGTGCAGCATGTTCGCCCATTATGCGATCAATGTGCGCTTTTGTAGAAAGTAAGTTTCGTAACAAACCCAACGTTTTCATTAAAACTGGTATATCTTGATCAGCCAAGAGACAAAAAATTTGATCGGTTCCCAGACAAGATAGAATCTGTAACTTTACTTGTTGTTCAGCTTGAAAAGCCACGTTCATCAAAGCCCAAATTCCATTTAATCGCAACGCTGGCGTACATCGTTTTGTGAGTGAGCACAACAACTCTATTCCACCGGATTCAAGAATCGGTTCTTTGCTTGGACTAAATTCCAATAATAAGTTACATAAAGTACTCGAGGCAACAGTTAATAAATCAACTTCGCTTTCGCCTCTACCTACATGATATAATTACATTAATCATTAATGATACTAAACATTATCAATGAAACGTTACTTAATCATTAACGATCATTAGGATACATGGTTATTTATTTGCTATTTTAAAATCGTGCATCTTGTGTTTCAAAAGAGTACAAAAGTATTAAACATTCTTAGAGGTTTTCAGAACAAAAAAATTGCGTAAAATTAAAAGTAATCTAGAAGGCAGAATATTTTATAATTTTGTTGAAAGTATATTGATCCAATAACACTACTCAACAGGTAAAATTCGTTTTTCCCCTTGCAATATCCACCAAGCAATCTTTGCAGAGTTTCGCGTTACAAAAACAAATTCGATAGTTAGGGATAGAAATACTGGTATTATTTCGATATTGTGTGTCGGGTAATAATAACGAATGAGAGTCATCAAAAATTAAAGTGGACGAATTTTCAGGCTTTTTAGGATAAAGAAGCTGTTAGTTTCATTATTTCTCTGCGTTATCTTTATCTCATTCGAAGATTAACCGTCTGATATTCTATTTCCGCTCATGATAATGGCGAATTTAATGAGATGAAGATTTCTAACAATAAAATTTTCTGAAATAAAGTATATAATATACATAATAAATTCAATATACACTACAATACAATTTTTACTATGTAATTTTTTCTTCAGAAATATCTACAGAAAATAATATTTGTACCAAATTTGTGCCAGATAACAAAACTTTCCGTAAAAATGCAAACGTAAAACTTACGTTTTTTTAAACTAATGAAGAAAAAGCAATGCTGTTTCTCGATTTGAGTTTGCAACAACAAACTCTATAAGGATCGCCCTGCGCATATTGTAAAAGTAAATTTGTTTTGGACACTACAATCAGAACTGATAAGACATATGCGATATACATTTTCTTGTTTAGAAGTGAATGGTAAAAGTAGTATTATATTTTACCCTCCAATCCCTTATCTGCTCCATGTAACAGCTGCATCAGCGGCCTCCAAACGGCATGATCTTGAAAAGTCGTTCGGAGTTGTTGAACGCTTCTAGAGAGAGAATGTAGACATCTGACTGCCGCCAGACGTACGTGAGAGCCTCCAGGATCCTGAAGACCCGACACAACCTGCTCCATAAGACTTTTCGTCTCGATAATACGTTTCCGAATATCTTCGTCGTTGGCACCAAGAGACGCAAATGCTCTGAAGGCAGCTTGTCGCATATCTTGTGTTAGAGTTGCATCTTGTACCTGAAAGCATCAACAATGTCAAACATACAAAACAGATACGTTATTAGAATATTGGACTTACGTGTGGATGAGGTCGTAATAATTCTGCAAGTGTGGGAATTAAATGATTACTGATAGAAGCTAGACGTTGTAATTCGGTATTAACTTCGGTAAGGAAAGCCAAGGTTTCGGCTGCAGCCACTCTTTCGCGAGGCGGACGATCTCTATGACAGAGCCTTACCAAACACGGTAAAGCACGATAGGTAATTCTTGGATCTTTACATAATAGAACTCCAGTTCTATGCATATACGTGACGCATCTCGCAGCTTCAAGTTGAATTAAGGAGCTTTTTTCGCGACCCATTAGTTGCCCTAATGCTACAGGTACAAGTCTACCTTGCATAGAGTTACTCGTGGTCGCTGAAGCTACCATAACACATACCCTGTAATTTTTATAACACATATTCGCTAAGCAAGCCAAAGCTGATAATTGCACGTCAGGTAATGGAGAATCCAATTGCATTGCTAATGTTTCCACCGCGCCTCCCTTGGATAATGCGTTCTGCTCTTCCGTTGTCTAACCAAAAGAATACGAATTAATGTTATAAATTATTGTATCGTACAACGATTATATTTAACCGTTTGAATCCCAAGCAGCGCGATTACATGTCGAAAAGTGCCGACGTATTGTCTCGATAGGTTTAATCGATGGTACGCTTGGATCCTACTTGTAACCTACGTGTACAAAATCATACACATATTAAGTCCTTGTTTTAAATGTTGGGTCATGTTTATCTTGCTTCTTCCTGTTCTAATCATTCTCTTTCTTTGTTAGTCAGTGTTCGAGTCGACTTTTATAAAAAAATACGCAACCCTCTACGAGATAATTTCACTATTGGGTCCCGAATTTGACGAAATTCAACCTTACATTACATATATCGGCTTGGTATTTTTCAATATGAAACGGGAGAAGCTTATTATGTGGCATTATTCGACATGGTTTTCGAAACTGCTCCTCGTACTTCAATGGTTAATTTCACCATTCCTTTACCTTGCATGCTGTAGTTAGAATTGTTGCCACGCAGATTTGACAAGTGACAGACCGATTGGCTAATGACACCAATCTCGGCACCAATGCAGGATCTTGATATATCGAATGAACTAGTGCTGCTGGATGTTGGAATACTGTACGTAAACAACGTAAGCATGCCTCGTTTAACAAATCTGATACTTTTGGTTTTCCTTCTGAATGTGCATCTGAGATAGGTGTGGATAATAAAACCTGAAAAAGCAATGGCACTACACCAAGATCTATGAGTGCCAGTACATGTTGATCCGTTCCTTTAGCCAAAGAACCCAAAGTTACTGCTGACTCGAGTCTTATACGATCTCCAATTGTGCCCGTTGAATCCCCAAGAAGCTGCAATAAGCGAGGTACCACGCCTTGAGCTATTACAGATCCTTTTTGTCTATTACTTCCAATCACAGAATTCTTGAGACAACTGAAAAATGGAAATAAATGGTAATTAGAAGCAATGTACACAATGCCCTGAAGTAAATAGAAATTAATAGAAAAACCCAGCAAAAATAAGTGAATATCAGAATTGTCCCAACAATGTTCCTTTATTAATGGTTTTAATAGAATCTTATGTTATGGTGACTTAACACGTTCACTACAAACAATGTAGATCCGCGTCGTATATAATGTTAAACGTTAATCCATCGAATATATTAAAGAAATAATAACTTTCAGTAGACAAGTTTAGAGGTTAGGCAGAATTCGTACTCACATAATAGCTTCTAAGCATTTTTGGGGATCCGGCGAATACAGTTCATCGATGTAACTTCTCGAGCTCTCCACATCCTGTCATACAATCAGACAGTCATTTATCCCTTCGAATTTTACGATGGGAACAGAAAAATGAATCTTGATTGTCAAAAAGCAGAAGAAAACCGGTAATACGTATACCTTCTCAACGTTGTCGACTTACCATGAATGGCTGCATCACCGAGACCATGCTTCCTCTCTTTCGTTTTTACATAAAGATATTACAACATTCACTCACAAATATCCTGAATTAATCAACCGATCACCACGAGGAATTGTGAAACCGAGTTTGTTTGTTACGTGAACGCTCACCGTTTCATTTGGCAAAATTTTGGGTTCTGAAATAAGTTTTTACCAACATTAGTGTTGCCACCATCATATAATTATTATACCACAAATGCCTAGTAGAATATTAGTTTTTGAATTTCTTTGCACAAACGTGAATATTTCACAAATACGTTACGAATTTATAAATTTGTGGTTATTGTAGGTCGAATTACTTTGTCCTATAAAATATGTATTTTTTACTTCGAAATAGTATTTGCAAAATTTCAAATTCCTTCAATTACGTATGCTATAGTAACCTTTGCGTTGTTACATATTGGTAGTCTTGTATTCTATAAAAGGAGCACGCGCGTTCATTACGAAAAGAGGTCAAATAACCAATAAATCTTATAATTCGATGAAAATACTTGTGTCGGCTAAAAATTTGATCAAACATGATTATAGAATCGCTGGACGATTATTTAGAAACCGTAGCCGGTTGCATATTTGATAATGATAAATTGGTGAGTAGTCTTTCTCAAAATGTATAAACAAAACATTAAATAGAACAAAACTGATTTTTTAATGAGTGTGAAAAAGTTATCGCTAATGTTATCTGCAATACATTATAAAGTTTTGTTCTTACTATAATTAATAATATTTTTTACGTTAATATAATGTAATATGCTAGCTATTTTTATTTTTTAAATGTCAATATTCTCTAAATTATCCCATAAGACAAGTGTTTTTATAATACTAATACTATTTAAAATACCTTTAGGTGACATATAAATGGTTAAGCAAAGAACTAGGGGTCCATGTTAATATTGCAAAGCAGATTTTATGGGAATTTTGGCAACGATACAAAGAAGAAAAGAACTTTGATTGTACTTTTTTATTGATTGGCATCTTACACGACGGTGGTATGCGTGTTGAAGTTTTAAAAGAAAAAGACCTATCAATGGCAAAAGAAAAATTTACCAAAATTATATCCGAACACATTTATAGTCTCCAAAAAATACTTCCAGAGTTACAGATACTTGGACTTGCTGAAAATGGAGACTGTAAATATAGTGCAATTAAATTACTGGAATGTAATGAGCGTAGCGACGAAGAAATGCATATTCTACGTTGGGGTGCTCAACAGACATCAACAGAAATACCATCTGCCCCTCGAGAGAAGGTAGAAACGTTAACCGAATCTATCAAAGAAAAGAAACAAAAGAGTCCAGAGAAGAAATCTGAAATTGCAAAGAAAAATACTCAAAAGAAGGGTTTCAATAATTTTTTTGAAAAAGTTGGCAACAAACAAAAGAGTCCCCCATCGTCGTCGTCCAATGCAAAGAAAACGGAAGTGGATACTTCCAATCAAATACAAAAAACATTGGCTAAGGAAGTTATATCCAAATTACCAGAGAAGGCTGAGAAGAAGGGTGGACTTGATATTTTTTTACAGCAAGGTAAAAATTCCAGAAAAATTGAAAATTCAGTGTCTCTGGAAGTAAAGGAAAACAAGAATTCGACTGTAAAGAAAACTACAGAGAAGAACGTTACATCGGAAAGTAACAATAAGAAAAAGAAAAGTACGCGTGGAAAGAAACGTAATCGAAGCAAGGAAGTCGATATTACTATGAAGAAGCGGAAGCGCATTATGATACAGAGCGATTCCAGTGATACGGAATTGTCTGACGAAGAACAAGAAGAAGCATTGGAAGAACCACCCTCGCCTGAAAAAGTTTCTCCTATAAGAATACGTTCTCCCTCTCCACCGAAGGTCAAGGTCGAAGGTGGTAAACATAAAGTCTTAAAGATGGTAGATAAAACATTTGAGGAAGACGGATATCTTGTAACAAAAAAAGTACATGTTTATGAAAGTTGTTCCGACGATGATTCAGAAATCGTAGAAGTAAAGAAGTCTGTCACGTCTGAACCACACCCAGAATCAAAAGGGAAGAAAAACATTAAACAAACAACTCTGATGAACTTTTTTAAAAAATCGTAGCATACTTTATCGTCTTTTATAACTTATAAAATGTTGTTATCTCAACATTTTACAGTATTGATATATCGTGTATAAAATATGAATAAAAATTATCGTGCACTTATTGAATGTAAACAGTTCGTAGACAGTTATCTTAAGATCGAAATTATTTAGTCGGTTTTAGGTATTAAAATAGATATCATGACGTAGATATAGAATCATACAGTTATCAGATATGTTATCACAAGCAAAGCTAAACTCGTGCTACACCCTACTAAATATGAGTAACAAGTAATCATACTGTGATTGTCAACTGTATTGTACATATAAATTATTGTAACTAAATTATAACTAATACAATGGTTATTTACTTGTGTTTAACTGGATTTTACTTCTTATGCATAATATCCAGTACTGTATGTGACATATGTTTATCATGTTCATGTTCAAGTACATGTAAGTAAAATCATTTCATTTTTATAACTGACTTTTAACTTTTCAAATAAACAAGTATTTGTACAATCATGTTTAAATATTATATACTTGTAAAATAAATTTTACACGTTACAGTAGACAGAGGACCAATAATTGATTGTCATGGAAAAAATTTGGAAAGCAACGACATAATTAATTTTGATTTGTTAATGCTAAATGAAAATGTAACATACAACAAACTTATATTATCAAAAAATGATATAGTTACCTTATCTGAGCATTTAATTAAAAAATTGAAATCTTTCAAGAGCTTAGATTTATCTGAAAATATGATGAAAGAAATACACATAAGGACATATGTAAATCTGAATAATCTTGAAGATTTAAATCTCTCCAAAAATACAATAACAACGTTTGATGACTCATTATTAAAAGTACTTCCTGCATTGTTGTCATTAAATCTAAGTTACAATAATATTGACTTAATAGAGCACATAGCGGATGAAATTGTAACAAAGATTAATATTTTGGATCTCTCACATAATAATATATCCAATTTGCCTAATAAATTTTTCGAGTCATTAACAAATTTACAATATTTGGACCTGTCGTTCAACAGAATTCATTCTTTAGAAGAAAATAGTCTATTGCATTTAAATTCTTTGAAAACCATTTATTTAAATAACAATTTCCTTACTTCATTGCATATGCGAATATTTCCAAAATCTTTAATCGAACTGCACTCTGGATATAATTTAATTACAGACATACTTTATGAATCATCTCAAATCGAAGTACTAAACATAGAATACAATCAAATCTCCAAAATAGACTCAAATTTAACAATACTAGATAATCTACAACATTTAAACGTTAGTGGAAACATATTACAAAACTTTCCAAATATCTTATGTGAAAGTTTGAAAACTTTGGACATATCTCATAATAAGCTAGTTTCTATTCCTGAAACATTATCTGTTAAAAATTTTCCATTGTTGCGTCAACTTAATGTTGGCAAAAATCCTATACAAAATTTAACATTTAGCTCTGATTTAAACTTGAATTTATTCATTGCATCTAATATAAGTATGTTGGAAGTTATCGATAAAGCTACATTTGCAAAATTAAGAGCACCTTCAAAGGAGTGTATCAATCTTATTATATCTAATAACGAAAGGTTATCTTCGATTCACGAAGATGCCTTTGAGCATATAAATTTATGTTCTGTAAGTTTTACAACTTTACTTTATAGTATTATTTTAAAACGAATGAACAATTAATTTTATTGTTACTAGTTGGATTTAAGCAATAATCGAATTGACTATATCGCACAAAAGTTAGTTTCATGCAATACTAGTATTACAGTATGCAGTATTAATTTGCAAGGAAATCCATTTAAATGTAATTGTTCAATGCAATGGATGCTGGATGACATGGTGCCAAAGCTTTATTCCAAACAGCTCAATCTTTTAAATAATTTGAGGTACATATCTTACTAATTGCTAACTGATTAAATTTATTTATTATCTTGCTAAATAAATTGATTATTCAAATTTCAATTATTCTACACGAAAGTATGAAGAAAATGCAGCATTTATTTTAATGTATTTTTCTGTGCCCTGTTAGGTGTGCTTGGCCTCCACAAATAGCAAACATAAGAATGGTACATTGGTATGGATGGAAAGATCGAGTTTTCTGTTCTCATATGTCAGATTTTAATGAAAATCTTACTATGAACATTGCTAACGTATTAGAGAATAATAAAACAGTGACGTTCGATTCTAGTACTGGTTTGCTTGCCGTTTTAGGAACAACCATAGGTGTATTATCAATTCTAATAATACTAGGTATTGTTTGGACACGAAGGTTATACGCGAAAAGGAGAAGAGTCAACCGGAAGTTTTAAAATTCATTGTTTCTTATTGTATTAATTTATTTACCCATCCTGTTTTTTATATTTTCTTTAATTTCAAAATTTAAAAATGTGAGCTTTTCCTTCTAGCTCTCGAACCATAATGAAAAAAAAATTATGAAAAATCATATTACTATTCTTATGTATGAGCGTAGATATATATGTATACACCATACCTTCATTTTACATTTACTATAAAAACATATTACTCATCAATTTAATTTATTTATAAACCATGCTATCAACATTTTGAGGGATGTTTGTATTTAATACAGTTGGAAATGTGTAAAACATTCCTTATATTTATATTGATAAAAAAAACAAAATCATATTCTTGATATAAATTTCCTTCAACTTATTTACAATCAAAGTTTGTTTTTTATTATCCTTCATTCTTTCTCGCCTTACCAAAATCTTGATTATGTATTTTACATTTTTCAGTACACTAACATAATAAATACTTCCATGTTTAAAGTTAAAATGCTTGATTAGTTATTAAGTCTATGAAATACTAAAAAATGTGCATAGATCTGCAAAGGAAAGATCCATTTTAATCTTACTCTCACCAGCATTTTATAAACGAATAAGTTTCCTTAATAATGCAACTTATTTATATATACATTTTCAATATCTTAACACTTATTACAGATTTAAGAAACAGTACTGTAATCCTAATAAACTATAATTTAATAATTGTTTCAATTATATTCAACTTTGTTACATACAATTAAAACCCATTTCAATAGTAATCAGTCTCAAATCTACAACTTAATACTAGAACAAAGGTCTTGCTTTTTAATAGTGTTCAACTATGCAAATAGAAAATTATATTTATAGTGTGTTGTCTAAAATAAAGATATGACATATATGAATGCCATGTATTATAAATGTATACTGGCACAATTATTTCTTTCATTGTATATATCATAAAAATAATTAAAAATTATCTACAATTATTTTCTAGCTTATAAAATTCCAATGCAACATCAGTCTACAATTGAATATAGCAACGGAACGTAATAAAGACTTCAGCAATACCCTTTTATCCTTATCTTATACATAATAAAAAACAATCAGCCATTAATATTTTCCATATTAATTTCTAGAAAATTTCAATTTCCTCCCACTATGTATTATACAAGTAGAATAACCTAAACTCTTGATCACAAACTATTATGTTGTTCTGTGTTCTCAAATTCAACTTCTAATGGAACCCTGTTGCCTATAGCGATGGAGACTATGATCAGCAGCATAGGTAGACGAAAACGTGACTGCCATCCAAGTTTGAGCATAAAGATCAAAGCACGGTGAAATATACCGCCGTTTCCCAAGAAAACTCTCGACACCATTGTTTTCATAATTCGAGTAATCAAGCAAAGAATAATATTGGTCTTTGCTATTGATGTTGAAGGACTTGTTTCTTAACTGTTTGACAGTTAACTAACGTTACGGCTATCTTGAAACAACTCGTTAAATACATCGATCTAACCTGTATAAAATTATTTATTTGTTACTCGTATCACAAATACTTTGCATTATTCTATCATAGATTGTCAAACTCAATAAACACGAGTCTGTGCAAGTTATTTTCGAAATTCTCGTTCACCGTTCTTAATTACGTGAATTAACGTTATAATCGAGAATGATTAGAACTCGTGAAACAAAATTAAACAATAATAATAATGAATTAAATATCATACTCTACTTTTTGGAGTTATTCGTAGATGAAACTGTTGCTTCGTTGAGGTTAAATTTTATAAGACCTCAGAATATTTGTCGATGCAAATATTTGATAAAGACGAAACTTCTGAAGTATTCAACGACATTTATCCTCTTCAGCGATCAACACTGATAGAAAAATAAAGTAACAAACCTCTTAACGAATTTGACAGGTATGACACCTGAGGTATCTATCTATATACAATTCGCTATCGTTAATTTACAGTATCGATACGTAATCGATTACATTCGATACGACTTTTTAAACCTTAAAATTTTTAAATGAAGGGCGTGAAACTTTTCACGAATTTTCTCGGGAAAACGTCGTTATTCCACGTAACAGCTTGTTTAACTATACGTAGTATTAAATGTAGAAATGTTTACAAAACGTTTAAAAACCTTAAAGTCCTGCTAAACAGTAAGAAATTGGAAAAATTTTGATTTTTGTTTAAAATGAAATAAAAATGGAACAGACTAGATTTCTGACGATTAATATCGTTTGAACTAATTCGAATAAACGCGGCAGACTTGTCTTGTCCGATTGGTTATAAAACCAGTTGTCATGATCAGAACCGGTATCAATGTGTGTAACACCACGTAACACTGACGGTGGCCTTTGGTGGGGTCAGACAGAGTAAACATATTTAACAAGCAACATTTCGAAGTAGCTAGTAATACGTTCGTAACTATGAACATCGACTTCAAGGGTAAACGCATTCTTGTAACAGGAGCCGGACGAGGTAAGATATATAGTTAGCATACACACCATGTAAATTGCTTTAAACTCTACATTTCATAAATTTGTTTGTAATAGAAACCTGAATGAGATACGTAAACCGATAATGTCCTCAAACGTTTGTTCAATTTTATATTCTACCTATGTACAATCTAAATGAAACGAGAACGCCTATTTGTTGAGAATTTGAATTGAGCCAATCAGCGCCGATTATTCTTCGCATTTTAATTTCTAGGCATACATCAGGATAATACTTGAATCAACAAACTTTATCTTGACATGTAACCTTGATTAAGAGCGCTGTTTTATATCAACAAATATTGCGTCTATGGAAAGAATAATGTCAAATTTATACCTTTGCCCTGAAAGGTCAACTGTACCACTGATAAGACTGATAAACGTAATTTCTTCGATTCGAGGTTTGAATTTAAAGATTCGAAATAAAAAATGATATATAAATTATGATCGATTCGCTAATAGGACATTTTTCTAAGATTACCGATATTTTTTGTTACTTCCTGATAACGTTTGGCCGTCATACTGGTACTGGTGATACTGATTTAAATGCGCCCCTGAAAAAAATTTCATAAAAACTTGATAAATTTCAAGATATTTTCTTTTGGGGGATTTAAGACAAGGCATCTGCACAACTAATTTACTTCTAAAGCTAGAATAGAATATTTTAGGCAGAAATAGTCTGATTTTATGAGGGTCATAGTGTAGCAACGTTTTTTTGATTCCAAATATAAGTAAAAGGGATATTTCAAGTTGATTATTTCTTTCAAGTTCAAGATTAATGACACTTAATCATTTACATTGGCCAAATACACTCTATTTGAAACAATTTACGAAAAAAAAAATGAAAAAAAGAAAAAGAAAATGCCAACAACAACGCGGTGTTCCCAGGCGGTCACCCATCCAAGTACTAACCGCGCCCAACGCTACTTAACTTCGGTGATCGGACGAGAACCGGTGAATTGAAACGTGGAATGGTCGTTGGCTACAATATTAATTTACGTCTTGAATAAAACGGTACAAAATGTATTTGTATATTATAAACTCGATACTACTGCTTTTTAAACCTATTACATAGCAGTTGTAATTCATACGAAGGACTTGCCCGTTTAATAAATATAACGTTAATAAATTATAGGCATCGGCAAGAGTTTGGCCCTCCGTCTCTCCAAGTATAAGGGCCAAGTAATAGCACTATGCAAAACGAAGGAGAACTTGGAAACTCTCTATAAAGAAGATCCAAGTATTCAGTCTCTCTGCGTGGATCTTCTTGACTGGAATGCCACCAAGAAAGCTATTCAAAGCGTTCTGCCCATCGATCTCTTGGTGAACAATGCCGGCGTGGCGCGCCTCGAGCCCTTCTTGAAAGCTACCGAGGAAGACTTCGATCTGACATTCGCTGTAAACGTCAAGGCCATCCTGAATGTCTCTCAGGTGGTCGCCAAGGACATGATCCAAAGAAAAGTTGGCGGTAGTATCGTTAATATATCTTCCCAGGCAAGCCATGCTGCCTTGAAGGACCACGCTGTCTACTGCTCGTCCAAAGGAGCTGTAGACATGCTGTCCAAGTGAGTAACTAATCTCCAGACAATACAACTAAATTAAATATTGACAATGCTCGAGCACTCAACTTATTTAGTCTTCTAGGATGCCCTATGATATATGGTTCTTTTTTTTCTTTTTTAAGAAACGTTCCACTTTTTGTACATTATGAACAAATTTTACAGAACAATGGCTCTAGAGCTTGGTCCGCACAATATCCGAGTGAACACTGTGAATCCTACGGTAATTATGACAGAAATGGGAAAACTAGGCTGGAGCGAACCGCAAAAAGCACAAGAAATGCTGAGAAAAATACCGCTAGGTCGATTCGGTGGTAAGCGTTCAGCTTTAAATCTTATTGTCATGTATGAAATGATGTGTTTAGCGAAACTGCATGGATTAGTCAGCGATTTTCTCGAGCTTTCGAACAGTAAATCAATTGTACACGATGGAAGATTCACGTTCAGTTTTGAGAAAGTCTATCAAAATCAGTGACTAACCAGCTGTCCTACGTTTATCAATAATCTTCAGAATGGTCATATTTCATGGTAATATTAATTAGCGTATTCTATTTGCAGAAGTGGACGAAGTGGTGGATGCGGTTGTGTACCTTCTAAGCGATCACAGTTCCATGATTAACGGAGTTGCTTTGCCCATAGACGGTGGATTCTTGGCGACGTAAATGCGCCTCGACGCGTAACAATTGTACAATTATCGTTACCTTGGACCAAATATCAAAAACAATGTTGCGGAGGAATATAAAAATATGCAATTCTTGTTAAAATTTTTTGCAATTTTTTCCGAGTACTACACCAAACTATTAATTTTAACATCTTTGATCAGCTGAGCTTATCATTCTATCATTACTATTCTTGAACCATTAGGTTTAGGGCACAAGTACCTCAATAGTTTATCGTAGAGATTAAAAAACTGCATCGAATACTTCAGTTTGTGCATCGTTCGATGCCGTTTAATTTTGCCTTATGACATTCTTTCGTACCTCTAACCGTTTTAGAGATACAGCTTCTCCCAGTTGCATTGGACATCCTGTGTAAAATGAAACGAAACGGAGAATCGATATTGGGGATAAAGTCAGAGAACAATTGAAACATAG
Organism: Colletes latitarsis; assembly: GCF_051014445.1. Classification (NCBI taxonomy): domain Eukaryota; kingdom Metazoa; phylum Arthropoda; class Insecta; order Hymenoptera; family Colletidae; genus Colletes; species Colletes latitarsis. The sequence goes on from NC_135139.1 coordinate 26,496,111, forward strand.
TTGTTCGTTTATCTCATTTAAGTTAAAAAATGCTTCGTTTCTTCTTTTTTATTATTGAACTAGAATTCGGCGAGCCAACGGCAGGACAGACCACGAAACGGTCACACGCTCGTCGCAGAAGAAACTCGTATCATCGAAAATATTTGAGGAGACTGTTGCAAGGAGGAATGACCCCTCGCTTGAAACCAACGCTCAATTTATTAACAATAACAACGTATCGATAACAATAACGGGTTAATTTAATCTCGCGCACGTTACAATAATGTGCTGGTCGGTGGTCCAGGCAAGGCTGTTCGTGGTTAAAGTTTCGAATCCATTTAATGGCGGAAAAGGTGAAAAGGAGGGAAAAAGAGATAGAGAAACAGGAAGAAAGCGGAAGGTCATGCGAACCTGGTCGCCAAATGTATCGAAAAACTGACCAGGCTCGATCGAACCCTTGAGACACGGAAAGAATAGGGTCTGCAAATCATAAATAGAAAGTTGGAGAAACTGATGTACGACGAAAAGCTAACGGACTGAATTCCGCGGCTGTCCTGTCGCCGTCGTTCCTGATCTAAAAACAAACGTTCGTTTCCGGCTCCTAATCGGTATTATTTACTCCTACGGTGAACATAAAGAATGGCGGAGAAAAACGCGAAATCAGATTCTGCCTGCACGAAGGAAAATTTCATGAATCGATCAAATCGTCGGATGTCGCGTTTTGCTCGATTTGAGAAATTAACCCTTTATGTCATCGATTCGAACGAGAAAAGTATGGACGATCTTCCCGAAGAATGATTCTTCGCTCGTAAAAAATAGTTACGTCCAATTGTAGTCGTTACACGTACTGAACAAATTCATAGTAATGCATAGAAACAATGCTCGATGCACCGTCATTGCACAACGTTGCGACGCACGACATAGCTGCCTGTTTTGATTTCGTTCGTCCCGAGAGTCGCGTCCCTGTCGTCGCTCACGCTTCCAATCGCATAAAGGATTAACTTGGTCGATTAAAAGATGCGAACAAAAAGATTTGGTATTCGCGTGCACGGTTTTACGGCCGCGCACCCGATACTTGGACAACGAAGAAGCGAACGGACAACGATGGTCGTAATCTTACAATTGCACTTCAGTTAGGAGTTTAATGAACTCACATCAAGAATGTCAAAGACAATGCAAGCTTAATTTTATCTCGATTGGTCGACCCACTGGGAACGTGGGTCATCGCCCTTCGATAGAGCGAGACGAAAAAATCGAACGTGACTCGTTAAATAACAACGGAACCAGCATCTTTCGTCGACGATCTCGGGAAACGAGAAGTCGCGCCAGTGGGTCGACGTTCGGATGGCGAACGACGAATTTATACATTTCTTTTCCCATCGTCGCCGTTAACATCGCGCCATCTCGATTAATAGTCACAGATCGATCAGCGGTGGCTGTGCTTCTTGTCGATCTGTACACTCTTGCCATCCTCGGACATCTTAAACAATAAGAAAAGTGAACAAGACCGTAAAGAAGTCTCTGACTCGATTGGAAAGTTACCGGGTATTCCTAAAATACGGAAACGATAAGGAAAACCTGACGATTAACATTAGTGACAGGAAACCGACATGTTTGTGCGGTTTCGGTATTATACCGATGTTCGTTTTGATATTGTAACGTAACCACTACTTGGTTAATCAATTTTAAAACCGACATGAGACGGTACATACCGATATACAGGGTGTTCGGCCACCCCTGGGAAAAATTTTAATGGGGGATTCTAGAGGCCAAAATAAGACGAAAATCAAGAATACCAATTTGTCGATGAAGGCTTTGTTAAACAGTTATTAACGTTTAAAGTTCCGACCGTACTGAATTTTTTTCTCGAAAATGCGCAAGATTTCGGGGGTATGTCTATTCACCAAAAATGATTGTAATTAACCCCCGCAATCGAAAATAATTTTTCCAGAACGATTTGAAATTTTTTAATTTAATTGTTAATAACTTTTTAACGAAGCCTCTATCAAGAAATTGGTATTCTTGATTTTCGTCTTATTTTGGCCTCTAGAACCCTCTATTAAAATTTTTCCCAAGGGTAGCCGATCACTCTGTATATACATATATGTATACTGATATTGCTGAGAATATACTTTGTCAATATGTATTGTACTATAATCGGATACTGTAATCGTTTCGATCGGTTCGATGTTCCACCGGCGAACTTGAAATTTCGAATGGCGTCGAACGTGTTAAAATAAAATGGAAGTCCCCGGGAACAAGACGGTCTGGCTCGTCTAGCGCTCGTCCTCCTTAATCCCAGACTCTTCTCAAAAACCTCTAACGGATCGACTCGATTAAGAGGACGCCGATCGAGTCGATCGATTTAGCCGCTCGTGCTTTTCATCAACCTACAAAGAAAGAAAACGTGAATGCAAGGAGTAAGATCGAATCGCGAAGATGGCAAGAGGTGGTTGTGCGATGATAAAACGAGAGAAACGAAAATTCGTACTAGAGTACAAACGAAAATCACGAGTATCGTATTTTCCTCGCCCATTCGCACGTATTCTCGTCTGTTTTCCCAAGAAGCGAGAGACCACGATATATATGTATAATGTAAAAAAAAAAAGAACGAAACGGAAAGGCAAGCCCGCAGAATCTCGCTTCGCAACGATTAAAAACACTCCTCTTCGCCTCGCGCGTATAGTACACAAAGCCAGTTAAGAGTACACTCTTTGTCGGTCTCTCGGTTTTGTTTATTTTCTCGGATATTTCGTTTACCTAATTGTCTCTCGTTCTTTCTCACACTCGCTCGCGTACACATACACGCACACGCACACGCAGACGCACACGCGAAGAGAACACGCTCTTCTTCCATACCACGCTTTCGCATCATTTATAGTTATAGTAATCTTTTTTTCTCCATTAGTGGATCATAGTAATTGTATGTGTGTGTATATGTATATATATGTATATATATACGTACATATACAAACCGGTCGCTTCGAGACAATTTTTATCGATTAATATACTTAAAATACAATTAATCGCGAATCAATTATGTACCTCGATGCCGGAACCGTCGTCAAAGGTCTTCGCAGACGATTCACTTCGCTATTCGGGGCCGGAGAACGTTTTACGCGTTCTACGGCCCTTACTCTCTAAATTCACTTTTTCTCGCGGTTCTATTCCGTGAAAGAAGTCTCGTGTTTCGATAAGTTCCCGTAGTCTTAAGGAAAAGAAGAAGCTCCTTTAGGCCGAGCAATTCAAGCATGCACGACCGCATTTCTTGTTTAAAATTTTTATCACTTCGATCCGGGGGATCGATTCCTCGCGATCGCAGCTTTCGCTTTGTTTGGTTCAGTTTGCGCCAACGAGCTCGCTAGCAGCGCATTACAATCGCTTGGCTGTTAGTTTTACGCTGAACAGAGCGGACATCTTGGAATTTGTCAACATCGGGATAGTAGTTCCGTACGATCGAGCAATGATACCGATTAGAAAAGTTCGGTGTATTGAAATAAAAAGCAATTTTTCACAAAACAGATTACTATATTACAATATTTTCAAATCTACCAATTTCTTGATACACTGAAAATATAAATTTGGAAAATTTGAAGTGTCCGAAGAAGAATGATCTAACGTAATACACGGATTAGGAAATATCTGCTCAAAATCGCGGAGCAGCTATCCTCACCATACACCGTGCAGGACCTCCCACTGCTCCACCACCCGCCTCTATGCTCCGCCTACTATTATTTTTACAAACGACACATTGACTGCCACGTCATCGTTCGTTCTGCGAATGACATTTAAATTTCAATTTACACAGGGATCCGCGTGTAGCGCGTACGCGGTCAATGTTTAAATTTGTATCATTCGGAATCCTAAATATCAAGGTACAAAATACAGGGAAATTTCAATAAAATCGCCTTGGCAGTCGATGCGTAATAAAAGCAAGCGCGAAGCTGGGATTCGCAATGGGAAACGTGATACAAAATAAAGATATCCGGTTTCAGTTACAAAGATAGATCGAAAGATAGTTGGTTCGACGCATTTCGAATGGCGCAAACTGTGCACCGTTAAAAAAGAAACAAAACGGAGGTTTGGTTGCTCCTCGATTTGCGCTGGCGTCGATCGCCACGAGAATGATTTCGTTCTTTCGCGAGAACCTCGGCAAATATCGCGACGATCTACGAGAAGGAAGCGGCAGATCGGATCGAGAACGGTTTCCGTGTATTTATCAGTCGTGACAGGCAGTGTTTGTTTCTTCCAAATGAACGACTCAAGGAACCTCCTCGATTCGATGGTCCGAATAATTAATTACACTAAACGTCTAAATTATCGTTAAAATTTCTTCGCCTAATAAAACATTTCAGAAATGATCGCTTACAATAAAATTATGGTATCACGCGTCCTTCCAAATTTGAGGTAGTTCGACGAAGCATCGATCAAATCTAACTTTTAACTAATCTTGCTCGTATGTCGTTTTTTACATTAATAACAAAAATCTGAACGGTAATCATCTGTGATCCAAGTTTTTGCCACTTTCGAGCGGCTAGAATGAAAAATATCGGTGAAACTGTTCGAAAGTGAACAAGGACTGGATATGACATCCCTCAGTTTTTCTTCTTAATACGTTCACTATATCCAGGGTAGCCCTTGCTGTACCGTCGTTGACTATAATCAAGTATCCCTATAACGATAAAGCACACGTGTACGGGATGAAACTAGACATTTTTGTCATAAATGAAAACAAATCCAAACACGATTTTACTCGGACTATTATCCATCTTACAAAATTAAAATAATTTCTGAATTCTGTTGATCGAGACGCGATACGTATCGTTGCAATATCGTGTTTGGTGTCATTTCCACGAAGTTATCGTCAAAACGTAAAAAATGTTTTCATAAGGACAGAACAAAAAACATAACAATTTTATATTTTATTAGTGGACGCAAACGGTAGGTATAAAAGCGAAAGCGTGCTTTATCGCTTTCTGCCTCAGAATTGGAGGAGGGAATAACGACGTACAAGATTCAAGTGTTTGCAGACGAACATCTTCAACCCTAGAGTACAACACTTTGCTCGAAACATTATGCAATACAATCTGTTACTTTGAATTGAAATTTCCGTGTTCGAGTACATAACTTATTTTCAAAAAAAAAAATAAGAATAATTACAAATAACAATGAGATTCGCTGGACTCCAGACTGGTATTAACAAGGACAAGAAAATTAATGTGGTACTTTAGGGTTGAAGGCATTCCTTCGAGGCCCGAACAGTGAACGTGTTAATAATTCTATCCGGATCTATAGATTTAAATTTCATCTGGGGTTCGAGTGCAGAGAATGGAAAACGAAATGGAAGCAAGAACAGAATACGCTAAGATCGTGATACACAAGGAAAACCGGATCGTGGATCTGTCGCTTCCGGTTTCTTCACCGAGTAGATCGTCGCGATTGATTCGTGTTCTCTGTACAAGTTACAACATAGTGAATAGTGTAATTAGCGGTAGAAGCAGCGGTAGTAATGGTAGTAGTAATAGTTGGTAGTAGTGAATAGTTAATAGTTAATGGTAAATAGTAATAATAGTAGCGGTAGTAGTACCCTATGAAAAAAATACATAGAAAAACATGTGTCGGTATAATATATATTTATATATAACCAGTTTCTTATCACGTTTTTTGTTTTCTCGCTTCATTTTTTGTTTTTTTTTTTGTTTTGTACGCAACGCGTCGTCGATATTTATACAAGACGTTGATTCGGGGATAAGGAGGAGGAAAAGGCGGAGGATACAAAGATGAACAGGGGAGGGGGCGAAAGAGAAAACGACGAATGTGGAAAATTTGTCCGCGAAGAGTGACAATGGAAGTCGATGCGCAGGGACGAAGGTAGATAACGTTGATTTTTACTCCGACAACGCTTCATCGACGAGTCGGCTAGATCGAAAATCGTTCAGATGCACGGAAATCCTGCCTTTCTACGTTTCTCTCTCGGACTCTCGGTCCCTCGTTCTTTACGTTATTCCTTCTTTCTGCAACTTTGCTACGCGTTCGAGGAAACGAATTGAGGCGATCGTTACGCAGAAGAAAAACTTTATTTCCGTCGAGTTCGTTCAGACGGACATTGTACATAATGTGATCGGTGGTATGGCCGAAGAAGCGAGCAGAAAGTGGAGGATAAAACGTTTTTCTATTTTCGTCGAAATAAATTCCGAAGACTCGTCACTTGGAAGTGCACTTACTTCATTTTTAATTTACTAGTCGCGTTACGCTCGGCAAACCCTTGAAACCATCTCCTTTAAAAAGAAAGTATATAAATGAAAAACCGTGTTCCAGGTTCCATTCTGGAGAAGGGATCGCGTCCTTTTCGGCGGTACCACGAATTACAGAATAATTAGTGTGCATCTTTCGTTTCTCCGTACGGAAAGTCCGAGAGTAATCCTGTACCCTCTCTTCCACCTTGTTCTCCCTAGTCCGGGAACACGTGCTCGACGCGTGTGAACGAAACACAAGCACACGGGACAAAAATAGGGACACGCATATAGGACACACGGCAAGTACAGTGCGCTAGAAAAGTCCCTCGGCAGTACGATTATTCGCAAACAAATCATCGATACACGATCTCGGCCAGTCACAAGTGTCTACGCACGCCCATCTAACACGATACGTAAAACCAGATAAACCAGGAACGATCGTTTTCGTTAACATTACCAAAAATACTCCCAATTTTAACCGACAAATAATTGGATTCTTAGAATGTATATAAAAAATATTTTACTAAATATTATTAGTAAAATATTATTATTAATATCATATTTTCTATGATACTACCAACTTCTAAGAGAGTACGTAAACTTCCGTGACTAGCCGTTGAAAGAGAATTCAATTCTGGCACGTGCAGCATACTTAATCTTTCCATCAACGCGCGAACATTGGAACAAAAGAATTTTCCAACGCCTTCAACTTGGTTTGCTCTGGCGACCAGTTAAATTCCATGTTCGAACAAGTCTGAAACAATAAAAGGCTTGAAGGATCACAGTATTTTGATCGAATCGGTTCGATTCCGCAATAAACATTAATAAGTTTAAACGTTACCTTTCGAGGCATCGTGCAACAATTCTATTTAAATTAACTGGTACACGCGTTTTCAAACGAAACGAACGGAATCAGACTGAATCTCTTTCGTTTCGTTCGTCACCTGAATCGCAGACCCGAACTTCGTACTCTTCCAAACGATCGCTCGTTGCCAGACAACCACGCTGCTAGAGACTTTTCTAATGCACCGGAGAAGACAGAGTTTGGTGCTGTTCACTGACAATCTTCTTGTCCAATTCTTCCTTCCCCTTAACTTTGTATCGCGTTCTACAATAAACAGAGCCAAACCCACGCGTTAAACAGAAGGCCGGTGCTTGGTGCTGTTCATCGATAATTCTCTTTCTCGTGGCCGCCATTCGCGATTAATTAATTCTTAATCGCGTTCTACGATCTAACTTTCTTTCGTTTCTCCAGGAAATAATTCCGACTGGCGTGTAAAACGATAAAATCGCGCGGCTTTCTCCTTTCGTTTTCGAAAAACAAAATCGTGAACAGGTCCAGGCCCGCGCGTTGTATCCGAGTCACTCGCGCCGTTCCACCCCGAAAATTGGTTTAATTGTAAAAAAAAAAAAAAGGTGGCAAGCGGCAGGTCGAGGAGAGGCGTGTGTCGGCCAACGAGAAACCGCGAATCGGTCACGAAACGAACGAATCGATCGACGATCGGATTTATGCGCGGACGCGAACTGTACAGTACGCTCGGATCGATGTTGGCGCGTTTCGCCGCGACGCTCGACGTCTGGCAAAACCGAAAGGGACGTCTACCTTGCTAATTACGCTTTTTCAGTCGTTTCACTCGCTTTCCGCGGGGCCATTGCACTGCATCCTGCACGATCGTACAACAGGAATGCACAGACAACCGTGAAATAATTTCTTTCCCGACGGATAAAATAATACTTATGCAGTAGAGGATTAAGTAATTTCTTCGAACAGATTTCGTTCGAAACATCGAATACAAACTGTTGTAGACAGAAAGAATAATACGCGATAGCGTTCATAATTGTTCGATGGCATGCTTGAACCTCGCGTCAGCCATAAGTATTGATTACGTTAATAAATTTATTAATGAAATATGCTCCATGTTTCAAAAATATAAACTAAGGCAACATCTACTCTAAGTTTATCCGAAGATGGTTAACATGCTGACGGCCATGATGGTTACTGGGTGACCGGAAGCTTCTAACTTTCGTATCTTTAAAACGCTTACGACGAGTCTTAATATTTGTAAATTTTAGGATAATGTTACTGCCATTAGGAATACTACAAAATAATGAGTATAACCATTGAATTATTGAATATTATTATATCACACACAGTAATTTGAACATATGACGAAGACCTCCCCAAACATGGACAGACCTGGACAAATTTTATTTAAAATAAAAATAAAAAAATAACGTGTCTATCGGTTAGCGATAAGTATTTCAAATAATAAAATTATCTCGTTAACGATACGAAGATTTGTAATACTATTTATTACAAAGTTTTAAGGCATTTTATTTTTTGAGCACGTTAATTATTTCGTCATTTATGAAATACAAAAACGCAATTGTATTATATTTATTCCAGGTCTGAACATGGGAAATTGACGCGATAGTTAATTCGTTAACTAGGGCACGTTCCTTGATTACTATTACTATAGACTTCGAAAACGTGTCTATGATTAGTAGAAATGGACAAAAATACATAAAAAAATACGTCATAATGACTGAAATGGTTGGTGTAGACATTAAAAGCAGGCTCTTTTAAGGTCGTGCAATGTTGGTGTTTCTTGATCACAGAATTAGTAGAATCTTGTTTTTCGTGTATTTTTTTTTAAGCAAGTTATATCAATATTATACTTTATATTACATATTGTATATACTACGGCTCGCCGAATTTCAAAGCGACGTTGCAGGCGTATCGATGCGGCAGCCATTCGTGCAAATTCTCATTGGATCCTTGCAAGAATACTATCGATGCATCAGCGAAGGTTTTCCCATTAAAATGAGGCCAAATACAGCCGTAATCGAACAACTTTCAATTACACGCTGTTCGAATGGCTAAGAAAACTTTCAACTATAGCGGTGTCCGAATATATGAGCGATCGAGACTGGTCATATATCGAATGACAGCAAACATCCGTGATGCAACGGCAAAAGTAATTGAATACAGTCGTTAAAACAAGACCAAAACGACATAATTTGGATTATAGTTACATACTTATTTAATAAGTACATGGTTACGTCTGATCTTTTACTTACTAAATAAGTAAATATGTTCCAAACCACGTCGTGTCTGGTTTGATTTTAGTCGAAAAACCCTCGACAGTCCATCGATAATACTTCCATAAAAATACAATGATATAAAATTCTTTCGTTTACGTTAGCGATTGCCAGACCGACACGCAACCAACGTCGCTTTCAAGTTCGCCCACCGAGTACATCTTGCGCTCACTCTTGGCATATTTCAATCACTTACCACGAAAAATTCTTAGAACGAAAACGCGAATAACATCGATTACCTCGAATACTATAGTTCCGATTTAGTTTCAGTTACGCGGGGTAATAGAGTACACGCAAAACGTAAAGTCCTATACTCGTTGGAACAAACACAGTGACTCTAGCGAACGGAACGAGCAGCTAAAACACAATTTATAAATCGCGTCGCAAGGAAGTCCTACGTTAAAAAGACAAAAAATATCCTATAATAAATCTTCTTCGCTACTTTTCACACTTGTGAATATAACAAAAGTGTCTCGCTTAAAAATACAGAGACGCCCTACAGTAACTCTTAAAACACTAAATAATTCTTCAGAGAAAAACGTTTCTTCGCGAACATAAAAGTTCTGTAACAGAAAGATAAAAAAAACCTAATTCGTATCCACTAAATACAGCCCTGATGTGCAACGGACAACTCGGTAGGTACAAATACAAGTCATTATGTTTGTTCCACGTACTATAAACGTCCTGATCTCGAATACGCGGAACGTTCGACGCTCGTTATGCTATACATATTTATACGAAACCTGAGGCATTCGAATCTTCACGAATCCTCAAACGTCGAAAATGAAAAATAGACTGAAGGGACGCGGAAAGATTCGCGTTCAATCGTGGCTACTGCAATTGCCATCATCGAAGATTGCGTACTGTACACTCGCGATTACACCCTAGGTACCACGGACCTCTGCGGACCGTCCTTCGTCGAAACACCATGGACTCTGTGTGTATGTGTGTGTGTGTTTGTTGTCGTTCTCTAATAATCGAACCGATCGCCAGGATGATGATAAGTTTCGAGTTCGTTAGCGAGAGCACTTTGTCTCCGGGCGATCGTGGTTCACGCTGACATTGGTACAATCACTCGTGTCTGGCTGGTTACGATCGTTTATTAAAATCAATCGCGATCTGGGCGCCTAGATCGTCCCACTGTTGCGATCGCGAGTTGTCTTGATCTCCTTCGTTGCTCCGGATGGATCCTCGAGGGCTCGCGCGCGACGTATCGTCGTTCGAGGCTCGCGGATCCCGTCGTGGAGCGTTCCGGTGGGCCGTGGAGAGAGGCGCGTACAGTCGTGGGAGTCGTTGACGAGGATTCCGTGGATCGAGAACCGCGCGATCGTAAACGATCGTCGACCGGCACCTCGGGAACGGCTAGCCTCTTGCGATATCGCTCGCAAGCTCGTCGCCGATACACGGTCACGACTCGACGACACCGACGACGCACCGTCGACGCTGCTGACGACGACGACGACGATTAGTCTGCTATTGCTGCTGCTGTTGATTCACTTCCGCTGAACGTCTGCCAGCCTGACCTAAGGCGGGGCCATTGCCGTCGCATTGGCGCTTCCAAAACAAAAGACACACAAAACAGCGACATTAGCGCACCACCGTTCTCACCGTTAAACGATTTCACCGAAACTATGCCCCTTTTTTTGTCACTCTTTGCGTGTTCCTTCTCTCTTCTCGGCTCCCGTGTCTCTCTGAGACTCTATTCCTCTCGCTTCGTCATCGCGACGGATCGTTTTATCGTCGCGATAGCGAGAGCGAGAGATCAAAGCTCCGACGAGGTCAGAGAGAGAAGGATCGCGAGGCGAACGTTTATCCACGATTTCAGTTTTTCGCCGGCGTCCGCTATCGTGGCACAGGAGATACTATCGCCCCTTCTTTGCCTACTTTCGTGATTTAGAATTAGTGTCTTAGCTTTCGGTTACCTGAAAAAAAAGTCAACGAAAGAACATAAAGCGGGATTCCGGTGAATTTCGACGCCAGATTTCGGTGTCTACGAGTTTTTTTTTTTTGTTTCTTTTTAAATAATATACGTGTAACTTTATCCGCTGTCGACAGTAACCCAGAGAATGAGAAGAAACAGAAACGTGCATACCGTCCATGCACAATCCACGAACGACCAACGTCGGGTCTGCCCATTGATACGAAAAATCCGGCCGACGTACTCGATTTTCTCCAATGCAGAAACGTTCTTGATTCAGCACCTTTGACACTTTTTAAATTATTACACGACAAACAAAAGTGTCCAATAGCTACAGAGATATTTATAATAATATTATTATAAAAGTAAAAGCAGAAATTGTTGCTCCGAATACCAAACAAATATAATTCATCTAAGAGGAGTAAGTGCTCTTACAAGAGCAACGCTATGTGTTACCTAATTATCTAACGAGAACCGGAAATTTTCTCCCTTATCGTTGTAACCCTTTCGACCAGTACAACCGTGTCTTTGACAGTATTATCATGTAATCCATAAAGAACAAAGCGTTTCGGATGTTATATACATGGTATAAATTCGAATAATGTATCTTTTACCCATGTTACTCGTGTACCCGGATAACTGTGCACTCGAGAAAACCGAGTACGTCTTGAGCTCCAGTTACGAGACTTTCGACAATAACGTCGAGTAACTAGTTCGTCGAGCAGAGTCTCGTAATTACCAACACGACAATCCGGCTTCCCTCTCATTTCGTTACGCTCCTATTCGTCGAAATGTAACAGCGAATACGTATCTTGAAACGCGAAACTGCTTTCGTAACCGACGTATCATAGTTCAGATTTTCTTCTCGATTAGTGTTTTGGGCATCCCGACGAACGCGAACGATTCAACGGCTCGACGATCGAGATCCTCTCCGTCGTGGACCCCTATCGAAGACAGGCAAAATTTTAATCAAACAATAGATAACAAATAGGACCAACGCACAGCAACTCTGCGACGTTTGCTCCAACTTTGATCCGTTCGTTACGAGATATTTCGTTATTACGTAACGAATGACGGATAAACGATTGAAAAAATCTTTACCCATCTCTGAGACCCTTGCTCCGTTCGCTTGGCACATTCGGAATTCACGTAACCAACGGTGGTAAGAAAGTGAAGACAAAGTTACGACAGAGTGCTCCGTCCGTCAGCGTAAAAGACAGAAGCTATTAATTCTCTGTTACGCTCGTCCCCTATTGGTTATGTAAAATATACAGATTGTTCAACGTGATTGTAAGAAAAGACCATCCCAAGTGCACCCGATAGCAGGCAAACAGACTTCAACGTCGCATTTGGAAAGAATTTTCTCCCTCGTCTTTCGTCAACTTGGATCGTGAAAATTGCAACGATTACGGAAGCAAAAACTAAGTCGTCTTCTAGTGCAAAATCTGTCCGCGCTCTGAAACAAATAGTTAACTGAGCAACAAAATAAATATAAATAATAAACGTAACTTTTGGGAGAAATTAGCGTAGAATTTACAGTAATCGGTAGAATTGAACAGCATCGACGTTCAATATTCTTTCCAAATGACAAAGTGCTCGTTCTTCTCCCCCTCTCAACTTCTCCCTGGATTTCTAACGATCGAGGGAGAACCATGCTACGGTATCAAGACACCAATCTACCAAAAAAGTGACCTGCCAAATTAGAACCGAATGCAACTAACACCGACATCCACATCGAGATCTAGTTCGCAAGCAAAAAGAATTTGTATAGTCGGCAAAGAAGAAATTATAGTTGATACGATCGTTAAAGTCATTCGACCGCGCAAATAAAGTACTTATACGTAATGACATCGTGACGGTCCAAGTTGGGCAAATTTTATTCGCTGATAACGAAATACAAAAATTTTTCGATTCTTCTGATTTACGAATAGAACAAATAGTATCGATTCGCGAATAAAATCGACCAACTTCGGTGACGGTGAACGTTCGAGGACGTAGATAGAAATTAAAAGAAACTATCAACGATCCGCAAGAATGAAAAATCGCGTTGCGATCGACTTTAGTTTACATCGATATACAGGGTGTCCGGTCACCTCTGGGAAAAATTTTAATGGGTGATTCTAGAGGCCAAAATAAGACGAAAATCAAGAATACCAATTTGTTGATGAAGGCTTCGTTAAACAGTTATTAACGTTTAAAATTCCGACCGTACTGAATTTTTTTCTCGAAAATACGCAAGATTTCGGGGGTATGTCTATTCACCAAAAATGATTGTAATTGACCCCCGCAACCGAAAATAATTTTTCCAAAACGATTTGAAATTTTTGAATTTAATTGTTAATAACTTTTTAACGAAGCCTCCATCAAGAAATTGGTATTCTTGATTTTCGTTTTATTTTGGCCTCTAGAATCCCCCATTAAAATTTTTCCCAGGGGTGGCCGAACACCCTGTATATTACGAATCGCGATGATCCAATGACCTTGTGTGCAATGTTCCATGCAAACCCCAATGATAGCACCAAGTGTAACGGGCTCGTACAAATTGTACAAACGTATTGTAATTATTATTAAGTCATTACAGTGTACGGATACATTAATTTACTCTTGGCAATTAACAATAGACGAATCTACGAATTAGAGACCCCGAATATGGATAGTGGAGACCATACCACACCCTAAATACTAGGCAGAGCGAGTTATACTTAGGTGCTTATTGCGGCGTGATATAGCAACTCACTTGGACTTGGGCTGCATTTCTCCCGCAGCAGCAGCTGCATCCTTACTTAGCAACCTCATACTGACCCTTCGCGGCTGGAAACCCGCGCCCGTCGCTGAAAAACACCAGCAAAAAACAATGCATACCGCAGAAAAAGAACCACTTACGCGATTAATGATTCGCTCTACCGACTGACAATTTCAGGGCCGACAAACTGCTCTCGATTCGATCGCGTAACGATCGTATCCTGAAATCCTATGCTCTCCGGGTCGTTTAAAAACCATTAACTCTACGATTAATTCGAGTTTGCCGATCTCTGAATATTGCACAGTAAGTAAACGCGAAATAAAGTAAAGACCAAGTAATTTGGCGCGTTCAAGGCCAATCGAGTCTACCTGCCTTCGCAGTTACACCTTCCCTTGTTGCTGTCTCCACAGCCAGCGGTTCTCAAATGTATAAAACACCAGATTTTTAGCTATTATTACAAACTTATTATGATCTATATAAAACTATTAAATTAAGTAACAATTTATGATAATTTCCATCTCGATATCGGTATACATTTTGTTCAGAAACCAAGCAGTTTCGGTTATAGAGCAACGCTAAACGCAGAGTGAGAAACGCTGTCGGTGGTAATAGAGAGTCAATCACGTACCGCAAATTGGCAGTAGGAAGAAGCGAAATATTGGCTTTGGAGGCGTTATTAAACTTGCTCTTCGCAATAGTTTCGTCGAGGGAACTCTACCGTTCCTTTGAAAGAACCCAGTAAAGGTCCAAAGTTTGCGCAATTGTAGGGAAATAGGAGGAAATCATGACGCTCTACTCCAACCCTTTAAATTCTACGTCGCGAGGATGCGTTTTATTATTATCAATCCCTCAGTTTCCTTCTATAGAAAATCAATAATAATAATAATAAAGGTGATGTTTGAATCTTGGTAGATTTTCTCATGAATTAAAACGTCTACGCGAACATTCACACAACTCTTCGTATTTCACGCATGGCCTACTTTATCCAAGTGCAATCGATTTTGCAATAATCTGCGATAAATGAACCAAGAGAAATCCTCTTATACAACAGAAGTGTAGCAATATTTTTCTGCAACTGGTTAGACTTACAGAACGTCTATACGCGATATAACAACTTGGTTGCTGAGGGATCGAAGATTAAAGAAATTTACCAAGTCATCGATTGCCTGCAACGACTAACATTTCTATGAAGAACTATTTCAGGATTTAAAGGGTCAGGCGCTACATGATCGTTCTCCCAGGAACAAGAGTTACAAAACGCATTCGCAGTCGTGCAGTAGCTCGAGTCGGAAGAATAAGAAACAAGAGAGCACAGTGACGAAGGTATAAGAAAACAGCACTCGCATTACAAAAGCACGCATCTTGAATAACCACAGTACGCGTGTTAGAAGTTACACCCATCATACGCAAGCCACGTTCACACTACTTTCCAGATGGTTTCACGTCGCTTGTCCGTCAGCCATGTCCAACCATCCGTGCTAATATCGTTGATATCGTGCATGAAATCGTTGCGATTTGATCCAATTATCGCGCTACTCCGTTCTACAGGGTGTCCAACGCGAAACAGACTACCTAATTATCACCATTAATCGTGGAAGATGCCTCTTTGTTACGCGTAAGTACATGTTTCTTTTTCTTGCATATCGTTCCTTGACATTACGTGATAGAACTGCAGAATTTCAAATGTAGGACACCCTGTACGTACCACGAAAAAATCTACGATAAAAGAAAAAATGACCATTATTGATTTGGTATTCGTTGATCGCATATACTACTTGAACAATAACCAAGTGTCCTTATTAATACATAATGCCTTTCAGCCGTATTCAGCTGTCCGTCGTACTCGAAAAATATTTAAATATGACGTGAAATCGACTAATGAGTTTTACAGGAATGATGGACGACCTTTCACGCTTGGCAAATGAAATGGAAAAAGTTCTCGACTTACGAAACAATGATTGGAAAACAGGGTGACAACGTACACAATTTTCACGGTACAACACAAAGATTGACAAAAAAAAAACAAAAATACAAAAGAAAGGAAAAGAGAAGAGAAAAAAAAATGATACGCTTTCGTGAAGACAGATGATGCGACATAGATTAAAAAAAAAAAAGAAGTATCGCGGTGATTTGTTCGGAATCGAGGGCGTTCCCTGTGCTGTACAATTTGGTTTTTCCATTCAAGCCAAGTGAGAAAAAATTTTGACAAGGATAATCGACAATGTCGCATGGTGAAATAAATAAAGAGACGAGTCCTTGAATGGAAAAACATTTATTTGCTACTTCATCCATCATCATCATCATCATCACCATCATCATCATCATCGCCATCATCATCATCATCATCATCACCATCATCATCATCATCATCATCACTATTAATAAAAAAAAAAAAGGATAATTACAAATAGATTCGCGATTGCGAAGACTCCCTGGATAAATGAAGAAAAAAAGAAGAAAAAAAAAACAAGGGAGGAAAAATGCGCGATAAGGAAATTAACGATGACGCTATCATAGGACCCAGCGTTAAGGAAGAAGTGAATAATGTCACAGCTTCCCCCGTAAATTGGGAAAATGAATTGAAAGAGAGTATTGTGTGTGTATGTGCGTGTGTGTGTGTTATTGTTGATGTTGTTACTGAACGAAAGAAGCTCTTGAGATTACAATTTGCGCGTAGAACAAGTAGAAAACTATGATTTATCGTTTCTATCTAAGCTTTGGTAACCTTTCTGGATCTCGAGGAGCTTCTTTTCGTTGGATCGAAATCGGTCATCGTGATCAGAGTGGCCACGATCGTCCGATCGTCGAGGAATGATTCACTGTCTGCGAACAAAGGGTGTATGAGAGGATTAAATGCAAAGATGAGCTATTACATTGAGAGGAAATCAACGCGAATTGATTGTGCGTCATACATGATGGAGGGATTATTGCAAAAACCAACAGACTAGCATTTTTATGTACCGATTAACAAATAACTGTATTTAAAATTTATATTTAGAAAATAAGAGACTATTATAAGTCTTTTAATGCTGCCAGCTTCGCTTCCACACCTCTCGGTGTATTATGTAATTTTCTATACTGTCAAGACCTTATTAAATTCAATGAAAATTGTGAACGACACGGTCATCGTAATTATTAAACACAATAGGTCCCATAACATTTTTCCCACTACTGCCAAAGTCATGAATATTACTCGTCCGAATTGCGATATTGATTCCAATTCAATTTAATTTTTGCAACAACCCCGTTAGTGAGGTTCGATTAGATGTTTGTCAGCGACGGGGATCTGAAAGATCTTTTTGTTACTTTGCGCCTGAATCCTCTCACGTAGTTCTTGCTTCTTCCATCGCGCTGGAATCCCAAAAAACGAACGCGATGACACGCTCGGCTAGCTCCTTGAGGATCGACGGATTCCAACCAGAAATATCGATTTGAATTCGATCTTTCGAATAGTGAAAAAAAACTACAATTCATCTGCGTTCTACCTCAAAAAGTTAACACGCTCGTTGCATGTAGAATTTGAATCAGTCTTAATATTTTACCGACACGTCCGCTGTCCTTTTACGAAAATGATCTATCCTCTTTGAACTTTAAAAGCGTCGAATTAGCAGCGAACGCATCGACAATAGTATAAAAAAGAAAAAAAAAGAAAAGAAAAGAAAAGAAAAGAAAAGAAAACACTAGGTATGATTACAATGAGACAATCGTGACTATCAACGATTAAATAAACGAACATAAAGACATTACCTGGTAAAGCTAATTAATTATAAAATGGGAATTCGGTGCGAGAAATATTCTGAACCTTGGGGTTCGCGCTCGAAATGTTTTGCATCGTCCACTATTTTTACTATATCAAGATCAACGATCCCAGACCACGTTCATCGAGTCCTCCTTTCTTTTCTGATCGCTAACTGATAAAATACAGTTCCAAGAGTTCGAGACAATGGCGATCAACACTTCCACGAAGCAACGACGCGAACCCCAAGGCTCCGATGACAGTCGATGATAGGTGAACGACTTCTGTGCGAGATTCGAACCTCTACGCGTTAATACGTTGAACGAGAGAAAAGCATCACCTTTGAAATTTAACTCTCGACAATTAATAATATAAAATATAAAATATAACCTTGTTCTTAGTTCCCATGCCTTCGAAGCATGTTGTTCCAAAGTCGAAATGCGCCTCAGAAAAAATATTAATTGCGATATTAGACTCAGCAACATTCATTCATCGTAATTCTCCATAAATGTCACCCCAATTTATGCACATCGGTCTCCGAAAAAATTAGAACGAAGCAGAATGTAAATCCACCTTGAGGATTATTCCGTCATGAATCCTGACCAAGCTAATTGGCGAAACAATAAACTTCCCAGGTATAGCAGCATACAAATAGAATCTCTACGATAAAGATCGCTCGGTGGTGTAAGAACGTTCACTATAAATACAAAACACGAGTCACGGTGTAAGTGTAAACTTAAATGCAGCAAACACACATGAACATGTCGAGAAGAATGCCCTTCAGAGTATCAAAATTCATGCAATCTCGAGTGTTGCTCAGCCCACTATTCGACATATCAGTCCTAATCGCTTTAACGTTATTATTACCATTAATTTCACGGTCCTTGAAATGATCGGAGGAGTCCTTCTTTTCGACGTTCGAAAAAGTCACTTCTGGTTTTTTCTCCAGCGCGTTATCGTTCGCGTTGAGCAAACTGTTCTCCTCGTTCTTCGCGCGAAACGTGCTGTTTTCCAATGGACCAGTGATCTGTGTTTGATCGGCGAAGATCAGATCGTCCTTGCTAGTGTCACGTTCCGAGACAAAAACGTGACTGGACTCGACGGATGCGCGCCTCACCGGCAGACTTGGAACCCGATCAAAAAAATCGTCCTTCTGGTATTTTTGTAAAAAATACTCGCACTTCTCCTGTGCGCTCTGCTCTCTCTCGTATTTATTCCGTCTCCTGATGAGGCGCTGCTTGACTAAAAAACGCCAGGTTCTACGTACGCGTTCAACAAAATTAGGCCGATGCACCGACTTATTGGCCGACGTGTCTAGAGATTTCTCCGTTTTCTGAGAGTAGTCCAGGCTTCTATGTTTATCGTGGCTAGCAGTTTTCTGCCATTCCTCCTCGGTGAGATCGAGACTCTGCGAACCCATCAGCGACAAATCAACGTTTCTCTTCAACATTCCCAGAAAGAAAGAGAAATTTTTGTTCTGCTTGGCGGGTCCTTGGAATATCTTCTTGCACAAGTCGGAATGGATAAAGGATTCCTTGTCGAGGTAATCCGCGTTTCCGGAATGACGACAAGCGTCACGTGTCGCGGTCAGGCGTCGACTGCCGTGCGTCGAGCCGTCTTTATTCTCCTGATCGCGACCTTTTTCTTCGTCCACGCTACCAAAGCAATTCGGCGAGCCGGCCGCCTTGGTAGCTGACGATGCGTAACCAGAGATGATATTTTTTAGCTCGAGCGTATCGCTATCATGCATCACCACCTCGCGATCTATATCTTTCTCGCGACATCCTACATTTAATTCCGTTATGTCAAAAGACGTCAAGTTTTGTGCTGCTCTACCCGGCGACGATTTAAACGTACTGAACTGACACGGATTCGAGCGTTCCTGCGCGATTTCGCTACCACCCGCTTGCGCGTGTCCGACTACGACCTGCGTTTTTCGCTCGCATATAGCCTGCTGCTGCTGGCTAAAACATAATTCTGGGTAGAACTTTATTTTACCTTGGAGATCACTCTTATCTTGATTGTCCTGATCGCAAAGTGCGTCTATCGCCTCGCGTTTATGCTGCAAACTTCTCAGATTGGGGGTCACGTTCGACAGATATTGCCGCCTGTAGGGTGGCCTGCAATGAAAAATACCAACATGATAAAAACTCAACATATATCTACTTCAAACTATTAAGACAGTGAAATTTTTAATATCTCGTTGCTCGTAAAAACTAACAAACAGTCTAAATATTAAAACATTGAGAAGAAAACATGCATTAAAGTGGCTATTTTAATTTTACATTTAATTAAAAGATTACTTCGTGTCACTGACTACCTGTCTCTCCGGTGTTCTTTCAACAGTGTTACCCCGTAACTACTTCAAACAATGTATCAAGTTTTACAACCCTCGTAAAATCTAACGTTTCATTCCCATATTACTAGGCGACCGTGGATTCGATAAAAAAAAAAGTTAGAAGGGAAGTTTCGAATAAAGGAATTGCATTTGATTATTCCTCTTGTTCATTGCGTATATTTCCCGATTCGTTGACCCAGCCGCTAAGAATAGAACGTACTGGGTAATGAAATGACCATGCTATTTATATACATGGAAGAACGACTTGGTGGAGACGCGATCGCAAACATTTTCATGTCCGATTTCGCGCACGTGGCATTTGCGCGAACGTTCTACTTAATTCTGTTTGCTTCAACACCAACCTTGATCGAGGTTCCTGGTCGTTATTGGTTCCGGAGGGCGGCGCCGCGTTCGTTTGTTGCGAGTTCATCGGTACCTGTTGCGCCGAAGACAACGTTGATTGCCTCTTGTTCCCGAACTTCAACATATTCCAATCGAAGACGTAGTCATAACTGAAGCCCTGTCTGTGGAACAGTGTCCGGAAGAGTTGTCGAAGATACGAGTAATCTGGCCTTTCCTCGAAACGTAATCCTCGACAATACTTTAGGTACGTCGCAAACTCTACTACAATAACAAGATACTTATTTGTATACGAAGTAATTGCGACTCGTCGATGTTTTCGAACAATGCAACGCGACGATGAATATTTACCGGGATAATCTTTGCACAATTCCTCGACGGGCGTGGACATTTTCTTTTCGGAAATACGTTCGTACTTTTGCCTTTTAGTCGCTGCTTTCAAGCCTTGCCAGGGCAAACTACCTCTGTTGAAGTACATAAGAACGTACCCTAAGGATTCAAGGTCGTCTCTCCGTGATTGCTCAATTCCCAAATGTGTATTAATGCTCGCGTATCTGTTTATATGGAAATAAATAGTTTTAAAAATACGTTGAAAAACAGACGTTGATGGAGAAAACAGTGGTATGTCGTTTAACAAACCTGGCTGTTCCCGTTAGATTCTTATTCTCTCGGTAAGGTATGTGTCTGTGATTACCATATTCGCGATATTTCTTAGCCAACCCGAAGTCTATAATGTACACAAGATTCCCCTTCCTTCCCAGTCCCATCAAAAAATTGTCTGGTTTGATATCTCGATGAATAAAGCTGCGACTATGAACATAATCCGTTCTATTCATCTATAGGGAAAGAATATAACAAATAATGTACCATTTTTCAAACAATCGTCGAGTTCTCATTATTCTAAACATAAACAGAAACAGAGAAAGGTTTTTGAGTCTGTCCTATGCTAATAACAACTAGAAATAGATATAATCGAAAAGAAGAGAACAAGTTACACTTCATTCAACATACGTTCTAAGGTCATTGCCTTTGATAACTATAGTTAAGGATCGGTAGAGTTTATCGAACCATGAAAATTTTTCACCAAAAATTCATAAGCGATAAAGAAAAAAATTTAGGGAACAAACACAGGAGAAAAAGAAAAACTTTGCACTTGTTTTTCTTCGAGTTTGTTCCACATTTAGAATAATACCAGAATATATAATTCTTTGCCAAATGCATTTTACTTACAACCAGGGCTTTGTACACTAGTTTTAAGTCCACTTAAAACACTTTTTGCTGAGATCACGAAGCCTTATTATCAGCTAACCGAGTCGTTAGCTGATAAGGCTGTTACTCATATTGTAATTTATTTCACCAATGGAAAACAGAATAACAAATACATGCACATAATCACAATGTGAACTTTGAACAGCACAATATATGCTTTGTACTTGCAACAATACTACAGAAACATTGACAGAATCAAAGATCTTAATTTCAGAACAGCAAGATGAAATTATATACATAATCTTGTATCTTTCGTCGGAGAACAAACTAATATAATTGTTTGAATAAATTCGAATAAAGATTAATATTTACCAACTGATCGGCGAGAAGCAAAACTGTCTTTAAAGAAAATCTTCTTGAACAGAAATTAAACAGATCTTCCAGCGATGGACCAAGTAGCTCCATCACCATTACATTGTAATCACCTTCCGAGCCACACCATTTTATAGTAGGTATACCAACTGAAACATTACAATAAAGTACTTTTTGATAATGTTATAGACCAAAATTTGTTTGTTAAGATGTACAAGAAGAATATTCAAGTCTAAAACTAAGCCACAGAAAACAAAATCACTGTTCTAACAGAAAATAGAATATTCATAGTCTAACAAATATTCTGTTGCTAATATTATATATAAATATTCTATTTAATATATGTATAGTTTTATATATTTTTTATTTAAAACATACAAAATATTGTAACATGTAAATTAAGGATAAAATACCAAGATATAAAAGAAAGACCAGAATATTATTGATTAATCAAAAGGATAAAATAAATTAATATAAACGTTTGATCGATACACAACACAACACATTTTATTTACGTTTTTAAATTAAAATCACCAACCATTCAAGTTTTTATAGATGTAACTAGCAAACGTTTAAATTATTCGACTAATAAAACTCGAGCATAAATATGTAACGATTAAAACGGTAAAGTCCGTATTATATTGTCACAAAGAACACAGGACGAGGGTGGGGAAAAAAGAGTAACATAGGAAATGGAGAGGGGAGAAGGGAGTGCGAGAGAGAAGGTTCAGTGGCCAGACCTCAACCAGCTGTCCAACAAACAAACACAAAATTCTGACGGTTCTCGACCGACAGCGAGATTCGAAATATTCGTAATACCGCGGACATCCGATGGTTCGCGGGAACGTCGTAAAAACGAAACTTTACTCACTAGCTCCTTGCATCATTCTGTAGAACTTTGTTTCTGCGCGTAACTGCGGATGCCGTGTTTTTACGCATTCTAGCTTGATGGCGACTTCCTCGCCGGTGGAGATGTTGGTACCTAAGAACGACAAAAAGGCCCGGTCACGCGGTCGCCAGACAAAACAAAATTTACAGGGGGAAAAAAGGTTAAAAAACATATACGTGTGCACGGGAGAGTTGGTGCGTTCATGCGTGTCGTAGGGCAACTACTGAGTAGGTGGGTGGTTAATGTGTATGTACGTCTGTGTATTTATGTGTGAGTGTGTATGTGTGCGAAGGGGAAGGCACAAGTATAACGTAAATGTCGAAAAGGAAACAGCCAAGAAAGTTACCTAGGTAAATGTCGCCGAAGGAGCCGCTCCCGATTTTCCGTCCGAGCCGGTACTTATTACCAACGCGTAGCTCCATCCTCCAAGTTCGCGGGTCTCGCAAAGAAAAGTAGCACGAAGCAAGAAAAGACGACTTTTAGGCAGCCGACTCGAGGAGCGCTCAAGAGGCTCCGTTGGTGGTGCGGTTTAAACGAGACCTGGCCGCCGTGTTACAAACTGGACGAGGCCTCCATCTTTGATCGCGTCGCCGTTCGCGGACCTACGGGCATTTCTTCTTCTTTCTCTCCTCGAAGTAATAGCTGCTGCTGCTGCTGCCTCTTCTTCTCGCTGCGATGGCGGCCGCGCTGCTGATGGCGCTGCTGTCGTAGTTGCTGTTGTTGTTGACGGCGCTGCTGCCGTTGCTGCCAGACAGAGTTCACCAAACAGAGACCACCGACGAGGAGACTGTCGTACCCGAAAGGCTTGTTGCCCCCCACGTGGGGCGGCTGATCGTTCGTCCCTGTAGTTCGCGAGTTTAGTAAGCCCGAGAACGCGTCGCGACCAACTACACCACTGGATCTTGCGAAGTACGTCGATCCGGACAGAGCAGCGCCAAGTACCCGCCAATGGGAGCTCGAACCGCGTAAGGGCATCTGCCCTTTCGCTACGTAGATCCGCGCCGGAGACCGAATGGCAGACAGACCAGTTATGGCCGTCCACGAACCACACTGATTCCAAGGTTCACACCCTCTTGCTTCCTTTTACGCGCGAACGTAACGCGTCTTTTTTTACCAATACTTGATCGAGGAAACAACAACCGACCGTTCGCGCGAATTTATCACGGCACTGTATCACTTTCGCTCACTTTCTACAACGCTGTTACTGGACAAGTTCTGTTTCCAGTGTCGCACGCTCACTTACTCCCGACCGCGACCACCGCGACGAAACACGACGAACGACGAAGACGTACGAACATGCACCGAGTACATTTCGACACGCCTGAAAAACTTACGCGTCATCTGGCGAACACTGGTTGAATAGTGCTCGATAGCAGACATGCTTTCCGTGGAACGTTGTTCGAAATATGCAATTGTTTCGGATAACGTGTTGCTCGATTTTCGCGGCTTTAAAACACAATTATGTTACCTTCTTATCGAGAAATAGTTTTACAACTGACAGTCGTGTGTCAGAGACGATAAAATAATGTAACGACCGATCGATAGTTGGACACGATATTTCAATAGGACGGTGTATAATTCTCGTTGTTCTAGTCTTCGTTTCTTTTTCATTTCCTGCCGCTACGTAATCCAATCAACCGTTATATTTTCATAAACGCTTTCAATGGAAAAATAATAAAATATGGTTATTTGATATTAGTATTGTCCGGAGTAAATTGATAGTGATAAATGAACATTCCGTGTAGGTACTGACTAATCTCGTATCGAACCGGAAATGCTATCGAGCATTAAAAAGCATTAAAATTTCAAATTTAATCGGATCTGGTTCATTCAAATAGGCTGATAATTCTCTGTTGTTGGTAATACAAATAAAATACTATTCCATTCCAATTACAATGAATCAGACTTGAAAGTAAGATATACAGTTACTATTACAAGGTACTATTTGAAAGGTGCACTTTACCTAGCTTTAAAAGGAAAAAGGAAAGTTTATAAGATCCACATACTGTTACAACAGATTACCGCTTGCAAAAGTTACGCAATAACGTTTTCTTACAATAGAATACATCTTTAATATTTTTTATTTCGTATTTATTACTTTATCATAAATAAAGTTTAAATATTATACGAAATAAATCAAAATAAATATATAATTTCTATTCGCGAAACAAAACATTATTCATTCATCGTTTATGTAACTATCACGGTAATTGGTGTTAGACAAAGTAACGAATAGGAAATTTTCGGGGGGGGGGGGGGGGGGGCACTGTTTGGACAGTTCACTGTGTACAATGTGTAATATTTTATCAAGGTAAAAAACCAATAAATTTTACAATAGCAGAAGCACGTTTGTTTTTCATACATTCGTATCTTACTTAGCGCGATGATTTCATCTTGCTAATATAGTTTACAATCATAATAAAATCAACATACAGGGTGCTCCAGAAGCATGGTACACGTAACCAGGGCATGCAATTGAATTGCAATTATACGCGAGTGAATTTGATTAAAATATAAATTTATCCGAATTATTGTCCATCGGAAAAAGTCTAAATTTATAAAAGAGATTATTGCGTTTTCGTTGAAACAGGAGTGTGCGTGCTCAACCTTTGGAACACCTTGTATAACATTTATTCGAAATTTACCACGTATACGAGACATACTTTTCGTGAAACGGTTGATCAAAAGGAATAAGACTTTACGAAATCAGAGGAAGATAAAAGTCTATCTACAAAGGCCTCGCGTTAATCGTATTCGCTAACAAATAAAATCGACACTTGTCTTAACGCGTGCATAGTCTCGAGAAACAGACAATAAACGGCGGAGAAACTTTGTTCGGATTTATGTATGAATGGTATTGATTAAATGCAAAAGAAACGGATATGTCTCTTCCGTACGTCAGTCTGTCGTTTTCAATGCAAGTACTTTACGATATTTTTATTCGTACGTTGTTCTCGTAAAAAAATCGTTAACACTGTATTTATAGAAACCTGAATCCGAATACGAAATTACCCCGAGGATTGGAGTTGCGTGTTCGGTCAAGAACATCGGTGAGATCCAAAAAGAGCGGTGTTTTAAAATACGATCCGTACTCTTGCAATACAAAATCAAACTACGTAGTACATCGCTAATAACGATACGAGTAGTAAGATTCGTGAAATTTTACGATTTAACCGCGTAAAAAGTAATATGTAGCAATTGTCCTCCACCAAAAATAACTCAGCAGCGGTAGCATCTTTATCTAAAAGATCGAACATACGTGTGGTGCTAAAACAGTTACTTTCTTCCCCATGTCCTGGATTAATTCCATTCGACGACGTTTCGATGCTTTTCGATAGAGAAAATCTCCTTGTACCATGATCGTTTGTAGACAAAGAAAAGAGGAAAACTTAACGATTAACCAACGTCAATAAAAAATATATTTTTAACGGCTCTCTCCGCTACGTCATGGCCATCGATAATCGCGTCATAAGTTTCCCTCGCTTAATCTCTGTAAATTTCCTTACAACGTAATACTACTTAAGTAGCTATCTCTCTATTCGTTAGGCGTATCGATTTTTACACATTTTTCTTCGTCCTCTTCCGCGACACGCCCATAACATTCGAAATACTATAGATGGTTTAAGTCGCCTCTTTGTTACTTTTATTATTTAGAAATACAAAGTACCACAACGCAGACGTTGCGTTACAATATGGCTGTCATGCTCACGAACTGTGATGTATCTTGTGGTTTTCTGTACATACAACTAAAAAATTTTCACTTATCCCAATTTCACGTTACAAATTACGGACTTTTAAAAATGTTAGCTATTCTTTAAACGACATATCCTCGAAAACTGTCTTAAAATTGTATACGCGCAGGGAATTTATCGCCGAATAAAACAACACGATACATTTCACAAAATTTTCGATAAATATTTCTCGCATTTGTCTGCAAATAAAATGTATCCCGTTAAAATTACGTAGGCCTAGTTCTATTAAACCGTCGAATATGTATAAATTTTAAAAATCTTGTGGTCGAGTGAAAAATGCAGTGACAATGTTTGATAAAAAGAATAAAATACGTCTAAAGACGATTTTGGCAGTTGGGTATAACTCAAGCGATCGTCCTTTACAATACTTGAAAGTTTGCTCGCTCCCTTATCGTTTATATGGCTAACGCTAATGCCGCGTACAAATCTAGATTTTGTAAAGAATCTACGATATATAAATTCTACCTATCGCCGCTGTGTACACGTGAGTCCATTAAGTAAAAACAGCTAATTATTCGTGTCTCTGATTATTCAGAGCGATAAAATTGGTGTGATCGGGGCACGGGGTACGATTTGGAATATTCCTAAGAACCAACTTCCTCAGGCCTGGCCAACGGGGCTTTAGATTTTTCGGTGGTCACTGTAGTTGTTGTCACTTCGAGGTTTGCCAAGTCGGCTGTACTAATCTGCAATATGCAAATACCTAATGAGCGCATAACTTATTTTGTTTCAACATTTTGCGACAACTACCGAATACATTGGGTTAGAAAATAAGCCTTGCTACGTATACGCGAAAGGAAATTGTTAATAGATTGCGAAAAAAAAAAAATAATATACCGTAAGATATCCATTGCCTGTGAAAAATTTCATTTCTCAATGAACCAAAACTACACGCGAATCGCGTTGATTAGTGTGTTAATAGCGTACAAATATGCCAAGCGTTAGTCATATGTTTAAATATCGAGGTAAGGTCCGACACCAGTTATTTGCAATACGTTCAGTGCCGTTTGCTGACCTCGACGTTTGGGGGTAGAGTGATGGTAGCGTGTGTCGTTGTTGTCTCAGTACCGCTGCGTATCTCTCTCTCTACAGTAGTGCCTGCGCAATAATAAATAGCACAAAACAAAACAGTAACAAAAGAAATACAAATAATAACAGAGGGGAACGGGAGAAGAAAAATTACAAAGCGATGAAAAGACGAACACAAAATATTAAGCGGGTCGATGAATCGTATTCCATCGTTAAAATATTGCGAGGATACTTTGATTATTTACAATCTTGAAAAACTGTAACGATAGTTGACCTAGAAAATATTTCATTAAAAATAACGTTTAAAAATCGATACACATATGAAAATAATTAAATTTGTTATTATAAAAAATCATCGAATCAATATAACGACAATAAATAACCTTTTTAATTTATAATTAGCACAAACGTTGAATTGGCAATGATTTCACTCACTGTTCATTTGTTGGGTTTCGTTCGTCTGACTCGTCTCAACCTCTCCGTTAGCGGTCGTATTGTTGGTCGTTTGAGAGACAACGGTCGTGGTTTTCACAACCAGGGACTGATTCTGTGTGGAAATTTCCGAGGTTCGCGAGGTCACTTCCATCTTAAGTCCTGCAAGACGATTGTGAAGTTCTTCGGAAGACGTTGCGTTTCTGAAAAGTGAACTGTTACTGCCAAGAAGATGGCCAGTACACGGATACACATCGATTAGCGGATCAAAATAAAAACTTGTTACAATGCCAGTGTCGGTGTACGAGAGTTAATTTACTTTCTCTACGAATTATTAATCTCACGTTTCGTAAAATTAATCGTGAACACGTAAGCAACACGAAGAGAAAATAAAACGATAAGAAGCCAGGCACGGCGATAGCATCTTCACTTACAGTAAATGGTCCTTCACACTATCAATCGTGATATCTCCGATAGAACATATGTCTTGGCGATCATCTTCTCCGTTTACGTCGTTGGTGCTCGCAGCTGGTCGTAGGGAAGGTTCTTTCGGAGACTCTTCGCCACTGGCTAAAAGACACGTATTCGAGAATCGGTACTAAAGGGTCGTGTTAACACACAGCGTTCTCCAATGTTGTTAATTGGCATAAATTACAATTTAGCGGCTAGCTTTGATTAATGAATCACAGATGGTCGTAGCAAAGCAACATTTATAAAGTATATGTATACACGGGTTACAAAATATGCCAAGCGCTTACGCATATTTTAGTAGTAGCACGTTTAAACATCCTCCTATGATGATTTTTAACCGAACGATTGTTCAATACGTATTAAATATAACTTTTTAAAAATGTCATCGCTACGAAGACGCAATATACTCACTAGAACCCACTACACCGTTTTCCGTGATCATCCTCTGTACAGGAGTTGCCGTTTGATTCCCTTGCGTTTCCGCTTCCGTTTCAGCCGTACCCTCGACGACACCTTTTTCTTGGACTTGTTCGTTGTTGACAGTCTCAGGATACGATCTAGCGTTCGGTGGTAAATTCAGCGCGCAATGCGCTTTCGTTACCTTACTGGCTGACAAGGAAATTCGCTGGAGTTCTGAACTCGAGTGTAGATACAGAGCTTCGCCGGCTTTCGTGAACGTTAACGAAGATATACCACTGAAAGGAAAATAAAATAAAGGGAATGGCAAATAAATTTTATAAAGCCGACGAAAGCATCGAATCCGATTAAATAGAAATACTCACTTAATGTCTTCCCTCTTAATGGCAGCGGCATTGAGCTGCCGTCTCAATTCCGGAATACTAAGCACTAAACAATCCCCCAGATTGGTCAAACATAGCAAACAAGTTTCCTCGTGCGTACCCGCGGGTTCAATAGGACACGTGAATTTCGCGAAACCTGTTTTTCGTACACGAGAACCTTCGTGCGCGGTAAGTTTGTATTTACAATATGGTTTCAACGACGGAAGATTGAAGATTTTAAATTGTTCCTCGCTGGCGATCACGACTCTATGAGGGGACGCCATGTCGGGACCAGGACTCACGCCTTTTTCGGCCTCGAATGGTTCCGGCAACGGTACACTGGATCCGTCAAGAATCGTTATCGCGATTACGGGCGCTCTGTGTTTCAATTGAATCTCTTTTCCTAATGTACAATTTACGTCCTCTTCCGTCCTTCTAACTCCCGCTGGTATTGCTAACGTGAAAACATAGACTGTACCATTATTGGTGCCTGCCCACAGAGTAGGCGTGGTGTTTTGCACTGTAACAAAAGAAAATATCAGAACTTGTCTCTTAGAATTCGTAGATCCTACCGAAACGGATACTTACTGCTGATGATATAACTCCTAGCAAAATATAAACATCGGACCATCGAGCCAAGAGCATCGTCTACGGGTCTTGCTTCCACTTGCCT
Organism: Colletes latitarsis; assembly: GCF_051014445.1. Taxonomy (NCBI): domain Eukaryota; kingdom Metazoa; phylum Arthropoda; class Insecta; order Hymenoptera; family Colletidae; genus Colletes; species Colletes latitarsis. The sequence continues at coordinate 26,526,129 of NC_135139.1, forward strand.
TTCCACAGGTTTTAATTCTACCGGCGAAAGATCGCCGCTCGGGGACGAGGCTACGCTGGTACTATTCAATTTAATAATTATTATCGTCGCGCGTTCATTTACCCGAAACACGAATAAAGCAAACTTTGGAAAATACTCACGGTTCTTTCTTTTTCTCCGGTACCGTGTTTCGCGTTGGACTGCTGGCATTTGTCCGACGCTGCGACCTTCCTTTTCTTAATCTTCTGAAAGATTCCCTCAATGATTTCTTAAATGATTTTCTTCTAGAAATAGGCGTATCACCCGATCCGGAAAGATCTGTAGCACATAATAATGCATTCAATGAAATTTGGTCTCTTTACGAAGACACGTGAAAAATGTTCAAGTACCGTTTGGATTGAGAGTGCACTTTACACTGACAGCCTTTGCCCTTGTATAATCGAAAACTGCTAAACCATGAGCGGTGCCAGCAGCGAGTAATCCCCATTCGCTGTGTATAGCAAGGGCGGTGACCGCAGCTGGTGGATATAATTGAAGAAGACTCTGCGGTTGAAAGCCGACTGCGAAAGATATGTTGGTCGTTCTCGCGGGCAGATGATCGTGACCTTTCCAAACGAATCCGTCACGATCGTTGACGATGTTCATCGTGACGGCTTTGATCTCTTTGTTCACCGGTTCGGACGACACGGTGGCTGTAATCACATGGCCAGCCGTGCCAGCGACCACCAACGTCGACGACAAAGGACAGAGCAGAACTTTCTTCACCGCGAGCCGCGGATCGTCGGAATAGGGGTCGAAAGTTCCAACTTTTCTGAACGGCGGCCATTCTTCCTCGTCGTCTTCCGGCGGTTGCTCCAGAACATCCAGATGCTCGCCGGTAAATAAAATGGACGAATTGTATTTGTACAGAGGGGTCAGAGCAACGTCGGAAGCGTTCCAGAATCTGACGGTTCCATCTTCGTGGCCAGTTAACAGCAATTCTTTCCCTTTCGGTTTGTCGTTGGCCGACTTTTGACTGATAATTATTCCACCGTCTATGGGCCACGGTTTATCCGAGTACAAGTGTTCCGTTTGCGCTTTTCCAGCTGCTACGATGATGTCCCAAAGTTCTTCCGGGACATTTGGAACATGTTGCGAACAAGTAACCTACGAACCATGAGAAAACATTTTATCGACCATTCGAGAGCTTGCTTAACCTGCTAATAGATGTAATTTATTTAAACATATTTACCGCGCTTGCGTGGAGAGATACTAGATAGGGCAAGGCCATCATTTTCCATTCGGGATTGGTTAAATCGATGGCCACTACCTCTTCCTCGGCCAACACTACGATTGCTTCTGGACTGTCGAAGGTGTCCTTGCCATCCTCTTGCTTCGGGAAAACGGTGAAGAAATCAATCACTTTCGACGTGAAATCGAAGACTACGTGCTTCTTTTTCGTCATGACGGTGATCGTATGACGATCGCCATAATTTGCGCGCTGCATTCCGCCCGAAAATAAGAACAGTTCTCCGTGCCTATAAAACACGTGCTTTAGAGAATCAACCGATTCGATATTGCGTCGTAGCGGCTATTATTCGAGGATATTTATACTCGTCACGATCGTAGACTCCCCTTGCCAATTAAAATTCGTATCGTAATCAAACGTATATTAGGGTGTCCCAGAAAATATTGCGCATTTCAAAACCTGAATTCGTTCTTTAATGAATGCGACAGGAGTGGGGTATCTTTTGCGTTCACAATTAAATATAAATATCGTTGAATACTTGGTATATAACAGAAGGGGTTGAAATTCTACGATAATATAGTTTAGATGGTTATGCAAGCTTCTCGAGACAATTATACACAGTTTAGAAATTAAGATACGACTTGTGCGTACGTGGCTGTCGGTATGGATGTATCATTCTGGTAAATTTCATTGCAATCGGTGAGGGAGTCGCTTCAGAGGCTTCTCTTATAATCCAATAGCGGAAATACGTGCCCCGTTTTGGTAGTAGTGCCTCGATAAACGAAAGCCTATTACGCTTAAATTTTCCAGAGTCGCATCTTTTCCTTCTACCAGCAACGGTACTAGTTCAAGCGACTGAAACGAGCAATATTCTCCGGGCAGCTTGATAATCATGTAATTAACATTGGTAGCTAATTGTCCACTTACTCCGCGGTTGGGTATACAAGAATTTTAGTAACGGCTTTACAGGGAAACGGGCCGTAGAGGGTGGTCGATTCCAGCATGCTGTCGCTTCCTGGACTCCAGAACGCGTACGATCCGTCGTTGTGCGACGAAATGAAACGGTTCTCGGAGACCCAATGGACCGACTCCAGCTGTTGCGTGGAGACGAACGTCTGCGCACGCGAAAACAAACCCATCAGCTGCACGTACACGTTCGCCAAAACCACCAAAGACACAAACAACAATCAGAACCAGCGGTACCATTTCGCGAGTCGTTCAGAACCCATCGGCACACCTTCCGCTTAAATAGAAATCGCTCTTCTACGCACCGTTCAAAATAAACAGCAGGATCGTTCGTAAACGTAGAATATCGTTCGATATGGTGTCTCATGTGGTGCACCTCTTTAAAAATTTACCCCTCATTTTGAACAATGCATACAAGAATTCCTGACTAAACATTTCTTTAGTTGTTAATATTATACTGAGCCTTGTATCGCTTCATTGAAACGCAATCAACTGTTATTTCCTGTAAAGAAATTCTCATAAAATATAACTCTGTGTACCGATGGGTTAAGCGTTTGCCCACAAATATTTGCCACAAGCGAGTGTGTTTTTTAACTGTAAGCAGTGTTGTTACATTCGCCGTGGGTATAGTATCGTGTATACAGATAGATAAGTGTAAGAGACGTATAGAACGATAAAACTAAGGCTCACCTGTTGAGCTCCAGGAGTTGCTTTGTTCCATAGTACCATTAAACCGCGATTGTAACCTATCAGAATATTGTCTGGGTGACCTGGTTGTTCCGCTATCGCCTCGACCGCTCCTGGATTCTTCTTGTAATCGTCCGGTACACTGTCGCAACAACGAAACGGCACGTGTTAATTTACGATTTTAACGTTAAATCTCCGACGAAGAGAAGAAAGTATAATACACCACGCGCGTGAGTGGGAATGTAATTATACCAGGAAAATATTCGCACGAATAGCGTTCGTTCAACTATGATTCTTCTCCTCAAGGTCGAACGTTCCGAATCAATTATCTACCACGAAATGGGAATAAACTTTCGCGTTTCCCAAATCATCGTTTAACCAACGGCTTAGCAACGTTCAACGATTCGATCCTCGGACGACACCGTGCAATTCGTCTCTATGCAAAGTAACGAAAGTAAAATTACAAGTGTCGAGTGAATTAAGTTAAAAATAACTCTTCTTGATTCTCGAATCGTTGTTGAAAGAACTCTGGTTGCGAATATCCTGGATATTCAGCCTTGAAAAACACAGGTGCTCTTACTTTTGCATCACGACTTCCTGGTAGATGATAGTGTCAGGCATCACGAACGTCTTCAGATTCAGAAGATAGATATTCCCGCCTTCCGTGCCAAGAAGAAGATGCTCGCCGCTCGACTCGAGGCACATCGCAGAGATCTTCTTCAACTTGCCCTCCAACGAAAGCGCCTTCGTCTCGACGACCGAGCTCTCGTTGATCTCCCACAGGTGAAGAGAGTTGTCGTCGCAAAGGGAAACCACGCGACCCTGTTGCATTCAAACAACGACGCATCATTTACAACGTCCTCGAAAATAATATCTACATTTTAAAATCGTATCTACGATCATACTCGAATGTTTTTTCTCGAGGATTTCGGGGGATACGTCTACTCATAGAAAATTACTGTAATTGACCCCTGCAACCGAAAATAATTTTTCCAGAACGATCTGAAATTTTTCAATTTAATTGTTAATAACTTTTTAACGAAGCCTCCATCGACAAATTGGTATTCTTGATTTTCGTCTTATTTTGGCCTCTAGAATCCCCCATTAAAATTTTTCCCAGAGGTGGCCGAACACCCTGTATAAAACCTTGTCATTTCGCAACGTCTACAGATCAGAATATAAATAGAAAAATAATAACTATTGTACGTCGGCCAATTTTCGCGATTCCATCGTTTCTCACGAGCCAACTCCCGCGTCCCTTTTTTCCAGCAAAACGAGTCTTCTTGCGGCAGGCAAAGTGAAAACTCGAGGAAAACGCAAGGTTAAGCCGGTCTGCTTCTCGTGCGCGTGTTTTCTTACTTTCACGCGAATCTATAGACGGCCTGTTCGCGGCGTGTTTTTCATCGTAGCCGTCCGTTTCGTGGAAAACGCACTTGGCGTAATCGAGGGCACCGGTCAGAATTCGTTTCACGTGTTATTAACTTGTGCAGTTAAATAATTGGTATGCGCTCTTCTGCTCGTTGCGCCAGCAAATCTTCTGCTCCGCACTTAGTCTGTGATTCGGAAGGCAGTCGTCCTGCTTTCTAATCTCGTTTCCAGAATTTCGTTGTTTGGATTCTAAATCTCGATTAACTTGTTCGTGGAACTGTTTGTTTCATTCCTTTGTCGCGATAGTGGTCGCAAGTACCTACGAATTTAAAGTAATATTAACACGTTCACTGTCCATGACCCTTATACGGGCCATAGCAACACGCTTTTGGATACGCCGCTTAGAGACCGGACAGTGAACGCGTTAACCCGTTTCGTCCATCTTTCACTTGTTGCTCTCAATAAATATTGCCTACTTGAGAATCCCTGTTCTAGAGTTTCTTGCGCAACATACACGGTGAGTAACTGTATCGATAATACACGAAAAAAAACCAGGAACATCGCGATTTGATACAGTTTGATGGCGAGATTAGAATCGTAGGTAGACCTGCTATCTTATCGGTCTTAGAATTCGCTTGAAAAATGGTCACGATAACGAAAAGGTAGCTGGTACTGGAGCACCGTAAGGACTCGATTTGATTCGAGGCTCGACACGCCCTGTTCTATGAATTTCTCGCGTACGCTTCGCAATATACGAGTAACGCACGGTTGAATTTCAAATTCGGGAACCAGTAGCGTATTTTTTATACAAGTGGGCTCGAACGTGCCTCGCAAAGAGAATGGTTAAGTGGGAGGAAGCGATATAGACATAGTATGTAGAGCGGCGGCCATCGAGACCCGGCATTTCAAAGAGATGTCGCCACGACAAACAACAATCACGCGATACACAAAATGTTATTTTCCGTAATTTTCCCGTTATCTTTCGAAGAATGTTATTAACGCATCGGTGGGATTCAGCTGATTAAAATGAGCCCCAACTCGATACGAATCAGACCACTTTTACGATTTAACTAAAAATAATTTTTCAAATGTATTCTATTTAATAGACTCTTCGACTGTCCATGTTGTTTTTTTGCTTCGTTTATCGAGTCACCGATACGAGGATTAAAAAGCTGATTGGCGCTAGGGTAAATGAACGTGAAAGGCTTCGTCATTATTTAGGTACGCGATGCGATGTAGTAATCTTGCATTATTTTCCTGGTAATTATACATCACTTTTCTCTATTACTCTCCTCGTTTTTTTTTTTTCCGTACCGGTAATTAATTATCTCCGGGAGTCCTCTTTGATCCCGCGCATGTGTACGCGCGAGCTACTCACACGCGCGCGAATCGTTCGTGTACAGAATATTTTAAAGAATTCCAGTCTTTCGGTATTTACAGAATTTTTTAAAACAGATATTTTAAATAAAATTATCCGGCTAATGTAATATTCCCTATCCTGTACAGTATACCAACGTACAGATATTTTGTGATAAAATTTTGCTGGTAGAGTAGTTGGCGTAAAAGGAACGAAGACGTGAAATAGTGTTATATTATAGTGCTGACCTTTACGGTCGACGAGGGCTACAATGATGTTCGTCTTGGTGGTTTCGTATATTATTTATTCGTACACACGTGCGAAAGTGCATTGCGCGTGTCGCACACATGGTTATGCAACTCAGCAACGGCGACAACATAAGCCGAACACGGTGTCGCGTTACCCGTGCAACGCGTGTGACTTATAAAATAACCATAACTTCACACCTCCGTTCCTTTGATTACAATGTAATAACTCTTTGTACATAGTACTGTCGTTACGGAACACTCCAAGTTACGTTCCTCGAATGCTCTGTTTTATTTGACCGTGAATCGAAGAATACGATGTTTAAACTTGGATTAACCTAATCTTTTAATATACGAGGCTTGGATTAACCCAATTCCTTACGGTACATTATCGGCTCGGATTAACCCAATTTTTTAATAAATTGGGTATTCTTGTTTCATGATTTTCTAAATTGTTTTACATTTTATTCGACGAGGAATACTTTAAGAAATAATAATAGTGCTCGCTTTTGATCTTCGAGCTAAACTACTTTTCTCATTTTAAACGTTTGACTCATTCTTGAGTGGCTGATGGTTCATTCTCCAGATATCTACAGAGGTTCTCAAATTATTCTGAGCTCTTTTCAACTATTCGATGCGCAATAAGTTCTCTACGTATTCCGAAGAAGACTCTTCAGGAAATAAAATATATATGTTTTCTATATGTTGCGCTAGCAACCAAGAAGATTACTCGTTCTATTAGTTGATTGTCCGTTAAAAGTTTTTCTGGGTGACAACTGACATTCGTTATTGAAGAACCTACACACCCACTTGAAGCTATTTAGAACAGGGTCACGAGGAAGATGCTGTATACGTAGAACGATTCGAGATAAAACTACCAGAAAATTCTGTTAAAAACGTGACAAATAGTTTCTTCTATAATATATTATCCTGTTAAAAGTACTATTCCAATTATATTGTCATCAAAATATCTGTTCAAAAACTGAAAAATAAAAATAAAAAATTAACAATCACATAAGAAATTACGACTCTTTATAAATGAAATTTACCCTTTTGCAAATCTGTAATGGATCTTACCTCGTTGGGCAGTGCGACGATCTTCGTGACAGCATTTTCACCGCTTTCGATGGTGTGTTGTCCATAAAATTCCACGCCTGGCCTGCCGAATCTGCGGATCGCCAGTCAGTCAAGGAAAACAGCGAATATGTATATTTTGCTCTAAAAGCGAGTCGCTTACGTTTTCTAACAGTGAATAAACGTGGTTCTTGTTTCGAAAATGACCGACTTAACGCGCTGACGAGAGCGATTGTGCTCGCTGAACGGATCGCGGAATGTATAGTCCGGGCCGCGATATAGCAAGGTCGTAAACTCGAGTAGGTGTCAAAGTTTACACGTTTCAGCTCCCGGAACAAGTGAATTGATAGAAATACGAGCAGCTAGGAGCCTTAGATCATAGTCAAGGCCGTACGAAGAAACGTTTTATCCAGTGTCGCCATTTTTAGAGGTATCGTAGCAGGTAAAGGTCTTACTCGATCCTTGAATATCTTTATTTACCTGCTTATAATATATGTACGTATGTAAAAAGGTAGTGCAATTACGGCCCTAAGTACCGCAGCAGTAGTCGGTCCCTCGAGAGTTTAGTTTACGACCTCGCTATATCGTGATCCGGATCATACAAAAAGTTCCTGCACGGTCGACAAAAATTTTAGAGGATCCAGAAACACCCTTTTCAACGAGTTACAGTTAAATCGGTGATACGAAGCTTGCACTCTCCTTCTAAGCTTCTACAAATCCTCCAAAGAGTTGCCTAACTCTTTAACGTAAATGGAAATTTTCTTCAGGAAACGGTAAAAGACATTTATTATTTGGTTTGCGAAATGATAATGATCGCTGATTACGTAGCCGGTGGAACATCTGCGCGACCGGGGCTCGTTACCTGAATAAAATGCGCGGTAAGCCAATAAAACGCGCGTCGTCGCATCGAACGCCAGACCTTTTGCGCGCTTCTAATTAGCATTTTTCAAACGTTTCTATTCTACACTATACGCACGCAAACGAATCGATAAACTTCACGAGAATAACTAGAGGAAATAATCTTTTGTCGCCGGGAACTTTTCCAATAAACTCCACGGGACCTACTTACAGTTGGTTAACGACTATGAGAACTAAATACGAACGTAGATTTTCGACGCTACGTTAATAGTTGTTAAAAAAGGAAATAGAGGCAAAGATATCGTTAAATGAATTTAACAAACATTGTAGGAAAAATGAGAAAGTTAAAAAAGTGACTCTCTACACCTTTGATAGAAATAGCGTTAATCCGACAAACAACGTATTCTACCTATCTAGAATCCTTCTATCGAATCGATAACTGACCAGGCACGAACTGGGTAACGAGGTAATAGCAACACGTTACCAAGTGCAAGTGGTACTTGATAGTCCCTGATGTTTCTACGCGTTGATCGATACACAATGTTTGCTCGACGAGTTAATAAAAGCCGCAACATACCTAATGTACAAATATGGGACTCTAGAGGTTCGTTTGCGTGTAATTGTAACTTGCCAGTTTTCGTTTTTTGGAAAAAATATTGTATCGAGAAATAACGAGGTGGTTTGCACGATGTGGAATTAATATACTCTACGTGTTCCAAGAATGATTCAACGTTCCTGTCGCACTTCCAGCTGGCAACAGGATGGCGTGGAATTATGTTACGAGGCCTAGTTTTATGTCCTGTTTCAGCGACAATGGAACTTAACCCTTTGCAGAGCATGCCTGCATAACTGTGGACGTGTGCTGCCAATCATAAATATCAGGACACTTACCGAAACGTTCAAAATCTTTTAATTGATATAAAAAATTTGTTCCCTGACTAAAATTATGATAAATTTCAAGTACGAGTGCCCCTCTTTCCAATACCTCTGTAAAAGTTGGTATACGATTTTTGTTCACGGTGTTATTCCAGTTGGAACGAGAGGCACGTCTTGGACGAAACCTGTTGCGATCGAGCGACGCTAAAAATTCTAGGAAGAATCGATGCGGAAGAATAGCTTTGGCGAATCGCGAAATATCTAGCGTGGCGTGACTAAATTGTATTTAGCGACGCACGGAGGGAAAGAAATCTGGAGAAATCCGCGTCAATCACGTTTTCTCGTTTCCCTTCGACCGAAGCTGGCAGCTCGAAGGTTTACGAGGATTTATCGGCAGATACCGAACGTCATCGTGCACTGCTAGTGTCTCGAGACCAGATTATAAATACCGTAAGAAAAAAAAAGAGAAGAAAAAAAACAGGCGGTCGGAGGCCAGAAGGAATAAGAAAAGCAAAAGGATACACCTTGATGGCGCCGGATGCCGTGCCGATGATCATCAGCCGCAAACTCGGGTCCCAGGCGAGGGCCGTAGGTTTGTTTGGGAACCCATGCTGCACCGTCTGCAAAAAACAAGAAACAGTTTATTAGCTAAACCGACTGGTTACAACTACTAGACGTAACTTACACCATTACCAAACGATATTAGATCATGACGAATGTTATTTTACCAACAGTATTTGCACGAGTATTTGTTATTCGTTATTTGTTACGTAAATAGCATCCAACTTTTTTGCGCTCGATCCGTCAAGATCTATCGTATTACTCGAGGGTGAAATTTGATCTCTTAGAGTCTGAACACGCGGTCCGTCCTCTCGCCAGAGATTCCAGCTAAACAAAACTTCGTTTCTCCTATTTATACGACGAAACAAATTTTACTTAAATTACGTGCGTTCGATCTGGACACACATGCGTGTACAGTGTATGCCACACGCTCTTTATACTATGTGACGCGTGTACTACACGCGTTGCGTTCTACGGACGATACGTTTCTCACTTAATAGGTTAAGTCATATCGTGATGCTCGATTCATGAATCAACTCTATTACTTCGCTCGTACTTGGCAATTATTGCACTGTCCGTGGTAATCAGCGTACTATTTATATGTGAAAGTAGCTAAAAATAGTTTACGCTATCATCCTCGTCGCTAATTCCCGCGCAAATTCACGACAACTGTTTCTTAGACGACACCGTATCGATTTATACGAGACTGAAGAAGAAGATGGGGGAAAAAATAATATCACAAAGACCCACGCTTCGTTCATTTATAAACAAAAACATACGTATATAATATTACGATAACAGACTCGCCGGTACGCGCACGTTTCGCGAAAAAAAAGACCAAAAGATGACGATACGTTCGGACGCCAAAGAGATTAATATTCACATAAAAACAAACATAGACCACTCTGTGGCATTTAAATGGACTACGAGCCGAACTCAATTAAGGTAAATAGTAAGATACGGACTAACGAACGTACGCTTCCCTTCCACGAATCGTTTCGAATGCAATTAACGGTAATTACGCACGTCAACCGTTTCCAACTTTCTCGACGTAACGTTTACGCGCCACGGCACCGATTTTGGGCGAAACCTGAACCATATTAGTCACCGATGAGTCAGATTTTATCGGTCACCGTTAATCGAACGATTTTATCGACCGATGGTGCACGCGCATACATTTCCCGCTTGAAAACGAGAACCATAAAGAATCTCGTTTATGACAACCAATAAAACTGTTTCTGTAATACTCTTCACAACAATTTCCACCCTCGTGTACGGAACGAGGTTCCTGAAACGCTTTTCTTATTCGTCAAAGAACAAAAACATTATCAAACTTGGTGATTTTTCTGCATACCAAAAGGTCAAATATGGCGACACGTTGCATCGGACGAGGGTATAGGTAGCTGAAACGAGTTCGTGATTCTTGAAATCACGATAACGTTATCAAATCAAATTTCAGTGCATTTTCTTTATATCGGAAGATCAAAGATGGCGATATGAACGCTATTTTCGTCGGACTCTTTTCATCAGAGTATTAGGTTATCAAAGTTTTTTTTATTAAGAGGCTGTATTTTGTAGGCGTTTCGAGTACTTAACCTCAATTTTAACACAGCGTGGTAACCTTGAAATTAGTGACTCGTTCATGTTTCAGTTTCGTAATGGTAAAACCGATGACTGAAGTACTTGTACATACTCCAAGATAGGTATCATTGGAAATCGTGATTATTTACGTCGAAATAATCGCGAAACAAAGACGATGCATTGAAATATTCGAACGTTCGAGGGCAGTTGGCGAATCGTCTGAAGAGTAGAAGAGTCGAAACATCTTTCTACCTGAATCCAAAAGATTCTTGGTAGGTACGGCTACACGGTATACATAACCCTCAAAGATTTAGGCTTGCCCACAATATCGATTTAGCCAACGTTTCCACCACGCGATTAGAAAAATGGTCGTTCGTCGGTGCGACAGGGTTAAATAAGAAAAACAAGGGTAGGGGGAGACCTTGGCCCGGGTAATTTTCACGAGAAAAAGTGTCACCGTTTCTGAATTTCAGGTGACCCGACCACAAGAATTAAGAGAAACTACGAGCGTACAGGAGATTAGACATCTATTCCTGCAGTATGCATACATTCGTCTAAAGAATAACACGATTTGCGTGTTTCATCTATTGATCTTTTTGTGATTATCTGTAGGTCGATTTTAATGCCCTTGGCAGTCATAAAGTACAGTAATGAGGTGCTGCCATCGTTGGAAATTATGTGGCAATATCTTCAGCAATTTCGACGACTTTTACGATGCTTCGAAAGCGTTTTTGGTGCTTCTTCTTTTACGTGAGTGAATTATAAACTTTTATTACTGTTCTGATTATATTCACTGATGCATGCATTTATCAAGTTATAAATAGTTCAACTCGAACCACCAGATCCTTCTGGTGCCAAGGAAAAGAAATTTGTATAAAATTGATTTCTCTAACCTCTTATAATGGTGTAACTCCTCGGTTTCGATCGACCTAACCTTGCAACTGAAATTGCGTTAAGTGAATATCGATCAACTGGTTCTATACATATAAAGTTGTGCCTAGTGACTCGAAACGATTCAAATTTAAATTCGAATAAAAAATTGTTCTTTAAACATATCGCAGACATTGCGATAGCGTTCATAATTGATGTCTCCTCGTACATATACTACGATAAAGATATCAATCGTTGAAACGACACGTCCGATTATAAATACGTATTTAATAATGCGAATGTCCAGTCGGGGCAGTGAACTAATTCCATTCTTGGAAACGTTAAAAATTATTATTCGATCGATAGCTACGTGCGACATTCATTCCAGGTAAATATTTTACGATCCTACTATAGGTACCTTTCTAGAATCTTCCGAACGTTATATGTAGAATTTATCGCGTATCTCGAAATGCAGGGTGTGCGGCCACCCCTGGGAAAAATTTTAATGCGGGATTCTAGAGGCCAAAACAAGACGAAAATCGAGAATATCAATTTGTTGATGGAAGCTTCGTTAAGAAGTTGTTAAGTTTAAAGAATTTTTTTTCTCGAAAATGCACAAGATTTCGGGGGTATGTCTATTCACCAAAAATGATTGTAATTGACCCCCGCAATCGAAAATAATTTTTCTAGAACGATTTGAAATTTTTTAATTTTGTCGAAAAATTTCCCACCTTCTCGAATTTTTTTCTCAAAAGTGGGTAGGATTTCGAGGGTATGTCTAATGACTAAAAATGATTGTAATTGACCCCCGCAACCGAAAATAATTTTTCCAAAACGATTTGAAATTTTTCAATTTAATTGTTAATAACTTTTTAACGAATCCTCCATCAAGAAATTGGTATTCTTGATTTTCGTCTTATTTTGGCCTCTAAAATCCCCCATTAAAATGTTTCCCAGAGGTGGTGGAACAGCCTGTGTAATGTAACAAAGACAAAAAATTATATAAGAAATCTAAATAAATTCAATAATTTTATTCTCACTCTCGACGCTGCTTTACAACGAAACTTTCGGAATAACTGGCGCGCGGCGGTATGGTCAGGTACAACCTAGAGAATCTAACGGTACATTCTTGCGCGTGTATTAAAGCGAACATAAAAAGGGTTAGGCATCTTATCATATTTTTGTTTGCCCAGTAAACCGATAATATCTTTCATCGTATCTCTTTTTTTTTCATTGCGAGAAGTTTATTATCGACTGAATTAACGATCAAAACGAAATCGCTGATTCTCGAAATAATCAAGAACCTGGATTAGTATGACTGATTAACAGGAAATACGCTCGACATTGCCTTAAAAGAAAACAACTTGTGTCTTAATAATTTTAACATTCGTCGGTACATGGAAAACTTCTCTACGCCTTTTACGGTTCAAGATTTTTACAGAGAAAAATACCAACTATCGATGACACAATTAAACGAATAATAGTTGAAGAAAAGCGACGAGTTTAATTAAGACAACGGGCGTTCTTCACCTTGAGGGCTTTCTAAGCTTTTTACAACTTGTACATCTGAACACGCAGAGCGCGCTACTTTTGCTTTTAATTGCCCTACGAAGAAATTAACCTACATTTCTTATTCCATTTTCTAACCGAACGAGCGTACAAGACGAGTTCACGAACGATAAAGCGTTCTCGTTGTTGACCAAGAAATCCAAACACAGGAACGTTTAATTAAGATAGGATCCATTTGGATCTGCGCAAGCTTCATTCCAGAGTCGTCAAGTTTAGATTTCTAATAAATAACAATAACAATAATACCAACTAAGCTTCTAAAATTAAGGATAATGACAACTAAAGAACGTTACAAATACAATGACGTGAGAATTTAAAAAAATATGGCCATCGTTCGATGATTGAAAAATCGTGTATCCACGATCGCTCTCCTATCATGGATCTATCGATCGGTGCCGGTACGACCTGATTTGCCCGCGTTTTCGCAATCTCGTGTCGTGAAACTTGGAATCCACGGTAGGTGGAAATTGAACCACGATAAGGTTTCGCGACGGTGTACTCGACGATCGACGACGATGACAGCCAGCCAGAGAGAGAACCACTAAAGAAACGCGCCACAAACACCACGCGACCACAATAATCCAGACTGGACTCCGTGGTCTCTCGGGGCCAACCGTCTTCTAGACTTTCGGTATCGATTACGTTCGGTTATCGACCTGTTGATTCCGCGCCAGTTTGTTCTTGAAGCTCGCCGTTCTATCTATCGTTTTATCCATCAAAGTAATTCTCAGTTAGGTTACATTTCGCGGAGGTATACGTCATAAACGAAACGATATTTCGCGATACGATCGATAGTTGTAGATAGTATTGAGCAACCGGCGACCGGCGCTTCAAACTTACGTGTCTGACCAACTAGTGTTTTAAATCCTTTTGGTTCCGAGATCGACGAGTTTCTGCTTGGTTAGATCCGCTTCTTCGAGAGAATTTATGTTAGGAAAGGATCGTAGATCCACGTTTAATTTCAACGTCATTGAGATAAAAATTTCCAAGTGTTTGCAAAATTCGTTTTGCTTGTAATTTCTCTGTACAAGAAGTAGCGATAAGTTCACGACATTGAATCGAAAGATTCGTTCCAGTCTAATAGGTAATCGTGCTGTCAAAACAGTGGAGAGATAAAGTTAATATTTTTAGGTATAACATATGGAACGAAATAAAATATGAAAAATTTCTACGTGCAAGTTCGTGGACCCTCGGATATCTATCTACGGCCCCCTTGGAGTTTGCAAACAGATTAAGAACCACTCTAACCTAATAGATAAAACAGGCTCGACACTATCGTAAAAAAAATATTAACATTTCGTAACGTGTGCACCGTCTCTCGTAACGGTCGGTAAATTAAGAAAAATGACAATTCAAAGTACGCGTTCATTGTGCACGCGCGATAAACGGAAATCAAAGACGAATTCGTTCGTTCCAATCTCCTTTATCGCGAGTTAATTCGGGACAGGTTTTTCTTTCGATTATGCACGAATCGCCGTATCACGGTGTATTTATGGATCTCCTTGAAACTCGATATTCTCCGCCTTTTTACCATCTTTCCGAAGCAAGAGATTTATTCGCGAACCGATGGCGAGAAACGCGTCCAAGAAGACACAAAAGAAACTCTTGTACCGTAAAATGCATCGCGTGTCAACATCGTGATATCACACGAACAAGTAGATAACTATCTGAGGTGGTAACAGAGTAAACTTTCGATCGCGACTACATCAATTTTATAAAGAATCAATGTGCCAATAAAACGATGAAAACGACGATCCATCGTTCTGTCCCCCCGTTTCGATTAAGCCGTTAAAAGTATATTTAACGCAGTTTCGGTGCACGATACAGGAGAAAAAGGAAAACAACAAAAAAGAGTGAAAGTCGTTCGATAATTCGACAAGATGTCTCTTTGCAACTTCCAAATTTATCGAACAAACTCTCGTTCATCGAACGTACACGGTCGATAACAACTCTGAACCGATTTTCACTCTCGCTTTCTTTCAGGACGAATACTTTTGCGAAATACTACTTCTCCATGGTCCCGGACTCGTTAGCTTCGCATTTGAAATGCGAATATCGATGGTATCGTGTAAGCGCCATGGGTGCACGATAACATTGTTTTCTCGCGAGAGGTAAATCTAATCTATCTTGGCGATCGGTGTCTGCAACGGAAAAAAGAAAAAAGAAAAAAGAAAAAAGAAAAGAAGAAAAATAGTGCCGGGATGGTAAAAGCAGACGAGCGGAAGAAAGTATCCGACGTGTTTTGCCGGGTCGGGTGTGGGCGAACCTTTTCCGAGCGAGAGAACGAGACTCACCTTTCGAAAGGCGAAAAGATCCTTTTGCAGTTTCTGTCGCTCGGCCGTGGGTTGTTGGCCCTTCCCCCTGATAAACTTCAGCATCTCTGTCAGGCGTTCGTTTCCTCTCGAGCGGCGTAACACACAACACACACGTCCGTTAAAGACGGTTAATCCTCACTCCGGGTGTAAGGCACACACGCGATGCGTATCATTCACTGTCGTCGCGAAGGGCTCGCAAGGACCGCGGCACCTCCCCGTAATTAAAACATTCTTGAATGAAACGGTGGAAACTCTGACGCGCGCGCGTTCGTCGCGTACCGCGCAATACCGTATTTTGTCGGTGCGTTCGACCGCCACACACGTCCGTCTGATACGCCTGCAACACGTCAGTCCCCTGTCTTTCACGCCGTATCCTCCTCCTTCCTTCCTTCCTTCCTTCTCTTCCACCCTTCCGCACGCACTATCTGTCCTTTTCACTCGCACGCTCGCTCGCCAAATCCAGCCTGCCTCCTGAACGATGTGTCAGCCGCTTCGTGTTTTTCGGCGACGTTCCGCGAAAATCTTTATGGTCGTACGCGAGAACGATCTTGGACAACGGGTAGCACGATGCTCTGACGTGCTATCCGACTCACGGTACGAACGGACACGTAAAAACCATCGAAATACACGAACAGAGGCGTGAAGTCATTCCACGTCTGTCGCTCGCGTCTCTCGTGTCTTTTACCGTCGCGTCGGCTCTCCGCCAATCACAGCCTTCGATTATGTTCGACCACGACCGGTCAAAGTCGGCCTTGTTCGGCTAAACTCGGGTCGAAAGCCTACTCGGACGCGCCCGCACGAACAATGACCTCGGTCAGGCCTGCCAAACTTTACGATCGAATACCCACTTTCACTCGATTCGATGGCTAAGCTTACCGTTGCCCTTGCAGAAATAATATTCTGTAATATTTTATTTTCTTAGCCAGTTCACGCCAAGAAACTATCAAGTTATTTGACAACTTTTTGTGTATCGTCAGCTGCGATGCAAATTACTCGTACGTAACGTTTGAACCATTTTTTTTACTTATTTCTCGAATTAAAGACGAACGTTCTTCGTTGAGCAAACGCAATGATGCGTGTAACCGAATACAGTTTGAATTCAACCGCGTTTTTCGAGGAATCTTTACTTCTAAATAGAACAATTTCCAAGTAGAGTATACGTTAACAATTTGCATTGATTCATGGATATGCATGACTAAATAGTACACGGTAGTTTGAAACAAGTCGTAACTTGAGATCGGGAGTTTTTACGGAGTTTCTTTCTATACGTATTTTACGTGAATGCGTAAAACAAACGATCGTCGACGTGCGTAAGGGTCTAAACCAACGTATTACACGTCACATTTAACAAAATGTTACGAGTTATGCAATTCGAAGAAACGTTTGAATACTGACACAATTGGTGTTTAGAAAAATACGATTTCTTATGAAAATTTGTCGCGGCCATTTGTTTAAATTGGTATTCTAAACATGTATCAGGAAGTCACGTGTCATAGCAATTTCCTGTATAATCTCCCGTGTTAGCCTTATTTCTACACATTCGTTCGAAGGAAGTGTTTGCAATTATAGTTATAAACTGCTATAGAAGAGTAAATATATTTAATTTATAACAAAAAGACTAATATTTTACATTATACCACAAAATATACATATATTTCCATTCTTTAACAGATATATGTACACATTAGTGTATATAAACTTCAAGCACAATCAACATGATCCTGTGCTGATCAAAAATAATTTATCTTACAAAAATCACATACATTACAAAACTTGACATTACACTGATCCGTAAGTAATATTAAGCGTTCGTATAACGTTTGTACAGATATTTTTTAAATTAGCTTCTTAAATATTGTCATGTTACATTTTAATTCCATTTAATACTCGGTCATTGCTGAGTAAAATAAAGCCTACCATAATAATAATCATTATCCAATCGATAATTAAATATTAATATGTAAGTACGAAGCAACAAAAATCCTTAATATTTTATTAATATTTTCCGCCGTTTTTAAATCTATATTATCGCGATTATCGCTTGGTTTATGCCAAACCGTTGGAAAAGGATATGGTATAATATGCAAAATAGGAACATCTGAAACAAACATTTCATAATACAGATACAGTATATAGAATTTAGCAATATACATAAACCAATATCTACCTCTTCGTAAAAATGGAGTGTGATCATCCTCTATATTGTTGTCCATGGAATATTGTTGAAAATATCTTTGTTTAGGTTGCCCGTAAGAATAAGATTCAAACTTTTGTAAGTTTGTTAGTTTAGTTTCAATAGCCATTAATAAAGAATACCACTTTTCCGTGTTACTAAAATAATTATAAAATGTTGGATCTGGTGAACCTATTAAGTCTAAAAGAACCAATATGTCCTGCAACGAACAAAAAACAATTAAAAATCGTTCAAATTTAATAAAAATTAAAGGATGCTTACAATCTTATCCAGTTCAGAAATATTTTCTCCGTGTTCATAAGCGGTATAATTATTGTACCAAGCTTTGGCTAAATGTCTTGCACCGTAGATTGAATCTTTAGGTCCCCATTCTTTAAAAGCTTCTTCTCCATCAAAAAATATAAACATCAAACTAATATCATTCTGAAAATAAAAGAATTGTATCGTAGAATGTTTACTAAAAATTGTTGCAAACATTGCTTACTTGTTTTATCGAGTCTAAATGGTTTTTCATAACTTTGGCTAAATTGATCAATTGAGCACATGGTACTGCACTGTCCGTGGCACCTACAAAATTCCTTTCTGCATTATATTTTGAGTCATAATGGCAAGCCAGTGCCAAATATCTTTTTGCATTAGGGTTTAACTTTGCAATTATATTTTCAAATTGCAAGGTACCAAAAGTTGGTGTATGATCTTCAAAAACATCAGATTCTAGTGTCCAATTAAGATCTTGCATGGATTTTTTAATGTACTATAAGGAGAAATAAATGTTTAAAGTTTCATCAAGAACCTGTAGTTTTCATTGCAATTGAATACGTAAGAATATTCCATTCGTTTATATAACATCATAATATTACGTAGACACTTACATTTTTTACTCTCGCATGTTCCGATGTACCAACGATTCTCACTACGCATATGTTATCTAAAATCTCTTCCATATGACCGACATTTGACAAATCTGACAATTTGTGCATTTGACTGGTTGACAGTGTAATTGGCTTGTGGTAGTGCTGGAATCATTTCATGACTGTAACCGACGCATGTGAATGATTGTCAATGAGGCACATGTATCGCGGGAGATGAGAAAAGATGAATACATCGAGAGCGAGTGAAAGTATTTGATTAAAAAAAAGTAAATGATACAAATTGATGCGTATCACGTACCTTTTCATCTTGGAAGCGTGTTTGCGTTGGAGCTCTTACATCAGTTATAAGAGGTCCAACCAAGACTAGACAAAATTTGAGAAATAGATCGAACATGTTTACGCCTCGTGGCAAACGTGTATCGAACTGAATGCCGCGAAGAACCCATTGTAGTTCTTAAATCGACATCGCCATTTTGAAACGACGCCCACGTGATCGATGGAAAGAAACTCGATTTCTATTGGTCGAATGTAACGAACGATGCGTAGTCGTTGGCTAACGTTATTCTTTCAAATGTTTCGAACATGTAACGGTTGCAAATGTTAAAATTAGTTGTACGAGTGGTGCATTAAGTGTTCCTTGTCTTTCATTATTTATTTGGTACGTCGAAATAGATTTTCAGTCGTGAAATGAATTTAAATATTTGAATATCCATAGAAACCGTGATCTATTAAACCGATTTAATTTTCAGAACAGTGACTGGTTTCCAACAAAAGGAGGAACAAAAGAGCTTGAACGGAATCTACATCTAATGGGTAAGTGAAAGGAAATCATTTGCTCGTTTGTAACGTATCGAATATATTAATCATGTTTTAACGATACGTCGTGTTGTTTATAGTACATAAAGGGTTAGGTGTTTCATTTTTGAAAACATTAAACTTTACATAACTTTCTTAATGTTCTGTTCGATAAAAAATAAAGTTTGCGTAAACAAAGAATTATACTTACACTACATTCCCTAGTGTTCGGTTGCTTATTCTAACACAATGCTGTTTCGACGAATTGAGAAATTATGCACGAACGGAAGACAGATTATAGAGGTTAGAGTGAGTCCGATTTAATTTATTTGTTCAAAGAAATATGTATATATAAAGTAACTGAATTATCTTTTACTTCTTAATACCTTATGTAAAGATATCGCAATAAGAAGTCTTACAAATGAACATTATTAAAAAAAAAGAGGGAGAATTTATGCGTTAGAAAGTCTAGCGAGTCAATGATGCGAATTGTCGTTATGAAACGAGATATTTGCAAATGAATCGATGCATCCATTTTACGCTTTCTATCATTTACATACATCTGTTATGACTAATGGATATTTGTGTTGCACCATATTGCCGAATTTTTCTGACGACTTCGATCGGGTATTTCCACTCGACGATTAGAATGATCGATAAAGGAAAGTTTGCACTATGGTTTTCGTTCAACATGAGCAATTTTTCTCTTGATTTGCTAACACTAATCTTATTCGGTGTTTAATCGATGAACATCGATTTCTCTGTACTATCAAGTAGCTTTCATCTTCGAACTGGCGGACCCCTAATGTAAACGTAAACATATAAAACAACATTTTTTCTAACGCAGTATTGTCAAGCAAAGAGTAAGGTACTTGATAATAAGAGTCTGCGCGAAATCGACGGTTTAACGATTGCTTGATCACACGGTACGTTCAGAAATTCGACGCAACGATATTACGATTAGAATGTTGAACACCAAAGTGCAACAAACAATGAAATAACTCTCCCACGCACAAAACACAATTATTATAATTATTACCATTACTATCATTATTGTCCTAGCACGGTCAGCACGTACGAAAGATAATACAATACAGATATTAGATTGGAAAAATATATATATACAGGGTATATCATAATTGGTGGTGCAATTAAAAAGTAGACGATATCTCGTTCAAAATGAACAGTAAAATATTTTTACATGAAACATCGTTTTCAAAAAACTTGATACAACCATACTCGTATTCGTGAATACACAACGAACGAAAGCAATGGTGAATACTGAAACGTAACTTGAAGTAATGCAATCACTCTTGTCGATACTTGAATTACGTGCACGCGTAATCGACAATTCTTCGAAACCGATTTTCCAAAAAGAACAAACGTTATTCGACTCTATCGATTCGTTTCTGAACGAGATATCTCCCCTTCTCTCGTGAACCTCAAATTACAGAATCCCCCCTCCCCTTTATAAGATCGTCTCAGTTCTAAGGTAAATACGCTTTTTGAGCAACTGTCTCTTGTGAGTCGAACTGAATCCTGGTTCGAACGGTCACGTGTCGAACGGATACTTGCAGCAAGAGAAACGTATCGTAGGCGATCGTGGGACCCGCCAGCGTGTGCACCAGAATGTCCGTAACGTAGCTAAGTCTAAGATAAATGATAAATTATATCTAGGGCGGGACCCAAGATCGTCCTTGTTCCATACTTTTTTACTTTCTCTTCGCGCAAGATCGGTTCGGATTTACGATCAGCTTTCGAGTCTTGGTTTTTGCTTCTTTTTTTGTTTTTATTTTTTTCTTTTTTTTTTGTATCGGTCCATTGGGAAACGTTGTTTGCCAGATTCCATTTTGTTCATTGCGAGCACGTACATGGTCCGCGCTCGAGACTCTTTCCTCCATAGACGCGCGATCACGTGGATTCCTTTCAATAATTATACGGCCCGTATTGCGATCCATGATAGTATGGTCCTGGATACGCTGCAGGTGCCGGGTATCCGGCGTACGCGTACTGTTGTTTCTGAGGATACACTGAAAACGCAAACGAAACACGTTAGATCGAACCCTTCTTCCGGTGGCATGGTTCTTAGCCTGAGGGTAATTATCCTTTCTGCGTGTGTCACTTGACTATTGTTATTCGTAGAATAAGTTAAATGTATAGGGTGCCCCGTTTAAATCTCTAAATGCACATCTTTAGGTTATACCCGGTTCAACGAGAACTGGCAAGAAATATAAACAGCTGTACGCGAACGACGCGTGATCAGATCAAGGACGAAACGTAATATCCAGATTCCTACATATTAATATGATATTATTAATGAAATATTAAGGTATGGGCAACTATATTTCGCGTTGATTTTCTGTTTGAACTGTTAGAATTTAACGTATCGATATTAATCGTCCAATTGCCAAAATTTGTGTATAAATTTATCACATTTGCAAATCTGACCGTCGTATTATTTACTGGAATATAATTTTTAGTTTACGATCAAATCGTTTCGATTGGATTTAATGCTTCATTCGAGGGCCCTTTGCAGGGGACGCTAAAAGGCGTCCCTGAGCAGCAAGCCACTCGCCTGCGGCAGCAGCACGGTCGGTCACGTGAACTTTCTGTTTATATTTCCCGCCAATTCTCGTTGAATCGTGTTGTAAAAGTAGCAAGTATGGCCACTCGAACGAAATGAGCACTGTAATTGAGCGTTCGTGAATCGAATTAGCCTTTAAACGCGCGTAGGAAGACGTACTGTGACTGTAACGTCTGTTTTGTACGGTTGCTTATTACACAAATACCACTAATAAGTGGTACGCGACTTAATATTCAGGGATACCCTATACAATTCGTTGTTCGTTAACGCAAAACAAACCAAGAGTTTCGTCGATAATGACCGATCACTATTAGCATGTAATAACAACAGGTGACTAAGAACCACTTCCGTATATCCTAGGTCTAATTGCCAAGCGAAACGTGCATTTCAATTCGCCTTTGTATTCGTTTCGAACGTAATTGTTTCCGCCTACGAGGCGATAAGAATTCGAGGACAAAATCCGATTGCTTCGACGCGAACTCGGTTCCTTGACATTCAAACGCGTACTTTGACCGCTCGATAATTGCGGTCTTCGACGTCAATAATTGCCTCTCGTGTAAATGCAATTAGCGATCGATCGTTCCATTCAATAACGTGGCGCGAGACAAGTTAAAAATAAAACGAAGCCTATGCACCGTGGGCGTTCGAGACAATGGAGAAGACGATCGTTCTCTTTTCAGACAAAAACAATGTTCGTTTCTACGCAGATGAACGTAAATCGAATTTGCTCGAAAATACCATAAAGCTGGATAAATAAAGCAATTTTTCCATCGCTGATCACCAATTTAACTTAAAAAATTATAGAATACGGTATCTTTAGGAACATTTAAAATGTTGTAGCGTTTTCTAATTTTTGCCAGCTTTTCGGCGTTTTTGAACAGTTGGTGGCCGTGCGCTCTGTTGAATACGCAAACGCGGAGATCGTTCGCATAAGAGGCGTCGTAGGATCGAG
The DNA here is from genome assembly GCF_051014445.1 of Colletes latitarsis. Classification (NCBI taxonomy): domain Eukaryota; kingdom Metazoa; phylum Arthropoda; class Insecta; order Hymenoptera; family Colletidae; genus Colletes; species Colletes latitarsis. The sequence continues at coordinate 26,549,060 of NC_135139.1, forward strand.
CGTAAAATTAGGCAAGTGTGTCGCTTTCCATGGGGCTCATTGAAACGCACCTGTAGATACCTCGTAGCATCGGAGGTTTCCGGTTTTCGATATTTTTTTTCTGGAGGAAATAGCCATTTAACGCGATTGCTTTAATCAAGAACCGAATTAATAGAATATCCCCGACGTATAAATACAATTTACGAGACAGCTTCGAACGATGCCCTCCTTTCGCGACGAAAAGAAAACATGTAATATTTCTAAGAATGGAACATAAAGTATCGTTTAAAATGGATGTAAAACGGAATTATCGATCATCCAAAGAGATCGTGCTATTTAGAAAGTTTCCCCCAGGAGCGGAGCGTGACAAAATTGCTCTAATCCACGATGGAAACAGAGCGTGAGCCGAAGGAGTAAGTGTTTCGCGAAGAAACGATCGAGCATTCTTCTTCCCACGACATTGATAACACCCGGCGATCGATTTCATCCGTCGATCTCGATCTAAAGACGTTATTATTATAATAACGTGCGGGGTCCCTCTTAAATTAATGGGTATCCGGACGTTAAAATTGACCAGTATCTTATATACAAAATATTACTTTCGTACGGGAGTAATTTCTCTAGTTAAGATGTTAAACAAGCGAGCAATGTTTCGTCTCATTTCCTGGTGGTGTGGTATTCGGATTAGTTTGTTAAATCTATAATTACTCAATTCATAATGAATGGATTCCGATGCCTATATTCAAAGGCGAAACTTATTGGTATTTTATTAATAACGGATCAGCAATCCTCTAGTCCATGATGCAATGCTTAACTTGTCGATACAGAAGCAATAAATGTCTTTGTTAACAAGGTATCGGTGTTAACGATGCCACGAATCTAAGCTAGTTATTTAAAAAGAAAAAATGTACGCAAGTTTCAGTTCAACGTACATTTAATTATGCGTCAATTATGCTTCAAAGTCGTTTTTGTTGCATTCCATCGTACGTTATTATTTTCTTACATCACTATTTACCCGATTTCTACTTTATATAATCCATATTTTTACGGTCTGCCGAACTATCGATTACGTTACCTCTGTATCAACTCATTTTTCTTTGGATACTTTTTTTTTTTTTTTTTTTTTTATTCACCAAACTGATTCAAGTTAGTGGAACGCCATTTTCGGGGTCAACCCAGTAATCATGAATCAAAGTTAGTGGAACACGGTGTACAAGCAGACTCCTTTCTTGCAATCGACGAATCTTTAACTTATTAACGTTTTTCTCGTGCTGCGATTCAAATTTCTCGTCGCTTCGAACAATCGCGATCAAACCGCGTTCGTACTGGACGAGAGAACCGTGACCTTTTCGCGTTATCGCGAAAATAATCGACGATCGTTCGGTCCAAGTTTAATTTAAAAAGAACGATATCGAGTTACACCCGTGCAGTTTGAAATCTTCTCGATTTTAATCGATCGTTAGGAGTCTGCGTGAACGTATCGCGTCCGCGGCAAAAGCAAAAGGTGTTAAATATGTACCAGGCATGATGTACTGCATGTTCATCGCCTCCTCGCGCATTCTCTCGCCCCTCAAGCAAATCGCCGCAGCGCTAAACAAGATCGCGCTGACCAACGACCAACCGACGCCGACCCAAGCGACCACGTACGACCAGTCGTACGAGATTAGTGAGTTGTCCTTCAGGACCTGGAACCGCGTTCCGAGAAAAAAAAAAAGAGATACGGGGGAAGTTAGTCCGATCGTTTCAGGGTTATCGTGTCACCTGGCATGATGTACTGAACGTTCTGCGCCTGTTCGCGAGCATGCTCCCGCCGGAGGCAGGATGCCGCGGTCAGGAACAGCGTCATCGTGCCTAAACATGTCGCCACCCCCAGCCAGGCAAGGTAAAACGACCAACCGTACCACTGCACCGCGTTGTCCCTTAAAACCTGCGGGCAAATCCATCTGTAAACACTCATAGCTCTCCATCTCGTCCCGTTTCTCGACTCGTTTCCATCCTTCGAACATCTATGGCAATTGGTTTACTCGCCAACTAGACGAGACAATATCGTCTACGTTTTAATAATAATACGTTTGCAACATCTATGGCTAGTCGGTTTACTTCTCGATACTTTGAGTAGCCTAGAAAGAGACCGATTAGACTGAAAAGTGTGATAGCGGAACATTTGTATTAGCAGTTTGCATCCTGCGAACAAACGTTTTAATTTCCCCTGTAGAGTCCTGTTCTGGAACACCTATTACGTTAATACATAAAGCTTGAGCAGACACTGTATCGCTTCTATGCAAGTTGCTCGTGTTACAAAGTGCAGCCTAACGAGGCAACGTTCGACTCCTTAAATCTGTCTTGGACTGTGTTTCAGCAAGATTCTTTGCTCGAGATCCCGTCGTCGAGGGGATAGAAAAGTTTTCTGGTATTTAAAGTGACCAGCAACTTTCTAAATTACACAAGCCCGTTGCAATTGCAAGCGCTTATCGCGTCTTGATGCACACATTGATAGATACAACACCGACGCCGGAAATCCACGAACAATGACGTAACTAATCTCAATACTGTATAATTGCTCGGAGAACCATATGATCGGTGTCCAGCGAAAATGTCAATAAACGACCATAATCGGCGCAAAGTACCGTGATATAAGCAAGTTTCTAACCGGCGTCGGTCGTTAGAAATCGAACGTTTAGGCGTGCGTATAAGTATTTTCGAACAAATAACAAATAGTACTCACGTTGCTCCATTGTTGGTAGTATTCTTCCCCGACGATTTTTTCTTTTTCGTAATATTCCACTCCGTGCCAGAGTCCCATGGCACTAGCGCTCAAGAGGCCTAGATTTTCGACAGATTTTCCATTCACAAACGCGATACAAGTCTCTCAAATCAGAAATAACTAATACTAAATGGTACTGACACGCCAGCAGCATCAAAATTGCGGTTGCCGTGATGTTCCCGGGCGATCTCTTCCAACAACCCACCACACCCGTCCAAAAGGCGGTGAAGATCGCGACGAATCCCACTATAAACAAAGCTATCACCGATCTGCCCATGTCTGGAAGAGACAACGATCGAATTAAAACTTGAAATAACATCCGTAAAAACTCGATTGTAACGTTCGAACGATATTCGTTGTACGTACGAAGTCGAGTCATTGCGTCGTCGGAGAAGCTCTTGGTCAGATTCTCTTCATCGGGAATGAAGTAGTTGATGTTCATACAGTGCGTCTCCACCGGACTTAGGTACGTTTGAACTGCAACAAGTCGCCAAAACAAGAGATTAGTTACTCCCTGTGCGTTTAATTGGCGCGCGTTATTCAAAGATTCGTGCGATTGCGAAAATCGATGCAGCCAATTTAGGAAGTTTCACGGCTCTTGGCGACTAATTGGCGCACGCACCGATGGAAATTCACTCTGGAAACGTTCTAATTTCAACGGATTAAAACGAGTAGGAACGCGCACGTGTCTAATAGTCGGTTGCAAAACGAACCGGTGCTCGGTTCTTCGCGCTCCATGAGAATTGTACCTTAGACGGTCGTAAAACGCAAACCATATCGATCCAATCGGACGAAATTCATTGTACTTGGAGTTTTAGAGCAACATTAGCGAGCTTCGGTTCGGATTTGCCATTTGGACTCGTCGGTAATCGTAGTAGCCAAGCGTGTTTAAGAAACGAGGAAATGCCTTGGCTAGATTGTAAAAGGTGTCGGCCTTTTTTTATACGGCACTGGCATATCGTGCACACGCGTATCGAAAAGCACGTGACCCAGAATGCAACGCACTATCACCGGCTGCAAAGTGTACGGCAACTGTGCACATACAGTGTACATACTTAAAGCCGGCTGGCATACGTGTAGCTCGTCTTTCGTGGCCAACGGTACTTTTTAACCATTCCTAATCTACGAAATACTACTTTCGAAAGACATTTCACGCGGTGAAAAGAAAAAGTCGCATTAATGTCGCGATGCTTTCACGGTTTCCTGTCGTTCCAGGAATCCCGACAGAGAAAACTACGATCAAATTAATTGGAATTCGCCGACCTTCTCGGCTTTTTTTTCGGTACTCTTCTTTTCCATTCGATGGCGAACTCATTCAAGAACAGTTGAATGTGCAAATAGTCTCGATCGCGACCTTGACTTTGCCTTGCAGAGTCTGTGAATTTGCTTGGATATTAGCAGACCGTTCTAGATATCGGAAAGTACGATGAATCGAAAAGATCGATATAGTACGGGAGACCAAAGGAGACCCGTTCGGAATTCCACAGTTTGTGGGCGGAAGCGTTAATATTTCAAGGCCATTCGCGGTCCCATAAATGGAATCTATTTTTTCTTCGAGCAAACGGAACGTACGACTTTCTACAAATATTTGTCGACTCGTTCGATATTTTACTTTCTTTGCCAAATTGCACGGACTCGAAGCTTTCGGAACGAAATACCTACGAAAAGGAAAATTTCTGCTGCGATGAAACATTATTTAGATGAAAGAACCGCGAACGTAAGTGGAGATGAATAATTAATTAACGACGCCTACGGTAAACTGGCGTAATAATAAGTGTAAACGACGGTAAATGCAACGGTACTTTCATAATCAGCAGATACTAGATAACGTTTTAAAAGAAATTTTCCTAAAGCGAGCAGAAGTAAAGTTTCAAGTATCAACGCATATTGTACGGGTTGGATAAAATTGCCTTGCTCTATTAGGCGAGAAAAATTACTGAAAATTATTACATAGATCGAAAGAGACGAAAACTCCGATATACAATAACGATAGTTATGAATTACACCGTGGAACGAAGCGTCGAAGAAATGTGGGCAGAGACACTTGCATCACGTAACTCGAGTATCTCATTAAGCTTTCCACATCCACTCGAGCTAAGGGATGTGCAGTCGCGCATACCGTTTCAAATGGTTGAAATTCAGTCGGTGACGGTCGTTTCCTCGACCTTCTTCGAATCTAGTTTCGCCTAAACGAGGCGCCATGCCAAGATCGTTGACTCGTGGTTAACTGTACACCAGTTAAGACGGCATCGCCACGCCATTCAGAATGAGGAACCATGACGATCGTAGGACGTCGTTCCTCTTTCTCGTCGACGCGCCGACGTAATTACGATCGGACCACCGATACGAGCGCAACCATACGCATACGTACGCGCGTAAAAAAAAATATGGAGTAAAATAAAAATTCCCTGAAACCGGTCGTTGACTGGTTTCTTCAAATTTTTCACGCGCGCATCTTCGGTGGTCGACGCGCTCCTGACCTCCATTTTGTAGGACGATTTCTGCCCGAAGGTGGGAATATCGGGGAATATTTCGCCGCAACGTGGTGCGTCGACCTCGAATCTGCATTAAATTCAATCGCTAATGCGTTAGAGAGCCACCGTGAAATTAATCCTGTGCATCCTGAAACATTTGCGCCTCATTATTCTTCGCGCGGCTCTGTTTTCAGCGGTAAATTAAATTAGGCGCAACTTGCAAACAATTATTAGGCTAGTAACGTCGGTGTTCGAAATTCAGTTTAGGTTTTGCTTAGATTCTTAGCGGCAAATCAATTTCCAGCTCCCCTTTTATCGAGACCCTCACGTACGATAAATAAATCGAACAGGGAGCCGGAAGCGGAACGCCGGAAGCGAACGGAACGTCGAAACCGATAAGGAGCTTGCGGTCGAAGAACGGTACAAGACGGTGCACACGATGTATCGATCATTTCGATTGTTTTCCGCTCGAACGACGGGAACAAGTCCCCATAGTTGTTCCGATTCCCAAGAATCTCTCGGTACTTTCTATTCACCGGTGTTTCGTCCGTCGTTGTTGCGTTCGTTCGCGACCAATTTCTTCCTTCTTCGAATTCGATCGCGACCGATAAAGATGAGACGCGAAACGACAGTAGCTACCGGTAGTAACTCTAGCTAGGACCTTCGATTCTACGACCGGCAGGACAGTTCTTTCTCCAAAGGATACAGGTTCTTCGTGAAACTCGAGACTTCCGGACAAACTGGAATCGCCGTTACGGAGCGGTGAAGTTTAGAAAATGCGTGCGTCTCTCATCGTGAGAAAATCCGGACCTTTTCGAATAATGGGCCCATAGAATTATTCAGGCTTCGGAGCGGCCAGAAGCGTAAGTGAACGTTTCGCGATAGGCGAAACGAACGAACGGTAGTCTCTCGAATCCTGGACTATATTTCTTAGCCAGGACAGAAACGCTTGCACGATTCGAGTTCCGCGAGTCCATTAACGTCATTACGCCCCGGTGTTCCTTTATAGAATTTCGTCTTAAGAGGCTCTTTCACTGTAAAACGGATTTTTTTTATAAAGAAACTATCCGATATTTTATTCTTTCAGTAATATTCGCAAATTTTTACAACGAGAAATAGTCAAAATTAGTGTCAGTACAGAGTCTGTGTTTAGAATATGTAGAAATTCGAAAAATAGTCGAAAAGTTGTTCCTTGACTCCTACAACAGTGAATATATTTCAGTGAAACTTTTTTCTGAAGTAGAGTTGATGGATACCTACAAAAAAGTACTAAACAACTTTTCCATACAGCGCTAACCAAATTTATTAGAAATCAAAAACGAATTCTTAAGAAAAATCGACAGGGGGTAGGTGCCTAAATTTTTCGGCGAAATTGAAAAGTTTCAAATCGTTCTGGAAAAATTATTTTCGGTTACGGGGGTCAATTACAATCATTTTTGGTCATTACACATACCCTCGAAATCCGACCCACTTTCTAGAAAAAAATTCGAGAAGGTGTGAATATTTTTGATTTTCGTCTTATTTTTACCTCTAGAATCTCCCATTAATATTTTTCCCAGGGGTGGCCGAACACCCTGTACATTTCTAAGACTATATCCTTTAAGAAAATGGGGGGAAAAAATCGACTTTTTTGACGGTTTACAATAGAAGACCCCCCTATATCTCTGTATCCGAGAGTAAGAGCTCTTTCGCGCAAGCAGCCGGAAGTTAGGTAGGTCTTTGCGCTGTAAATTGTCTCGGTCGCTCGTAAACTCGATATCCGTATGTTTGTGCGAACGAAGCCCTGAATTTCAATGCTGCGTCCATTAGAGAGACACATCCTCGACAGCAAAACTTTCCACCGGACATTAGAAGATTGCTGCGAGCCTCGCAGCGATATTGTTTCAAATCCCACGTACTCGAGCCTTACGAACCGTGCACGATCGATCTAGCTTTTTCTTATTATCCCTGATTTTTCACTATTGGCGGAAAACGCTGGAAAATGCATCGCGTTTATCGCGACTCTGCGTTTGGCTCCCTTTCACGAACGTGGTTTCTTTTATTATGCAAACGAACTTTCCATTTGTCGAATCGTTCGAGAATTCTACGCTGTCCGAAGAATCTAAAATGCACTTAGTTTTAATCGAATCGCAAGAAAAAAGAAATTTATGGAGTCGATGGATGACGATGACCACTGTCAGCCATTATTAGTTTCTTGTTTCTTGCGTAAATAAATATTCCAAGTATCCGTGCATTGTTCTGCGGTTAGTTTCGAGTTGTCCACGGATAGAAAAATGAAAGCAAACTCCTAGAAACTCGGAAGACGTCACGTTTCCTTGGACCATCGCGTGCGCGAGCAATTTCGCGAGGATCTCCTGCCACGAGATGTTTCCTTTCTCCCGGCCACTGCGTGCAACCGATCCGTCGATTATAAACTCTTAACCTATTACGTTGGATCGAATAACCCACGACATTACAGTATCGTAACGTAGAAAGTTTCGTAAAGGCCGGCTTCGGACGAGCCTCCGAGGAACAGGGAACTCGCGAGAAATCTCTTCCAGCCGCCAATCGTGGATCTCGACGCGCTGCTAGTCTATCAAAAAATCTCCATACCTCCCTTTACGACCGATCAATTCGACTTCGAGCACAGTGGTCCATTTGCATATCGAACGCAGCGAAGGATTATGATTGAAACATTACACCTACCTATCGTCTAAACGGCCAGTTAATCGTCGAAAGTGAGATTTTGCGAAACAAAATTCGATGGTATCGCGAAACAGTGAAATGTTTCCAAAGTGAACGGAGAATTGCATGCGGTGTGTAATTAACAAAGTTGATCGTGCTCCTAATCGATTACGATAGTGAATTTAATTGTTGCTTGGAAGTTTCTATTCCGATTGATTCTATACTTTTTCAACTCGCGAAAAAGTAGCAGGAACGAAAGTTGCTCGGTTTGATGGAGAAAGTACGCTAATGGGAAGATCATTTTTTATCAAGGTCATCGTTTCTGGGTTTTCGAGGTCGTCTACGCAGCAACGAAGACGTTCAATTTGTCCAGCTTGTACAGAACTAAAATATCAGCAAGATATTCAACCCGAACTACCATTAGTTAGTTTATCACTCCATTGTGTCTATTCTCAAGAATAATAATAATAATAAACATGGAGGTATTAGAATTGAAAAGAATAAATTACAGTCGCGAGCAGGCGTTAGATGCAAATGCAAAGTACAGCTATGCACAGCTATTAACGTAACCTCGAGGGTAACGAAAATAATATATTCATTTTGGTGCATAAATATCACTCGAGCAACGTCGAATCGCCCAACGACGGAAAATAAAGTATTTTTACGGCTTACCAGTCGGAGGTCGTTCTTTGGGATAGCATATCCTGAAGAGACCCTGCGTCCTCGTGTAGTAATAGTACTTCGTGTTCATTTGCTCCACCAAGTGGCTCTGCTCGGCATGCTTGGCTGCGTATTGCTGCAACGAAACAATTTATCCGAGTGATTCACGTTGTCCAGGATCCCTTTCCTTTTGTATTTACGCAACCGGTACGGTTTTATTAATTAATCATTCCGACCGATCGATATCCACCGAGTCAATGGAGTAGGAAATAAAGAACGAATCGAGCGCATGCAGATGAGGCGCGCGAGTCGTTCGCTTTCTGGCAATATTTACGATCGTTAGAAAGTGAGAAAGTAAGAATTTCGATTCCCCTGCACCGCGAATTCAAGGAACAGAGTTCCCGTCCGACGGAACGTCTTCGAAAGGAGCTGGTGAAACACTGGCGAATAAATTGATGGAAATTATACGCGAAACGTTACAGGCTGATTTCAGGAAGCCGCTGTTTCCTAATGTCGGAGCAATCTATCGCTGGTAATCGACCTATACCGCGATCGAATCGGAAAACCGCATTCGGGCCGCGTGTTCCGCCTAATAATAAAAAGCAACAACTTTTTTTGAAAGATCAGAGCCAACGGTAAATTACATAGAAACGATATTATTGTTGGAGAATTAGGCGTGTCGCGGAGGCCTGAACCGTGCACGATTGCAGAGGAAATTGCGGAAAGAAAGGAAACGGTACGCGTGTTACCAATTTTCAGTTCCAAGCTTGTCTGCGTACGGTCGCTTCCTGAAGAAACGAACCCAGAAGGAGGCTTAGAGAGCGCGTTTACTCAACCGTATCGGTTCAAGTTCCGGACTTTCTTGCGATCGAGGATGCACCTCGCATGCCGCCCTCGAAATTAAATGTAATTTCAGATCTTATGACAGCCCGGCGTATCAGCTCGATGGATAGCAAAACCGTTCTTCTGCATCGTCGGCCAAGTATGAGAATCCTTTTACAGCCACTCTCCGACATGGAAACTAGTTTCTATTTTTCCTTTCTTACCAGCGTTTCTCTTTGACTCGCCTGTCTATTCCCATGCCCATCATTCGATCCGTGAAACGCAGTCTTCAATTTTAAATATATCTTATTAAAGATACCTCAAATATCGCGAAACTTTGCATGATGAAAGTGAGTAGGATTATCACCAAAAGTGATTGTAATTGACCCGTGCAACTATAAATCATTTTTTTAGAACGATTTGAAATATTTCAATTTCGCCGAAAAATTTGTCCACCTTATACCTTGTTGATTCTTTTTAAAAATTCATTTTCCATTTTTAATCAATTTAATTGACGCTCGTGTTAATTGATTCCTGCTAGTCATCGACCCTTTACCGTGAATCGTTGAGCAACGTGCTAATTATTCGCGACTGTTCTTTCGAAGATTGCCGACGTGGCGGAACGAGGACAACGACGTTGCTTAAATCTACCGTGAATAAGTAGTATCTACAAGCTCCGAGCGTGCTACATTTTTTTCCAGGCCTCTTTTTTTACCCTACACCACATACGTTACGGCTATTCGTGCATCCACTTATGGAGAAAAAAACTGTTTCATGAATAAAAGAATATTGATATGAAAATATGTAGGTAATTGGATCAAAGGAATGTGCGAATTAATGTACACAACACGAGATAAGATCGGTAAAGGAATTGCGTGCATTAATGTCGCGATAAAGACAGTACCAATATCGATTTTATAGTACTAGAGTCGCGAACGGGAAGTGAATCTAGTCGACCAGGTGTATGCGGATGAACAGGTCGTGTCGCGCAAATGGGACGAATTACGTTTAAAATTTTTAAGAAGGCATTCTTCTACGACTTCTGCAAGTGCAACTATATTTTAATTTTATACCAGTAAAATGTCTTGGCGGTTCGGTTAAACGAGTCGATGACCCACAAATAAGTCTTTACGGCGCCATAGTTATATTCAATAGAAATTCAAGGATTAAATAATATATGACCCGTGTAATAAGGATGAACAGGTATACAGTTACGTTACAAAGGAGAAAAACAGGTTGCAGTTACCTAAACGAAACCTGTGTAAAATTATATTAACGATCATATATGTAGCGTTGTGCAAACGATTTAAAGTTTCTGTAACGGATGGAAATGGATCGCGCTCTAGCACTATCGCGTCCCTGGACGTAAAACCACTTGCATCACAGTTCTCGTCGACGAGCTCCTTTTAAGGGGAACGAGAGAGACCGTCAACAGCAATTTCCAGGACACTTCTAGCGGACCATTTTGTAGAAAGTCCGTCGGCGATTTTCTGTTCCAGCCTCCCGGTAGAAAGTGCGATAAGCTCGAGGTCGCGCGGGAAATCTTGGACCGTATGAATCGCGCGAACAAATAGAAAAAGACTAGAGTTTTCACGGACCGTTTAAAATCCACGTTCTAACGATAGCACGCAACATGCATTCTCGTGCGTTCGCCCTCGTGGCCGATTCCGGTCGAAACAAACCGTTTTCACTGTTTCATGGCCGCTGCGTCGCAAACAGTGGAAATTCGAATGCGATTCAACAACTTCTAACACTCGAAAGACTCGAATATTTCGAGTCTCGAAGGTCCTGATAGATTTGGTAGCGTGAAAATTTCAAGTTTTAGCAGAATGTCTCGCTAGATTCGATAAAAGAAATAGTTATTATTAAAAGTGAAGGGTACAAAACGTTCCATAAAAAAAGAAATTTTGTTCCCCAGTCGTTTCTCTGAAAATTGAAACGTTAGGTGCGTCGATTTCAAGAGAGGATGCAAAAGAGCCGCGCTCATCGCGCAGGAAACTTGAGAAATTCCGCGTCCCACGTTTTTCCTTGATCACAATACGATAATTGGACGGTGAATACTCGCGCGTTGCAAGATCTTCTTAACCTTGACGAACACCCATGCCTCCCTCGACATTCTTTTCAGAGAATACATAATAGACCAGCGTCGACGACGGTGCAGCGATTACACGATTTTTAATATCTCGTCCATCTACGGACGCGTTTTTGCAACCGCGATTGCGTATCTTGCTCCGAGAGACTTTGTCCGTGTTTATTTTGGTCGACTTTCGTGGAGAAATGGAATTATCTGAAACTCTTTCATAAATAATGTAACTTCCTTTCTATCTACCTACTTTTCGTTGCTAAACAGATTGCATTGTAACGCGGGTTTTGAACTTACTTTCTCGCTTTTATTGGCTGCACGCGCGGTGGCGTACAAATTGCGCTTATAAAACTACCAAATCCGGCGATAGTTTCTTACCGGGAACACTGATCCTTTTCAATCGTGGATTTTTCGGTACGAAAAATATAAATTGCTTTACGCTATCCGCGCAATCTCGCAACGGATCAGCGTATTAAATTCAACGACATCAATTTCACCAGTGAATAAGGCTAGCAGCGATTTGTAGAACAAGGCGCAATCTTTAAATCGCGATATCGCGCATTAACGAAAGAACCACATAGTCTAGTCGCGTAACAAACGTCGACGATAAGTTTTATAACTGCACTTTTTCTTTTGTTAAAGTAAATGGGAAGAAAAATTCCAAATCGATCATGGTAGCGTCCGCTTTCCCAGGAATTCATGGCATTGAAAATGCCTCTTAACGCCACGAAATGAACCGCGTTTCCTGTGCAATTAGCCAACAAGTAGGTACAGTGGAGGACAAAAGTTTAAAATACCTATATTATAGATCCTGAATACCAACGATCGCAATGCCATTTTATCGACTTGGCAACTTTTAGAACGTAAACAATACGCGACGCAAAGAATACAGTTACTTCTGTCGGATAATTCTTATGCTCGAACGAACGTCAGTAGCAATTATTATATTTGGGGATCGAAACAACGATAAATGGTCGAGATCGAAAACCAGATACCATTAGGTCTACCACCGTGCAAAGTCTGACGAAATAAATAAATGTTGCGCCTCGAGAGGTTTCCTCGTTAAACTTTTGTCCGTTACTGTATGTTGGTACACGGTGTGTAACCGATCGACCGGCGAAAGAAGGACAGAAACGATGCACGCGTGCTCCGACACGTGAATCGTTCGACGGCGCGTATAACGGGTGTACGGTCCTTAATCGTTTGTCACGCGCGTGTAAAAGAAAAGAAAGAGCCCCGGGTAAGGCCCATCGAAGAGGTCTGTCCAGGTCGTTCCAATCTGCTTTCACATCGTTGTTTCGCCACCGTGGTTCGCCTAGAGCGCGGGAACATCGTCGAGAGCCGCGGCGATCTCTTTGACATAAGAAAGGAAAACGCGTCGCGGATAGAAAGAGTGTTCCGTCTCCTTTGCCACGAGCCAATTGTCGTCAACACCCGATTATAAACCGACCATGGATCACAACGGACTCCGAACACGCGGTGAAACGATCCCGCGGCAATTAGGCGCGTCTTTTTCGCCGGTGAAACTTAATATCGCGATGAAAGTGCGTTAATTGCTCCGTACTTTTACTCTTCTAATTTTTTGGATATTCGCGCGGAGATAGACCTTCGATATTTGCGTTATTTTAAACAACAGAGAGACAAGTTGCTTGCAAATATAGTTAACTTTTACTTGTACTCGTGGAACGTACTGGATCGTGTAATATACCGAATTTGGTGAAATAATTTTCAGACGATTTATAGACTCGTATCGTGGCTGAAGGAACAAACGCGCATAGCGTTTTGCGATGTTAACAACCTTGCGTATGATAAAGCGCAAAGTATGGCTGGCGTGGGCAGCAACGCGTAACCATTATACGTCAATGCGTGGGACGGTAATCGGCAGTAGAGTTTTATTTTAAAAGTTAACCAAGATACGATCTTGGCATAAATCGAAAAATGTCGTACTCGCAACACCAGCAGAAAATATACTCCGTTTCTTTACTTTTTCCCCTCCATTCTAAATAACAGAAACCAAGTCAAAGACATATTTACATTCCTAGGAATCTTTACGTTACCCAAGAATGTTCCAAACGTCTTTTGTGTTATTAATCCCTCGAAAGAATTTATCAGATGGAAAACGATACAATTTTAGGAAAGATGCTTGAAAAATTAAACTAAATTTTTATTTTCGTATTAGAAAACACAGTGCCCCAGTAATCGTTGAATACAATGCTCCAAACGCTAATTGCAAGTCTCGATTTAACGGATCTCGATATAGCGTATAATTAGAATCGTTACAAGTATTAGCTCCTAAGGCGCTCGTAAATGCAAATATGAACATAAATATAGCGTTGTCTGAGAAGTTGTCACGAAGTTATTCCCACCATTTCCTAGAACTGCTTTTACCGTGTTAATTGCATCTCACTTGCTTTCTCTGCCCCCACTTCCGTCTCTGATACACACGAACGCGAGCAAGCTAAAGAGATAACAGCGATAAAATGTCAACTATTTGTCCGAGAACTAGTCGCATCTGGATCCCGAGACCGCGACTGTTTCTCAGGCGGCCTCGTCCTCCTCTATTTACAGATCCACAAAAATGAAATTCAGTCGAGCGAAACAGTTTATTTTTCTTTACTTTTGTTTACTTTTGCACCATTGCTGGAACATCCTGTATTTACTCTGCGATTTAGCGTTTCAGAAATTACATAAAACAGGCTCTATTATTTTTACCTCCACAGGACTGCTCGTAAATTAATCGCTGTCGTTGGAAATGGAATTTTGCGATCGAGAAAAATTTTGTTACGGGAAACTAACGACTTTTCAAATCATTCTTCGCGACAACCGGCAGTTCGGAGTAGAAATTTCTAAAAAAAGGCGAGCACGGTTCAATGTCCTTCTGATTCGTTAACTGAATAATTATTATCCGTGGCGAATACGTAAAAATGGCGTCGCGACACCGTTCACCGCGAAACTCGTTCCTAAATCACATTTCAGTTTTGTAAACCTCGAGCACGCGTCGAACGCGTTGCAACTTTCATTCCTATTTTTCAACACTCTTGCGCAGCGAACCAACTATCGGGTTTCAATTTGATTATAAACTTCTACGTTCCTCGATTGCACAACTTTCCACTGAAACGCATCTTCCTTCGTCATTAATCATTCGACAGTTCCACCTGCGACTGCTATTAAATCGAAACGTACAGGTTATTTCGGGTCTGTTTAGACCCATATTTTCTTCGTGACAAGGCTAGCCCGCGTTTAATGAAAACGTTTCATTAAGATCTAGTTTCATAGAAGGCTACCCCCCAGATTTAGCGTCTATATCGCTTGGCGCACGCAGTCCGTTCTCCTCGAGTTCCTGACAAGTTATCCTGTCGCATCTTCCAGACACAGGACGAAGGTTCCCGTTATTTCAGGGAATATAATTTCGTTCGTCCAACAGAGAAACGCTCGGGGATGTAATTTCTCAGCTGTTTCTAGCATTCCTCCCGAGTAATCACCTGTTATGGATGTTTAAGAATCACATAGCCGGAAGCTGCCTGTAATTTTCGTATTTTCCTCGGAAAATTTCAATTACTGTGCAATCCAGTCGCGTAATCTTCGCTCAGCCTTGAACGCACCGACCTTTCTTTTCCGAGCAATTAAAGAAATTAACGACCCTTCTGTATTCCTCGCATTTACGATTACATTTCGATCGAATAAAAAGTTTCTTTCTGGGAATCTTGCGAGTGACAACGACGCGTTAATTAAAGATTAATTTGCCAGGAAGAAATCGTAACGTCAGCGAATCTGCTTTGTATCGTAATACGAAACTGTGTACACGTCGGTGCAAGGACGCGTCGCGCGCTACCTGTTCCTTTATGATTCGTGCCCTGAATCGATCTTCCGGTTATGTCACGATTTCTTCAATGGAGGTGCAATTATACCTTACGACAGCAATTCCACCGACTGTTGTCGACACAATAAATACATACGCCCGTACGAATTATGCGGGCCGCAATCGGCTTGTGCAACGCCGTAGAATTCTCCTCTTTTCAACTTGTTCCCGTTCTCGTCGATGGATAGAATCAATTGTCACCACTCGAGGCAAACAAATTCGTCGAAACCGCATCTTAAATATAGAATTTTCGAATAAGAACGATAGAACTTACAACTATCGTAGCATTGGAACAATGATCCATCGGGTTTCGCGAACGTGTTAACCCACGCGCGAGATCGTTTCGCCAAGAGAAACGATTTATTAAAATTATTTCCAGACGGAGAAGGGAGGGGGGCGATAAATACATGACGCGAATTTCCGAGAGGCCACCGTTTAAATAGACAAGCAACGATCGAACCGGCCAGGAGACAAACGATTTGCGCAACAACGAAAGCGCGACGTAGCAAGATTAAAGGTTTACGATGAAAACGGCATTCCGATCGTTCCTGTAATTCTTCTGGTACCCTTGCAACGGCCATTCTTGTTCGGACTTGGAGCCTGCTTGGAGATACGAACGCACCGTGTCATTTAAATGCCTCCGTCGAATTTCGATACCGATTTTCTTCGCTATTCATTGAATTCTTAACGTTTCTATTTTTAACTAGCGGTCGATACTCGTTCAACACCCAAAAGTCGATTAATCGACTAGCGACACTTTATACCTTTAATAACGAATTTCAACGAAAATTTTCGTCACACGATCAGAACGTTGATCGCGTTAGAACGATCGAATCCCAAGAACCGATACCGAAGCGTTCTTCCCGAGGTCAGGGAATCTCGCAATAGCTACATTCGTGTCACAGCGAGCCTTTTATCGTCAAAGAATCCACGCACATCGCAATTCCCGTTTCGTGTATCGACTAATGGCATCGAAACTGTTGAGCAACGCGAATCCAAGAAACGGCCAACGAAATATCGAACCACCTGTCGAAGGTGGGAATTAATGTTCCCAGATAGAAGCGTAAACTAGTAAAAAACGAGACCAAGTTCGAGTTACACAAGCGATTCCGTCGCAGACTCTTCGCACATTAATCCATGCTTCGAAGCGTGACTGGCACGCGAATAGCGACGACCATCGAAAACCAAGGTTTCTTCTCGAGATTCAAGGTTTTCGGACTCTCAAATTCTGCTCTGCACCTTTGTTTCGTCGCGTAAAACGCGCGGTTGCTCTCGTGCCAAGAGGGTGCAACAACCTGTTGCAGCTGCTCCGAGTTCTCTTGGCGATCATCGGGTTTTTTCCTTTTTATTGCCCCGACGGATTTCACGTATTTATTTTATGAAACGAACACGGAGGAATGATATACATATACGATCGTTTCGAACCGCTCCTACCTCGACGATCGAAAGAGATCAAATATGCAGAATGCATTGCAAAAGGGAAACAAGCCAACTGGAACAAAACACCATCCAAGATCGACCTTGGAGCATCTATGAAACTCGATCATCGTTCCTTGGAACTTTTAATAACCGTCCTAGTCGTTCGTGGAAGAAACTCTGCTCGACTTGGTCGAGAATTTGGGGCGCGCGAATCGACGGTTGAGCAACGCTCGGAAGATCGTAGCCGGTCCATACACGGTCGAAGGTTGTCGGAAAGGAAAAAAGGAGAAAAAATATTATGAAAGGGAAACGGGTACAAAGGTCGACGGGATTCCTGCGCCAAATAAGTTCGGAACACGAGGCGCTAGAACGTAACTCGCTCGAGGAATTACACGGTTCGTCCTACCTCGTGGCTCTGGTACTCGTTTGCAGCGTTGCACAGACACATCGGAAAGGTATAATCGTTCACAGACGAGGGGAGGAGATGGTGCAAGTAACATAACTGTACGGATCCTCCGGTCGGGCGACGACGACGAGGGAGCCAGCCGACATTTTTATTCTAATGCCGTGCGCACCGGCTGCGATCGCCAAGGTAAACGCGGCGCTCCGGACGACTCGCGCTCGTGAAAATAACAGAGCGACGTACGTCATGCTCGCCTCCATACTAATTCTCAAACTTTCTTTTTTTTTTTTCTCTAACAGAGACCAACCGCCGCATAAATCTTGCCGTATTTTTAAAAAGATATTAATCGTTAAAGCGAACTGGGCTGGTTTTTAGATGTCGAAGTAAAAGAAAATATTGAAAATTTTTAATTCCAAGACGCGAATACCAAAGTTCGAAACTTGGCGGTTCGTTCGGCAAGAAAGTTCGCTGCAAAAGCGACTGTACCGTTTTTCCTCGACATCCCAAATAAAGAGTCGAAGGAAAGCAGTGCGCAACGAAATCGCGGGACCTTTAGGAGAAAAATCAATTGCCATAAAGGAGAGTGCATACGATCGCGGTGCGCAGTGCGTGTACTTGGAACGTTAAACACAAAACTTGTCGAGTCAACGCGCTGAAAATGGGCGCGGCTCGGAATGTCGATCGTTCCGCAGGCTTCGGAGACTAGATCGAACCAAGGAACGCCCGAAATGAAACGATTCGAGGTAAAATCGAAATTCCTCGGTCATCGATGGATCGTCGGGTCGTGCACGGTGACCCAGAAATGTTGGAATTTTTGCGCGCTGCCCAGCAGCCTGGCTGTACGAAGAATGGCTCGTCAAACGTTCGCTTCCAATCGAGAAATACTCGACGAAGAACCGCGAGAGTTCTGTTACTAAAAATTCGTACTGTTCGCGATGAGGAATTAGTGGTTTCTTTGAAAGCAGCCTCGAACGCAACCGTACGATTTACTCCACGTGTGAATTAAACTCTTACGCGCGGAGAAATTACATTTTCTCGTTAGCTATTGCGATTAGCGCGAGATAGCTCGATCATATATCCTTTATTAAGGCCTGATCTCAGTGAGAATTCCTCGAGACTTGAATCACTGAACGTGGAAGGGGATTAAAAGGTGTAGGACTTAAATCACGCGTTTCAATGTACGTAGAAACCGAACGGAACTGTTCTTTCAACTGATTTCAATTACCAAAATATAAATATCATTTCCAATTCGTCCTGAGCCCTCGATAATTCTCAAAGAGGCGATATTTGAAAATGTCTCGCTCGGAATTAATGGTGATCTCATCCTGCCAACTGTTACGGAAGAACGGTATCGTTCGCTGTAAGTGCAACACGGCTTCCTCGTGAAATATTTCACGAAAGCTTCGTGAGAACTTGTTCCGCCGAGGAGACTCTCAAGGTCCCTCGGGGGTGTACTTGACCTTTGACCGGAACGTTCACCTGTACCAAGGACGACGGAAGCCCGTGGAGATTCCACTTCCGGCCACGCTTCTCGAACGGTGGAACCGTTTCCCCGAAATGTTTAATCGAACCGTTCGTTTCCTTCTCAACGTCCACCAGCTGGTCGAGCTGTCACTTTTTAACGTAGAGAATTCTAGTAAATAAATACAGTACGACCAAGTTTGGGATTATAAAACGATTCCGTTGGATAAATTCACGATCTATATTTACTAAAGAAATTAGAAAATCGAAGTAACACGCGTGCAACGGTGCACGAACCATGCAACCAACGAACTTTCCAACACAATTTACCGTAATTCGCCCGTGTAACGTGTTATTAATCGTATTTCAACAACGTTGTCTCTTCCACTTTAAAAACCGACGATGCAATTTTCCAACGATCTTTTTCGACGGTATTTCGTTTTGCAAGCTCGATAATCGCGTTCTGCGTCGAATTCGTGAAACTTCGCTGCGTATTCGAACGACTGAATATATCCGGGATGACACAATCACCGATACATGGAAACCAGTCTTTCTACTACGAAAATATCTTGGATCGTTCCTACGAATCCTTTCCGTAAAAAATCAGAAATAAGTTATTTCTAATCCAAATGTCTCATAATCCGTTTCTTGCGCAAGAATAATGTTTCTATACACGACTATGTATATCCTTGAAAACTATATTATTATCTAAGTATAATACCCTCGACCTTGCAATTCATTTCTTCTTCCGAGAAACGCATCATTTATCAGCAAGGTTGTTTGGAATCTATGTC
This sequence comes from Colletes latitarsis, assembly GCF_051014445.1. Taxonomy (NCBI): domain Eukaryota; kingdom Metazoa; phylum Arthropoda; class Insecta; order Hymenoptera; family Colletidae; genus Colletes; species Colletes latitarsis. The sequence goes on from NC_135139.1 coordinate 26,568,442, forward strand.
ACCTTCTTAAAGCAAATTCCGTATTAATCCATCTTAAAATTTTCGTCTTTTTTTAAACAATTTACTGTAGCCTTCGCGTTATAGCGAGGTCGTAAATTTCTTGAAACATCAGACCAGATACGACTGCCGAAATCAGCCAAGTAACATAAACAGATGTAGATAAGGACTGGGAGCATGGTCAGGACTGTAGAAAGAAATCTTTCAGCCAGTGTCACTGTATCTATTCACTATATACTCACGATACATGAAATCGTTGTTTCGATGTTTCTACAGCGAAGGGCTACGGTACACTTGAGATTTCTGCGTCCGACTGTACGCACTTATGGCAAGTATCAAACTTGACAATGACATAGCGAAACGAGACGTTTGTTTCTACGGGTACTGGCTCGATTACCGCGAGCGATACCTCGCGTACCGAACCGATCGAGGCTCGATTCCACCACTACCGACCAAACGAAAAGGAAATAAATGCAACAACACGAACGATACACATGGTGTCTAAGAAATAACGGGCACAATGTGACAGCCTGTGGGTTTTCCGGTCCCGAAACGAGGCTGAGATCGTCGAAAGAGCGTCTTATCGACCTACGAACCTGGATTTGGGCGCGCTTGACCTCGGTGTAGAGCCAGTTGTCCGTGGAAAAGGCGATCGCCAGGAGGCCAGTGGCAATGATACCGGTTATGGTCGCGAGGGACAGCGTCACTGCTGAACAGGGCATCTTGGTGTATCCTCCTCCTCTTCTTCTTCTTCTTCTTTATTTTCTGACGATTTTCCCGTCTCCGTTACGTTCACCTTACACGGCACCACCGCAACGAGCTACGATACTGATGAACAACAGGTCGTCGTCGTCTTCGAGACTCACGGGCATCCGTGAAAAAAAGATCGGCACGAAACAGGTCACGAATCGTTCACGAATCGGTCCGTACGGCGAGAGGGACTCGTTCGTTGACGTCGATTACGATCCAAGACGAAGCCACGAAACGAACCGGGGGCCCCGATAGAGGAAGGTATACTCGAACGATGACGACGTCCTTCAGGGTGCGCGATACGCCGCGATACGCATTACTACCATTCTCTCCTACGACAACGACACTAACGGCGCGACTCACCTCGGAGAAAAGCCGAGAGCCGACCAAGGAGAGAGAACCGGACCCCAGGTGGGGATGGACGTAGCCCCGGGCAGGTATATTACCTGTGTTTTACCTTCAGCGGTGCTCAATCCTATTTCTCGCGACGTGATCTGGCATCTGCTCGCCCTTCGATACCACGAAACCCTCACCGTGGCTGGAGCCCTACCGATTTTTCCTCAAACACCGCGTCTCGACCCTCCTTTTGCTCTCCTCGAGTACGAAACGCGTCTTCTTTTCGCGGCTCTCGCGGAGATTTCAACGCCCGTACAAGCGAATCGCATCGGACACGATTACGTAGTCCGATCGGTGACGCGCTTTGATATTCAACAACAGCAAGAAACGATATTAAAAAAGGTTTACAATTAGCAAAACTCCAGTCGCGAACTCTTTAACAAAGAATGTATCGAGAATGCTACGACACAAGTATTCTGGTAAATTTCAGAAGAGTCTGATATTGTTTACATTGTAATAGCTTGAAATTAATATACAATTGAACTTCTCGATAATAACGAACGCACCAAGTACGAGGAAATGAGAACAGTTTCGCCGTAACTGTCTACCTGCTTCCATAAAGCATTCCTTCCTTGTTCCTTTACCAAACAATCCCACCACGGGTGAGATAAAGTCGATGCAAACGCCAGGGAAAAGCGAGGAATTCTTTGCATTCTGCGTATCTCCGCGGATCTCTGATCGTTTTAGTACGCCCGGCAACCTTGATTACCGCGGGACTCAACTTTTTACAGGATTTTATTAATTTTGATCCGTGTGTAATCCCCTTGGATACCTGTTGGTGATAGATTACCGGTGAACGTGAGAAGCACCTGCGTACCTGCGGGCTCGCCGAGTCACAGGTATGCAGGTACCAGGGAATTTTTGCACGAATAATGGGATTTCAAGTTTAATTACTTGCCTCAACTTTGAAGGTGTCGACAAGTAATTATTATGGTACATGACGTGCACAACTAAATGCAGACCGTTTCAGAAATACTTAAATAATCTGCATATTAAAACAAATGAAAAATATGCACAAACACATGTCCCGTGCTCCTTAGTTTTCAAGTTATGAATTGACTTTTGTAAAACATTTCAAACCTCAGTGAAGTTAATTTACCCACACATTTTCTGGAAATTTTTTGTGCATAGATTCTGCTCCTTCTGAAACACCCTCTATACTATAAAAATCAAATCTGAAAAATTTTTGTACATTTACATAGTTTCTTAGCTCTATGTACACTTTTATTAATTAATACATATCAATTGATAAATTAAAAAGCGAGCGTTATCTCAATTAAATTTTAATATCGAAGGATCGTACGGTGTGCCCTCGAAAGGCGATCCTTTTGCATCCCATGCCTTTTTCAAGATCTTCTCCATTTTCTATAAGTAAAATTTTCACGTTTCAAGTGTCGTCATTCTCATAATTATATTACCAATTTCAATTCTACGTTGCTTACAATTTGCTCGGAAGTTGGCTTGCCGAGAAACTTTTGCTGTTGATTCCACATCAACTCTTGAACTTTCATTTGCTCCTCCAACCCCATCTCGTCCAAATTTCTCGAACAGTCGATCTTATTTAATTCGATTTTTGGCTCGCCAACGACCAATGCTTCCCACCATCTCTCAGAAGCTTTCTCGAAATGAATCTACAATAAAACAGGGGATATGCGATGTAGTGCTTCTGTGCACTTTACAGTATGTTCCAAAATACTTTATCCATTGTTTCTTATCTTCTTTCAACGTACACTGATATGTTTTCCAGGCACTAGACTCCATACAGACTCGTCTTTTCGAATTTTAAAGGAAAATTCGCCCACAAAAATCGTGGTCCATTCAGAATTGCGAGAGTCCCTTGACTCTTGATTTTCTACAAACGTCGATGTTCTTGCTTCTATTTTAATTTCTTTTGATTCTAGATCAACTCTTAGATCCTTTGCTGTTTTTATACAGCTGGGTAATTTGATCAGTACATCCAAATCACCGATAGATTGCGACCATGTGTAGTTTTCTCTCACAGCTCCATTGTAACTTTCAGATGATTGATCCTTTTCAAATGATCGAACTGGTCCACTTGTGATTTCATTTTTCATATTTGTTTCAACCTTGACTTCTTGTACAGTTTGTAAATTGCTAGAATTTTCTTTTACTACTGTTAACTTATCATGGTCTTTACCGTGACTTTGTACATCAACATTATAATTTTTTGGTGGAGCCGTTTCACTGGGAAATTTAGAAATATTTTTCCACTTTTGTAAACTGTTCAAAACCAATTTTTCTGGTATACCTGGTGCAAATCCTAATTTTTGATCCGGAGCTGATTCAATGTAAAAATCTGTACTGCAATTGACAAATAGCGTATATATTTTGAACTATTATGGTATGACAATAGTCGCATATTCATTTTACAATGTGCAAACTTACCATCTATATAAAAAACCAAAAAATGCTTCTAGGAAATTAGTAATATTCTTCTCTTCTCGTAAAATTTGTAAAAATGCCTGATCGTGATCAGAACTCATTATAAACTTCGTTTTAAATGTAATTTTCAAATATTCGTTTTGTTTACTAATAATCTTTCTACTTGACGGTTGATTAGAACAACGTTTTCGCAATTATCTGTTGACCCGCTACAATGTATCTTCGTAGGAAGATTACGTAAAGATTAATTGATTGAGAAACACTGTTTAAAAGAAGTAAATTGCTCAATGATCCTCTATCGAATAAAGTTATTTGTTATTGTATGAGTTTAACAAACCGAAGGTTATGTTTTGATTTCGAAACTTTGTATTTCACAGACACGTTCGTTCTGCATGATTACAATTACGCCATAGTTTTGTTTTTTATGCAATCCTAGTAAGTCGTTTAATTTTTTCTTTAAATTTCATCGAACTGAAATTACAGATAACATTTTGTTTACATTGAACAGTCTCGTAACGTATCTGTTATTTGTTTACATATTTAATTTCTTGGCGAGCCCGAGATTATTAACAGACAAAAATTAACAAAATAAGTATTCCAAGAATAAAAATGATCGCTGTTGCAGGAAAACTTTGTGTATAAATAATCTAATGGTTCCAAGATTATAAAACTTTTCGTCAAACTAAACTTTGATATTTTTTAACCTATAAGTTTGATTGAATTGTATGTCGTCACACCGTAGACACTACTTCGATTTAAATAACATATCGGTTTGTTTGTGCAATGACCACCATGCCCAATTTTACTCCGGAAATCGCAAAAGGTATTTAAAGTTTGTAACGAAGCATTTGTAATTTAGGTGAATATTTGAGTATTACGTAAAAAGAATCGATCAATAACATTTTTCTAGCCGTTTTAACCGATGTTCTGACAGCGTTAAATACTCCAGAAAATGTTCAGAAACTCACAGAGGCAAAGGAAAATTCTGGGAATGAAATGCTTAAAATGATGCAGTTTGTCTTTCCAATTGTAGTACAGATTCAAATGGATATTATTAAAAATTACGGATTTCCAGAGGGACGAGAAGGTTAAATATTTTCATCTCAGTGATGGAATTTGTGTAAATTAGAATTTCCTTCATAGATATTCTATTGTTCTTTCGTTTTATTACAGGTACAGTTCAATTTGCACAATTACTCAGAGCACTAGAAAGAGAAGACCCTGAAATAGCACAATTACATAGTCAAGTTCGTTCATATTTTCTTCCACCAGTTACTATAAGTTCTTCAACCGAGGCATCGCTTTAAAATAAAATGACTTAAATTGTAACAGCAATTTACTTTGTCCATACCTTTTACCTTGTCTAACTACAGAAAGAAACACCTAACGTAAAATAGTCCTCCATTATTTTTCATAAAAAGTTGTTTTTATACCTCGGAACTAATTTCACTTATAAAAATTGAATCCAGTATGGAGGAAAGATATACAAGGGAACTTCAAATTAAATATTTAATCAGAAAAATTAAAATTTTTTACATTTATTTGTATAATAATAATAATAATAATAATAATAATAATAATAATAATAATAATATAATCTACTAAAATATATAATATTCATTCATAATGTCCTTTGAATTTTTTCTGCACTTACACCAACTCTAAAAACTAAACTGTGTTCCATTGTTCGCGTAAAAATGAAGATTCGTGCATCACATGATATACATACAAAATAGTGATAATTATTTCTTTGCTGTATAGAAAAATACATTGTTATAAGAAGAAATTATGAAATATACTGAACATTTAGCAAATTAAAAGAAAAGATAATAAACGTTAAATCGTACGTTCAGCAAGCACGACATTAAATACGGTGTCTTGTCTTCTCTATAAAAGCAGTGGATGCAGATTGTTAAATTAGTGTAATACAACTTTGAGTGTACCGAGTGACTCACACCCTTATCGCTAACTTCATATTTTCGCGAACATTTGGATAAATATACATTAATAAACATACAATTTCAATCATATAAGCAAGTATGTTGAAAATGCATAAAGAAACAAATCATTAATTTAATGAAGAATAATACAATGGAATTATTCAAGCGATAGTTACTTATAACAGAATTGAAATCACGTACAACTCATGTATAATTCACTTAGGACAAGCAGGCAGATACAGTTCCCCTTTGCCAATCGCTGAACGCACAAAACCGTTTTCTCGTATAAAAATTGTAAAATGCGTTAATAGTTTTAAAAACGAAATGCTGAGTTGGTATCGATACTACCTGCAAAGTAGTTCTTTAAAAACGTTACTAATAAATACATATTTTGATTATCGATTACCACCATTAAGAAAGATGAACATCATTTTGGTATTCCATGGAGTCGTTACTGATAGTCTCACTTACTCGAGCGTGGAAACAATCGATGTAAAACAACGAACTCAGCAATATTTCCCCCGAAAATGGGAAACAACGCACAAGAAGATGTTAGAAAACACTTTCAGGCTTCGTTAGAATATTCTATTATACCGACTATAGTAGATGGAAAAAAGAGACTTGACAATTGGGGAACGATATGCTGTAACATATTTACAATTTTTTTTTGTTTCTTTATATAAATCAAGGTACAATTGTAAATTGTTTCGTGTACAACGAAAGCTAATGCTCTTCGCATGATCCTCCTAAGATCATGTTGGTTCGTTAAATCTGACAGTCAGACACCGTTTGTCTGGAAATGTTTGCACCGAAAATTCTTAGAATTCTCAATTTTCCATGTAAACCAACATAATCTATTGCATCGATAACGAGCTTCTGTAAAATTATAGAATGCTCAGATTTAAATAATAACGACTTCTCACCGATAGGAAAATGCATATCAGCTACGCCTATGTTTGGTTCTCTGTAGTGCATGAAGCCTATGCGAGTAACATTGAACAGTCGCCCAAATCAAATGCGTAAAATTTCATAACTAAATTCAACTCGTATGTATTGCGTGTAGTTTTACGGCATTAAAAGGTGACGACATTACTTTTGGCAGCCGCGAAACTGCTATGAACTGTTTCGTCCGCAAGTACTCGGAGGTGTTATTAAACGCAGTAAATTATTAACAAACGACACATCGCATTAATAACATCTTTTCAGCAAGATCAATATTTAGTTACGTCGTTACCGATCTTCTTTCAATTAAAAGGCATGCTATGACACAAATATTTTTACGAACCGCGATCGATGCACATCACACAAAACGTATAACTTAAACCGACGAACCCTGTTCGATATAATATACTTTTGCAAATCACGATTACAGTCTCACGATCTCGTTAGCCGTAGAAAAACACGTATATAAATAGATGGACAAAGAAACTGATTCCGACGTCAACCGTTACTTCGCTTCTTCACTTTACTCCTCTATAGCCCACGGAAAATATCGTTCAATGATCTATCCTATTACCAAATTGAGTCGCACTTAAAAAATATACTATATATGAAAAAGGTGCTTATAAAATCTAGTTATACCTTGGGAGCGCGTAAGCGATTTACATCTTTTTCTCTTTTCATTTTGCTTCTTGTTTATATCACCTTTCTCGAGATAGTTCCCCATTCATGATCGTTACGCGATAAAATACAAGCGATTCAATCATAGCGGACACAAACATTTCTGCGCAATAAGCAGCAATAGAAATGAATCTTTAGTGGATTTTTAAAAAATTACTACATAGAAATAAATATCGATGTTAGCGGTATCCTTTGGAAACATTAATTATCGATTCAAGTGAATTAACTGTGAACCTATATTGGTGTATCACTTCCTTCGCGCTTCTGTTTTTCATTGATCAAGACTAGAGAGATCGATTATCGCTCCAATCAAATGTAAAAGAGGACGATTGTTATTTTTAAATATTAAAACGAGTATCTTCCGAATACTTTATTTTTATAGGACGTTTTTTTTTTTTTCTCTTTTGTATGTGTGTCATCTATACCTTAAAATGAAGGTAGTTAATAGCGAGCAAGAAACTTATACCGTACAGGGTTACCGCTAAAAACCTCGAATACTTTTTAGACCACAGTGCTCTTGATTTTTCGACCGACATCTTCGATAATTGTATCATCAAGCTACGAGAGGAACGGATTCGCTGTAGTAGTTGTATTCGCTGCCCAAGGATCCTGTCGAATCTGATTAATCGTAGGACGGGGTGGTGGTGTTGCCGTCGCAAATGGATTTGCCGAATATGACACGGTTGCTGTAAATTTTCAGTCTTTCAGCCCTTAGTTTTAAAAGTTTCAAAGTTAAAAAATAAGGATCACCCTAATGGATGGTACATATACTATCGACATAAATTTTTTAACGTATCATCACTCGTGGCTGTAAAAGATTTGTAAAAACAACACAACTTCGATACTTTTATCAAATATTACAGTTGAACCATGCATCCATGCAGAATGGTTGTAATCAATTTGTAGATACTCACGAATTTATTTCCAATGAAATGCTATTTTACAGACAGAATACGTTATAAAAAAAAAAAAAAAAATCACACACACACACACATCGGATTTGAAGTAATTCAGATTAAAGCGTTTGGTAATATTAATTTTGTACTTTTGACCGACGAATTTCATGGGCTTTTTTAACGTGTACGCTTTGAAATCAGATCTTAAAGTTTATCTAAAATTCAGCTTTAAATAAAACGTTACCTGCAGGTGTGGGCGATGCGGGCTTGATTGTAGAGGTACTGACAAGATTATCAAGATTAACAAGGGCGGAGTTCTCCCCAAGGAACGACTGCGGTGTTTTTTTAATAGCCCCTGTACTCGGGAGATTTTCGGCCATACCTCCCAAATCGAATGGATCCGGCGACAGTGTACCTCCTATAACCCCGCAAAAATAATGATACAATTAATACATTATTAAAGTTGCAACATACAGCAAAGTAGCTAGTACATACCGTTATTTGTTGGTTGTGGACTAGATCCATGCTTATTTCTGTTAGTAATCACGTCAAAGTCATCTAGATCACTTAGCGGACTGGTCGCGGAACTGTTCTGATTTGCCGTGGAGAAATTGTTAAAACTAGGCCCGGTACCATTGAAACCATTGCTAGTAGCGTTAAAAGTAGCACTCGCGGTTGTAGGCAAATTGAAGCCTATGTTTTGCGGAGACTGCGCCGCAAAACCAATATTTTGTGTTAAGGTAGGATTGTTAAAAGACGGAGATGTAGATGTTAAACCTTCTCTGCCAATCTAGACAATGTTGGAATAATCAAATTAATTTCATAAAAATGTAAAAATGTATAAATGTTTTTCGAAGTTAATAAGTATATTTTACCTGTTTTTTAGGTGCATCGGCTTCAGCAATAGGTGGTACCAATGACCAAGGATCCGCCGTAGGTGGAGACGTAACTGGTACAGGCGATGGTGCAGGTGCTCGCCATGGATCGATCGTAGCAGCTGAAATCAAATCGTAAGATAAATCAAAATAATACCGAAGACAGTATTTCGTAGAAAATGCGCAGATTGAAGTACTTAAGGCAGACCATCTGAATAATTCGTTTACTTTTAACAATCGATCATCGCATCTTCTTTATTACCCCAACTAGAAAAAACTATGGATATCAAAAATATATCCTCTTTGAAAATAATTACCAAAAGTCAATGAGCTATTTAGACGAATCTGCCCTAACCACGTACAATTTAACAAGATTTACTTGGTCTTTGCGGCGGAACAGGAGCCCATGGATCTATTACGGGTGACGTGCTACTGGTTGTGGGAACACTCCATGGATCATTTTGTTGCTGTAAAATAAGAGCTGGTATGTAAATTTCGATTATAATTTTTAAAAAGTTTTACGATCACGCAGTGACTTTATGACTTTTTCCTTGTATTGATCAAACATACCTTATACATACAAAACTGAGATAAATCCAAAGACTGTTGTGCAACATGCAAAGATTATGCAATATCGTATTACCATGCAATTAACAAATGTGCATATCTCGTTTGATTTATAATCGCATACCTGTGGTCTGGGTGAAGGTGCCGTAATCGGTACACCCCAAGGATCAGTTTGTACACTGGATCCGCTTGCTTCACCACCCAAGTTCACGTCCAACAAATCGAGCACATGACTTTGTTTCTCAGATTGCGGTGCTCTGAAATTCATGTTCGTTTAGCCGGGAATTGAAGCAGCAAATATTATAATTACTAACAACTGGCTACTAACTTAAAATCCTGCTGACTTTGACTAAGGGCCAATTGTAATCGGACGTCATCGCTACGTCTTCTTTGTTCTTCTTGCTCCGCCTCCTCCCTAGACATTGCAAGAGCTAATTGGAGCTGCAATTCCTCTTCTCCCACTGTTTGTGGCCTTGCAGCTTCCAATTCAGCTAATCGAGTCGAACAAATCGTAATTAATCTATAAATATAATACATGTAATTATAATATATAAACATTTAATGAGCGTTTACTTGCACGCCTAGCTGTAGATTCAGATCCCAAACGACATGGTTCCCAATCTTGGAACTATATAAAAAAAAACAAGTGTTTGTTTAAGAACAGAACCACGGGATATTTTTATTAACAATTCCAACATCACTTACATCATTGCTTACAGGTGACATAGTATCTAATCCGTCGCTCCCAAATCCGCTAACTGATTGCGCGAATCTTTCTTTTGCTTTCAGTGCTCTAGCTCTTTCGTTCCTTAATCTGTCATCATCTTTTAAGAAGGCCACTAGTTGCTGTGCTTTCTCTCGTACTATCACCCCCTGATCCTTAGATCCCTCCATATATTGGAAATCTAATAGAAATAACGACAAAGGCTTCTTACAAACTGCAAAAGTCCTGCATAACATTTTTTATTACAATAATTTTACGTAAAGGTGCCTACCTTTCAGAGTTTGGATGGCAAAAATATTTTCTTTACATTGCTGTGCAACTTTTTCCGATCCAGTTTTAATGAGGTATTCTAAGAGAAGTAAAGCTTTCCACACATGCCGCCAATTTTTACCGTGATCGTTCAATCTTTTCCACAACATTTGCATAATCTCGGTAAAAGCCACAACATTGTATGTTAAATCGGCAATTTCTGCCATAAGTGTACCGCTTGGACCCCAAGGATCATTGCTGGTGGCTTTCCGTACAGCTTTCTGTTTATATAACAAGATTTTATTTTAAGTCTATGGAACTTTAACATTAAATAACAAAATCAATAACTATTTAATTACCTGCGCGTTGCTGTAGTTGTGGGCAAGATTAACAATATCTCGCCTAATACCTGCCAAATTCACTTGCATCACGTCTTGACCTTGTCGTCTCATCTAAAAGATTACCACTATATATTACAAGCAGGTAGTAACATTCATACTTCTTCTAGCAGCCCATACTTATCAACATACACATTCAAGTTTTTACTGATTATATTTGATATGTGCCAACAATTTTTTAATGCAATCAAAATACAAATTTCATTATATTTACTTTGCAAAAAGTATCAATTAGAGAGTGGTAATAAATATGGGCAATCGTTTTATACCAAAGCCATGCAACTAAGTTTGCATTAGTAAAAAAGCAGGAAACTCATTATAAACATTTTATACTAGTTTATTTTTACTAAATCAATGCATTGCTACTATTTTTCATTTGGTTAGTGTAAGAAGTAAGATGAATGAAAGTAGCTAAAGTAAAAGTGCAATTGATACAAAATTAAAGGAATCCCACTTATAATAATGGATCTTTTATCCTACACGTGGTATTACCACATTATTTGTAAATTAAAATTGTTGTACAACAAACAAAATGCAGTAAGATAATGTGATAGGATTTAATTACTTCACATGTGTGATACATAAAGCTTTAAAGTGGGATAATTTTTTTTGAGATGTGCCTATATATACTCCAGATAAAAAGTTTCAATCAAACCAGTGCATTTAACATCATATAGAATTCAAATTCATATACATGAAATTGTAAATTATATTATGACAATATTTTTTTTTAAGAAATTTTTTTTTTTTTCATATCCTGCCAACATTCTTAATGATAAATATTTTTAATATTTCTAAAAAAACTCAGCATTAAAAATTTCTTTAAATCAATGTTACAGATTTAAAAATAACATTTGTTGCAATACTGACTTGCATAATGTGCACAACTTATTGTTATTTTATAATTTAGCAGAAATAAAATACGAACGAATTTAAGTATGTGCAAAAAATTTTATTACTAAAAACTATAATTCATGTATCTTTTTATGCATACAGGATGTTATCAAATTATAAAAATATATTTAAAGGTTCTACGAATTTTACAAAATTAGATGATTAAGAATTGTTACTATCTGTATGCTAATTTTTCATGATTTCTCTATTGTAAAAATATACATAACTTCTAACACCCTGTATACCATATAATGAAGTGTTTTGCAAAACAGTTATCTACATCATTTGTCTTTCAAACATTTTCTAACAATATCAATGATTAGTAAGGTAATAACACTTGTTATTTTGTTGACCATGGCCAGTAATAAAATTTACCTTCTGCATCGCCATTGTTGGCATACGAAATACCGCTGGTGTCGTCGATGAAGCTACTTCTTGTCCACAAATATAGAAAACTCCCGAACACTCTTCGAATCAGAATAAAATCCTAAACTATTAGATGGTTCAGTAAATAAGCAAGAAACATTTGTTACATTTACCTGTTAATGATGAATGAATTTCTTTTTAATGTATAAATGATGACAGAGTAACTAAGAGCACTTTGCAAGTAACTTTGATAATCCTGCTAATTATTATGCAAATAAATATTGCACAGAATACTGCATAATTGTATTTCATTCCCTCATTGTAGTAAAATGTAGCGAGTTTAAATGTACAAATTTATATTAAATGGCACATACATATGCACGTAGAAGACAAATCATTAAGTTATATTACAAATTGTATGGTATATCAAAGATATTGCATGTAAAATATACTTAAAAAATAAATAGGCACAACTCATGTTTTATCAATACATAAAGTACACTATTAGTTTAGCTGTGAATACCTGTTTTAAAGTACTATGTACAGGGCATACAGCTGATATATTATATGAAAATATTGGCTTAAAAATAATAATAACATTTTACTCTGTAAGTTAGTAAAAGTACAATTATTTATGATCAGCAATAATATGAAAAATAGAGGAAAATGTTATCATCCATAAAGAACTATACTGTGTAGTTATAAATTTTATTTTATGAAAAGCAAATTTCTAAAACAAGATTAAGATGCTACAAACTTACTCGATTCCTTTATGGATAAATACAATTGTGAAGGAGTTAAGACTTAAAGTTAATTGAGAAATCAAAGTTGCAGTTTTTGTGCAATATTATGCTTGAGTTCGCTAGTATTGTAATTGTAAAAATTATTTAAATTTGAATTACTTTAAAGATGTAAAATACTGGATCAATCGTTGAAACTACTTTTATTCATGATAGAACATGTTACAAGCATTTCAATAAAAGAAATTTAAATATAAATCATACAAGAAGACAAACTTTTATTATGAAAGAAAAGGAATCTGAATTAAACTACTGTTTCAAAAATCAATAGGCAGCATGCAACAATAAAGGCAATTGCATTAAATACTTACATTGATTAAATGGGGGAGTCAAATTTTACTTCAAGAAAGCCTTGTTATTAGACTGAAAAATAAGAAGACCTTTGTTACTACTTAGCTAATGTCATTATGTTTCTATCTTATCTTATCATGATACACGTACAATGTAAATTTTTATAAAGAAAATATGAACATATATGTGTTACAAAAACTTTTTGAATATAATTTTCTCATGTAAAAAAATCATTTAACAATAATAAAAATTGAATATCTGATTTGCTTAGAATAGCTTACTCCATAATAGAAATATTTTATATCGGTATATTGAAATTACTAGTTCAATTATGAAAAAAGGATGCATATACCGATTTTTATGACATTATAAAAAAAATGTATCATCATGACCTCTGTTTTCAAAACATTTAATGAGAGTCATGAAAATTTTGAAATTGATTATCTTGAAATAATATTTTTGTATATATCCTCTTTTTCCATCTAATGCCTCAATTGTATATTAAAACAATTAGGGTTATTTATTCTGTAATGAAACAGGTTTAGTATATTTAATAGTTTTGTCCTTGACATTACCAAACACTTGCAAAAGATAATTTATGAATACATACTCATGATACGTACACATACCATGGATTCTCATTCTATTATATAAATATAAATTAAGAAGAATACTTTACTACTATGAAAAACAATATACTATAGTAGTTATTTATGCATTAAATCTGCTTGGGATTTTCATTGTATGGTTTCTTTGAGGTACTTGAAAGGTATTATACCTGTAAACGACCGTGAATCTATCGACCGTGAAACACCGTTTTTTATTTCCATTAATTTTATTCAAGATACTTAGAATGGCACTCGAAAACCAAAATTCCATTACAAATAAAATTACACGCATGGATAAAATCATTGAAATAATCAGAATTAATCGAAGTGAAATAATATAAAATCGTGTTCTCGTATCTAAAAAAATTCTAAACATTCCATTCGTATTATTTTTTTTTTCGATTTTATTATTAACCTTAAACGTTCAGCATGACAGCTCAGCACATTTTTTCTCTAAATCACGCGCATTGTTTCCTCGTCACAGGTGAAACAACTTTCCACAATATACTTCCTGGTATCGTTTGAAAGTTTAGATCGAGCAGAGCATCCACATACTTATATCCGTTAATGACAATCATATGCCATACAAATATGAAACGACTATTTATTTTAAAGGAAAAACGCCATCGGATATGCACACGCTCTATACATTACCTTTTAGATATAACCAACACAATGGGTGTGCACACACTGTCTAGCTGCAAGGCTAGTCCATGAAAATACGTGATATGTCAATTTCGAAACTCTCTACCTATGCTTTCTCATGCTCGGGCGTGACTTCCGTAATCTTGTATCTTTTCGATCCGTTTTAAATAGTATTCAAAGCAAAGAAAATGATAGAGACTAAGCTAATGGTGAGAAAACGTGTCACGATCAGAATATCCAAGGTATATTATTCTATCGTCAAAACGGAATCGAACTAACACTTTTATCCTACGGACTATACAACTCATAGTTTGCGTACTAACTGGACAATTAGTTCCCGTTAATGTATAACGTCCGATCCAATGTGGAACTTTCTACTCACCGTGGTGTGTACTCGAAATTTAATACACTAATTTTTCAACCGAAACAAGGAACAAAATAACATAAAACACCTATGACAAGTCCATTCACAGGCACTGACGAATTAGGAGCTACGAGGCAAGATGGCGCTGGAAAATATTTCCTTTTCCTCCACTTCGCCGTCCGCGGTGTAACCGAGAAAGATTTAACATTCGGTCTGTTTCGTGGGTTCGGAGATAAATTCGAGGCCGTTTGTTGACCAGCGTATGTTCCGCTATTCCACGCACACTTTAAACTACTAACGTACTACGTGACTTTTTTTTATTGAAACAAGGAATTTGTCAATGAAGGGTTGTCTCCCTTTATGTAATCTTTAGGTGCATTCACAAGCATACGAGATTCTGCACGCAGTTATAATTCCTGAGAGTTGAAGGCTGTTCTAAAAGTTGCCGTACAATCCAATTGTTGAAGGATAATTATTATTTCATTTATCATTAAATCGAGGTTATTTAAAAATATTAAAAAGCATTTGTTTGATGCATCGATTGCCAGACTATTTGATTACGAATAGCGGTAAATTTTTGTTAGAACGGTATCTAAATATTGAATGTAATTTTTTAAACTTAGTCTTTCTCATAAAAATAAATAGGAATCGTGGAACATCAGACAGAATATAAACTTTGTTGAAAATGCAAAATAATGTATTTGATGTATTTTGGCGAGTATAAAAACGGAACGCACTTGTTGGAGGTAAATTTCATGCATGTACGCCATTATAAGAGATTCACTTCAGCCTTCAATTGTTGACTGACGATTTCTGTTTTCAAGCTAAAATTGTTTCATCAATATTATTGTCTGGTAACAAATGGAGCCAAACTAGACAAAATTTGAAAACATTTCATCACTGTACACGATATTTGTCTTTGTGTTTAGTGAAATATATGTAAAAGTCAAGTAGATTAAGAGAGGTAAACGTCAGCATTGTAGTATAACCTCTATTGTTTTTATTATTCGAATGAGAATCAGCATTGCTGCTTCATAAATATTTGTTTACAAAAAGCATCGTTTTTTAAAGACAAAATGAGTGTAAGACTTTTAAAAGATCCAGCTACTGTAAGTAGCCGTATATTTGTGGGTCATTTACAAACTGATGACATGACCAAACATGAATTGGAAGAACACTTTTCAAAATACGGAACTGTTGTTGGTTCTGCGATAAACCGAGGTTTCGGTTTCGTTCAGTTTGAAGAAGAACAGTCTGCACAAAAAGCTATTCAAAACGAAAATGGTGCAATGTTCAAAGGCAGAAGAATAGGTATTTTTGTTCATGAAATTCCTGTCATTTATTTTTCGTATATTTTTATTCAGTCTTGAATAATTTCAATAATTTTGATTCAATTAATTAATAAACGTATTTGTGTGCATCCGTATCCCATGTTACTTATTTTTTAATCAGACGTTAGACCAGCAAAGAAAGATAATCAGTCTGGAGGTGGTGGAGGACTAGGAAAACAAGGAGGACCTAACAATCAATTCAATTCCAATGCTAACCATTTCAATGCTGGAAATGATTCTTTTAACAGTGGGAATCAAAGTTATGGAGGAAATTCAAATTTTACTCCAAATCAAAGTTTTGGTTCTGACTTACAATTAAACGACAATCAAAAAGTAAATAATATGCAAAATCGAGGTAGTGGAAACGATCAGTTTGGCGATGGAAATCAGAATAGGGACAATGATCAATTTGGAAATCAAAATCGAAATAATGGAAATGACCAGTTTAATAACTTGATGCAGAATAAAGGAAATAATCAGTTTAGTCCAGGTAATCAGAATCGAAGCGGTAATCAATTTGGACCAGGTGGAAATCAAAATAGACCTGGTGGAAATCAAAATCGCAATGCAAATAATCAGAATAATCACAATCAAAGTGGCACTGGAGGAGTGGGAGTGAACAATGCTGGAGGTGGCAGACCGAGAGGTATTAGGGGTGGAAAAAATCGCAATAAGAATAGAGATAGCTCAGGTGGAAACAACTTCAGAGATCGTAGTCCTATTAACAGAGGAGGACGTTTAGACGAAAAAGGTGGTCGCGATTGGGATCATAAACAAGGCGATAGAGTAAGAAACAATAACTTTGTTAGAGACTCATTTAACGATAGTAACAACCGATTTGAAGATTTCAAGGCAACTGGTCCTAATGGTCCAAGAGATATGAACATGAGTTTTAAGTAAGTTAGAGTATTAGTATTTAAAAATTCCTATTTTAATGTCGCTGATCGCACATGTTAATTTGATCTTCTGTTGTATTTGGTTTCTAGTAACACAAGCACATCCAGTGAGTACTCAAATGTAGCAACTGAAAAAAATGACTGTGAAATTATTGTTGTCAACAAAGCGTTAACGTATGTATGAGAATAACATATTCCTTTGCCACTGTTGAATGTTTTTATAACTTCTCTATATCAAATTAGGGAGTATGCCGAAAGTATCGAGGCACGGTTGAAAAAAATTGGATTAACGGTAGATTTACTATTCCCAAACGAAGATGTACTTTTGAGCAGAGTTTTAGGAAATATAGCAAGCCGTGGATGCTTGTACGCCGTTGTAGTTACACCTATCAATCAAGAACATCATTCCCTGACACTAAATATTCTTCATGGTTTACCACAAGGTACTTGACCGAATAATGTCACAAAAGTCTATTAACGTTGACGTTAATTTAATTTATCTTTTTACGCAGAACACAGAAATATGCTCGTTGATGATGCCATTAATTTAATATCACGAGACTTTTCCAATTACAAAGCTGGTGGACGGTCGGTTCCGTTAAACACACCATTTGCGAACGAACGACATCCCGATGCCATTCAAGTTCTTTTAAATATGTTGGCCGATAATCACCAATTAACGGTACTACAGTACGACCGTGTTATAAAATATCTCGAAATGAAGCGCGAAGAACAAGTGCAGGTAGAATTGGGAGATGCAAAAGATTTACCAACGACAACTACGACGATAGCAGTCAGCGACCCAAAACAAGCTGAATTACAGTCCAGGATACTTAATATCCTAAACAGTAATAAACCAAGTTCGTCCGCGCCAGCACCTAGTCCGGTG
The DNA here is from genome assembly GCF_051014445.1 of Colletes latitarsis. NCBI lineage: Eukaryota > Metazoa > Arthropoda > Insecta > Hymenoptera > Colletidae > Colletes > Colletes latitarsis. The sequence goes on from NC_135139.1 coordinate 26,586,341, forward strand.
CCAGCTCCGGCTTCAGCACCAGTTCCGGTTCCACCAGCTACTTGGGGATCAGGTAAAAGTTATACATTTTCACTATTCACGTTTGAACTACATGCATACGACATTCAATATACAAAGATTTTGAATAAAATTTCTATTATTGTAAAATGGCCAATAAATCTGAACAGCATAAGTATCGTAGAAATATGTCTACAGTGGATTTTTGTTTTACAAAAGTTAAGATCATAAAAACTTCCATTGATAAGGAACTGAAAAAATATGCACACTGTAAGTGTAGCATTTTCATTTTCTTTCGCGTTGCTCCGGTATAACAGTTATGTTTTATAACTGTGACGTTTAATCCGTCCATTGTAAAAATGGAGCAGTATTCGAAATATAAAATTTCTCTACCGCAATTCGACACCTGTTGCACTGTTTTGCATTTTTAAAAAGGTCGTTACCGGTGCATCTTACGGATTTTGGATCACCAATTTGTAACGTTTTATTCCGGATTTGTTTGTGTGCAGTTCATGAACGTCGCCGGGCGCAGACGAAACTTGTTTTAAATCGCGTATAGAAATTTCCAACGAAGTTTCGAAGTAATTTAATGTTTCACAAAAGAAATAAAAAAAAAAAGACTTCGTCTAAGAATTTTAGACAAATAGGTTCAGGTAAAATTTTAACGTAAATATTGATCACGAGTATTGATCGTAAACGAACTTCGTACGCTTTGGATTTTTTTTTATCAAGTTTTCCGTGCGTGTAGTGTACTGTGCCTGTTTCCACATGATGCAGTGATCAAAGCGAACGAACTTCGAATATATTTATTGCTGGTATTACAATCGCTAACTACATGAGACATCATGTTATGCCAGCAGCATCAACTGCCGCAACAGCATCCACAACTACTGCTACTACGGGAGTTTCACCGTCACCTCTACTAAACGATCCAACAGTTCAAAAGGCACTTGACAGTCTATTGCAAGGCAATTTGCTCAAAAGCATCGGCGATCAGCAACCGGCTACAACCACAACACCTCTGTTTGCCGCTTTTTCGAATATCGGCCGATATTAATTCATTTCAATGTTTTCTTTCTCATGTTCACTTCATCTGGCAAGAAATTGCATTTCATTTTATTTCATTCGATGAAGTGAAAATTCTATGTCGATATTTAATAGGAAAACAGAACATTAGCAAAATCAAAATTAACAGCAAGTGATTTTGATATTTGTCTCCGGTAAAGTGTTAGTATGCTTTTATGTGCATAAAGTAATACACTTTTAACACACAGAATTTGATGATTTGTAAGATGTTCTATAGATATTATTTGTATGATTCACAATAATAGGTATACACTGATATTTATCTATACATTTGCTCGATCCTTTCATTCCTAGGACAGAAATATTTAGCATAGTACATACAGTATAACATAAACAAAGGAAAAGCGAAATATCGTTGGATGTAAATCCAATTGTTTTCGAGTGTGAGCTTTATGCTTCTTTTATCCTCTTGCTACCTATTGCTATGGAGTTAATCAAGCTTTGGATACACCTTGGATATTAAGAGCCAGGTGTAAAGTATAATTGTACACTGTACTCTATCAGAGCCTGAATAGTTTGTTGCGATGATAAGTATTTCGATACATAATATATTGACTTAGTAATCAACAATTTGATTAAATATTTCCATCATTTGCTGCAATTATACGTTATTCTTATATTAGCGAGGTAGAATTTATTATATTATCATTTTGATGAATTGCAGCTGTTGCTTTAATCACTTTTATAGCCCTTATTAGTCTCATAAAATTATATCACTAATGGTTACAACGTCGTCACACGTAATTCTGATTTCAACTGAGATTAGGGGAAAATTTTATGGCTAATTTATAAGCCTTGTAAACTTTGTCTGATGTAAAAATATTTTATATATATAATATTATATATATACATATAAAGCATTTCATGTTTGTAATAAATTATATAAGACATATAAAATGTTAAGTTTTCTTTTGCATTACTAAAGATGCACTTATGAGAGGGCAGGTTTTTCTTTCTTAAAGAAAAAGTAGATAGTGTAAAGGAATTTATTACATGTGTTACATATTTTTCAAATCTTGTATTACTACATAAATTTCAATTAGTTTCAATATCTATACAAATATATTACGTGCAAGAAAGATTTAGATGAATATCATGTGTAACTTCAATAAAATGTTTTAGGAATACCTTATGTCTTTCATTCACCTTGTTGCAGTGTTGGTGCATCTCTCACGGATCTAGAAAAAAAGAGAATATACATTTATAAAATCGAACTTCTATTTTGTACACCTAATGCATACATTTTTTACGTACCTTTGCAGCAAAGTGATTAATAGTATGTTCATTTTTACGAAGCAATGTAAGCTATGGATTTTAGAAGCAGCTTTATTATGTTAATAAGCAACAAATAAATCGGTGCACAAAGTGAAGCATTTAAATAAAAGTGTCTCGCAGTATGTAAGTGAGTATATCGGTTAAGTGGTGTTAATTAAGCAAAGCAATATAAGTGTAAATAAGCGTAAGTATCTATTAAGTTCACATCGTATTGAATTTACCTAAATAATAACTCTTCAGGTATTGCTCCGCATGTACGATTTCTTCGCACGGCTGGGATACTTGTTTATACAGTATACCAAGAACAGATTTTACAGCATCGATGTCATACATATTTTTTAGCAATCTTTGTTTATAAGGTTTCAATTTTTCTACAAGCTCCTTATTCTTACAAACAGAACCGACGTGATTCCGAAGAATTTCGGTGTACATCGGCCAGTCGGACTCGCACGCGGGACAGTTGCATTCAAAGAAGTAGTCCTGCATTATTTTTTCTCTTCTTTCAGATCGTGGCATATGTGCATATGCAGCTCCGTAACCTGTGAATATTTGATCTCCAGGATATATTGGCTCTAATGCACGAGTAATCATCGTCAATCCTTCAAAGTGACGGAACGTATTCGGTGCACAAGAATGATTGTACAAGCTGTGCATTACGTATAGACCGGAGCCCGATTTTATTCCTGGTTCTTGTTGCACCTAGAAAATATTAATGTACATTAATCTTCTATCTTGTATTTTGTGTTTCATTGCTAATTTGTATTTCATAGTATCTAATCAGCAAATTACCGTGAAACAATTAGAAGACATTATAACACAGGCACGAAACATCAGGCTGCCGCAAAATTTCAATTCGGGAACATTGTTAATATCTTTTAATTGGTTCACTTCATATTTCTTGCAGAAGAAATTAGTCTGCGTGGCTAAAAGGATAGCTGCAAGAGCTGAGATGCATGCAAAAGCACTGAGTCCTATGAGTGGTCTTGTTGTCATATTGGTTGCAAGACTCAAAGCAGATCGTGCGCTCGTACTGTCCAGTATACCTTCGTCCGTAAATCCGGCAGTCCTGTTATCTGTGACAAAGAAATATTATATAATATCTATACATGCATGGTATGTTAAGTTCAATGTTATATTTCATCGCAATTTTCCATATTTTCTAAACATAAATTATGTTCTTATATTTTTTATTCTAGTAATATAATCTGAAAGCTATTATTTACCTGGATTAGACTCGGCTACTTTCATGTCTTCGCGCAATTCTGCAATCTTCTTCCCTTTTGCTGTTACCATGATCAAAAACCGAACAATTTTGGTAAGCATACGTACTTTATCTTTATCAACATTAAATAAATTTCCTAACACTGCCAAAATCGGGCACTCTATGTTATGGGCCATTTCCCAAGCTAATGTTCGACATTTTTCTGAGCAATATTGAGCCATTGGACAATACGGGCACGGAATTAAGTTGTAACTTCTTGACAAACAATGATGACAATGCGTGTGATACCTGCAATTTACAAAATCGTTATGCTATTCGGTACGTATACCGATTTTAAAAAATTGCTTACTTTTGCGCATAAATAATATAAGCATACGGATTTTCGAAAGAAACTACATCCCCTGGCTTAAATTCTTTGGTAGCTATTAAATGACGCCCGTACTTTTCCGAGTAAGAAATACTAACGCCATCGCTAGCAGCGGGCACCTCTTTGCTAGGACCATAAGCTAACTTTAATGCACCTTCATCTGCTAGGTATCTTGGTTCTTTTTCTTTATTATTTATAGATGGTTCATTGCAACCATTAACTGACTCCTCCTTATTTCCGTTAACATTTACATTTTTATTCGTTTCTTTCTTATTTTCGGCACTTCCGTTTCGGTACCTTACAGTTACGGGTACATCGGTAATATTCTCTGGCAAACACATACTCATTAACTTTTGCGTATCGATTGGATCATCCGCTTTAATCTTCAATTTCTTTTTAATTTCTTCTACAGCTTTAGCACCTCGCTCTTTTAAGTTTTTCCTTTTCTCTTCTGGATATCCAAGATTTAAAGCAGCATCAATATCAATTAAACATTGTTTATACATTTGCTTCCTATATAAAGCCGCTGATCGATTGGCATGAGCATAGGACATGAGTTCTTCACTATTTGCATATGCTAAGCTCATTGTATAACATTTTATGGCTTCAGTATCATCACCCATTACAAAATGTTGATTTCCTACGATTTTTTAAAGCGTCATACTATAACAAAACGTAGAGATTGAATTTTAATGTTTAAAAAATTTTGATTACCTTCCTCCCGGAATCTGATAGAATCGTCTTCGTTTTTTGTTTCAGGAATTAAGGTCGGTAGCGGAGATTTTACCATATTTTGCAAAATGTGACCAACGAGTGCTTCGCATTCTTTTTGTAAACCATACCCCGCGTGTGACTCATTACCTTGTTTCAAAGTTAATACTAATTCCCTTGCCGTGTCCATATCCATGGTAGTTATTTTTTTTTAAAAGATCTTCCACAAAACGATTTTTAAATTACGTATTTCATTGAAGACAATTAAATACGTATATAATAGGAAGTAAAGAAGTACCTTGTTTAATTAATTATACAAATTTTTGATATAGATATATTGAATGTTTTTACTGAATGAAAACGAATGATTTCACATACTTCTTGTACACTAGTTAAGAAGGTGTTGATTGGACTGTGGTGAACTATGTACTGGCAGAACCAAAACTGTGAGGTGAAACTAAAATTACCTCAAGCAAGATGATAGAGGGAAGTAGAAGCTGCATGTCTGTCTAACCAAGCTTGAAACCATTCATTAAATTGTTAAAGTAGAAGTTATATAACAGACACAAAAAAAATATTCTTTAATTTTATTAGATATTTCATGATAAAAATCATGATTTTTATAGCTTTTGAATTCTTCAAGGAATTAAAAAATTGCTGTCTTTTAAAGAGGAAATATGTTATAACAAATTGTTATGTTCAAATTTGACATGGTATAAAGTCTTTATTAAATGTTTTATATAAACATTTGTTTCCTTATCAAATACTTTTTGCAAAGGTAATTATATGTCACACTGCAGTTACAAGATTATAAGGGAAGTATTCTAGCAGTTTTAAAACAAATTACAAATATACATAATGTTTAAAAATGTTCAATAAATATAGATCTTAGAGGTAGTTTTTTCAGTTTCATTGCATGAGCACTTTCTAATGAAAACAATTTGGCAGACATCCAAATTTAATACTATGGTTGTGTGTCTTGAATTCAACCTTTAATCAAGTGAGTATATATATCGCGCAATTCCTAATATTTATGCAAACGATTGTTAAATGAAGCAAGATATACAGTACAAAATAAAATGTATACATATTTATTTTATACGTTATTTATAATTAATATCATAGGAAGGTAGAATAGTATCAAGGAAAAATCTGTTGAAATAGAGTAATAAGTTTATTAAGCAGCAATGACTAATTAATTAATTAATTAATATGGACAAACAATAATGATCTTGCATCACAGACACAAATAAAATGCGAAACTGTTTACCTGTACATATTGTGAATCAAAAAATGCAGTGTGTATTATTTTAGTTAGAGAATATATTAGAAAATAATTATATAAAACAATTATTCCAAGCTATAAAATAATTTGTGTGTAGATTTGACTGGATTAATCTTCCTCTGCTTCTAGGTTTATACGGCTACCAAATTTTGCATACAATTGAGTTTTCAACTCACTCATAATGTTTTTTAAATCTGCACATCTGCTTTCCAAAGTTGTAATTTCCATTTTCTTTTTCTCTTTAATCTCATCTAAGTAACTCTATAAATGTAAAAGTTTGTATTTTTTAATCAGACAAACAATCAACTAATAGATAATAAAGATAAATTTTAATGCTTATGTCTTATACTACATTTCCAAAATAATATTTTATTTAATATGTTATAGGATATAAGTCCAGAAGAATCTCAAGAAGATTGTTGCTAAAGAAGTTATATGTAGAAGATGACAAACCTCTGTCTTCTGTAAGTCTTCATAAATGAAAACTTCGCCTACATAATATGGTATTTTTGCGTTATCCTCTAGAAGAATTATTTCATCACAGGCATCTTCCAAATTTTTTAACTCGTTCTACGGAAAGCGTTATAATGTGCATAAAATTAAGCATGACCAAATAAGGTTATGGGGAATACGAAAATTCACTTGTACCTGTTTAATTTTCAATTCTTCTTTCAAGTCTTCCATTTTAGCATTTTGTCTTGCAAATTTATTAATTTTTTGTTGATCGTCGTATGTAATGTAAACATCGGAATCCTGTAATGCAATAGAGGTTACATCTAAATTGCAAAGATATAGAATTTAATAAAGCAAGTAATTTATATTTAAACTTACCGGTTGAAAGCCAGCTTGAACGTTTTTTCGTCCCGACATGTTTACAGCTTCTTTTTACGTTATAATTACTTTATTTACAATTTACTATTAGTTCAAGCAATGATGTTGAAAAAAAAACGACATTAACGTCCATTGCAGCGATGCCAGACGGAGCCCCGGGTGCACCAGGGACACCTCATTCCACTTTCTCACACATGCCAGATCACGTGTACGTGAGCTCGTAGAGTTTCGGAAAGTCGACAAAGGCAAACTGACACATGCCCTCTTTCTCGATTCTCCGAAGCTACCCGAAGTAATTTCGGACAGTCTCGTGTACTTTTGAGTTTTCCTACAGTCCTGTGCTGACCATTGCTGACCACTGCTAATACTTCTGACAACATATAACGATTACTACTAGCTACTGCCAGCCTCAAAATCGTATGCCGTTGACGCGAGGTCGGATTTCAGTTGTTCAAGAGCGAGAAGGCAAATGTGAGTCTTCCTCTCTCTACTCCCACGAGACGGTACGAAATTATTTCGAACAGCTTCGGAGAATCGAAAAAGAGGGCATGTGTCAGTTTGCCTTTGTCGACTCTCCGAAACTCTACGAGCTCGCGTACGCGTGATTTGGTATAGAGTGAGAAAGTGGAATGAGGTGTCCCCGGTGCACCCGTGGCTGCGACTGGCATCTCTGATATAAAGTAGATATGTTTGTTCGATAGCAAATTATAATAAAATAAACAATAATAAGAAAAGCGTGTGATAAGATTGTACGAATATGAAGACTATTTTACATACGTTGGTTAAATATAACACAATTATTAAAAATTTGTGTAAAAAGCATCATACGTTGTGTACGTCATACAGAAATAACGTACCAAAATTAAAAAATGAAGTACAATATTTTTGTAATAAAGTAGATACATTGCAAGTGGAGATTTGTAATGTAGGCACAATAGGACATGTAGATCATGGTAAAACAACATTGACAGCTGCTATAACAAAATATGTTTCTGAAAGAAATAAAAATTATAAATTTGTAACATTTGATGAAATCGATAAAGCACCTGAGGAAAAAAAGCGTGGTATTACTATAAACATTGCTCATGTTGGTTATGCTACAGATAAAAGACATTATGCGCACACAGATTGTCCTGGTCATGCTGATTTTCTTAAAAATATGATTTCTGGAGCATCACAAATGGATGGTGCAATTTTAGTAGTTGCAGCTGATGATGGTCCTATGCCACAAACAAAGGAACATTTATTACTGATCAAACAAATTGGAATTAAATATGTTATTGTATATGTGAATAAGGTTAATATTTATTATGAGTATTTATAATACGTTTATATATTAAAAATACATTTTTTAAATATTAGTATTAATTAAATAATTTGTAGGTTGAATTGGTAGACTCAGAAATTTCTGAATTAGTGGAGGTAGAAATAAGAGAATTACTGTGTATGTATGGATTTGATGAGTCAAAATGCCCAATAATTTTTGGTTCAGCTTTACTTGCTTTGAATGGAGATCAATCAAACTTGGGAGTTCCTTCCATAAAATTGTTATTGGATGCTTTAGACAATTACATACCATCTATAACAAGAGACTATACCTCCCCTTTTATATTACCTATTGATAATGTTTTCACAGTACCTGGTAGAGGTACAGTTGTGGTAGGAACATTGAAACAAGGTATTATAAAGAAAAGCGATATAGCAGATTTATTAGGATTCGACGAAAAGTTTCAGACTAAGATTTCAGACATACAGGTAAAGATTAAAATTGTTTCAATTTGTTGTATACAACAGAAGTAACAGAACCATAGTAGAAAATTATATATTTACATTAGATTTTTCAAAAAAGTGTGGAGAAAGCATGGGCTGGTGACAATATAGGTGTCTTATTAAGAGGTATCAAATTAAAGTCAGTACGCAGAGGAATGATATTATGTCGAAACAAATATTTAAATTTAAGTAATCACTTTGAAGCACAATTATATCTGCTAACCCAAATGGAAGGTGGTCGTAACAAACCAATACAAGTATTAATTTTTTTTTATATGATTAACTAATATAAAGAATATAAACGAATGTGCATGTGAAAGTAGCCTAAACCAATTTGGATTTATTATATGATGTAAGTAAATGATCGTAGAATGTAGGATTTCTAATTTTTTTTATTATAATTTTCCAAATTATAGAAAAGAAGAAATTGTATTAAATTTATAATTCCCGTTTCACCTTATTATTATTCTTATAGTTAAGATAGAGAATTGAAACTTGGTGCAAACTTTTTTTTTCTTCTTTCTTTAAAGTTACCAATGTGTATGACAAAATCCAAATTGATTTAAACGTTCTTCATATGTCTATTCGCCCATGAACTTTGTTTTCATTGTATCTAATTTATGCTTTATTTTTACAGCAATCTGGACATTGTACACAAATTTATTGCTCAACTTGGAATATATACACTCGCCTTGATTTAATATTAGAATCAGGAGCTAAAATGTTGATGCCAGGAGAATTTACAACAGCCAGATTAACGTTGTTGTGCAATATGCCAATAATGGAAGGGCAAGCTTTCACTATCCGTGAACATAAGTATACAATCGCTACAGGGCAGATTACAAAAGTCTTTAAGTCAATACATGTTGATAAAAGAAAAATGAATCTAGTAGATATTGGAAATCTTAACACGCTTGCTTCTGCGCAACCCGCCAATAAGTCATGATGAAAATATTTACAGATCTCCAATCTGTAAATTGGAGAATGAAATATTTCACAATGAACAAACAAATATGTAATAGTTCAATAACTTTGTTGTTATCATCGCACCGCAATGAACGATTTAATTCACGTTAAATTAGCGTGTAACAACGACGTTCTGATTTAGAAAATTAAAAAAAGTGTATGGACTGAAAACATATACTTCAATGTACAAATGAAGATTAGTAAATAAAGTGTCGATTTACATTAGTGCCCATTTAAATGTCCGCGATTATCCTCACCAATTCTTGGAAACCAAGTGGCCAGAGATGCCAGAAAGGCACCGAAGGTGCTCTCTCACACTATGTCGGATCAAGTGTACGTGAGTTCGTGGAGTTTCGGAAACCCGACAAAGGCAAAATGACGCATGCCCTCTTTCTTGATTCTTCAAAGTTGCCCGAAGTAATTTCGGACCGCCTCGTGAGAGTCGAGAGAGAAAGGCTCACACTTCCCTTCTCGCTCTTGAACAACTAATATCCGACCTCCCGTCAACAGGTCTCCACTGGCCTCTGCTGACCGCTGCTGACCACTCCTGAAATTTCTGACAACGTATAACGATTACGACTGGCTACTGTTAGTCTCTCCCAGCCTCTGCTGACCGCTGCTGACCACCGCTTATATTTCTGACAACGTATAACGATTACTACTGACTTCTGCCTGCCTCCGCTGGACTCTGCTGACCACTACTGACCACTCCTGATACTTCTGACAACGTATAACGATTACAACTTGCTACTGCCTGCCCCTGCTGGACACTGCTTGCCACTGCTTGCCTCTGCTGACCACAGCTGACCACCCCTGATGTTTTCGACAACATATAACGATTACTATTTGTTGCTGCTTGCCCCTGCTGGACTCTACTTGCCTCTGCATGCCTCTGCTGACCACTGCTAATCACCGCTTATATTTCTGGCAACGTACAACGATTACTACTGGCTACTGCCAGCATCTCCCGACCTAAGCTGGCCTCTGCCAACATCTCCCGACGTCAGCTGACCATCGCTGACCACTGCTGACCGTTGCTGACAACTTGTGACATGATGTAATATAATGTAATATGTTTACATGTATTAAAGTTTTGTATAATGTAAATCTATGGCAATAAATGATATAATTTCAAAGAATTCTACGTATTCTCTGCGAATTCCTGGAAATGACGTCATTTCTAAGAATTCTTGAAAATTGTCGGATCCCTGAAACTTACCGGCGTCCCTGAAACTTCTCGGAATCCCTGAAATTTCCAAGAAACTTCAGGCAACGGCAAAAATTTCCGGCCTAAATTTTTCGGCGAAAAAATAAAATTTCAAATCTTTCTGGAAAAATTATTTTCGGTTGCAGGGGTCAATTAGAATCACTTTTGGTCATTAGACTTACCGTCGAAATCCTACCTACTTTCTAAAAAAAAATTCAGTACGGGCGGAACTTTAAACATTAATAACTTTTTAACGAAGCCTCCATCAACAAATTAGTATTCTTGATTTTCGTCTTATTTTGACCTCTAGAATCTCCCATTAAAATTTTTCCCAGGGGTGGCCGAACACCCTGTATATAGTTTCGGGTGCCAGCTATTGTATCTTATTCGCACTTATTCTTTTTCCTTATCTTCGTTGAACTCTGAGAAGTAACTATACGCACTTAAATGACCGCGGGCACTACTGTATGTCAAGGAAAGGAAATGACACAGATAGATTTGAAAAAATTCTAGAACTTTATTACTCATTTCTTTCTGATACTTCATCCACTCCTGCTATGATCGAAAAATTTTTCAGGAGAAGTAATTGTTCGCAATAACCGAAATCATAGTATCTTATGTTTAATAATGATCAACATGTAATGTGTATAAGCATTTGTATATGACTATCATGTTTAGCGTTCGAATGTGGAATTCTTTGTAATAATATTTATAATGTGCAAATGATATACATTAGATAGTTTTGCAACAATGAACATCATTTGCACATGGCTCTTGCATAGCAGAGAAATATTATTTATTTATACTGAAATTTTAACCTTAACCCGAGAAGGATGCAAGGAAATCAGTAACAATCTTCTTCATTTTAGCGTCAGAGGCTTCACTGATCGTGTTTTCTTTAGCGATGGTATCTAAAAGATCTCGTTGCGTGGATCTAAAATATTGGAACGTAAAATTATTAGTTGAGTGAAATAAATATAAATACCAAAACTTTTTTTAAAATAGATACCTGATGTGAGCAAGGAATTCCTTTTCAAAGGCAGTAATTTTTGTAGGTTCCATCTTGTCGAGATATCCGCGGACACCACAATAGATAACGGCCACCTGCTCTTCAATAGCCATAGGTACTAAAAATGTTATAATATAAAATTATAAACATCATTGTACATTCAATATTATTAATATTTTTATACTTCAAATTAATTATATGTTATCATTTTATATTGTTTTACCATATTGTCCCTGTTTCAGAAGTTCTGTTAATCTGACACCACGGTTTAACAATTGCTGAGTTGCGGCATCCAAATCGGAACCAAATTGTGCGAACGCTGCTACCTCACGATACTGGGCTAATTCTAATTTCATGGAACCTGCAACCTATCAAACAAAATGTAAAATATATTTCAATAGTACTTTAATGTATATAAGTATCTATTAAACTTATAAATAGGTACAAATATACATTACCTGTTTCATGGCTTTTGTTTGAGCAGCAGAACCGACACGGGACACTGACAAACCAACGTTAATTGCAGGACGAATACCCTTGTAGAATAATTCTGTTTCTAAGAAGATTTGACCATCGGTGATAGAGATGACATTTGTGGGAATATAAGCAGACACATCACCAGCCTGAGTCTCAATAACCGGTAAAGCAGTCAAAGAACCACCACCTAAACTTTCATTCATCTTAGCCGCTCGTTCAAGAAGACGAGAGTGAAGATAAAATACATCACCAGGGTAGGCCTCACGACCTGGTGGTCGCCTTAGCAATAAAGACATCTGTCTATAAGCAACGGCTTGTTTTGATAAATCGTCGTAAATAATCAAAGCATGCTTTCCATTATCTCTGTAAAAAAAGTTTTTAATGAAATATATATAGTTTAAGTCTTTATTAGAGAAATTACTTTATTTTAATAGAAATTTATTTTTATAGAAATTGAAAATACCTGAAAAATTCTCCCATTGCACAGCCAGAATATGGGGCCAGGTATTGAAGAGGTGCTGCATCAGAAGCAGTTGCAGAAACAATGATGGTATAGTTGATGGCTCCACTATCCGTCAAACGTTTTACAATTTGTGCAACAGTGGATCTCTTTTGACCAATGGCAACGTAAATACAGTACAATTTCTTCTTCTCTTCACCAGCATCATTGAATCGTTTCTGATTAATAATTGTATCGATAGCAAGAGCAGTTTTTCCGGTTTGTCTGTCTCCAATGATCAACTCACGTTGGCCACGACCAATAGGTACTAAGGAATCAACAGCTTTAATTCCAGTTTGCATAGGTTCCCTAACAGACACCCTTTAAAAAAAAGAAACGAGTTCCTTGAAAAAATACTGTTAATAAAACCTAATACTCAATTCAATTACTATTAGAATAATAATTGTATTTGAAAAATAAATACCTAGGGATAATACCAGGTGCCTTAGTACCAATTCGAAATCTTTGTTTGCTATTGAGTGGTCCTTTGCCATCAATAGGATTACCCAATGCATCTACAACACGTCCTAGTAACTCTTCACCCACAGGTACATCAACAATAGCTCCAGTACGTTTAACAATGTCACCTTCCTTAATATGTCTGTCATTACCAAATACGACAACACCTACATTGTCAGGTTCCAAATTCAGAGCCATACCCTTTAGCCCTGAACTAAATTCCACCATCTCATCTGCTTGAATGTTCTTAAGACCATAAACACGAGCAATACCATCTCCAATGCTCAGTACTCTACCAGTTTCTTCAAGATTGGTCTATATTTAGGTTTAAAATACATATAAAATTAATGATTATATTAAAATGAAATAATGTACATAGAACATCAAAGTATTATAAGATATTATCTAAGATTTATTGGAAATCAATATTATATATTCATATTATTTATTGTTTTTCATTACAGATCAAATTTATTGGTTTACCTTAGGAGCTGAACCAAGTATACGTTCTTCCAAGATTGAAGAAATTTCAGCAGAGCGGCGACTGCAGGATACATGATATTTGCAGGAGGCAACACCAACAGCAGGCCACTTGACCTATAACATAAGATTAAAATTTATTATTATTGTACCATAGAAACAATACCACCCAAAACTTATTACATAACTTGGTACCCTTCTGTTTATGTAATACACTACAGAGGTAAAGTGTTTGTAATACAATTAATACTTAAATCATCGCGAAATATGGTCAGAAATTATTAACAATTAAACGAGAACATATTTTAATTAATGAAAAATGAAGAATTAAACGAAGTGGTACGTGAGTTGTGCGATTGTAGCAAGGTGAAAAATGTCGGCAGATAATAATTCCTGGTTTTCTCGTAGACGAATTAATTGAAATAAATAAAATTACCTGAATCGTAGCATTTGGTAATTGCCTCGCTATGGAGGAAGCCAAACGTAGGGATAAAAGAGCCATTTTGATGCGTCGAAATCCCGTCAACCCGACAACGAATTCAGAGGCAAAGAACGATCAAGTCAACGATGAGCAGAAGAACGTACCGTTCAACCCCACTCTGACGTCCACATCGACAGGAAGTCGATATCCATTGACCTGCGCCGTAACCTCGAAACAGATACATGCGCTAGTTTATAATCTAAATTATTTTGGATTCAGTACTCTGTCTAAAGTGTTCTAGGCTACTTATATGAAAAATTAAATTTTTTTTTAAACGAGTACACTAAGTTTATTGTCGATATAATATATACATTTTAGTAAAATAGATTTTGGGTTCGAGGTTACAAGCACTAGATAGTGCCTTTAAAAGAAACAAGCGCCAAACTTGAATTTAAAATGCATATTATTATACAACAATTATATAACTATTATCGAATTAATGTTAAATTTAGAAAAAAGTTTATGATGGATTCATTAAACTTATCTATAAATATGCAACTAACACCGGAAACCAATAACAGATGTTATCAATTACTGGCTAATAATTCTGAGTGTTTTGTTCCAAGATAATAAAAAGAGATATACAATTGACTTTATTGTAATACGAAAATATATGGAATCTTTCAAAATATATAGTACAATTCAAAAGAAGGCGATCCTTCTTAAAAAAAATAATTAACAAATAGAGTACAATTTTTTTTGTAAGAACTTTTGCTTTCATAAAAATTGTATATTATACATATATATGTATAAATTTACTAGCAATTTTCATAACATAGCAATATATATTTTAATTTAATATATTTATCTCAAGAAGTAAATAACGTGATCCATCGTTTGATAGAACTGCGTTTGATATTGCGAGAATATATTGTGCAGTAATAACTTAATGATTTTTTATATAATAATGATTCTCATTAATAACGGATATTATCATACAAGCCATAAGTCTTTCTTATGATTTTTCTGAACTGTCAAATGTTCAGGTTAAGTTGGTTGAAGATGAAAACGTCACTGCACCGGCGCTACAGTTTGTTATTGTCGTATCGTATTGATTATTGGCGTTGACCATGTTTTAAAGAGATAGTAACACCGATTTTGAGTAAAAACAAATGAATAATCAGCAGGGAAGAAGTGAAAAAAGTTTAAATAATTCATCCATACAGAAAGATGTTCGGTGTTTAATGAGTAATTATACATTGGCCGTGTTTCTTACATGAAAACGGCAGGTGACAGGACTGAAAATGCATTGTTTACAATTTATATATAATGATACGAAAATTGTTTTATTTAACAAATATATTTCAGGTAAAAGAAGGCTGATTTATAATAGAATACATGCTCAAATGGCAATCTGTATACTGGAACTACTTACTTTTTATTAACCAGTATTTAATATCATTAAACTAAAAGTATGGATTCCATGACTGAGTCAGAGCATGTAGAGAGATTAGTAAAAGAAGCTGAAAGTTTAAAAATACGCTTAGAAGATGAGCGGCAAAAATTAAATGATATTACTCGTAAGTGTCATGGTTTTTTATTAAAAACGAATTTCTTTACTGTAATCATATAAAAATTTCTAACTAGTCAAATTTAACATTCGATTTGATAATCTATTAATATTATAATTTCAGTTGCTAGTGTAGCAGATAGGCTCGAAGTGATTAGTTGTAGTAATGTAAAACCACGACGTGTTTTAAAAGGTCACCAAGCAAAAGTCCTTTGTTCCGATTGGTCACCTGATAAACGTCATATTGTTTCTTCTTCACAGGTGAATAACTCATATAGCAAAAATTAAAATTCATCCGTATTATAACACTTTAAAACGTTATTTTCTATTAAAACTTGTTTTAGGATGGCAAAATGATAATATGGGATGCTTTTACAACAAATAAAGAACATGCGCTTACTATGCCAACCATCTGGGTTATGGCTTGTGCTTATGCTCCAAGTGGTGCTCTCGTTGCTTGCGGGTATTTTAAATATAAATTAAACTGTTATTTCAATTAATTATTTTTATGGTGGCTCAAATATTGTATTCATTCTTTGCAGGGGATTAGATAATAAAGTTACAGTGTACTCCTTAAGTCAAGAAGACGATGTGTCTACTAGAAAAAAAACTGTTGCTACGCATACATCTTATATGTCTTGTTGTGTATTTCCTAATAGCGATCAACAAATTTTAACGGGTAGCGGAGACAGCACGTGCGCTTTATGGGACGTAGAAAGCGGTCAACTGTTACAAAGCTTTCTTGGTCATTCCAGTGATGTTATGTCTATTGATTTAGCGCCAAGTGAAACTGGTAACACATTTGTCTCTGGCAGTTGTGATAAAATGGTTCTGATATGGGATATGCGCACTGGTCAATGTGTTCAAAGTTTTGAAGGACATCAATCTGATGTTAATTCTGTATGTAAAAGTTTATTATATTTATTATTCATTGAAATATACTCTAATAATAAGCTAATGCTGTTATAAGAAAAATAATTGTTATTATGTCGTGTTATGTGGAGTTTAGGTAAAATTTCATCCTGGTGGTGATGCAGTAGCAACAGGTTCCGACGATGCAACTTGTCGTCTTTTTGATTTGCGCGCGGACAGAGAAATAGCAATTTATGCAAAAGAAAGTATAATATTTGGGGCAAATGCTGTCGACTTAAGTGTTAGCGGACGTCTACTTTTCGCGGGTTATAACGATTACACTGTAAATATATGGGATACTTTAAAATGTCAACGCGTTGCATTTTTGTACGGACATGAAAACCGAGTATCTTGTTTACGAGTTTCTCCAGATGGGACTGCCCTCTCTACTGGAAGCTGGGATTCGACTCTACGAGTCTGGGCTTAGGTTTAATAGAATTACTCTACCATCTCATTGTATTATTAGATAAAATTCAAACAATTCTTTATTTAAAATGTAAAATTTTAAGTACGATATTATGAAAATAACATGATATATAGATTGTTGTAACATAAGAACATTGTTATAGTCATAACACAAACGCTGTAAAAAAAAAAATAAGTGAGATTAGAAATCGTGATTGAATGTCACGATTATAACAATGTGATAGTTTGACATTAATGATATTTAGGCTGGTCCTAATTTATAGGAAATCGCGCGAATAGTACATCTATTTAATCAAATATGTTATTATCCTATATAAAACTTAATAAAAACATTGATTTACGCATAATGTATATCATCACTGAAATGACCTTTCATTTCTTTATCCATTCTTTCGTTAAATTGTATCGAAATGAAATTAAATCAAATCTTATTTAATATGCACAGAGTCACTGAGATTACAAAATTATTATAAAAACATATTACTCATTAATTTAATTTATTTATAAACCATGCTATCAACAATGTTTATATTTAATAGAGTTAGAAATGTGTAAAACATTCCTCATATTTATATTAATAAAAAATCAACATCATAGTACATATATTCCACGCTTTTTATTTAAATTCTCCTCTACCTAACCCAGTAATTCCTTAATTTTTATAAATTCTAAATTTAAAAATATTACTCGAATCTAATTAAGTCATTCAACCATTTCTCTATACATTATTTAATGTAATTAATAAGTTATAAACGATTATTGGAAGCGATTCTCATTTGAATATTGCGCTAAAAAGTGCCAAAGTATAGTATCGCCATCTAATATCAGTCCCCTCTCGCCCCCCACGAAATGGTGCAAACGTATAGTATCGCCATCTAATAACGGGATTCGAACTAAAAATTTCGTGCCAGGATCACAGAATGTGTGAGGAGGTATCCGGAGTACAGCTACCCCCACTCCTCCTACTCCTGATACGCACTACCTTGATTATTCATTAATAACTCCTTTTCCGGGATTAAAATATGAACTTTTAGAATCGAAGAATCTAGTATAGACCCTCGGCAACATTCAAGGATAGTTTTTAGAACCGTGCCATGCCTCGTTACATAGTTATTAACGAATATCGGAAGCCGGAACATTTACGGCTGTGTCACTGCCTGCTTTAATCGATGAATAATCAACTTTTCAACGATAGCACGCATATTTTCGCTATTAGGGAACCAAGTAGACATCCCTGGCAACATTCAAGGATCGATTTTGCAACGCTCCATGCTCTAATTAATTAGTTATTAGCGATAGATCCCTAAGGTGTCGCGTTAAAAGGTTAAAAACAGTGTCCCGACTTCCGATATCGATTAATAACTATTTAATAACACATGTCATGGTTGTAAAAACTATCCTTGAATGTTGCCAAGGGTCTACACTATATTCTTAAACTCTAAAAGTTCATAATTTGTTCTCAGGAAAGGCGTAATTAGTAAATTAACGAGCAATAGTTCATTGAAAGTATTGATTTCTACTGTGGCGCCACGAGTGGCGAAAATAGCATACTATGCGTTTCTCGGCTTGTAATTAACTACTGCTCCTTAATTTACTAATAACTCCTTTCCTGGGAACAAATTATAAACTTTTAGGATCGAAAAACATAGTATAGACTCTTGGCAAGATTCAGGGATACTTTTTATAACCATTCCACCCGTAATTAACAGGTTATTAACGAATATCGGAAGTCGGAACATTGTTTCGCGCAACACCTTAGGGAACAATCGCTAATAACTAATTAATTTGAGCGTGGAGCGTTGTAAAATCGGTCCTTGAATGTTACCAGGGGTCTATTCTATATTCTTCGATTCTAAAAGTTCATATTTTAATCCCAGGAAATGAGTTATTAATGAATAATCAAGGTAGTGCGTAAAAGGAGTAGGAGGAGTGGGGGTAGCTGTACTCCGGATACCTCCTTACACATTCTGTGATCCTGGCACGAATTTTTTAGTTCGTATCCCGTTATTAGATGGCGATACTATACTTTGGCGCCGTTTCTTGGGGGGTGAGGGGACCTGTACTCCGGATACCTCCTTTAACATTCTGTGATCCTGGCACGATTTTAGCAGTACGAAACCCTGATATTAGATGGCGATACTATACTTTGGCACTTTTTAACGCACACATAGAAAGAAATAAGCTCACCAACATACAGTAATAGGAGTAGCGGGAGTATTTCGCCATGTAAATGCCAATCGTATGGACCTGCAGAGGTATAAGATTTCTTAATTAATAAAGAATCTTAAATTAAAGAGTCATTAAATCTGGCTACTGATAGTAGATGTATAATTTTGGTTACATTGTTATATTAAAAACTGTGGAACGTATTTTATGTTACCAAAATTGTTTCCTACAAATATTTACTTTCAAGCGTTTATTCAAACTAAGAAAAAATAATGATATTATGTAAAAATGGACATATTTTTGTGAGAAATTATTGCAAAAATGCACATAAAAGATGCTATTTACGATATGCCTCTACAAATTTGTAAGTATATTAATAAATTATTGATATGTCATTTATTGGAATTTATTTTAGGAATTTAATGAGATAACATAATGATTTTAGAGCAGAATGGAAACCTACAATAGGTCTGGAAATTCATGCTCAGATTGCATCAAAATCAAAACTGTTTTCTGGAGCTTCTACAAAATTTCAGAGTTCAATTAATTCTTGCGTATCGCTCTTTGATTGTGCAACACCAGGAACAATGCCAGTAAAGTATAATAACTATTTTTAGAAACTGATTTAGTAATTTTCTAATACATTGATATTGTAGATATTAAATAAAAAGTGTGTAGAAGCTGGAATATTAACTGCTTTGGCTCTCTCTTGTAAAGTAAATGATATTTCAACATTTGAGAGAAAACACTATTTCTATTCTGATTTACCTGTAAGTATTTATTATGCAGCCTTGATACATAGATGGCTATACAAGTAAAAGTATACATTAACATAACAGAAAATTAACACAGCAATTGTTTTACATAGGCAGGGTTTCAAATTACACAACACAAAAATCCTTTAGCTGTTGATGGTGAAATTAAATTTATGGTATTTAATCCAAGTATACATAAAGAACCATATTTGAAATCATCTAAAATTAAACAAATACAATTAGAGCAAGACAGTGGAAGAAGTTACCACAATGAATCTCTTGGAAGGTATTAATAATTCAGAATTTTAATTCTTGATGGTAACTAAATGTCTATACTTTACTAGAACTACTTTACTAGAAACTTAAAAACATAAGTTTTGTTCAATTTAAAATAGGAGTTTAATTGACCTTAATCGTGCTGGATTACCTTTGATGGAGTTAGTCTTTGAGCCAGATTTATCAAATGGGGAAGAGGCAGCAGCACTTGTAAAAGAACTTTGTTTGATTTTACAATTAATAAACACATGTTCGTGTAAAATGGAAGGTTACTTTACTTATAAAATATTCTTCCTTGAAAGTAATTATTAATTATAAACAGATATTTAACATTAAAGTGTACAATGTAATTGCAGAGGGGGCATTACGCGTTGATGTAAATGTTTCTATAAGTAAACACGATGCACCTTTAGGCGTTCGTACAGAGATAAAAAATATTGGAAGTACACGTGCAGTCAATAATGCCATTGAATGTGAAATAAAAAGACAAATTTCAATTTTAGAAAGTGGAGGCGAAATTATCAACGAAACTCGCTTATGGGATCCAATATGTAAGAAAACAATTCTTATGCGTGAAAAAGAAGAAAATCACGTAACGTATTTAATGTTTGGTCATTTTTCGCATAAACAAAAATTGTGTAATTATTACTTTTAAAAGAAATTATAAACGATTTTAGGATTATCGTTTTATGCCTGAACCAAATCTACCTCCTCTGTATTTACACATTAGTGAAAGTAAAGAAAATAAACATAATTTGATTAATGTTTTATCTTTAAAAGAACATTTACCTGAACTGCCAGAACAAATAAGACAGACGATAATGGAAGATTATTGTATTACACCTCATATGACTATAGGAATAATGGTAAATTTAAACGGTGATAATTATTCAAAGCATGAAGAAATGATTATATATATTAATTATTTTTACTTTTCTATGGTAGAGCAATTTAGAACTATTACAACTATTTTGTAATATAATAAAAAATGATAAGAATCGTAATCCTACATTGGTAGCACAGATTCTTCTCAACGAAATTGTGGCTTTTCTACAACGCCACGACTTGGAATTTACATTTTGGTAAGATTATTACAATACGAGAAAAAGTAAAAACAAAATATAAAACTTATTTTTGTATTTTTAGTACAACTAATATAAGCTATATTGAAGAGTTGATCGATTTATTCCACGCTAAAATAATAAACTTTCAAATAGTAAGAAAGATATTGAATCAATGCCTTGATGGTCTGGAAAAAAAGCCAATACAGGTAAAAATAATTATTTAGAAATTAAATTATGAAACATTTTGTAAACAATAACGAGTTTGACTATTTATAGATCGTTGAAGAAAATAATTGGTTCTGCATATCAAATGAAGAAGAATTGGAAAAATTATGTATAGAAATAATTGAGAAAAATCCTAAACTCGTTCAAAAGTATAAAGCCGGAAAAACAAAAGTATTTAAAAAATTTTTACACGAAGCAATAAAAATTACAGACGACCGTGCAGACATGGGTCAAATTTCAAAAATTTTCACAAGACTACTGAGTTAATTTCAGAATACTGCAACGTTTTTTTGTAATATAATGTATGAAATATTTTGAATAATAAGTCTATTAATAATTGGATGCGTCTATTTTTTCAGCATATTTACACATCTCCACATTTAAAATATCATATAAAACATGTAATCAATTTTTCTAACATTTACTTTCATAAATCGTAGTTACAAATACAAAACCAAATGAAAAATAAATATTTGTAGTTTAATAAACTGGAGACTAGAGTAATCTCAGTCTCCTGTGTAATTTTAAAATTTAGTCTAAACCAACACAAGTTGGTATTTTTTAACTGTGTTAATTATATTAGAAAATATTTCACAAAAACATCAGAGCATATTCAATGACTTTTATCTACATAATACCTGAGGGTGGGACATGTTTATTAAAGTGATACAAAATATGATAACAGGAACAATCTTTATCGTATCAATAAAGTACTGTTAAAGATTAGTTTGTTTCATATTATCTTATTTCACTCCATAAGAAACACTAAACGTAATTTTGTAAATATTGTCAAGATGCGTTGACATGAAAATGCACGGCAAAAGTTTACAAGTAATTTCGTGATTACGATTGCTTAAGAGTAAATTACAATGTTACAAACAATGTACACTCTTAGACATTACATTTATAAGTATCGTCGAAGTTATATTTACAGCGAAGATATAATTTAAAAAATCATTGTTATGCGTAAAAATATTTAACAAAGATTGAACCGCTTATCACAAATTGTACAAAATCTTTTTTTATATTTACATAATAACAAGTATTGTATACTGTGATGCTAGTTTCATCTAAACATTCTTCAAATACAGTAAGCACATAGATATTGCTATTATATAATACAATGAAAGTATCTATATACTAAACAGTTACACAAAATCGTTATTCCGTAATAAACGTTGTTATGAAATAATTATTTCAACTTATCTTTTTACAATTCTTTACAACAACATCATTAAAAAACATGTCACATATACGTTGTCATTTGTTCATTTCTTGATACCTATAAACTTTTAATTTTTATCAAAACTAAAACTTCATTAGAAATATTGCTACCTGAAAAGTAAGATATATTTTCTTCCAATTCAATAATACACTAAATCAATTGTTAAAAGTAAAAATACAGTTTCCATTCCACAGTTGATAACAATTATTAGAAACTATATTAGCTTTAGCGCTTCACATGTATTAAGTTTCGATTGTTTGAATTATTATTTGTTAACAACGAATTGCAAAAGAATGTTAAAATGTACATTTTTTTGTTACAAGAATTTTTACTTTACTGCAAAAACGGCAATGACGGAAGGATTATAAACTGCAGTCTTCCAGGAAAGGCCACTTGAATAGCATGAAAGTCATCCTCTTAATTCACTCCTTTTTTATTGTTCTACGTAATCTTGTAATACGTTACGAATGTTTTCGCCTGCATTACAATTATGGAAACAAGTTTATACAATAAATTTAATATATATTTTTGATGTGTTTTTCATCAGTAAAAAATTTCTCCTTATTTACTTCTAAAATGCCACATTATCTTTTTATCTATTACATATTTACAAAATGTCCTTACAAAGAGTCAACATTAATAACGAGATTTCTTTAAAAAAAAAATTGTCATAAAGAACATTTGTTTTTCTTTCATCAATTTGAACGAAGTACATTTTGCTTCATAAAGCGTCGGCTCTAAAATGAACCATGAAATTTATCTTCGACAGGAAGAGTTAAATGTGAGAAAGTAAAAATTCTAGGTCCTTTATGGTCAACTATTCGCAATTCTAGGAATAGGAGCAATGTCTCTTTTCGCTCTTGGCACAGCCACGCGAGTAATTTGCTTGATAATAAATTAAATTACTAGCATACGAATAAATTCATCAATAACGTGATGATGTAATATACATTGCAAGAATACTAGCAATAATGATCATGATACTTTGTAGCTAAAACAATTCATTCAATGCAATTGTAATGCAACATAAGAAACACTATGCAGCCATTTTTATGGCCACCGGAGTTATTTGGATAATTTGCTGATTACTCTGATCAAGGCACCGTTTTCATCTTTTAGCCTCTGGTTTTCGCATTTTAATTGGTCCATCACCTAGAAAAAAAATGTATAAACTACTTTATGTTATTTCTGAATATACTTCTTACAAAACAATTTACAAAGGCAATGCCATTTTAGAATGGATCAAATAAATGTTGACAAAATTAAGAAATGAAAAAAAAAACCATAAAAAACGAAAGAAAAAGGAAAATAAGCGATTATTATTGCAACTAGAGCTGATAAAATTAAAGCAATGTAACAATTGGGTGCACTAAAACCAAAGGAGCATATAATAAAGTATAACAGGCAGGAATAATTTCAATGCTGTACAGAAATTTTAAAGAGTATAAAATAGGATAATGAAGAAAAAAAAATTCGAATATGTTTCACGAATTTCATAAAACCTTTCTTTAAAACTTAAAATGCACTTACGTATCCAATAGTACGTTACACATTTCTTTTTCGTACTTTATTATGAGTATAAAGAAAATGTTGTACAGAAAAAACAAAAAACTTAATTCGTAAAAAGTAATTTCTAATGTATACCCTAACAGCTGTGTTTCAGCTATGATATACTTTCTGTTTTCTTTTTCAATATATTTTTCTATAATATCTTCAGGTCTCAGTACATCCTTATACATATAGCACTTACACAATAAATCTATTACAATGCATAAATACACAATAGTGTAATCTTACAAAATATTTCACTGCAAAACTTGTATTACACATAAAATAAAGTGTAATGTAAATTGTATGAATTGGGCATTAAGAAATGAATGTCAGATAATGTATAGTGCAATAAAAAACAATTTTACATAGAACATGCTCTTTTAGGAAAAGGGTATAAATCTATTATAATTTTTGAGTATTCTTCTTCAGACATTTTTCCAAACAAATTAGCACTATCATCTTATAGACTTTCAAAATACGTCCAAAATAGAAATTATCTATCAATCATTTTAAAAAATAATGTGTACATGATATGCACACCAATGCTTTCTATTATTTCATAATATTCTAAATTATAAAGTTATACTAATTAAAAATTGCAAATCCAATATATAATAATGTGAAATATATAAAAAAGATAAATCAAATTTTAAACAAAATTTGGACTTTTCAATTGTCGTTAAAAATTCTAAATTAAGTTCTTTGTTGAAATATTGTGTCTAGAAATAAAGTGCATTATTGGAGGACAGACTGCATTTTTCAAATTGAGGACAGATTTTTAATATGGATACTCCCTGTATTGTTATAAATAACTGAGTTACAAAACATTTTCATCAATTTTATTAATCAGTATTTTCGAAAAAAAATTAAAAATGTAAGATATTTACAAAAATCAATAAAAAAAGAAAAAAAAACCCATAAGTATGTACATTTAATTAGTAGAATGGAGAAAAAAAACGTAATTTTAAATAATCATAGCATAATTTCTATTAAAAGACATGTTTTATGCAAGCTTTAAATTTTTATATGAGAAGCTGTTATTATTTTTGAGATGGAACTGTTTTTTAATGACCATAAGTACGCGCAATACATTTTACGAAGCTGTATTGGAAGATAAGTCAGTGAGCGACATCGTTTCAAAGTTTTAATATTGCGATCAGAACGTAAAAATCGTAAGTAATCAATTAATTCATTAATTAATTAATATTGTACGTGGAGTACGATGTACACTGTTAACGCAGATGCTGTCATTATGTCCTTTACCTATTTAGTAGTATTGGTGAGTTTGGATACGACGCGGGTAAGTGCCCGATTTTCGGCTTTCAATCTCTCATTTTCAGCTTTGAGCTTTTGTAATTGCTGTAAACAGTGAAACGATTAGCCCAAGTTCGCTTGTCTTGTAAAAGTCCCACCAGACAACACTATATAATCTACGCATCATTTGTTATGCTAATAACATAATCTCCGAGTACCGTTCAAATATATGGATAACGAAAACCACACGGAGTATAAATCAAAAGGAAGTACAAAGTGCCAATTAAAACCATTATATTGCATAAACAGTAAGCGTGATTATTTAAGAAAGATACTAAAAAATAAAAGCACCAAGAAATGGCAAATAAAGAAGAAAGCAATGCGTTAAAGCTGCCTATATTTTCTGTACTTCTTTGTTTTTTCTTTTTTCCAAATTAACCACTCCAGAAATGCTGGCACCTTCCTCTGTATTTAGCCGCAACAATCAAAACGTAATTTAAAAACGAAAAAAAAAAAAAAAACTGTGACGTGCATTCTATCTAAGGAATATATAATTAAAAAGTCGTATTAAATATGATAATACATAGTAATGACAGTTAAGGTACGTTGAATAATAATTGTTTGAATAAAGTACAATTCCTTAATTTAATTGTATTATATATCTCTGTAAATTTTATTATTAAAATAATTTATAACATGGCAATGAAATAGAAACCTTCGATTCTTACCTTTAATTCTTCTTCCATTTCTGATAGTTTCCTTTCCATTGCTCTCCTTTCCCTTTTCTCAGCTTCGGATAAAACTGTTTTATTTTGGGCACTTTGTGCTTTGTCCAATAAATTTCTGGCTTCCTTTAATTGTTCATCTGATCGCCTGAGTTTTTCTTTAAGCCTTTCATTTTCTGTTTGAGATTCTTCATACAACTTTTTATAATCCAATTCACCATTTTCAGATGTTGCAGATTTTATTCTAACTGATAAGGAAGGTGCTTCCGATGATAATGATGATATAGATCCCAGCCTGTTGGATCTCCCGGACCGATCATTTCCACTCTATAAAACGAAAATAAACAATGGCAATGTGAAAATGCGAGTTAAAATATTTTCATAATATTCTCTCGTTAATGACAATATTAAAAGGTATTATTTCATATCAAATTTAGATCTATCTTCTTACAATATATCCTTCAGAACTGGCTAAACTTTGCAGACTAGAACTTCTAGACCCAATTTGAATATCTGGTTTTGTTTTTGTCTTGTTAAAGCTTTCAGTTCTTTGCATTTGTGAATAATTGTTTGGATTAAGATTTAAATAACTATAACTCGTGGAAGGTGCCAAACGTAGAGAGGCAAGACTTGTAGGCAGAGTTATACTTCCATATCCTGATGAAGTTCCACCATACGTCGTATACGGGTTTTGATAATTCAAATTGCTCGTGGAGTTTGAGTAAGGAGATTTTCGAAACGACTCACTAGTCTTTGTAGTTTTGTTTAGATAATTTGGTAATCCAACAGGGTTTGTTCCATTAATGCCTAGCAGACCTGAATAGCTATTTTGATTCAAAGGAAACAATCCGGTAATACTCCGCGATCTGTTTCCGAAAATTGAATTTCCATTTGCTGATGCTTGAGCTCTTAATCCTGCAGCTGTTGTTGGTTTCCCTTGAGATCTTTTTCTATATGATGACATTGTTTACAAGACTGATAAAATTATATAGGACACTTGATCAATCGCGGTTTCTTGAAATTAGCACTATGTTATTACATATTATATTTATAACAATAAAATAATTTGAAATTATATTAAAACTCAACGTCGCGATGTTCACGGATTTGGACGATCTAGTTCTAATGACAGCAAGTATTTGACTGACGTAGATTGGGTGGTGGAACTTAAGACATCAGCCAGTTTACTCCAAAGCATCGGTTTGGTATGCTATTTATAAATCACATGCACAAACTTACACTAATATCAAGGTTGTGTGCTTTAGAATAAATATATTTGAAGCTTCACTTTTAAGACATTTTCTACATTTACCTAATATTGTGAAATAAATAAATCTATTGCGTGAATTCTGCAATACCAATTAACATATTAAATTGCTATATTAAAAGCATTTTATTCATATAACAATATTTTAATCTTTAATTTTTCAAATAAGATGTATGTGTTTATATAATAATTGTATTAAAAGAATCATTAATTAAAACAAATAAAGTAATTATTAACTTAGTATATTTTTCTGGTTTCTATATATTCCGTATTATGTAATAAATACTATTTTGATATTTCATTTATTATATTTGTTGTCTTTTTTCTATACATTTAAACGTCTTTACTACCATGATGCAAACAATAAATAAATACCATCCCAGCTACTCTAAATGTCAAAGAGTCACATCGTTCCAAATGTCGATAGAATATTTTTAGCTACTGCCAGGACACGTTCATGATCAACTTTTTTTACTTTTATCTTTTGTTACACTACTTCGAATCAGTCTTTAAATATCAATTGTCTTTAAATATTTTATTATTATTATTTAGTTTATTTAATTATTATATCAAATTTGCAGGTGTTTAAAGAATCGATATTTTACTAATGTTAATCATCGTGTTATACTACTCTCTCCTATGAAGAATATTTAATATATACTTCAGTCATGATATAAATATTAAGTTAAAGTGAATCTGTAAAATTATGGCGTTACATAGTACTTTTATCTGTACATTTGGCTTTAATACATGGTCTGATGGGATATAGGAGGATAAGAAATGGAAAACTATTTTTAACAAAGCATGCACGAATAGAGGTTAATCTTCCCAGAGACTAGCCCAAAAATAACACAAAGCGTCTGTGGTTCACTAAATTGCGTTCATATTATAATAGTTACATATTATTATGAACATCTATAAAAATTAGTTTGCATATACAATTTTTTTATAGAGATGCGCGATAAAAGTATCAAATATATTTTAAATTATTACAGAGAGATAATTGTACAGTAAAAAGCTCTGCTTTTTAATTTATAATTACTAGTATCATTCTCTTTGTACATAAGTTACGCGTTTCAAAACTCGCAAGAATTATTTACAATTACTAGAAGTAATTAAAAACAAAATTAAATTACTTACCTCATTGTGGTTGATTTTGGAGTCATCACAGTCACCACCAGCGGTTAAGTCTTGCTTTTCAGGATCAATTTCCTGTAAAACGATCAGTTACAATTATTATTAGTAAATCGTTTTTAGTGTTACAATGCAATTTCAAAAATTAAACTGAAAAATCGAATTCAGATGTATAATTTATCGTCCTTTTTGTTTTAAAAATAAGATTTATAAAATAAATTGCGATTATTTCATTTTATTTGAATAATAACTGTTACTAACGTCCATATCGACGTGGACAACGCCTGTAGACCGTCTCTTAGGCCTTCGCCTCCTTTGTATAACAGCCTGTGTAGCTTGTGCATTTCTACTGTCATTCTCCTTATCTTGGTCTAGAACAAATCAGTAGAAGCAAAACAAAAACTTTTATTCAGAAATTTCAGACGAATAAAATATCTATTGCATATTGGTATACCTTTATCTTCAGGTTGTTTTAACGATCGTCTAAGTGGTAATGTTACGGTTGTTTCTGCACTGCTTGTTGCAGTAGTTTCAACTGGGGCTGACGACGGTCTGGGTACACTCGTACCTGCAGAAGGTCTTCTCATATATGCTGTGGTAGTGTCTGGATTAGGTAGTGTTGGAGTTTTGTTATTAGCATCTTCTAACTGGAACTAAACAGTTCAGTTCCTTTTTAAATTTCTTATATTAATACTATATTACAAAATATCTAATATATTCGTCATATATAAGTAAAGTTAATACAAAAATGTTGTTTATAACTGCATGTATGCATTTGAAAATTACGCGGATCACAAACCTTGCTTCCATTATCTACTTTCAACCTCCAAGAAGGCCGCCTCTCGGGCAAATTAAGTTCTTCGGATGGTTTATTTGCAGTCACAGTAGTAGGTGTTGCTGTTGTTATTGTAGCTGTAATCGAGGCTGTATTGCTGGTAGTGGTTGTAGGCTGGGTTATTTAAAAAAAAATTATGAATAAATATTTATAAAGCTTTCGTTATTGCTATTAAACAGTTTAGCAATATTTTACGAATATTTCTAATATAAAAATTAAAACATACATAATTATAACTTGTATGCCATGATTATTATTTTGGTTAATAAAATTGCAATTATTAAATTATTTAATCTAATTATACATTAGAAGTGAAAAAGCACCATATGAAAAAATTTACCTGCGTAGATGATACTGTAGTAGGAATTTCATTATTTTGTTGCTTCTTTTTAACCAGTTGTTCTGCACTTTTGATTTCATCTAAAGTCACACCCTGAGTTGAACGCCGAGTTTCTCTTACTCTCTTTGCATGTGCTTTTCGTTGTGTTTCACTTTCTTCATCGCGAACTGGAGGAACAAAGGACCTAAACAAAAATTACACGTTTGATGTTAATTACTGTAATATACAATATATATAAAAGTCTTTTGTAAAATATAATAAAATTTGAAAAAGCATTAAACATTATCATAAACACAATCCATAAGCAGTATTTACAAATATCACATGAAACAATTATGCTTTCAAGTTACAATTAAATAAAAAACGATTTTGTCTTGTTTTGGATCACTCGCATTTGTAGATTATTATTACAGTCATAGAGTAATATTAAAAAATAAACATACTGCTTAAATTTGAATAAACATATACACGAATAAATAATATATATTTTGCAATATTTAAAACATGCTGAGACACTTCATGTTTTTATAACATTAGAGGATAACTTGCTAATATGCATATATCATTTTGATCTTTTTTTTGTTATCCACATCAATTCCGTCCATTTGGAAGTATCATACATCCTGTATTAACACCAGGAAGTCTGCTGTAGTAAGTTTCACAAAAATCATTGCAAACGTGAGGCTACTTAATTCATTGAAAAAATCAAATTGTATACTTTAGTGGCAGCACTTTTTAATTAGAAACATTATTTTTACTAGCAAAGACAAGGCAGTGGTTATTGGGGAAAGTAATATTTGAGGATAATGTATGCAACTGAAATAAATAATAACACTGCAAAGCAACTTTCCATGCCACTGCCAATAACTTAATATTGTGTGTATAAATATCATAGAATATGCAAAATCACACGTTTCAAGAGAATCTTCCCAGGTCAAGCGTTAAGTACCCACTTGAAGAAAGTCTTGAGGATATTTCCTGGACTTAGCTTGCTCCCTCCTGGTGTAGTGGGAGTTCCAGGAACTGCTACTGAATTGTTTGCACTCGATAGTACTGTGGTTGTAGCTTCCACTGGTTGAACGCTACCCAGCCATATTAACAACATCGCACGATGCAAATATGAGTATATAAGCTTCAATTTTAAAAGCATTCTAACATATGCTAAATTATGATTTTCAAATTAACTGAACTTTAAAAGGCCTATATATGCATTTTCCTCAGTTTTTCAAATTTCTGCATTATCTTCTCAACTGTGTGACTTGTTATAGGAAATTCATATTTACAAGAGACTTCTATACTGTATTTAATAACTGTAGAACGATACCGCAAACGCGTCAATTTATTATATCCTTAAATAAAATTTATCTTTTTCTGTTCTTTTGATATTTACCTGCGAACTTGATTGACTGGAATAGGACTTGTTGTTGTAGTTGTTGTTGTGGCAGTTGTAGTAGCTGTAGCTGTAGTAGTTGGCAGTGTGCTTGACACTATTGTTTTAGATGTAGATGTTGGTGAAAGTGTATTGCTTCCCTGTGGCAGTCTTGACAGTTCCAAGTTTAATTTTGCTTCTTTTCTTCTAAAGTCAAAAGAGTGTAGTTGTTACATTATACAAAAATATCAAGATTTTGTTTCAGTCATTTGAATTTCATACAATAAATCAATTCCAATGTTATAAGATTTCAAAAATAAATCGTGTAAGACTAACACTTCATGTTTTGATGTACATAAAAAGTTGTGATTTTATTTAAGCCAAGCAAAAGCAAGGAACGAAGATAAATTAATGATCACAAATGTAAATAAATAGTTCATACATACACACACAAAAATATAGCGAAGCTTTGTTTTTCTTGTAAAATTTTAGTGCGTAGCAGCTTCTTTTACACAATACTTATAAAATTATTAGTAAAATAATTCATTTTAAAAGCATTAATATATATCACGTATGAAACGTGCGCACCTGTGAGTTTCGCGTAGAGATGCAGAGCGAGTCGTAGTATTGGTGTGAGTAGGAGTAGCTGTGTTGCAGCAATGGAGAGTAGGGCAGGAAAACGCCTTGATGCGAGCTCGTAATGCCAAGTACTGCTCATAGAACCTGCATAACATGCATCATGCCATGCATACCTACACTAATTTTCTATATGCATAAAAGCTTGGAGTTCTACTATGCTGTATTTTTGACGCGAACATATAATTATTCGAATGCGCAATTTTGTGATAAACAGTAATTGCAGTGTAAACATGGTAGAAAAATTAACGAAATTCATACATCGCAATGAATACAACTGCAAAACTTTAATGCTACAAACATTATGCGTTAAACATTTTTTTAACTCACTTCTCATCTGTTTCAAAACTATGCGTTCTAGTCAATACCACATCAGGTTCTGTATTCAATTTGTTCGACATGGTTGGTGACTTGATATTTTTATCCTTCTCTTCAAGCCCTAAATGTACATAAAAAAGATAAATTAATATTCGTGCACGTTTACATATAATACATATACACATCATACAAGTAACTTACTCGTAGACAAAGAATTTGTTGCTTCTGTATTTTGAATCCTATTTCTGAAAGAGCCAGAACGCCGCCAAGATGGTACAACTCCTTCTTCGTTACTATCAGTCTGTTGTTTTGGAGGCATTTGCGGAGCCTAGTAAGATAGACGAAATTGTAAGAGTTTATTCTACATTGGAATGTATTAATGAATATTTACAAAAATATTACCTGATTAGGAACTTTACTAACATCAGTAAGAGATGATGAATTAAGTGGGGTTGTTTCTTCTCTATTTGCTCTATTTTTCTTTTCTGTAAAATTAAACAGAAATTAATGTATTTTATAATAATTTCGACTTAATACTTCTTTCTAGAAAAGAAGGAAATCAATCGATAATGTACCCTATTCATTTAATGAAAAAAACTTTTTTTTAGTAAACAAAATAATACTTTTATTTTAATATAAGAAAATAAAAAAAGCAGATGCATCTTATAATACATGCAATGAAGTTTAATTTTAATAATATAAAAACAGTCTTACAGATAAAACTCACCATCATCTGTAAGACATGGAGAGTGGTTTGATTCGTTAGACTTATCAGATTGATTGGAGTAAGTGGAAGAATGTGATTCTGAGCTAGTCTCAGATTCACCTTCACCATCACTCTCTTCCATATCTGTTTCACGTGTCGCTTCTGTCCATGCAGCATTGTTACAAGAAATACAAATTACTGTTAAGGTAAGTAAAATAGTTTTGCGAAACTGAACAGTGGGTAATGTATTTTTCATTGGTCTTTTTTTATCCAGAGTGTTCTAGCGGTATTACTTAAGAATTAATTAGGCGTTGATTAAGAAACTGCTAAACTAGACTCCTATATTGTACTGAACTTTTTAGTATATATATTTTTTGTATAGTAATACTTATGGAACATTCTGTACACACGTGTAAACTTAGAAATTCATCACCATTCAGTATTAATATCGAATAATTCATAAAAATGTTTAAATATGGACATGCAAATTAGCAAACACGTTAATGAATAAGGTAAATTAAGAACATACCAACATCACTATTTGTTCCCGTACTAGAGTCTTCTTTATCAGACTGAATTTCTAATTCAACTTTTTTAACTTTATTTGGTGTTTCTTCTTCAAATGTTTCCACAGATTCTTGCATAGTTATAGCATTTTCATTACTTGTTGATACGCTGCAATATAATAATCAATACAATAAATAAAATACGTTTCTTACAAAAAATCATCGATTGTTTATTTTTTACGAACCGTTTCTTTGGTACAGTTGGCTGCTTTTTGTTAATAATTTGCGGATAATCTTTCATTAAAAGTTGTTGTTTTTCTTTTAATTCCTCCAAGGCTGGCAATATTTCCGCGTCAGCAATATCAAATGCAGTTTGATCCTATCAATATAAAATTGTGAGAGACAATTTTTTTGTGTTTAAAGTGTAAAATAATTTTAATCTTACAGCATAGTTCTTAATGTCCATATTACAGAAATTTTCCACTAAAAGTTCACAAGCCTGCAATTGACCCCAATGTGCTGCAGCATGCAAAGGTGTCCAACCATCAAAATCCTGAGCATTAACATCGCATCTAGCTTGTAGTAAGATGCTGAAATATACAAAACTCAGATGTAGTAAATAATAGACCAAAACTTTCACTTAATATATCTATTTAATTATCTTTTTGATTTATATTAATAAAGCTTAAAAGATCTTACTTCATAACTTTAATATAGCCTTTAGCTGCTGCAACGTGTAACGCAGTTGCCCCTGATTTTGGATGAATCGAGTCTTTACCCACTGCTCCTGATCGCCATGACCTGGCATGACTTAACATTGTCCTCTCTTCTTCACTTCTAGCTTGATCACAGTCTATGCCTATGGAAAATATTTTAATTACACGAATGTACTCTTTACTTCATTGAAAATGAAATAATTATAAATACAAACCTGCTTTACTTATGTGTTGTTGTAGCATATCTTCCATCTCATTACTTTCTGCAATATCAAGAGCCAATTCACCATCGTTGTTAACTGCTGCCAAATTACATCCTTTTTCTATTAAATATCTATAAAATGTATTCTTTTGTTTAAAAAAAATTTCTGAAGTTCAATATTATATTATGATTGTTAATATGCAAAAATAATGTTTACTAAATGTGTAGAGTAACAAAATAAAAATATTACTAACTTAGCAATAGATATAAACCCACAAGACGCAGTTGCATGTAGTGGTGTCCATCCTTCATTATCACCAGAGTTGATATCAGCACCTTTTTCTACTAAAAATTCGACCATATCCAGATCATCATTGATGCATGCCTGCAATTGAAATATCACAACACATTTTAATTATAAAATATAATTATATAAAGGATGAAATACTTTAAAATGTAAAATCTATGTATTAACTAAAGTGCAGTTATAAACTGAGTTGGACAAACATAATCAAATTACATTTTATCCAACTTTGCTTGTAAGTTTATGATGAAAACCACATGGTAAAGATACATTTGTAAATACTGTTATGAGATGAAATTTCATTCATACTTATATCACATACCTTCGCTATAATAGAATAGAGAAGCATTATTAAATGTATAGGATTCAAGATTAATATATTATATAAAAAAAATGCTTTTATACCCTTAAAAGATATATGAAATTCAAATATTTTTATATACACAGCTGTGTTCATTACAAATAATATGTAATTTACTTGTGTAATACGTTTTGATATACAAATATAAATTTATACGAATGATATTCAAAAATTAAAAGTATATCTAATCTAAACTAAAACAAACCATTACATATAATAACATTTTAAGATAGAGGACATAGAATACAGATACCACAGCCTCTGACTTCTAACAGAGAACTATAAATAGCATTTGATGCCTGATGTATTTTCACATTCTATTTTCGCAAATCCATGAAATGCCTAAACTTCCTCTTTGCTTAAATAACAGTAACAAATATGATATACGCTGTATATAAGATTCCATGTCCATACATTTTTTAAATAAATTGTTTTACACATAGGTTGTATATTTTTTACAAATTATTTGAACTCTGTTTTGGAATTACATAACTATGGAAGAATGCATTTATCGAACATAATAAGTGAATAACTTTTTAATTCATTATTAATACAACTATTTATTAACAATTGATCTAAAAATGCATTTTTTATCAAATGTATTACTTGAAAATGTTATGTTTTATAGTTTTACTTTTGTTTCTTATTTATGAGCACAGTAATTGTTTAATAAATGTTTTAGTTTAATATCCTAATCTAATTCTTTCTATTATTCTTTGTAGAAGCTCAAACATTTTTATGCTTTGAGCCACTACCAAAACAGACATCTTTTACAGGGTTATTTTTAACCTTATCCTAACTTCAACCTATTTTAGCAGTCTCAATAGTTTAAGTATTATGCCAAAACATATATCATTTATAAGAACGATGACATATTAAACATTTTAAGGAAAATTATTATATTCAAAATATAAATTAATTTATATACTGTACATGTTTACATCAACTAAAAATAACATGTGGTATATACAACATAAATAGATAAACCATTAGCTTCAAAATATCTTGATATGAAATAAATTTTATATTTTGTCGATATAACACAATTGCAGACAATTAAAGTAATAAATATTTAAAAATAAGCTATATTGAAATATGTAGATAATTACATATTGTATTGAAATAGCATTTAAAATAATTTTACATTAGAAACATATAATTTCAAAAGATAATATACACTTATTACAAGTGCAAATGATTTAATTGAAATTATAGTATTTTTGTAGGGACAGAAAATCAAAATAAGATAAATGAAGCAAAGAATTACATTGTTTACAGATTTTAAAATTGATTCTTGAGTCGATAAATCTATATTCAACTAAATAATTAGTGCAATAAAGCAGAATTATATTTATTGTTCTTTTTATTCCACATTTAAAGTTATCAATTGTATTGTTTGAATTATGAGAGACAGTAGAAGCATATACTTTTTGACAGAACTGTTGCATAGTAGTGCTTAATTCTTTCTTTATCCGTAGCTGGATATAATTAGTTCAGACTATTTGAAAAAAACATTTACTTCCACAAGAGTATTAGAATAATTGTGAACCGAAAGGAATCATTTTTCAACAATATTTAGTACATTACTTAGAAGAATAGGTGTAATTACATTACAAAATTTATATCTTTAGGAATTAAACAGATAATTAATATAATTATAACTAATAAAATATACTAATAATATAAAATAGTAATAATTCACAAATATTATGATTCTCGTATTAGTAGGAAATATTACGATAAAAAATTATCATGACATTAATGAGATTTGTATAATTGAATACGTAATTGATTGAAAATCTAATATTAACAAGAAAATGTAGTAAGAGTCAAAATAGCAAGGTAGGTATTGCCGTAAGCCGGTTCGCCATCCGAAGGTTAAATGTGTGACATCGCGGGTACGGAAGAAAAATTTTACTGATCACACTTAAATTAGACAGCTGGAGTATGTACAATATAGTAGCCATCTTGCGATAAGAATTTACGGTCAAGAAGGAAAAACGTAGGGGAGAAAGCAAGACTGAAGAAATTTAGTCGTGATTGTTGTGTTGTGCATACAGATGTATATCGAAAGAAATCGCGGTACATAAACAAATGTACGAAAGAAAGAGAGAGAGAGAGAGAGGTGATCGTACCTGGTGTAATGCCGTGAGACCGTCAACATTTCCGGTGTTGATATCCGCCCCCTTTTGGAGTAAACGTACGACCTCCTCCTTGTCGCCTGCCGCGCACGCTGCCAGGAACACGCAATCCGCAGAAAACTTGATTTTACGCGCGACTTGACGTGGTTGAGCCGGTTCACGATTCGTCTCAGACTGTTCCCAACGTTTGAGCTGTTCAGCCCTTTTAAACAGGGCCGAGCTCGAACGACTCTCGACAGACATTGCCCGAAAACACACACGACCGCACTCGAGAACCTTATAACCACTTCGCACGATCTCTTCTTCTCTTTCTTCTCTCCTCCTCTCGCTCACTCTTCTTCGCGTTTTTAGATCTGCACTTCGCCGAGGCCACTTCACTTTTCAATTCACTTTGCGTGATTCGACACGCTGAAACAGCCGTTTCCCGCTTCTTACCTCCATATACAACTTTGATCACGGATCGCGTGTTTCTCGTCGAAAATTATTTTACGTTAAAATTTGTTCGTCCTGACGGACTACGGAGGGAGCGGTCGGTCGCCTTCGCCAGACTCGGTTACAGGGCGGCTAGATTCGCGTGCTCTTTGCTATTCTTGGCCGTCCCGTACCCGTGCGAGCTGTGTCGAAACCAACGAAACAACCTGTAGTGTAACCAACGTAACATGATTCTGTATCCCTAGTGACTTGCTTCACTTTTTCTATCGCATGTAATTTACCATTAATACTGCATCTATAGTAAAAATCAAATAAGAATTGGTAATTTCAAATACCGTTTAAATTATAATAATATTTTGATACAGTTAATTCTAATTGTATTCAGGACTAAGTGTAAATAAAATCACGTGACTGCAACAGGGCTGTATTAAACAAGACCGACTTTTCAAAACAAAAAAATTTATATAAGTTAATATTTATATATATAAATAGTAATATTTTTATTCTCTTTAGAGATTTTAACATTTACAACAATTTTTGGATTAAAACTCTGCTATCAGTTTCTAATCATGTATCTAATCTACATATTTCAAACCACTATCCGTTGATGCTATCTATGTATGTACACTCTTATGCTTATGATATCCTCTTGTTTAAACCACAATGGACTAATGAAATTCTTTTGCAGTTATGTATTTGTTTACACATAACTCAGTTAAGCACAGTATAGTTATTCAGAAGATATGCCAATTAAGAAAACAAAATACAAAAAGAAGTGGTTCGCGTAGGTAATATACTTGCCGACGGTAATTCATGTTACATAAAGGAAAAGTCACTAAGTCCAGGAATCTTCAATTCAAACATGCATACGTTCGGTTCTATAGAACTCAGTTGAAAGAATATATGAGAAATGAGCATACATGTGAACCTAGGAATGTAATATTTCAGATCTTACATAGGCAGCGGATATGGTGTTTTTTCAAACATGGCAGCTTCTAGGTGGATAATGTCGACAGTCGACTCGACATCTTTATATACTTTTAAGCACCTCGTACCGCTGCGGTACTACCGCATCGTATCTAGTATATAGGAGTACATA
This sequence comes from Colletes latitarsis, assembly GCF_051014445.1. Classification (NCBI taxonomy): domain Eukaryota; kingdom Metazoa; phylum Arthropoda; class Insecta; order Hymenoptera; family Colletidae; genus Colletes; species Colletes latitarsis. Next base: position 26,624,918 of record NC_135139.1, read on the forward strand.
GAAATCAATGGTATCCATTAATTGCAATTCAATATATAATAGCATATTCCAAACAAAGCGCCATCGTTATTTTTTTTCTTTTTCCCTGATTCAAAGTTAATTTCAGCTACCACAAATCATTCTACAAGTAACACTATTATACAGTGAAACAAAAAGTTTGAATCGTACATGTTAAATTTATGCACGTCATATGTAAGATTGTTCTTTTTTTTTAACTGAAATTACAGATGTTTACCCCATATGTTTTTAAGAACAAAATTATGATAGAAGTCTATAAGCACTCGCAAACTGAACGAGAATAATAAAAAATATATGTATATGTGTAAAAGTTTCGTTTTTCATGTATAGTTCAGTCGTATAGCAATGTACTGATTTTAGAGCATTAAACATTGTTACTTAATATAATTTTAATGTTTAAGAATCGTTAAATTTACCATTTGTCTCAAATTTTCAGATGACGAAGTTAATGGAATGGTTTCTATTTGCCACTTTATTTTTTGGTGTGTGGGTGGCTATGATTACAGGAAACATTAATTCATCGGCTGTAGAATTGCAGCAAGTTATTCTTTTCCTTCCATTCATTGTTTTATTTTTGTTTAGTTTGTATGCAGCTATCATTGTCTTATATAGAGTTTTCACATTTAACAATTGCGAAAATGCAGCTATCGAACTACAACAAGTAAGTTTGACAACAAATGTAACATTATTTTATTAAAATCGTTATACTAAAATTATTATATAATAAATGATTAATTAATTTTATCACTATTTTACCTTTCTAGCAAATAAAAGAAGCTAAGAGAGATCTTCAAAGTAAAGGTGTGGATTTGAAAGACAAAACAGCTTAAATATTTTTACATTATTTAAATAATAACTATGTGTTACTAAATATAAACATCCTATATATATTTCGAATATGTATATAGATTAAATTTGTACAAAAATTTATTTTATAATAATAAAAATTGTAAAATGTTTGAAACAAAGAAAATAAGAGATTGTGTAATAAAACATTTACAATGTTCATTTATACTTATAACAAAACTTTTATGAGATTATAAATAAAAAAACTGAAAATCAAAGGTAACTGACTGTTTACTTTTACATATAAATTTTAAAGCATTTATTTACTATACTACAAATAAAATTTGATAAATAACAGAGAATATGATCTTGTTCTATAACATTTTTATTTGTAGCATTTTATCATTTTTGGTATCTGACGCGTAAGGGAAACTAAGTCAAAAGATATTTGTATAACATAGAAATCATGTATGTTAACTCTTTGTAATAGTGGAAACTTTGAGACAGTTTCCAAACATTATTGCATTAATAATAGAGGACTCAACCTTACAACAAAGTATTAAATACATGTAGTCCAATTATATGGATGTGCGAGTATGATTATACATACATATGTATGTATAATATCATTAAATAAAAACACAGATCAAATTCTGAATCTTAGAATACACAGGGAAACGAATGTATTCATTTGTGCCTTGACTCATGCTATTTTTATTTATTAAATATGCAATCTTTTAATATTATTTGTTTTACATTATATGTTATATTTCTAATAAAATTTGAATATTGTTACTAGTATTTTAAAAATTCAAACGGTTTCTAGTAAGTTACATATTAATATGTTAAGGCTATAATATATTGAATGTATTTTCATAATATTAATAATCTCATTGCCTCCACTTTTATAGAAAGTTAATTACAAATTTTCTTTATAGATTCATATTTCAGATAAGTTTTCTCAAATTTATCTATTTAAGATATTTTATAATACGATTATCTCCTAATAACTAGTCATAAATTATACGAACCTTTTTCATATGAAAAGAATGGTTTGATATTGAGGACAAAACAAATTTAAAACGATACATATGTATATGTTACTTAAATTTTCATTTTTCTTTCATTTAAGTATTTCATACATTTTGTTAATTTGTGACAAATGAAATGATTTGTAATGTTTTATTAATGAATAACTATCTTCTTCACTTTTGTTTAAAAAATACAAGACTTTTTTTATACATACATACATAGGCGCAAGTTATATGCAAGTACACACATATATATACATATGCAATTATACATATACGGATGCACTCACATAATTTTTATATTAGAAAGCCTATTAAATGTACAAAGTATACTTGTCATGTACATATATGCGGTTTGAATACACATGTCTTCACCCTTGTATACAAATTTGCATGTACATGTAATTGTATAACTTCAACATATAAATACCATAAAGTATTTATACCTTTGTATATCATTAATTTATTAAACAAGCAGGCTTCCTTACATAAAAATGTAATTACACTGCTCCATATATTCAAAGAACAAAAATTTTTGTTGAGGAGCATTTTTCAGACTGCAAGGATGGATTATAACACTGATGCAATGCATTAAATTTCGATCTCAAAATATATGGAACAGATAAAGTATATATTTTGAAATGAAACGATTTTAAACTGCAAATAATTTGATATGTCGAATATACAATACCAGTAAATTTGTATGATTTATAAAACATATCAATATCTAACTAGAGGAGTAATAAAATAATATAAATATGTGTGCATATTTATACATACAAAGTAAAGGTGACCAGTTGAAAGTAATGTGGCGCCTGTGTAATTACCCACCCTATATCAGTCCTTTAACTCCTTATTATGAAATCAATCAAGTGCGACGCTTCAGTCATCGAGACTTTGTGATAGTAGGAAATTAGCAGCAAGATTTTCATTTTTGTCACATGCAAAGTATGCTTGTATAACTAAATGTTCTGGAAACCCTAATGCCTTCAGCCTTTCAATAGCTTCCTTATCTTGTGGTGATACCTGAATTTGAAGACCAATCACAGGTACGGCTCTTGCACCTGTGCCACCAGTTGTTTCCTCTATTCGGGAATAAAACATAAAACGTTTGTACACGAGAATCAATGATTGAACACAGTATTTTTATTTTAACAAGTAAATAAAACTAACCAGGTTCATTGAGCATGCGCACAAAGGCTTCTTGATTTTGCGAAATTAATTGCAATAATGCGGGATTGGTTTGACCAATTTGTTGAAGTACAGCATTCAATAATTGTGGATTTTGTTGAATGACCTGACGCATTTGTTGAAATTGAGGTTGCCTTCTCAAGAAAGCTAATGGATGTTGGCCTTGATCTTGAAGTTGTTCTTGAGCTTCGGGTGGATCTTCTGGTGGATCTTCAAAAAGCTGAGCTGGTATACCCGTTAAAAGGTATTCAACAGCTCTATCAGGATTGTTGAAACTTGCTCTTAATGCTTGTTCAACTTGATCGCGTTCGTATCTGATATAAATAGTATTAATTAAACACAAATCAAGAAAAATAGTAATTAAATAATTGCAACATTCTTGTATTAAATGTATACTTACCCCATGTCCATAATGTTGTTTACCATAGTATTATAATCTTCGCCCATTAGCAAGGCACTTTCAGCTTGACCACCAACGCATTCAGGAGTAGTGCTTGCTCCTGATTGTTCTTGCACATTACTAGCAGGTTGTGATGCACTTTGAACAGTAGGATTTGTACTAGGTGGTGCCACTGAGCTACGACGAAAGGCAAACACCAAGAATAACTTAACATAATGTGATTGAAATACACTTATTATTAATATATATTTTTTAAAAAATAAGATTAAAATAATCTTGAAATAAAAATTATAAAACTGCTTCTTTGTTAATAAACTAAATTATCACAAGATATTCACAATATTTATCGTTGAAATATTTTTAATTAGTACCTGGTTGTACTACTTTCTTCTTTATTGTCTCCGTCTGCATGATCTTCGGTTGCTGCAGAACTACTACCAGTTTTAAGCTTTGTTACCATAACAACTACGAACTTCTTTTCATCTATATTATATTCCGTCAGTGGTTGATCATCTGCTAATATCTTTCCTGTAAAAACATTATAATTAGACAGTTATAAATTACAAGTCATTGTCCATTAAAAACAATAACATATACAAAAATGTGAAGGTAAGTCCAACACAATATAATATTATATGATAATTTCTCTAAAACAGCAATTATTAATATAAATTTATAGTTGATTAATCAAATTATAAGTTTATAAAAAGATTGAGTATGTCTGTAATGAAGTGAAAATGAGGTTATGTAAGAAACATCGCTTACCAGCATATATTAATTTCTGGTGATCAAGAGGAAAACCTTTCTGGGTTTCGATCTTTTGTTTTAGATCTCTTACCTATACAAAAATATCATTAAAGTACATATTACACTTCAAAAAAGCTACACATTTTGCATTCACTATATTCGCCTACCGTTTTCGATGGATCAATTTCTACAGTAAACGTTTGTTGTTGTAAGTTTTTCAGAGTTATAATCATGTTGATAGATAAACAAATTGATAGTACGTTGTCAGTTGACAAAAGAAACTTTGAGAAATCTTGTGTAACAAAGATAAAGAGACGTTTTAGTAAAGATCTTTTCGGCGATGAGTCGGCACTGCTTTAAGCAGCTCACAAGTGCCTAACTCGTGGTAGTGTGTAACTGAAAACATATGATGATATAAAGCAGTATTTTCAATTATGAACAATTGACTACAGAAGGTGTGTACTGAAATAAGTATATGCTTCTGATTCATTTTGAATGAACCTACTTCGATACTGAAACTTGTAATATTATTAAACGGATATATAAAAATCCTTTATCAAAAAATTTGCTTATTTACTTTTATCACGAAATATACAATATTATGATTAAAAGGTTCTAATCTATAGAACAATTTAAAAAGACAATTCTATGTATAATAAAATTAATACATATGTAGCGATAAGCTTAAGTCGAATGGAATCACTTTGAATCTGTGACGTCAAATTTGTCTTACTTCAAACATTATTTAATACGGTTCATATAACAATTTTTTGAAAATCTTAATCGGTCTTAAAACTTAACGAGTCATAAATGTTTCAAAATTAGTATGTTTTGATACAATCAGTTTCATTAATATAAAATATCAATGTAGAGTTGTGATTTAACATACACAAGAACTAATAAAAATCTTTCGAAAGAACGAGACACGGAATATATGAAAGATAGGGTAATAGAAAAGATGGGGTTGTCTATGTAAAGGGTAAAACAGACTTCGAGGTTCGAATATAAGACAGTTGTCAAGATTCGAATGTGAGTCAGAAGTAAAATCACTAAGGAAAGGAATTATGCATATTTTGCAGCTTTTGTAAAACAAGGATATCGACAATATTGTTTATAAATTTATAAATTATTTTAAAATAAAATATAGGTTCTTAACTACTTATTTCTATTCATATGCCTATGGATATATTAATAAATATGAGAATTTTTTTTTATTTATATATTTATACATTCATTTGTGACTAGAATTAAGCTAGAAATATTTCGCACAGAATAATAATTTTAGTGTACAGGGTGTTCGGCCACCCCTGGGAAAAATTTTAACAGAGGATTCTAGAGGTCAAAATAATACGAAAATGAAGAATAACAATTTGTTGATGGAGCCTTCGTTAAAAAGTTATTAACAATTAAATTCAAAAATTTCAAATCGTTCTGGAAAAATTATTTTCGGTTGCGGGGGTCAATTACAAGTATTTTTGGTCAACAGACATACCCCCGAAATCCTGCGCATTTTCGAGAAGAAAATTCAGTACGAGTGGAACTTTACACGTTAATAACTTTTTAACGAAGCCTTCATCAACAAATTGGTATTCTTGATTTTCGTCTTATTTTGGCCTCTAAAATCCCCCATTAAAATTTTTCTCCGGGGTTGGCCGAACACCCTGTATATTGCTTACAAAAATATTACAAATTAAGTAAAACTCAGCAAGGTATTAAGATACTCAAAAAGTATCAAAAAAATTTAATATATCTAAATCAATATTCTATATTGAAACTACAAAAAATATAAACAAATCATATTTATATTTAATCAAATTTAAATACATCAATAATAACATTTAATGGTGAAATAAATCTTTCCTATTTTCATTTTTTAACTCCTTACTACTTTGAGTATCTTAATACATGTAATAATTTAATAAATAATTTAATATCCATTTACTATTAATTATATTTTCGCAATACCTAATCATGTACATTATACTGTGCATAAATAATGTTCGTATTCTATATAGAGGAAATTTTATTGAAATACTTTTATATTTATTTCTCAAAAATAGTCTAAAGAAGTTTCTTTTTTTTTAACTATCTGTTCTGTTAAAAACTCTTCATATATTTACATTCTACAAAATTTGAATTGAATTATTTTGTATTAACACTTACAAATTAAATGCAGAATGTTCACAATGCTATTTAAAATTTGTAATAATTATGTGTAATTATTCTTGGTATGGTGTAGTTGGACTCACATTGATCATCTCTGTTATGCTATAAAAAGATACAATACAATTAAGGAAATTTCTTTAACAATTAGTTCCAATGATACATTTGTATTATTACGTTATTAAATAGTTAATAAAGTTGCTATACAAAAATCAAGGAAATTCATTCATTCAATGCAAATAAAACGTTTTAATTAATTTCTAACAATATATCTGCCATTAAATATTTTTTTCTATATAAACATAAATTTATACAACACTTTAAAATATAGATGAATACTTCCATTTTTAAAATAATATTAGAACTAATGAAATCAAATCCAAACCATGAATCCATGAATGGAAAGTTCAATTTTTTGTTATATTAAGTGACTTTCGTTCTATAGTAATTTCAGATAAAATAGCATAAATAAATATGATATGCAATGTATAAAGCTTATTTATGATGCAAAGTATACTAAAAAGAGTGAAACATGAGTATTACGAAAATTTTAGTAAATATGAAAGAATCATTTAATTGTTATAAACTAAATTTTATAGAAAAAGCGCATTTTAATTTCACGTTATCTATAGATATAAACAGAAGACAAGAGATACAAACAATAGCTGCATGCACATAATTTGATCTATAACTAAAATTTACATTTACGAATTATGAAATAAATATAAGAACAATTAACAAGTCAATGAAAAATGGATACAAACAAAATATTTATAAAGCCATGTCACATGTAAAATAATGGTTATTATTAACATTCTTGCAGATTAGACATAACACAATATCACAAACACTTACAAGAACAATTACGGTGCCCTAAGCATACTTTGTTGCAGTCATCTTTACATTAGTTTGCTGTATAACATACATTACATAACAGTTTATTGTCAATTTTGAATTCAAAATGTATGGTTTTGTAAACAATGCATGTAAATAATTCAATTAAAAGACATTAACAATTTCCAGAATTGTTAAAGAATCAAAAATAGACCAAAACGTTTAATAAAATGCAATTGCTGTCAGACTTACTTTAATTTTTTACTGTCAATTATTTAAAAATTTCGTTTCACTAATATTTTGGTACAAAAATTTTTCCAACATCACTTTTACTTAATAATAGACATTGTAAAATAGAGAATGCAAATGATACACAATGGATATTTATCTCTCTAATTATATTGTAACATTTTAGGTGACAAAAATTATGATTTTTAAGGCAACTGCATTTTCTAAATTGTTTCAATTAAAAGCCTCTCTTAAGCATAACTTCATTTAGTGTAAAGTGAAACAGAAAAAGTATAAGTATATAAAATTAATTTTTACCTTTTAGAGCATTTGATGTGAATTATCAGTAATGTAATACCTAATAATAAACAAATACATCCTACAACTATATAAGCAATACCAAGAAAAGGATTCTTTCCTCCAAGAAGAGACGTAGTACTTAAAATCATTCTTTTTTTGCCATCAAAAGCAGACACAGAATATGCTATTAAAGGAAATATTTATTAATTTATTAAATTATTTTTATAAAATTATAAATATCATTAATCTTCTGTTTACTTTGATATAATTTTTACTTACAGTAATTAACATGAAGGACATATTGCCCTGCTAATAGTCCTTCGGTGAAACCCTGTACCGAATGATTCACCCTACGATAAAGTTTTCTAAAAGTGGGTAAGGCAGCAGTTCTCATCCAAACAATTAAATCTTCATTTTGTAAGCCATTATTACTGTCATCATCTGGATCTAAGTCATAAATATTTTTATTCCAATTCTTTGGCTTTGCATAATTCTTAAATGCTTCTTTTAAATCACCATCAGGATTTCTAAATTTAATGTTTTTATCCGAAGGCCAAGCAATACCAGTTTTTAATAATGGTACCCATTCCTTATGTGGCTTACAATATAGTTTCAATTCATCACTGAATAATGAATTTGCTATAGCTCCACATGGTACAATAGATTTGTTTCCTTCAAAAGCAAATGGTCCACAGTCGACCGAAACCACATTACTTAACTGTCCTAATAGTTGATTATCATCACGTGACTTTACATATCGTCTATGATTTTGATAAAAATTAGTCAAACCATAGTACATGTAAACTTTTCCATTAAATTCAGAAGGTAATGTGAATTCTATTTCACAAGTACAAGGTGGAGTAGCATTAGGGTTGTTTGCTATAAAGTCTGCACATGTGATAGGCAATGTATTTGAATGGAAATAATTTGTGGAATTACAATTAGTGTAATCTATTATATATTCTTTGACTTGATCAGAAAAATAAAGCAATCCAATTCCAACTGGTATGAAAGCAATTCCTATTACAAAAAATGTTGGTAACACAGTTCCAGCAGTAAGTATTGGTTGCCATGCAGGTAAACGTTGTTGTTTAAATGCACTATCTGTTCAAATAAAATAATTTATTTCAAGAACAATACATCATATCAGTTTGTTACAAATGTTTCTATTAAAATTTACGATTTGAATATTTTATAAACTAAACATTGGCTAAAAAAATATATAATTGTTAATTTAATTAATATTCAACAACTACTGAAGCAATTAATAGATTTTCTACTATATAATAGTTAAAAATAAGCTTATAAGTTGTAATCTGTACTATATGATTAAATTTTTTATAGTTTTCATGAATGTACCAAATAAAGCATAACTATACAAAAATTGACCTGCTATATATAATGAACTTACCCGACGGTTTCTTCGTTTTAGGTATTGAATCAACTTCACTTATAGAAGTCATATTTCTCTATAGAGTAACAATTTATACTTTTAACAAGTTCAACAGCAGAACACGGCCATTTGTTAGAAACAAATAGTATTACTCATCGAATGTCTCTGACGACACAGCATAGAGCTGCATAGAGCAATAATAACACAGGTGTGGTACAAAATAGATATTTCATCTTCTAATGTTGGTATTATATAAACTGAAGTAAGAAATTAGTGGTATTAAAGCGACCTCTTTGTTTCAAAAACGATGATTCTGGAAATTATATCACCGACAAAGTGCAGGTACAAATGAAATATAGAATACTCATTATTTTTTTTTTATACCTTTCTAACTGTAGTGACATCAAACTAAAAAAAATGTTCGAAAAAATGTTCTAATTCTTTTTCAATTCATTTTCCAATAATTTTCATAATAATTTTGTTCAACAAACAAATATATATATAATAGAGAAGGCAGTCGATATAATAACCGCGTTTTTACTTACTCGATCAGGGCAGTATTAATTATGATATTTTCAACGCTAATACATGAAAATTGCGTTACATTTGAGAATACTATTATGTTTATATAGATCAAAAACAGATTGCAAACTTGCAAGAAAGAATTTAGGTGAATGGTTCTTTAGTGCCGTATAGACACAGACGAGGTATACAAGTAGATTTTTCACCTAATGTATTTTTTCGGCCCATTTTTTTGGGGCTCTAGAATCCATTACCATTTTCGTGTCATTTGCAACATTACCAACAGATTTAGAAATGAATTTCAATCTCTGCATAGTCAAATCACATGTATTTATGCACACATTACAGCTGTCAGTCCATCAATACTAATTCAATGAATAGTTTCTCAACTGACCACCACCCATGAAAAGAGGACGCTAAAATCACCTCAGAATTTTCAGATCGGTATGACAGTCAGATTGGGCCACGTCGGTATGTCAGTCCGGTAAACATTTAAGTGACATAAATATAATTATTAAACAGCCTTGAATGAAATGCAAAACACTTCTTTTCTAAATACTTATTTCAACCATCATATTATCAAGTGAAAATTATTAATTTATTGACGCACACGAAATTGTAAATATTTGTGTAATATGAAGAGTTGTTTTCGATATGTCTTAGGTTATGGGACCCATTCTAATTAGTTTCTTCTTCGTGTTGAACATTAGTTAGTAGTAATATTGTACGAAATATATAAATTACGTCACAATTGCAACAATTTAGCAACAAGTGAAAATAGACATTATGAATTCTATGAATTATTATGATGTACTTGGATGCACTAGAGAATCAACGTCTGAAGACATAAAGCGTGCATATCATGCGTTAGCTTTAAAATTTCATCCAGACAAAAATGTATCAGAATTCGACGGTATAAAATTCCAACATATTGTAGAAGCTTGGAATGTTTTACGTGATCCTAAATCAAGAGAAGAGTATGATGCCATACAGAAGCAAGTAGACCTAGATTCGAATAACACCTTAATATATGCAAGAATATCTGCTAATGAACTGGAAACAATAAATGATAATGAAGATGCATTTATTTATCGATGTAGGTGTGGTGGTCAATATTATGTACAAAGGGAATACCTCCAAGAAAAGAATCAGTTGATACATGTTCCATGTTTGGAATGTACTTTTGTCATTGTTATTGAAACATAACACCTGTATATAAAGTATTAAAGAAATTTGATACTAGAAATTGTTACAAATTAATTTAAGGCAAAATGCAAGAAAATTTAAAATGCAGCAACATTTTCTATTTCTTATAAAAAATGATACAACAGATAACACATCATTACAAATATAAACTATTGAGCAATATACAAATAAAACACGATTCTTAGAATATCCTAGGTTCAATAATAAAAATTGCATTTACACGAATCGTATTCTGAATTACAGATAGAACTTATAGATTCTACTGTCAGTTAAAACTGAATGTTATATAATTTCTGTAATGATACCATTTGTACAAAAAAATTAATTTGACATAAAAATCTAAGATACTTTGAACAAATTTGTTATTTACAATTATCCTTGTATGATAACTGATTTAGTCTTGCTTACTCAATTTGTGCATATTGCACAGAAAAGTCTGCAACTCTTATTATTGCGCCATGGCAAAACCAGACTTACTAATGTTAAAATTAATACATTTTATTTAAATATTAAGCCCTTGACAATCGAATTAAATTATTATCACGGATAAAGGATTAACTCTGATTGTTTGATCAAATAGAAAATAATAAATTGCGAATGCTTTTTGAACGTGTTACGTGCAAGAAGTCTGTCAAATACTTCAGAAGTATTTGATTATCAAAGAATTTGGTAAAAAAACACTATAAATTACTCCTTTCATGTAGTAAACATGTAAAGTAAATAAAATGTAAGACGAAGAGTTCGAATATTTCGGATTTTACAGAATTTTTTATTTAATACCCTGCAATTTGTAAACTTCTTGCTATAATTGAATATTAATCATAAAAAGTTAAAGTCACGAATAGGTATAATAATAACATTAAGTGATAACTGAATGGTCATGACAAGGGTTTGATAGTGAAATACTAACAGAATCGTTAAATTTTCTGTTTTATATGGAATTATTTCATAAATTTCTTGCCCATAACACGTTCACCGATGCTCTAATTAACGAGCAACATAAGACAAAATTATGAGTTCCAATGCAAGATAACGTTAGTGTCGATGAAATGCTGGACATCGTTATGATTTTCAAAGTTCAAATTTTTAAGCTAAAAAATTAGGTATAATTATTAATTAATTCTATGATTTCATATGAACACTTGTTCATGAACACTGTAAACAATGAAATACAAATTGACGTTCATGAAACAAAATAGATTAAATGAAAAGTGACATACATTTCATTTAAAAATTATTAAATAGTGTTTGCATCATCCAATAAATTATGCACAATTCCCATAGTAATTAATTTAATCAACGTAAATGACGAATTTAAATAAGTTAAATGAAATAAAACGAAGTTAAAGAACTTATTGTACAAGAAGTATCTTTACCAATTTGGTCATTTTCATTCTGTATTTTACCCAAATATATTATTTCATTTTAATTTTTTGTTTTTCCCCCCTTTTTCGTCATTTTAATTTGAATCTTTCATTTATTTATTGAAATTTGAGATTCTTTAAGCGATATTTTCATCTATAAGCTTGACAAAGACGGTAAGAAATCTTTCTTTCAGTAGTTTAAAAATACTCTCCTAAACGCCTATATGAATTGTTATGTAATCATAATGCTTATGGCGGGCTGATTTCATTTAAATTACTAGCGATTTCCTTCAAGTTTCATAACAGCAATAATACAATAGTACATTGATAAGCTCCTCAATTCTTCGTAATTTGTCGAGTCTTTGAAATCTCATATTTGTACACCATGATTAATACACTCCATAATTAATATAATTAATGCCTTCAGTTTGAACGTTCTACCACTTCGGAGATCATTTGCAACAACTATAAAACCACATTTGACTTTTTGTGATCTCCCTTCAGAATTTCAACATACATTCCTATCACAATCATACCACGTAATACATGAATCATTGTACAGTAGATTAGTTATGCTACCTAATCAGAGTATGTACAGAAGTCATAGAGGAGAGTAGTTTCGGCAGCAAAAAAGTACACTATTTTACCTCTACATCAAAGTCGAGGACGAGAAGTTTGGTCTCTTCTGTGCCATTACGGCTACCCACTGCACACACCAGTTTTGTATCACTTGCACGTATCCTCCACACAACACCACCACTTCCGCCGCTTTCCAGAGCGACCAAGTTTCTTATAAAATCACCTAAAAGCATAATAAAAACTTCAGTAAAGAGAGATTGTTAAAAAATAAGACGAAATTTTAGAAATTAGAAAATAACAGACAAACGAACCAGTCTTAACGTCCCAAAGTTTAACTGTGCCATCGTCGGACGAAGTAATTACAAAGTGACTGTTGAACTGTAGGCATGTGACCGCGGATTGATGTTTATTTGGACCAGAAAGAGTTTGAAGGCAGTGACCGCTAACGATATCCCATACTTTAACAGTCGAATCTGCGTTTCCAGATACCAAAATATTATTACGTAATTCCATTCCCGAAGTGAGCGATTGGTGTCCCATTAACGTATGTCTACACGCCCCGGTTTCAACTTCCCATACTCTTATACTTGTATCCAAAGAACCGCTAACGACATGTACACCATCAAACTAATACAAAAAGAAAAAAATGATGTATGTTAATATCTCTTGATAAAATAGCCAAGTATAAATGAATCGTAATGCAAAGTAAGGTTTCAAGAAATACGGATATGTATATCACGTTATATTACTCCCGCGCGTTCGATTTAAATAACACTTACTTGGAGGGAATAAACACGATTTGTATGTCCTTGTAGAGTATGAAGGCACTCCTCACGTTCGGGATTCCAAACCTTAACCATATAGTCATAGGCTCCACTGACCACTAATTTTCCATCATATTGCACACATCTAACAGCTGCCATATGGCCCACTAGCACGTGTAAACATTCGCCGGTATCCACTTGCCATACCCTTAATGTAGCATCTCTACTACCACTGACTACTTTATTACCATGCAAGTGCATACACCTCACAGTAGACGTATGCCCATATAACGTGTGAATGCATTGACCAGTTTCAGCATTCCACACTTTTAAGGTCCGATCTGTACTGCCACTGATTACAGTAGTACCAGACATTTGTGAAGACCATACACCACCAGTGTGCCCGACCAATGTTCTTAAACACTACCAGAGAAAGTAAAATGTAAAAGAAGAAAAACAATTATAAAAAAATACGTTGCAAACGATTTCATACTAAGGCTTTGATTTCTAACTTACCTTGCCTGTAACAGCAGACCACACTTTGAGAGTATTGTCATCAGAACCACTTACTATACGATTACCAGAAAACTGTAGGCACGTAATCACATGATCGTCATGACCTTTTAAAACTTTTGGCGTGCGGATCGGTTTTGTCCTCCAATTCATTTTTATATTGTGCTGTCTCATATATGCTTGTTTCCACGGAGACGAACAATTACCAGAATTTCTACCATTTTTACGTTTTATTGGAGGTAAATCTTTTAAATCTTCTATACCAGCTGCTCTGCATTTTTCTTTCCATAACAAATTATCGTCAGCAAGAAACCGCCAGTTACGACACGTCTGCGCGGCCCGTAAAAGATCTCTTGGTTCTAGGAAAGCTAATACGGACAAAGCCAACTCCTTTGGCAACAAAGATATAAAATCTCTCTGAAACTGAGGTTCTATCACCTGCATCATGTGTCGCACTTGCGTCGGTTCACATCGTTCAATTAATTCATCTATAGCTAACATTCTTTCTGCATTTGACCACCTCTACAATGAGAATCAATATTTTTAGTTTATATTTATTTTTTTTAATAGAAAGAAAAGAATTTGGATTATTTTATACCTGAAACTGTAAAAGCCAGTTACTCATTTCAGGTGGAGGATTATCTTTTGTTGGAATAACGCATCTCATATGTTTGCTTTTATCATCTAGCTTTTTAATAATCCTACAAATGAAAAAACTTGTGAAACATCCTATAAAATGGTTTAAAGATTCTTTCTTAAAAATCTCTGGCTTCTGAATAACCTGTTACAGATAATACTTACATCGAATGTGATTTATCTTCGGGATTAAGTTTTTTACAAGGTAAATTTGATTCTGTTTCACTTTTACGCTTTCTTTGTGGTTGAATAACATCAAGCGGTACACAGGTGTGTAAAATAGGACTCTGCACTCGTTGTGTAAGAGATTGTGACTGTGATGTAGACAATGAACAATTATTACTTTCAAGATTAGGTTCACATTCTTCCTCACAAAACATTCCAGTGTCGCTAATCTGAAATCATTTGGCAATAATTAATTTATTTCTATTAATGTAAGATTTTCTTATTTATGTTACAAACATAACATAAAAATAAAACTCACTTCACTTTCTTCTTCACTACTATCATCTTCTTCTTCTTCACCATCATCTCCATAATCTTCAGATTCTCCATCTTGTGGTAACACAGAATGCATAGGTTCTAAAGAACTAGGCCCTGGAACACCTTCGATACCTTCTATAGGACTTGGACTTGTACCGCCTGGTTTACTGTCAGTTATTTTATTAGACGATGAAGAGGGGACAGACATTACTGGCTTATGTCTGATATATTGTATGACCTGAATACATAAAACAATATTTTTTAAGCTGAATGAAAATTTCTCTCTTTAGTTTTCTTATTCTTTGTGCATTATAGAGTACATAAAAACTGCTAAAACAAAAGGGTCTTTTGGTGCATTAAAGTATATTTATGAAATTCTATCTACACAAAGAATCATGTGAAACACTTTTATTTACAAAGCACTGATTTATAACTTTGAATTAATCATAAGTTTATTAATTGTTGCAATAAAAGATTTTTATTTCATGCTACCTGTACATTCTTACTTAAGTTATATGAAATATCTGATAAGAATAAGTATTAATTTATACGAATTGAAAAGCTATTGGAGGATTAAGATTAGTTTCAAATTTCTATGTAATGTTTGAAAACTCAAATTTTCCAAAACGCGATTCGAAAATAGTCACTGGAAACGCGCTGACATTAGCTGCAATCAAGAAAAGAAAAATAATCTTTTGGTGTGCGTGATTCCTAACCTTAGGAAAATTTTTAAATTAAATTGAATTTGGACATAGCCTAGAATAAAAGGAAAAACCGGTCAGCCACACCCCTGATTTTCTACAAGATTTTCACGAGGAACAAAAGAGCAAAGTAAATAGGTAGGGGTGAACAGGCGATTCATACTTAGGTTAAACGATTCTCTTCGGTGGCTCCCTTATTGTAAAACTACTGTATGACGGTGATCCAAGTTTCTTAATTTCGATTAATGTTTCTATCATATGGTTGCAGTATGCATTTTTCGTATGTCGATATTTCGCTAGGTTAGAATGCGATAAAGTTAACTTTCCGACTGAAGATTTAGGCCAACACGATTGTTGAAACAAAAATAAGAAACAGGTATAAACACGGAGAAAGATCCATCGGTAGCTCTGAGTAGCCCCGAGGTTTTTATCTCTTCAGACTCGGTGCTTCGTAGCAGGTAGCTGTTGCACATGCGTTCACGTTCATAAGCCGCGTATTCACTGTCTATTTTTTCACCGCTATGGTGCGGATACATTTCTGCTATGAACTATCCTGCACTTCATTTTTCTCTAATTTTTAAACCGTGAAACTCACTGTCAACATAAATAACATAAATATTTAGTTCTCATAATTTTACAATCTATTTTCTATGATCCATGATTATCAACAGAAACAATACATTCTTTATTTTATGATCGCAACTGTTAATACTATCAAATAACTCGTGACCAATTAATTTTAAAGGTCATTACTTAAATATTTATTTATTTAGGCCAAGAACCTTTATACATATCATCTGTTTAAAAAAAACCAGAAGTTTTATATACGCCCCGATACAAATTTGATCGAAACAGCATTCTAACGGTTGTGAATATTTTCGATTTTATTATCGCATAGTATTGTAAGTTTTTGTATTCTTTTCGTATTTAAATGTCCACAGCGAATATTTTGAATTTATATATTCTATGAACACGACATTATTGACGCTATATGTGAAAATGCTGCATTGTG
This sequence comes from Colletes latitarsis, assembly GCF_051014445.1. NCBI lineage: Eukaryota > Metazoa > Arthropoda > Insecta > Hymenoptera > Colletidae > Colletes > Colletes latitarsis. The sequence continues at coordinate 26,641,789 of NC_135139.1, forward strand.
CATGCAGTGCTTTAACAATTTCTTCAGTGTATAAGTGAGGAATGTAATATGTCAAGCGGTGACGTTGGGACAACTAAATTTTGAAGGTTATCAAGTGATAGAAAAATTGGGAATTTTAACACTGAAAGAGATCAACTGAAGCAGTGTACTTTATTAATGCGGTAGGTCGCTGTTTGACCGCCGTTTCTCCTTATTTTTTTGGGGCGTTACGTCTCATCGTGACGATAGGTTCTCGTGTAAATATTCGAAGTTTATAGAGCGAAGCAAAGGTTAGGTGCAATTTATAGTAATACAATGGCTCTAGGCACAATATTACAGGTGAGCCATCGGAACGCGTTATTTTCACTGTATTGGTTTGAATATTGAATTGAAGATTATACTTAGCAATCCATTTGGTATTTCATAGAAAGCCATAGACCTGGTTACCAAAGCAACGGAAGAAGATCGTAACAAAAATTATGAAGAAGCACTTAGGTTGTATGAGCATGCAGTTGAATATTTTCTACACTCTATTAAATGTATGGATGTTAACGAGTTTCTTTTGTAACAAGTTAGATTTAGATTAAAATTAATCCAACATTCTCATATTATATTTGTTGTTTTAGATGAAGCACAAGGAGACAGAGCCAAAGAAAGCATAAGAGCAAAATGTACACAATACTTAGAGAGAGCTGAAAAGCTAAAAGCTTATTTAAAGAAGAGTAAAAAGAAACCTGTAAAGGCAGGTGAAGATAATTCTAAAATTGAGGATAAGAAAAGTGACAGTGGAGATAGTGACACTGATAGTGATCCTGAAAAGAAAAAACTTCAAAGCAAATTGGAAGGAGCAATAATTATTGAAAAGCCAGATGTCAAATGGAGTGATGTTGCTGGTCTTGATGGAGCCAAGGAAGCTTTAAAAGAGGCTGTTATTTTACCAATACGTTTTCCTCACCTCTTTACTGGAAAAAGAATTCCATGGAAGGGCATTTTGCTGTTTGGGGTAACTTTTTATACAAACATTATTGATAATTTTGTATAAATGTTTTTTTATATATAATTTTGAGATATTTTCAGCCACCAGGTACTGGAAAATCATATCTAGCAAAGGCTGTTGCGACAGAAGCTAATAATTCGACGTTCTTCTCTGTGTCATCATCTGACTTGGTGAGCAAGTGGCTCGGAGAGTCTGAAAAGCTTGTTAAAAATTTGTTTGAACTAGCTCGTCAACATAAACCTAGCATTATATTTATTGATGAGATTGATTCACTGTGCTCATCACGTTCTGACAATGAGTCAGAATCTGCAAGAAGAATAAAAACAGAATTTTTAGTTCAAATGCAAGGTAATGAAAAATATTTGCAACGTATCAATGTTTGTATATGATAAATATACGTGTATTTAATCTGTACATTAGGTGTTGGATCAGATAATGATGGTATATTAGTGCTAGGAGCTACCAATATACCATGGGTTTTGGATTCTGCTATCAGAAGAAGATTTGAAAAAAGGATTTACATTCCTTTGCCTGATGAGCAAGCTCGCGTTATCATGTTCAAACTCCATTTAGGAAGTACTTCTCACTGTCTAGTAGATAAAGATTTCAAGAGACTAGCAGCGGCTACTGATGGATATTCGGGGGCTGATATAAGTATTATTGTAAGAGATGCACTTATGCAGCCAGTTAGACAAGTCCAAACCGCAACACATTTTAAACGCGTAAAAGGACCATCGCCGAAAGATCCTTCCGTCATCGTGGACGATTTACTTACACCGTGTTCACCTGGAGACCCAGCTGCCATCGAAATGAATTGGATGGAAGTTGAAGGTGACAAATTGTACGAACCACCTGTAACTATGGTAAATATTGAAAACATTTATTCTTTTGTCGAGATATTTTAAAATACTCATTATATATGGTATAACTTTTTCATATTTAGAAAGATATGTTGAAGTCATTGGCAACTACGCGTCCTACAGTAAATGAAGAAGACATGACAAAGTTGGAAAAATTCAAAGAAGATTTTGGTCAAGAAGGTTGATACTTGGACTTTTTTAAGGAAGTAAATCAATGTACACTTCCAAAAGTATGTTTCAGTTACACGCGCTTGCCTTATATCTTATTTGATTACCGTCACTTCTATACAGTATTTATACGAAAACAATTGGAACTTAGGTTCTTGTTTCCCTTTTCCTCTTCCTCTCTTTTTTTTTGTTTTAACACTTAATATGCAATAATATTATAAGCTTGATGCTTAATCACAAATACTATTTATCAAAGTAAATATAAAAAGCACAGAATGAGTATATATTTTGAAATGAAAAACCGTTATATTTCAGTCGGCAGAAAGACGATACTGTTTTTTATTAAGAGATGCAAAGAAGAAATTGAAATGTGGCTCATGACACGTATAATGACTCTATGTGTTTCTATATTATAATCATCGCTATAATTGTACCTAACAAATTAACTGTACAATATGTAGGCTCGGAAGGCATTTCTGAATGATATTTACAATTATAGGATAGGTTAGCAATTTGTTTGTATATTTTATAATTTTGATTCTATTTAGACATTGCTGACGAATTGTCTATGATACCTATATTCTTTTGTTCGAAAAAATAAAATAACGAATAATCGATTTAAATGATTCGTCAAATTACGCGATTAAACATAGTATGTGATAAATGTGTACGTATTGCAAATAAGCAGAAAACTGTTTCCATGTAAATTGTTTTTATTGTTAACTAAATAAATAACAAGCTGTACACGATAATATGTCGATGGTTTTCGGTTGAATTCGAAAACCATGTCAATTATAGAAGAATGTACAAATATAATAGAAAAATTTTCTTGATTCACGGAGGACAGTGTCTTAAAAATTCAGAATCCATATAAACAACTGTTATCGTAATATCATCTCGAAATATCCGTACCACTTCACTAGGTAGGGTCAATAATTGCGATAATTTGGTGTGATCTATACCGTATTCTGTGCCACCGAGTGCGTTTCGCAATAAGTGTGTTGCTGCATTATTATCAAGGGGTTTCTTTTTTAAGCCCTCTTTACGTTGCAACAACATTTTGTTTATATCAGAAAGTTTCATATTTTTGCGAGGTAATCTCAACGGACTCAATGTTACTTTTCCGCTCATATGTTCGCCCACTAAACGCACGGCCTGTAAGGGTGATATTAAGTCCCACAGGCCGTCGCTCGCTATTATAAGAAATTTATCTCTAGGCGTTAGCCTATGATATCTAACTTCTGGTTTCGCCGTTAAATATGGTGGAGTACGATAATTTGGTGGAATCGCGGCTTCACCAAAATACGGTACCGCTACTTCCTGTAAAATTTTCTTGCTCCATTTATACCGAAAATCGCCTAGGGAACGGAGAGGCGCTAATTGACCAAGAAGTCGTTCCATTTTAATTACGGTCGTTTTTTCATTTGCTGGATGTTCTAACAAAATTCTTTCAACTTCTACACGGTTATTGGTATTATGTTCCACAGTCATCAATTTTGCAGACCAACCATCATCTTCTACAATTCAATGTATAACAAAAACAAATATTATATTTCTCTTTAATAAAAATACAAAAATTTGTTAGAAATGATTCGTACCAGAAAGTATGCCAAGTACTGCCTGGCAGTCACCGACTCCAGCAACATGAAGGTGTGGACCGTCAATGTGTGCAACAGCAGCCACAGCACCAGACATTGCAACAGCAAGGGTTTTAGCAGTATCCTTTTTATCTAAGTTTAAAAGTGCTTCATTTGACAAATCATTGTCTAATCTGAGGAACGCATTCTCTAAAGCTGTTTCCATTTGAAACTCTTTTATACATTCCACTTCTGCTAAATCCTTGACAAAATTTAGGAAACTTGTTTGATAAAGACTTTTGATCTCAGAAATAAACTCCACTTTATCACTAAATACTTGAAGAAGTTCTAATTTATTATTTGAATTCACTGTGTTCAGATATTGTTTCAGTAATTTTCTAGGTAACAAACATGCTGATATATAATGAAAAAGTCTTTTTGATACGACTTGTGCACAGGTGCCACCTCCATGACCATCAAACACACCCAATAAAATTCCTAAAATAAATGTGTACTTTTAGAAATATGTCTCTGAGAAAATAAGTATAAGTCTGCTAAACATTTTGCAAATAGGTATCTTTGTTGATACTTTGTACAATATCTGTACCTTTTGTAAGTAAGCATTGGGCCTCTGATCTACTATCTTCTATAGGATTATTAGATGCCAACTGATTCGAGTCGTAATATTTTATAGAGCTTTGTCCATCAAATTCCTTGGTATACTCGTTAGCTTGTAAAATTGCAGTGACCTGTAATACAATATTTAATGTATCTCGTTATCTTTTCAAAAATAGATTTACTGAAGTTTCATCACCTCTTGTGGAGTAAGCAGAGACAATGCCATATACAACCTTTGGGCACATTTGTTGCCATTACGTTCATTTTGTCTAATGTATGCATTACTGAGAGATTTAATAAAATTACAGCTAACGTTTTGTAGGACCATTCTATTTCTGCGTTTGTGCAGTATAGTTATACTAGGAAGTTTTCGTATTTTCGTTCTGATAGTACATCTTGACTTCCTTACAGGTTATGTTATGTACCCGCCATTTCAAGAATAAATCTATCCAATAATAATTTTGTCTCTGTAACGTTATATATATACTTTTTTGTTACGTGATGTTTTAATAATATTACTGTTATAGCTCACAAAAATATTATACATATATTACTATATTATGTGTTACATGTATAATGTATTAGATTAATTTCAAATACAAGTTTTTACATTGAATTGATAGTAAGAACGTAACTTAGCGGTATTTAATACCAACTTTGAGTATACGTTACAGATTTTCTATATTGAAATATGAAAAAAAAAACTACCATTTACTTCTACTTCTTACAGTTACATAGATAAGAACACGTGCAATGAACTTACTGAACAATTCACATGAAGATTTTCTATCTATAGCACAACAGACTCTAGTATCTACCTATGAACATACTGAGCGAGAGACAATTAAACCGTGAGTCTGATTTTGTACTTGATAAAAAGAGTATGTAGCATTTATGCATCTCTGTCTATCCAGTGTATAATCACTCTTCGTCTTTACTACCTTTCGTTCAACATGCCTCGTACTATAAGTATTTAAACCACAAAACAATATAGTTATTTTCTTGTATCCCTATCCACCTATAATTATTCTCAAAATCATAATAGTATAGTGACTTTGGTTAATCAAATATAAATAGTATTGGCAGAACTGCTAACAAAGGTAACTTCACAGTATATCAATTTGAATTTCAAAGATTGCATTACTCTTAACGGTTTGTTAGGAATGTTTGAGTGAAAGCCGATAGAAGTTGTTATGGTTTTTAAGAGAGATTTAGCGAAGGCATTTTCGCCGAATAAAGTTAAAAAATTTACGAAACCACGATTTTCTCCTAATGAAACGAAACCGAGTACAAGTGGAAGCACAGCTTCATCCGTGCAAACAGAAACTGGTTCGCAGACGAGCATTAAAGTAATAGTAAGGATTCGACCACAGAATCAACGCGAGCTTTTGAGTTGCTGTAAAACTGTCATAAAGGTTGTCGATGACAAAATGCTAATTTTTGATCCAAAAGAAGAGGAAAATCCTTTCTTTTACCGTGGAATTGCTCAAAAAGGTCGAGATTTACTTAAAAAACAAAATAAAGAGTTACAATTCATTTTTGACAAAGTCTTTGATATATCATCCAGTAATAGTGATCTGTTTGAAGGAAGTACTAAAGATTTGATCACTAGTCTCTTGGATGGCTATAATTGTTCTGTATTTGCATACGGGGCAACCGGTGCTGGAAAAACTCATACGATGCTTGGTAGTACCGAAGATCCTGGTATTACATACAGAACAGTAGCAGAATTATTTTTACAAATAGAAAAACAAGGTGAACATCGTGAATTTAATTTAGGTGTAACTTATCTAGAAATTTATAACGAGAATGTACAAGATCTATTACACAAGTCTGGACCTTTGCATTTAAGAGACGATGGTAGATGTGGAGTAATTGTTGCTGGTCTTAAAATAATTACCATTCACAGTGCAGAGGAATTATTAATACTTTTAGCAAAAGGTAATAAAAATCGTACGCAACATCCTACAGATGCAAATGAGGAAAGCAGCAGAAGTCATGCTGTCTTTCAGGTTTATATTAATATCACCAATAGATTGGATGGTCAAGTGAAACAAGTCAAGTTATCTATGATCGATTTAGCAGGATCTGAAAGAGCATCTGCCACAGGATGTAAAGGAGACAGATTCAAAGAAGGTGCAAATATTAATAAATCCTTATTGGCTCTTGGAAATTGCATTAATAATTTGGCAGATGGTGCAAAACATATAACTTACAGGGATTCTAAATTAACTCGATTATTGAAAGATTCATTGGGTGGAAATTGTCAAACTGTTATGATAGCTAATATTGCACCCACTAGTTTAAGTTACGAAGATACCTACAATACCTTAAGATATGCAAACAGAGCAAAGAAAATTAAGACTTGCATAAAGAAGAATATTATGTCTTGCGAAATGCATGTAACAGCATATATAAAAATGGTGGAAGAACAAAAGAAAGAAATAGACTATCTAAAGCAGAAGTTATTGACTGTAGAAAGTAGGTTGACACACGCATCACCGGATCTTAAAAATGCAAAGACGAATGAAGAGGAGGACAGGTGTACATTAACAATTAAAAACACATTAATTGAACTACTTCAAAAAAAGAAGGTTCTAAATGAGAAAATCCTCTCTTTGGAAAGTGCTCACAATATATTCTGTTTTAGAATTCAATATAAAAAAGCAGCAGATGAAAGATTACACGATTTAACTGCAGCTGTTGATGTCTTAACTACTGAAGAGCAAAATGCTAGTGGCAAGTCCCGTGTTAATAAATCCATGCATTACTTTGAAAGACAAAGGAATTCCTTGAAAGTACAAATGAAGACAGCATGGGAAGAATTGTGTTCAGTAGAGACAGAATTACAGAAATTGAGTGCAGAAATAAAGTTAAAGAAGTTGGAGAAGCTAGAAGATTTAATTGCATTGAAAATGTGTGAAATAGAACAATCAAGATTACAGCAGCAGTATGAACATGCAAAAAAAGTAAGCAATCTACAACAATGCGAAATGCAGTCCCACTATTCAATGATTAAACTGATGTGTGCAACATTACAAAATTATTATAACATAATGAGAGGCTATGGAACAATGACAGATACAATGAAAGAAGAATTTAAACAATTGATTAAGCTGTTGGAAGGTGCAAGAAATATCAAATGGTCAGATATAGAAACGATAAATGACGAAGAACAGTTTTACAATTTAACTTGTTTAGGCATAGCACATTTGATAGATCCACTCAGTAGCAACATACCAGCATATACATTATGTTCTTTGAGTAACCAGAACCAAGATAAGTGCACCAATGATGCTTTAAATACAACATTTAATGCATCTTGTCCACAGACAGACAGCATCTCTGACACACAAAATACAACCATTACATTGCTAGAAGATTCAAAGATGACACTCGGTAACAAAACAAGGGAACTGAAGGAAAACACCGAAGGGCTCAACAATGTTAATTGTATACAGGAAAAGTCGAGAAAACGAGGTCTTTCAGATAAAAATTCTATAAATCTAACAAAACCACCCATAAAACAACTCAAAAGAATATCGCCAAAGCACAAAGATCCACTGATCAAGACAGGTATCAATGATAAAGAAAATAATCACATGCAAAAATCACATACTGGAATGAGTGCAAAAAGTATTGCAATACTAAATAAATTGAAAGCGGATAAATGTAAAAAGAACAGTCATGTTATGAATGTAACAGATCGATCATTGAAAGTAGTAAGAGCAAAAGAGAGGCGTGGATTAATGACTACACATCCATATCAGAAGACAAATGGAATCAAGAAGTAAGTATGGAATCTATATAGGTATATGAGTAATTTTAATTCTGTAGAAATACGTACAGTATTAGTATGAAAACATAGAAAAGACGCATGTATAAATGATAGTATTAATTAATATAAATAATGTTATAATCTGTATCAAATTTATTTCGTACAGTAAATAACAGTGGTGGTAGATTGATTGTATGGCACCATAAAAAATTATCAAGGAAGAAAGCTTTTCAGTGACCTTGTAAAATTGAAAAATGTGTACATTGCTAATGTACGCGATACAAAGCTTGTCTATATTATCTGAATGCGTGTATGGCATATTCATACTTATAATTCACAGAGAACATGTCTCACATATTCTTTCATTTATCTCTGGTAGTATGAACAAGCTCTGTGCTTCTGGGTATGCACCTCAAAAGCAAACATCTGTGCTAAGCACAGTATTTTCAATAGTTTAACATAATTATAGTAGCGACATGTGTTTTCCTTAAAATGATTAAAATTTGTATGTATTTTCAGATTCGTTCCAACCCCATCTTCGTCTCGAGTACCATGGTAGTGTAGTAACAAATGAAATGTATGTAAATATACATATATCATTATTTATATCGGTGCGTGTAAAGTGCCTAGAGAATTGATAAAGCATTATATATTTGTAATTAAAAAGTTTCAGTGTTTTAATGGCTCAAGATGAGTGATGCTGTACTTGTATCATTCTATTTTATAAAGGTAATGATGAAAGTAATAATTGCAAAATATCCGATATAATTATACTACTGAAGTATAGTTTGTAAAGTGTAATTAAATTCTTTGAGTTTTAATTATTGTACTATGTGTCTAAATTATTTTGAAGACTGAAATAACTTATCAATCGTTTTACTCTTTATATTTTCAATGTATAGTCTTTTGATTTATAACAAAGTACGTATTTAATATTTTATATGTAAATGTGTACACTTACTGTGTAAGTTGCAGTAAATATAAAAAATTGTTTAATTTTGAAACAGAAATATGATAGTGCATATGATTTTATGTAGTGAGACTACTATTTAATGCTAACTTAGAATTCGATTTTTTTTTATATTTTGCTCAGTAAGCAAAATTAGTTAACATCTCTTTGCTCCAAATAGATACAAATTCACTAGAAATTACACAAGTCACTAATTATGCAAAATAATTACAGGTCTACAGTGAAAAAAATAATAAGAGAAAGTATACAAAAAAATCAAATAATGTAATACAAATAAAAATATATTTATTTGACCCACTATATATCGGCCATCGATACACGTACCGAAAACAGTGAACTAATGATGTTCTATCGCAGTCACGTGGTTTTATTTACTGTGCTATTTTATTTCGTTCACAGAAGTACATATAGTTTTTAAATTTGTGTCATTTTTGTTTTAATCAGTATTTCATAATTCACTTTTCCAGAATGAAATAAAATAAAATGACTTTAGTTTTGTGAATTTATCCATTAGATAAAACGTAATTGTTTGGATAAAAACATTACGTATTATGCTATGTAATTCGCAAACTTATTGTATACAAATTGTAAATATGCTTGTTTGCTTAAATAGGATAATTTCACTTCCCTAAAGACAAAGAATAAAATATATATTAAATGATATATTGAGTTATTACATATCGTATCTTTTTTTTATTTCTCCTTATCTAGTTTGTATTTTAACGCGTTCGTAAGTGCTTATAAGCCCCAAACCAAATAATGATCTACTGATCTAATATTAGAAGCATTTTGTAAGTCTGGTAACAGCATTTTATAATTATTAGTTACCCGTAATTTCATTGAGCAATATTGCCTTTATATTCATTTTACTTCTATTAGTTGATTCGACGAGTTTCCTTGAGTTTTCATATTTTTTAATTTCTTTTTTATTACTTTTCTTTTTGATGGAATTGCATTACTTTTTTTGTACTTTATTAAATTAAAGGCATATACTTTATTAAAAGTGTTCGAACCGTTCTTCCATTACATTGTAATTAATTACAAGTCGTACGTTGTAAGCTATACACTTTTTTCTTCAAACATTTATAACTTTGTTAATTTTACGAATTCAAACAAATTCTTTTGTACAGTTTCAAAAACATGTACATTGAAAAGATATGAAAAAAAATATTAATTTTTTGAAAGCGAATTATCAAAATACTGTTTTAAGTTGGCAAAACTTTACAGGGCGCGAAGGAGAGGGGGTACAAATCAGACGAATTTAACCTAACTAACGTAGTTCGTAAGTAGTGATTTGAGGTTACCGAAACTATATAATTACTAACTTTTAAAATGATGGGATTAATGCGACGTTTTGATGCCGACATTATTCAAATAACTTTAAAAGTTACAACGAAACTTTCGTCATCATTTTGTACAGCAACAGATACTGGTAATGTTTATAGTAACTTAGAAGATACTTCTTCTGAAATAACAATCAAATTGTATCTCCATGTTGGTTTTCATTCATAGAATTTCGAGTATTGGAGTTAATATCCAAAAAAGATGTTACACGGAAAAAAGTACGTAAACGTGTGCACACAGTTGCCAAACCCAAAGCTGAAATTATGCCAACTGATCAAAATTGGCAAGCTATTTGGCCTACTGCACGTACGTTTCATCCGGGAATTGTACCATTGCCTGTACGACAAGGGTATAAACATAATAAAAATGCACATCCAGATAAATATGGAAATGTAGAACTCATGAAAATTCCAAACTTTTTACATCTTACTCCACCTGCAATTAAAGCACACTGTGAAGCATTAAAGAAATTCTGCACTAAATGGCCAGAGGGTTTAGAAACAGACAAAGCATGCGAAGAACACTTTCCTATTGAAATAATTACTTCTGATTACTGTTATTCCTCTCCCACAATAAGGGAACCCCTTGCTAGAATAGTAAGTCTGAGGGTAAAATTATCTTCTTTACATTTGGATACTCATGCTAAAGACAAACTGCTTAGATTAGTGGGTGAAAGATACAACTCTGAAACAGATTTTCTAACAATAACTGCTGACAGATGTCCAACAAGAAAACAAAATTTAGATTATGTGTATTATCTTCTCACAGCTTTGTTTCACGTATCTTGGGTAAATTAAGAGTTAATAAGCTAAATACTTATAATTTGTTATAAATTTATATAATAATAGTACATATAATTTTAGCGTATTGAACCATGGGAAGCTGAAAAATCTGAAGTAGATATGGAATATTACAACTGGGATACAAATAAGAGTCGAGAAAATTTAGTGGCTATGTACTGTTGGCCAAATTCCCCAACCAATTTTAATTATGAAGATATACCACATGCAACTGAATATAAAATTGCAGTTTCAGACTTAATAAATAATGGAGAAGATTCTTTTTCGATCAATAAATATAAACAAGCTGTTAAAAATATGTTAAATCTTAATTATAATGAAAATGTGGAATAAATGAAATTAAGAATATTATAAGTTTTTCAGTATTGTCTCTAATTAAGTTGTAAAACATTTGTATAAAAAACTAAGTGAAATTTTATGTGTAAATATAAAGGGTGCTTTTAATTATGGTCAAACAATAGAACCACAATTTGTAATACAAATGTATTAATAAAATACTTTATTTAAAAGTTATAAGCAAATATAGAACACAGCTTCAAATATGTGCACAATACCGAATTTACAAAAAATTTTAGAAAACATAAGAAATAGTACCAATTCTAAATTCTAATTTAAAAATAGTTTATATTAAATATTTTGCAATTACTACTGTTATCATTATCCTCACATGGGCTCTATACATGTATAATAACGTCATTCTATATTTAAATTTTTGGCACTTAATTTAATTACAAATAATCTTAAAGCTTAGCTTAATCAGTATTCAGCACATCCCATTTACTCGAATATAAATAAATGTATGTCCGTACATATATATATATATATTTACATACATTTTATTTGTTACTATGCTATCATAATACTCGAGACGAAGATGTAGTTGAAGTTTGAATGAATATAAAACAGTGCGCAATTTTCAATCACTTTAGGAAAAATATACATCCTTACTTTAAATACATTAAATTATGGCACATATACTACAAAAATCCAATGTTTGTCCGACTGGAGAAGTTATTTCCTTATCTATGTACTTTCCATGCTTACTTTTTTTTATCATTAGACTTTTGGTATGGATGTGAGGTCATTGATCCATACCTTTCTTTCCCTCTTACTACTTTTAATGCTCCATCTATAACATTCATATCGTGATTATTCAATCTAACTTTATCCGCTTTCAATTTATTTAGTATTGCAATACTTTTTGCACTCATTCCAGTATGTGATTTTTGCATGTGATTATTTTCTTTATCATTGATACCTGTCTTGATCAGTGGATCTTTGTGCTTTGGCGATATTCTTTTGAGTTGTTTTATGGGTGGTTTTGTTAGATTTATAGAATTTTTATCTGAAAGACCTCGTTTTCTCGACTTTTCCTGTATACAATTAACATTGTTGAGCCCTTCGGTGTTTTCCTTCAGTTCCCTTGTTTTGTTACCGAGTGTCATCTTTGAATCTTCTAGCAATGTAATGGTTGTATTTTGTGTGTCAGAGATGCTGTCTGTCTGTGGACAAGATGCATTAAATGTTGTATTTAAAGCATCATTGGTGCACTTATCTTGGTTCTGGTTACTCAAAGAACATAATGTATATGCTGGTATGTTGCTACTGAGTGGATCTATCAAATGTGCTATGCCTAAACAAGTTAAATTGTAAAACTGTTCTTCGTCATTTATCGTTTCTATATCTGACCATTTGATATTTCTTGCACCTTCCAACAGCTTAATCAATTGTTTAAATTCTTCTTTCATTGTATCTGTCATTGTTCCATAGCCTCTCATTATGTTATAATAATTTTGTAATGTTGCACACATCAGTTTAATCATTGAATAGTGGGACTGCATTTCGCATTGTTGTAGATTGCTTACTTTTTTTGCATGTTCATACTGCTGCTGTAATCTTGATTGTTCTATTTCACACATTTTCAATGCAATTAAATCTTCTAGCTTCTCCAACTTCTTTAACTTTATTTCTGCACTCAATTTCTGTAATTCTGTCTCTACTGAACACAATTCTTCCCATGCTGTCTTCATTTGTACTTTCAAGGAATTCCTTTGTCTTTCAAAGTAATGCATGGATTTATTAACACGGGACTTGCCACTAGCATTTTGCTCTTCAGTAGTTAAGACATCAACAGCTGCAGTTAAATCGTGTAATCTTTCATCTGCTGCTTTTTTATATTGAATTCTAAAACAGAATATATTGTGAGCACTTTCCAAAGAGAGGATTTTCTCATTTAGAACCTTCTTTTTTTGAAGTAGTTCAATTAATGTGTTTTTAATTGTTAATGTACACCTGTCCTCCTCTTCATTCGTCTTTGCATTTTTAAGATCCGGTGATGCGTGTGTCAACCTACTTTCTACAGTCAATAACTTCTGCTTTAGATAGTCTATTTCTTTCTTTTGTTCTTCCACCATTTTTATATATGCTGTTACATGCATTTCGCAAGACATAATATTCTTCTTTATGCAAGTCTTAATTTTCTTTGCTCTGTTTGCATATCTTAAGGTATTGTAGGTATCTTCGTAACTTAAACTAGTGGGTGCAATATTAGCTATCATAACAGTTTGACAATTTCCACCCAATGAATCTTTCAATAATCGAGTTAATTTAGAATCCCTGTAAGTTATATGTTTTGCACCATCTGCCAAATTATTAATGCAATTTCCAAGAGCCAATAAGGATTTATTAATATTTGCACCTTCTTTGAATCTGTCTCCTTTACATCCTGTGGCAGATGCTCTTTCAGATCCTGCTAAATCGATCATAGATAACTTGACTTGTTTCACTTGACCATCCAATCTATTGGTGATATTAATATAAACCTGAAAGACAGCATGACTTCTGCTGCTTTCCTCATTTGCATCTGTAGGATGTTGCGTACGATTTTTATTACCTTTTGCTAAAAGTATTAATAATTCCTCTGCACTGTGAATGGTAATTATTTTAAGACCAGCAACAATTACTCCACATCTACCATCGTCTCTTAAATGCAAAGGTCCAGACTTGTGTAATAGATCTTGTACATTCTCGTTATAAATTTCTAGATAAGTTACACCTAAATTAAATTCACGATGTTCACCTTGTTTTTCTATTTGTAAAAATAATTCTGCTACTGTTCTGTATGTAATACCAGGATCTTCGGTACTACCAAGCATCGTATGAGTTTTTCCAGCACCGGTTGCCCCGTATGCAAATACAGAACAATTATAGCCATCCAAGAGTCTAGTGATCAAATCTTTAGTACTTCCTTCAAACAGATCACTATTGCTGGATGATATATCAAAGACTTTGTCAAAAATGAATTGTAATTCTTTATTTTGTTTTTTAAGTAAATCTCGACCTTTTTGAGCAATTCCACGGTAAAAGAAAGGATTTTCCTCTTCTTTTGGATCGAAGATTAACATTATATCATCGATAAATTTTACGGCAATTTTACAGTTGCTCTGAAGCTCGCGTTGATTTTGTGGTCGAATTCTTACTATTACCTTAATACTTGTCTGCGAACAAGTTCCTGTTTGCACCGACGAAGTTGTTCTTTTACTTACACTCGATTTCGTTCCATTGACAGAAGTCGGTAGAGTTTTTCGAATTCTTCTAACTTTATTAGGCGAAAATGCTTTTTCCAAGTCCCTTTTATTAAAAACCATAGCGATTATTATTAATTTCTACACGAATATTCATCGAGTACCACCGTTGCGAGGTATACAATCTTTGAAATTCAAATTCACGTACAATGAAGTTGTAGGCATGACAGTTTCGCCAATACAAATTTCATTCGATTTATCGAGTTCCCTATATGTACACTAGGAGGCATCGCAAAAGTATGACGTTGTTGCGGAACGCGTGGTCGGTGGATTAGGGAAATAAGGTCGTGGGACGGTGCCCGTGGAGCGCTGAACCGCTCTGCTCGGCGAGGCGCGCGGAAATCAAACAACTCAATTACGTAAAAATACTTTAACAACTTTATTCAGTACTTGTCTTTGGATATCTCTAAATAGCGAATGAAAACGTTCTCTAGCGCAACACGATAGCTCGTATAGACTGAGAGAGAGCCCGGCCACGCGGGCTCGGTCTTATATATCCAGCGTCCCGATCGGCGTTTGTTTCTTCCTTTCCCCGGTTGCCAAGTTCTCGGCGCGTGCCATGGAATATTCCCGATCCTTCGAGCGAGAACCGGCGACATGGCCAACCGATCGATTCTTACACACACACATATGCGCGCCACAAGCATACAGCCTATCTCTAACGGTCAAAACTACATTGTATATACAAAGTATCGGTAACGGTCTACAAATGCTCGGTTTGCGCCTAGATTTCCTCGCGTTGAATTTCCTACAATAATAATACGCATTACAATACGCGAGTTCGTTTGAATCTCCCTCGCTCAAATCGCAGCTTCGATGGTGAGAAAACCAGTTCCAGCAATTTCCCGTCGCGCCGTTGTATGTACATAAACCCTACGTCATGCAAATGCGTAACAACGTAATTGCACTAGCCTTCTAATCAGTAGATTACCGTTGGAAACATCACATCGTACTAATTGTAGTCCTTCATTAATGTTCATATATTTTTCTCTCACTAAACTCGTGGAGTCTTCCCCACCAATTTCTGGAACTGTCTCGGCTGAAAGGAAAAATGGAAAAGAGGAAATAAGATGTATCTTGTCTTTTTCTGGTCAAAAGTACAAATTTCAGATAAATTGGATCAGATTTATATAGGGAGTTGTTATCTTTCTATAGATTTTTCAGTCTTACATCATTACTATTATACCCTACATAGTTTTATCACGGGGAATTATTTGAAGTCAATGTCTAACTAGTTAATTAAGCATAATGCAATATGCGTAAGATAATTTGTACTTTACCTTGTACCTAAAATATGATTTTATTTTTCCATCATTTTCAAAAAATATCATAGAGAAACACCTATTTAAAATATTTACCTTTCTTTACTAATCTAAATTGAAATGTACGAGCATCGCCATCGTTGATACTACTAAAGTTTAGTTTGGTAATAGAATAGGTTATGTTGCATTACGTGTATAGAATTCGACATAATAAAGTACTTCAAGAATTTTAACACCTTTCATACGTATATATATATATATATATATATGTTCATACATACAATTGATCTATGTCAGGAACATGATGAAAAAGTCGAGTGTTATCTTGTAAAATGAATCGGATCAAATTCAATCGACCCTTAGCAATTTCGAGTAAGAAAATTATTCTTTTCGAAAACGTTAAATATTCGTCGAGACAAGGATTTAACGAAACAAAGATACAATTTTAGAATCTAGAGTCAACAGAGTATCAAAAAGGTACGATAAGTATCGATAAGGAAAAAACAATTTTCGTATTTCATTGAATAAAACATTTAAAATACACATCTTGTAATCGATAATGATATTCATCAAATCTAATACGTTGTATCAGTTTAGCCTTGACGTTGTTTGAAGAACTCAACACGGTGCGATTTCTTATGGTAAATTGAATCGATTTTCCTACAGACAAAACATTGAACACCATAGCAAATGTAGTTTTATGATACTTCTCTCTTATCACCACGTGCAACGATATGTTCCTTTAAATGTGAATACATGTAGATTTTAAAAATTATTTTCTATAGTATCTTTTCTAAAAATTGATATTCTGTAAACGATATCGCAATTAAAATTAACATTCAATTTTGAATAGTTACTTGTTTGTATATGTTGCTTTACCATTTATCTAAAATTATAAATATTAATTTTCATTGAACTATATTCTTACCAATGAGCTTCCATTTTACTTGTTTGCCTTTTTCAACCTGAACGCATTTTTAGTTTATAATTTGTGAAATGTATTGTTTGCACACCGAATCATGTATGTATTATTTGATGTGATCTGTAAACACAAATTTTTATTATGGTAGTAAATCTTTGTAATACGAATATTGATTTCTAAAATTAAACCATATTTTAGGTTTCCCATACTGTGAACCAATAATGTGATAATATTGAAAACTTACATTTTTTCCACAAGATTATGAATATAATCATGTAGAGTTCACTGTAAGGAAGATGACGCCTCATTTTGTAGCTTTGACTCCTGTACGAAGACGATGTTTGATCATACTCTCTGTAGTATTAGTACCATGCGCCATTTTAAATCTTCTATCACCTTCAGACTTAAATGAAGAAACAATTTTACAAAATAGCATTGCAGAATTGCAAGCTAAATTGGAACATTTACATGCTAAATATGTTACAAGCCAGGAGGAAATAAACCTGTTATCGCATCAGTTATTACAATTGATAGAGAACAATCATATTTTACCAGATCTTCAATTTCTATTTAACAATGCTACAACAAACGTGACCAGTATAAAGCTACCATCTATATATAATTTTCTTCCACATTTTCTGAACGATCCTAATAGCTTACGGCCAGCATTTATCCAAAGTAAAGGACGCACTGGTATCAGTGTAGTGCTAGGTGTACCAACAGTCAAAAGAGAAGTGCAGAGCTATTTAATGGCAACGCTTAAGAATTTACTGGATCGTATGAATCCTGTAGAAACAGCAGATACTTTGATCATTGTCTTAGTTGCAGAAGTAAGTATGTTATAACTTTATATCACAATTGCTCTGAGAACTTTTATTACAATTATTTATAATTTTTACAGACAGATTTGGAATATGTGGCATATGTTGCAAAGCAAATTGAAGTTCAGTAAGTTTGTGTTTAAAAATGAACTAGACAATTATTGGTTGTATTTGTTTCATGTTTTCTCTTTTTTATACTTAACTGCACTTTTTTTTTTAAACTTATAACACATAATGACATTGTACATTGAATTTGTAACTTTTATGGATTCAAATTATCATTAATTTGTTAATTATTGATAAAGATATAAATAAGATTTCAAAAAGATAAAGAGAATAATTTATTGGAGTTTCATGGGAATATTTTATTTCAATATTATAATTCGTTTATTTTAGATTTCCAACTGAGTTTGAAGCTGGTGTGATTGATGTGATATCCCCATCTGCATCTTATTATCCAGATTTATCTAAATTACGTGATACTTTAGGCGACGATCACCAACGAGTTGTTTGGCGATCAAAACAAAATTTAGATTTTGCATTTCTTATGTCGTATGCTCAGACAAAAGGAACATTTTATGTACAACTAGAAGACGACATTTTAGCTAAAAAAAATTTTATAACTACAATGAAATCTTTTGCATTACAAAAAATAGCAACCAAAGAAAACTGGTTTGTCTTGGACTTCTGTCAGTTAGGATTTATCGGTATGATATTATAGATTGTTGTTATAGTAAGTTGCCTCTAAATTTTATTTGATCTTTGTAACGTGCTTTTTAATATAGGAAAATTATTTAAGTGCGCGGAACTGCCATGGTTGATTCAATTCTTTTTAATGTTTCATAATGATAAACCAGTTGATTGGTTACTGGATCACTTGATCTCAACCAAAGTTTGTAGTCTTGACAAAGATAGTGTAAGTATATATATTATCAAAGAAAAATGAGTAAAAGTATATGTACGTACTATACAGAATGTTTAACTATGTTATGTATATTTCAGAAACATTGTAAAATGGCTAAAGCAGAGTTATGGGTTCATTATAAACCTTCTCTTTTTCAACATATAGGGACACATTCTTCGTTAAAGGGGAAAGTACAGAAATTAAAGGTATATTAAGAAAGGAAATTGATTATTTTACATAATTCTGTTCATAATTCGTAACAACAATTATAACAGGAATGTTACATTTAGGATAAACAATTTGGCAAGATAGCATTATTTTATGCACATGAAAATCCAGAAGCGACGGTTGAAACGCAAATTAAACCTTACAAACAATATACATTACAAAAAGCGTACAAAGGGGAGTCATTCTTTTGGGGTCTTTTACCACAACCAGGAGATCATTTAAAATTTAAATTTTTTCATCCTATTTTTATAAAAAGGTATTTTATATAGTCACCTTCAGCAACATGTTAGTAATAATATCATGTTGAATTTTGTTATATAGGTACTTATTCAGAAGTGGAAATCCTGAACATCCATCTGATAGATTTTACAATACAACAGTGGAAGTGTTTTCAGAGATATCTGCTTCTTTAAATAGAAATAGTAATGATATAACTGAGGATGGTTATATTGTTATAGGTATAATATAACGTTGTAAACGTATATTTATTCTGAGCGATCAATTATTGGTGATATACTTGAGATGCGTGTAATTCTTCATATTTTTACAATTGAAAATTAGTTAAGCAAATCTCGTTAGAGACTATATCTCAATTATTAATGTTTATAAATAGTATCAGACTACTATGAACCTGTTTAAGATATCTTACAGAAGAATCACCTAGTTCTTAGTTGGACGTACCGCCAATAATGGATCACCCTTTCTAATTAATAGATTATCATTTACATTCTATGCTCTAATTAGGAAAATTTGATGCACTGGGGATTGCTCAAGGAACGGTAGATAAAAAACTCGGAAGGATATTGGTACTTCGCTTGACTGTACACAGTGAAAGTGAAAATTGGGCTATCTTATCTGAGGTGAAACTTGCTATTAACAAATGTTTTTTACGAATTATTAAAAATTCAATAGAATATTATTTTTATTTATTTAATGAATTCTTCTACTTTTTACATTTAACAGATTCACATAGTTGAAGAGCATCCCAGTTGACCTCCGGAAAAGGTATTGCAACATTTTTTTCGGCACCACTTACAAGGATAAGATATGTAATAAATTAACGACTAAATTATTTTTAGTTTAAGTCTTATGTCACTATGTGTCGAATAGGTTATACATGAAATATTATTCGTTCAATACCGTCCAGTGCAAAGAAATATGTTGATAAAAAAGTGACATTCATCTATGTGATGAATTTAACAATAGATATTTGATTTTTAAAGAAATCAACATTATGATCTGTATTACATGGAACCACATGATATTACGCTCTGTTATTATCAAAATTGTATTCATTTTACGAGGTCAGTGTTAGAACAATTTACTAAACTTTCGACCAGTTTTACCATTTCTCTAATTAATGAAAACAGTACCTGCGTAGTCAGTATATATTATTTCCTTCATTAAGGGTCAAAATACAATTTATAATTTTATGTATTTCTTATAAATTAGCGAAAAAGGAAACTCTTTTTGTGATCTAAAGCACAAGATTATTAATATTAACGAGAGTGCAGTATATTTAACATCGCGATAAAAATAAGTGCCAGACTATTTTAAGAGATATAAGGTTAATGGAACAAACAGAAGATTTATCTTTTCATAAAAAGAAATAAGGGTCATTAAAAAGAAGTATATACGTATTTATAATATGTGTAATAATGTGCAATTTACATACTGTCTGTAATATATTACTATAATATTGAAGATCTGGATTCGGATCTGTGTTAATCTTTAAGAGCAAAATGGTGATATGAAATTTGTATCGTTCTCATATATGTATTATTTATTTCGTATGGCTTCTTATACATATATAAATATATACACAATACATGTATTTTCATATAAAATAAACTATATTTTTCTGAACATTCAGATATAATATATACTTATTTGTAATTGTATGGTATGTATTTCTATGTTTTATGTTTAAAATGGTAATATAAATTAATTTTTATGATTCATGAATTATTTTGTTCTATATATCACTAAACAGAAAAAAGTGGTGTGGTAGTGAACGTGTTAAATAAGGCATTGAAATCAATATCGATTTTTCAAACAACAATAATATGTAACTGTTTCTTTTATAAAAGTTAATTACTGTAGTAAATAATCGTACATACCGTGTAAATATTCAATTAACTAACAGTCTTAGTATTGCATTTTTTGATTCAAGTTATATTGGATCTTTGATTACGTTCTTAAAGAAACCAGCACCTTGAATGGTTTAGGACCAGCTGTAACACCGTCAACGAAGTCTTGTGACGATGGTTTCTTTTCTCCTAACACAGGAGAAAATGTAAACGCTTGTAGCAACGCGGTGGTTATGACAAATATGTTGCTTTTGGCTAACTTTTCTCCTATGCAACGATGTCTCCCTGTTATAGTAAAATGACATTCGTGAGTTACAATTCTCAAATAGTAACACTATTACTCTTTCATTAATAACGGTAAATTATACATATATCACTCTCTGTCACCCCGACTTCTCTTTTTCACATCACACCTATATGTATGAAAGCCTTCTTCCGTAAATAAATAAATATACATACCGATACTAAATGGATAGAACTTTTGCGGTGTAATAATGTTACCGCTTTCGTCGATAAATCTTTCTGGTCGAAAGTCTTCAGGATCACCCCATGATTCGTCCATCAGTATTCTGTTGAAATTCACGATAAGCATCGTATCCTATAACAACATCTATTTGACTATCTTTTTCGGACCTAGGTCAATCAGCTTTTCACGTACTTTACTACTATCTTTAAAGTACAATAAATTAATGCTTACTTTTGGTATTCTGTGACCTAATATAGAAGTATCTTTTAGCGCTCTGTGAGGTACGTTTAACGTTCGTCCCATGAACATTCTCACCGACTCTAAGACAATAGCGTTCATGTATGTCATCCTGGAACAAAATAATATATGAAGCTTAAAGTTATAGATGTTTCAAAGATCGCTTCACTGGCAGTGTATAACTTTAAATTTTATTGTCCTAAAACAGGGCTGACGAACTTCTTACTCGCCACGGGTCGCACGAATTTCATCTTGGATTAATTGAACTCTTATTATGAGAATGTTAGTCACCCCTACGATTTATATTTTTCCTTTTTCTTAATTACAACGAGCCAAACGCGACCCGCCGGCCGCCAGTTCATCACCCCTGTCCTAAAATGTTTAATATTACTTTGTTCTGTCCTCTAGAGTTGGAGGTCTGTCTCGGCCAATCACTCTGTCGATTTCTTCGTGCGCTTTCTTCTGAACATTCGGAAACAAGACTAGATACAGAAAGCAAAAACTGAGTGCTTTCGACGTGGTTTCGGATCCCGCCATGAACAAATCCGTGCAAATGGCAAGTAGCTGAGATTCTGTAATTATAATTGACGTAGACAGAATATTTTATTTTATTTATTAAAAAGTATCAAGTAGAATTTACTTACCTGAAAAGGTTTTACTATAGTTTTTAGATTTGAGAACAGTTAAATATACGTCCATTAAGTCTCTGGGCGATTCTACCGTGAAAGTATTTTTATGTTTATCCAATTCATCCTATAACGATGTCATTTAGTTCTGTGTTTCATTGTTAGCCATCGTTCGTGCATATTAATGTTCGAATCGATAAAATTATCCGAACATCTAGCTCACCTTTAAAAATTTCCAAAGTTGTTGATGGGTTTCCAGGAAGGACTTGTAACCAGACATTTCTGGCGCGATGAATCTCAATATTGGAAAGTGACCGAAGGGCGCACCGATCATGTCGATCTCCTTCAAAAGTTTTGTCAGGATCCATTGTAGGTAATTCAATTCCTCGTCGTCGATATTGTACCTAAGTCAACGAATTATGATACAATTAGGATATATTTTTATCACACCAGGTGTTCTCTATTATTAACAAGAACACTTTATTTACAATATTAAAAAAAATAGTTTAATGATGCATTGGCTTTGTTTCAAATTCTCAAATAGATTTCTCAAATAATTAAATTGAAGAAAATGCATGAAATTCAAGTGAATAAAATGTAACGCAACATAGAATCGGAAGACGAACAACCTTTTACCAGCCATCATCCTCCACAGTGTGTTGAGAACTGTAACACCAAAGGCGTTGTTCATCGGTATAACTATTCCGTTGGAGGATTCGATCATCTTTCTAACTTCTGCGTAGTCATTCGCATTTACGTACATGTCCGAGATTTTTAATTGCTCCTCTTTTGTAACGTATGGATTCGCCATACCCGTTTGATCGAACACGTCGTTGTTATCTTTTTTTATTAACTTGTATATTTGTCCGTCGTCGTATTCGTTATTGTTACAGGATACTTTGGACTTGTTAATACGATTGTTACACTCGTCTTTGATCATTTTTCTAAAGTGTTCGACCAGCCATTGAGCCTCTTCTTCTATTATCGTGGCCATGCTCTCCCGACCGAACCCAAACTCACGGAGTTGCTTCAGTACGAATCTTCTCTGCTCGGTCCACAAATCCCCGTCAACGACAATCAAACCTTAAATCGAACAGACAACATTTGTCAATAACTGACAATGTAGAGTTATTAAAGACAAGATATTTTTCTATCTTCTGCCTCTTTCAGTAGTAAACACTCGTTCATACTTGAATAAAGAATACGGAAACAGCCTTATCTGGATAAAAATGGCACAGACGAAGAAAAGCAAAGTGCGAATTTACCTTTCCTAGAACCAAAAGTTCTTGTCTCGTAGACGGGACCAATCGGTCTTCCGTCGCAAGCTTCATCGCTAAGCATCGTCCGGATGCTTTCATGGTCGTTCAACACTACGATGCGATCCGTGCCGATTTTCAGACCAACCACTGGTCCGTATTTCTTGCACAGAACGGAACAGGTTTTGAACAAGTAACCAGTTTTCTGGCGAAGACGAGCAACTTCCACGGCAGAGCCCAAAATCGGCCACCATTTCGGACCTACAACATCCGGTTGTGAAGAAATTACGCTTATATTCGCTTCTAAGATATTTCTTACCGGAATAGTAATAATAATAAAAATAGTAATATTCCAGTTTGTAAGGTGAATGTAGAATTTTGCAAAGGACTGTTAGTAAAAGTTGTTTAATTGCACGAATAAAGTTACGAATGCATTACTTTTTCAAATATATTCATATGAAATGAAATTTGTCGTACCTGGAGGATATCCTTTTGGTTTTCTCGATCCCAGATATAATAACAGCAATAGTAATGTTATCAACAATATCACCGTGTAGAACATGCTGCGAATACAAAGAAAAGCAGTGTCGATTATATCTAATAGTTAGGTCAGGGATCTTGATTTCTTTTTCATTTATCTGGATAAAGGAAACTATAATCGAGTTCACGGCATCCATCCAGAAGCCATGAACTTGAGTATAAACTGAGGCCGCGAAAGCCTTAAATATCGTAATTATAATAAACGTGTATCAAAGCTTTTAATAATAATAAAGTAATATAGTTTTCAGTATAATAATATACGCGTAGAACTCATTTTTATATCAACTTCTGAAGTGACAATAACATATTGAAGTTTATCGTGTAAGCTGGCTTATGCCATTTCAGAGCTCGGCTAACCGGTGGAAAAAGCATACTCGTGTTCGTTCTAAAATAGTTAAAAATTGGATGACCATGAAGAAGCAATAATTCGCGAGAAGAATATAGTCGCCCTTTGAATATTTTGGGAGGAGGCGCGTGCCCGATCTCCACGCACTTGAGAAAGAAAGTGAAATATTCAGGCACAGGAGAGAAAGTCGCATACGAAAGAACCGGGACAAGCACTCTCTTCTATTATTTCATAACTTCTTGCATAACCGACAGACATTTTAATGAATTTATTATTTTTAAAGAGCATTATCCTCCCCCATCGATACATTTTAATTTATTATAAATTTTGAACGACTTTACATTCGTTCTTTACATTCGTTTCACAATCGTGTCAAATATACATACTAATTAAGTTCAAATGCTTTTATTTAAGGACGAATCATTTTCATTATTTTTATATCAACGATTTCTAATATAAGCGCGAAAATAAATTTTTTTTTAAATTTCAAAATCATCTCTCGCGATATACTTTTCGCGAGATTAAAAATTTATACTAAATTTAATAGTTAACAAATTTATTTAAGTACGTTAATTTAATACAGATTTTTTCAAACTGTGGCCTGCGAATATATTAATGGGGAGCCCGTGACCTTTTAAAATAAACAAGAGTATATTATGTAGTAAAATGAAATAGTCTTTACGGCACTTATAATCGAACCCTTGAATTAATCTTACCTTGTATCTGGAGAAATCTCCTCTGTTGTATAAGCAAAACTGATCGTGGACCAGTCTGCACACAGCTCTTAAATACCCTTCTTCGTCTCTGTCGCTCTTTTATTTTGCAGGCAAAAGTTGTTGAGTAAGAGCTGTAAAATGTTACCCAATTTAAATGCATTGACAGTTTCGCCGATATTACACGCGTGTCATCGACGGAGCACAACTTTAATATTTATTTATTTGTTAAATAATTGGTAATCTTTTGATATAGAAGAGATGACATAAAATAAGAAAAAAAATGCTGCAATATAGTAATTAATAACTCTAATTAAAACTAATTATTCTTATAACAGAGAGTACAAAGGATCTAATAGATCGATGTCGTTACAGTCCTTATCGTTGATACACATTCGGGTGATTATCCATCAACATATGATAGTGTTCCATAAAAAATAACAAGGAAAATCCAAGATTTCTAATTAGTAAAATAACAGAATACGAAACATAGCTGTTAATTATTTTATATAGAAATAATAAGTTAACAATGATTTTACGTTTCTCAAGAATTATTAAACGTAACTGTGAGAGAAAAAATTCGTATCGAACGTGTTCAATGATAATGGAAAGACAATTCAAGTAAAACGATCTGATAAATGAACAGTGTATAAAAATTCTAACGGTAGAGATGTTCTCAAAGTGACGAAATACACGAATAATGAACCAAAAAGAGCTTTCTCTACTATACAAAACGAGTCACTTAAATCGATTTCCTTGCATAACTTTGAAATTCTTGATTATATTAAAATGTGTTCCAAATAAAAGTTCTATGGTTTAAAATAAGACGAAAATCAAGAATACCAATTTGTTGATGGAGGTTTCATTAAAAAGTTATTAACGTTTAAAGTTCCGCCCGTACTGAATTTTTTTCTCGAAAATGCGCAAGATTTCGGGGGTATGTCTATTCACCAAAAATGATTGTAATTGACCCCCGCAACCGAAAATAATTTTTCCAAAACGATTTGAAATTTATTTTTTCCGTCGAAAAATTTCACACCTTCTCGAATTTTTTTCTAGAAAGTGGATAGGATTTAGAATCCTCTAGAATCCCTCTTTAAATTTTTCCCAGGGGTGGCCGAACACCCTGTATATACATATATTGCTATTTTCTCTAAAGACAAATTTAATACACGCATGTACATTAATTTCAAATTAAAGACGGTAGGTAAAAAATTATACATTTTTATAAAATCATATTATTAATATAGATTTATTCAATTAATAACGAATATATACTTATTATATTATTTCGTTTCTTTGGTGCATTCTGCCTCCTCTATTTTAAAAGGTAAACGATCGCCCCATTCGCTCGATCTTGCGCAACGATATGTATTTCTAAAAATATAAAAGATAAATTAATTGTAAGAAATCATACAATATTATATTTAACACTTGAAAAATACAAACAGTCCATTTTTCCATGTAGTAAAAATTTCCTCTCGTAGTTTGCCTGAAGTCGTGCACATGCGACATATAACGTGTTTAGAACGTCTCAATACTGGTTTGACAATTCGTGGCCATTCACAGGCATCTTTTAGACGTTCACCTGCAATCGAAATTTGTACAAAAGTTCATTTAAACATATAATATAAGTTACTGTTTATCTTTCATTATTAGATAATAATCACATCTGGCTTCTATACCTTTCTTTAATACCACGTACGAATACCATTCGTTTTTGTATGCAGACTTTTTAAAGATAGGTAATGTCTGATAAATAATTTTAAATTTGCAAGTACTGTCATCCATATATGCAGGACATGCTAGGTCGTGTGGGCACTGAAATAAATGTACAACTTCATATTTCCAAGAAGATAATTGACATACCAAGGTATCAAATACTTACAGGTGAAAACACATGCACATTGGATGTATTCTTGCTGTAACTAAGTATGAAATCTCGAGCTTCGTTTACTATCTTGTTTAAGACAAACAAACCAATTAAATGTACTAGCTAAAGCAACTAACTTAATCTTAAAAGAACAACACTCACTTTAAATCCTGCCTTTGTACCTAGTTCCACAAAAATTAAATAATTTTCAGTTTTTTGCCAAAGTTTTAGAATTACTTCAAGACGAGATTTTTGATTTGGTAATTCTAATAACGAATATGCACTTACTACAATATCATAAGTCGGCTACACAATAATATAAAAAAATATACTTGAATTAATCCTTAAAATGTAGAAAATTTTACTATAAAATAAGACATATTCTTACAGTTGGTGATGCAGGTAAAAATTGTCGATAATAAATGTGTTGTGGAAGAACTTGTGGCGTAGCTTTTTTTATAAGATACTCGGACAAATCATTCATATCCGCAGAAGCATCGATACAATAATATTCTTTAATGGACTTAAACCAAAATTGAGATGCTACCCTGAGCAAAATTAAATTTATATTTCTACTATTTTCATTGTGACAGTATACTATATGGTTTTGTGCATATCTTACCACATAACTGTCCCAATACCAGAACCATAATCGAGCAATGATTTAGGTACAAAATTTGAATCCCCAGTGTTAATTTCATTAAAAATTTTATACAGTACACTATACTCAGGCATGCTTCTGCCAATTAAATATGATAAACATGTATATTTGTCATACTGAATTGGTACCCAATTATAAACCATTTGTTTTAAAAGCTGTTTGGTCTTTGGATTGTTCAATAGATCTTCTTCTTCTTCAATTGTTTCTTTTGTCTCTTCTTCAATGAATGCTTGAATTTTGGCTAATTTTGATTGAATATCTCTATTTTCTAATGGAGCTTGACGACCATACAGATGCAATGCCAATTTTTGTCCACTTGCATAAATTGACTTCTCTGATATTCTTTCATCTATATACATAAAAACAGATTTAATATAACATTTTAAAATAAAAGGACAAACTGTAACATACAAATTCTTCATTCAAAAGGGAAGGTTTTTCATCATTTTGCAAACTGTGGCTTCATTTTTATATGAGTGCATGCATGTAATGAAGTTCAATTAAATGGAATTCAATAAGTTTGTCATTAAAAAAGTAAAGCATGGTGAAAGTAATGTGATAGTGTGAGGTCGATTAATAATTAGGTATATATAACATTATAACAAAAGAGGTAGGATACTGAACTTGAAAAAATTCAAAAATTTTTGGAATCTATATCAAAAAAGCTCTAAACAGTCGTTAATTCAAATGGATATGTTACAAAATGTTGATTATTTAATTCCGTTTACTTTGTAAAATTATTAAGAAATTTTTTTTTTGTTACAATTATGTATTAATATTAAAAATATATGTTTGTTTCAACAGTTTATTAATTTCATTCTAATGGCATGTATATCATCCCTTTCTCTATATATTCATTAATTAATATAGTATATAATGTATCGCATACTAAAATTACATAACAGTGTTCGGCGTGTATTGTAAATAGGACGACCGCACGTGCATGCACTCATGCATAAAAACCACGTGTCAATGCATTCCTAACATTCTAAAATACTTTACTGTATAATGAACATACGAAAGTTTTATCGTAATTAACTATAAATATATTTTCTTCTTACCTGTTAAAACTATTTTAATTACATTTAATAACCAAGGAGGTTGCTGCACTTGTCTAGGCTTTATTATACCTGGATGATTTCTGTGTTTGAGTTCATTGTTTAACAATAATTCATTTATATTATCTGCGACTTTCATTTTTTCTTTCGTCGAATACTGGTTAAAAAATAAAATAAAAAAGAAGTAATTAGGTATATTCAAATTTTTAAATTAAAATGGTTATCAACTGATATTTTCTGCTACTTAATAAATTTTCATTAATAATATGAATGTAAATTCTATTAATTACCCATCGCATTTGCCTATGTGCCATGAAAGTTAATTTCATTGTCATGATTAACAACCTTGTTATTGTTTATTAACTCTTTTCAACAAAGAAATTTGATGCAAAATCTAGACAGACCAATAGAAGAAAGATATTAATCATATATATTTAAAATTACAACGATAAGAATTAGAATCAAATTGCACAGTTGTAAAATATAGGTACTATATATATAACGTTTAATAACGATATTGGGAGTACAATATCGCATAACCTTAATAAAATTGATGCAGGTAATATTTATCGTATGTTAGGTTGTCTTCCCAAAATAATTCGTCATGATTTTTGTTGACAACCTATTGGTACTGATGCTCGCGCCTTAGAATATTTTTTCTAATACGGACACTACAATTGCCGAGTGATTTAAATCACGGAGAAATGAAATTTGCAGAGCACTTGAGTGCTCACATCACACCAGAATGGAGGAAACAATATATAAATTACGAGGTAAAATGAAAATATTGACTTTATCAATGTCAAATCTTACTAGACCCATACAATTGTTTAACAATATTTGTAAAATTACAGTTTAAACGCTTTTTTAAGGATAACAAGGATAATTTAATTTGATACATTATCAATTTAGATATTTTAGAAATCTGTAACAAATATTAATATATTTTTTTTAACAATATAAGAAATTGGTTTGTATCAACAACAATTTTATGTAGGAAATGAAAGCACTGCTTTATGCAGCAGTCGAGCAGGCACCAGCAGCAGATATTACAGAATCACATATATTGGAACGTTATTTTAATAAATTTGATGAGAAATTTTTTCATTACTGTGATAAGGAGTTGGCAAAAATAAATACATTTTATTCAGGTATATTTAATTTTTCATAATAACTTTGACTTATATTTGAAAGTTTATTAACGCATTGTTTATTCCTTCAGAAAAACTAGCAGAAGCTACACGTAGGTTTGCAACTCTAAATAATGAATTAAGTGAAATTTTATCAGTTTCTGAAGATAAACAAGGAAGCCATAAAACCCGTTATCGTAATAATATCCTACACAAGAAACCAGTTTCAGCACGTAAACTCCAAGAATTAAAATTAGCTTTTTCTGAATTTTATCTTTTTCTCATTTTACTCCAGAACTATCAGAATCTTAATTTCACTGGATTTAGGAAAATATTAAAAAAGCATGATAAAGTATGTATGCACATGTATACAACTTTAGATTTACGTTAATTAATATAAAATTAATATATTGTTTTAGCTTTTAAACATAGATCTTGGAACAAAATGGAAAGCAGAACACGTGGACACAGCATTATTTCACACGCACAAAGATATAGACAGGCTAATTGCGGAAACAGAAGCATTGGTTACCCGGGATTTAGAACATGGAGACAGACAACGTGCTATGAAACGTTTGAGAGTCCCTCCGCTCGGAGAACAACTTTCCCCATGGATTACATTTAAAGTGGGAATTTTTTCTGGAGCTTTCATTGTACTTCTTATAACAGTAATACTTTCTGGTAAATAGCCATTTGGTATACACAGTATAAAATATTTTCAATTATTCTGTTATAATTAAGTATCACATTTAATAGGTGTTTGGTATAGAGATAACAATAATTGGCGAGTTTTATGTAGATTGTATCGTGGGCCACTACTTATGATTCAGTTTCTTTTTCTTATGGGTATAAATGTCTATGGTTGGAGATCTTCTGGTGTAAATCACGTTTTAATATTCGAACTTGATCCCCGAAATCATTTATCAGAGCAGGTTGTATAATGATACGACAAACAACCTGTTGATATATCATGATCTTGATGTGGTATGATTACTAATGACTCATATATTTTTAGCATATAATTGAAATGGCAAGCGTGTTTGGATTAGTTTGGTCTTTATCAATTTTGGGTTTCTTGTACAGCGAAATACTAGGAATACCGCCGTTTGTTCAACCTGTAAGTAATACGTTATGCAATTACTCTTTGTTATAATTTGTACACATTCGTGTAATTAAGCGATAAAAGCATAATGATTATAATAACAATAAAATTATTAAGGTTTAAGTAAATGCAATCATTTCTTGCAGATGTTGTTATACGCATTATTGGCATTATTTTTATTTAATCCAACAAAGACGTTAAGACACGAAGCTAGATTTTGGGCACTTCGTGTAATAAGCAGAATATTTTGTGCCCCATTCTTTTACGTCGGATTTGCTGATTTCTGGCTCGCCGATCAGCTAAATTCCCTCCACACTGTTTTCTTAGATTTCCAATATTTTGTTTGCTTCTATGTGCAAAATTCTTCATGGACCGACGTAACTGGTTAGTAATTGATCGTTTTACGTTATATTAAAAATTATTAAAACCTAATAATTATATTCACAATAGATGCAGAAACTTGTATAATGCGCGAATTGTCGATGAGACCTTTCGTGGCTTGTTTACCAGCGTGGTTTCGATTCGCACAATGTTTGCGACGATACCGAGACACGAAAGAAGCTTTCCCGCATCTTATAAATGCAGCGAAGTATGCTACTAGCTTCTTTGTTGTTGTCTTTTCATACCTACATTTAACTAATTCTAGTAAGTTTTCTAATAGTTGTTAGTATAATGTAGGAATTAAAGAAAGTCGTAAAGGTACATGTCTCTTTGCAGACGATAATGAAATATCTGCTGAAAATCCTTATTTTTATTTATGGATAACTGCAAGTATAATAAGTTCTTGTTTCGCGTACACGTGGGACGTGAAATTGGACTGGGGTCTATTCGATAGTAATGCAGGAGAAAACAAATTTCTTAGAGAAGAAATAGTTTATTCTTCTCCGGTGAGTTCGATTGTATTTGTACAGATTGAAATTGCGATTTTATATTATCGTTCGTGCTGTAATATTTGCATTGTGTTGTAGTACTATTATTACTTTGCAATAATTGAGGATTTCATACTTCGTTTTGGTTGGGCATTTTCTTTATCCCTCACTGAAATGGGATACGTACATGCAGACTTAATGGTTTCCATAGTTGCGCCGTTAGAAGTATTCAGGTAAGTGAAAAGTTGCTGCTATCAGTAACAAATATGCATTTGATAGAAACCATTATTTTGCTTATGTATAATATCCAACATCTACAGAATATTTTATATTGCACAATCTTGTGTATTAGTGTATTATTTTCAGCAAAGCTTAATATGTACATATTGTTGTTTGCATGATATTTGAGATCATTTGTCATTTAAATTATGCAGGACCTACTTAAAAAATAATGTTTGCAGAGTGGAACTAATAAATTTTAATAAACGAAACTATGTAAAAAAAAGTTTTATTATTTATTTTATTTATTCCTTCATACAATTGTATAAGTCGAACACATTTCATATTTTCTTTTTTAATTTATCTATTTTATTTCTATTCGTAATCTTACTGTTAGTCGCATTAACAGTATACCATACCGTATCGAGAATCAGAATCAGATCACTATACCGTGATCGAGAATCGACCTAATTTACGATAAAAATTCGACTTACTAATCAGTTGATAGAAGGTACATATGGAATTACTTTCGCCTGGAAAATGAACACCTATACAACATAGGTAAATTTCGAGCAGTTCGGGATATCTTCATAGGGCTTTACAGACAGAATGAAGACAATGAATCAAAGGCAGTTACGCATCTTATGGATAGTACAAATGACGAAGATGACGAGCTGAAGAAATTCCATGATGGTTGAAATTAACATCTTGTAATTGCGATTTTTACTTTTGAATTTTTAATTGTTTATAATATATTCATAAACACAGTACACATTCATTTACCTAATCAAACTAACCATCTTATCTTTTCTTTGAATTGCATACTGACCTGCACGTTTGGTATGTTAAGTTCTCGATTGACGGCATAGTTGGATTAAAATCAACTGACCTTAAAAGCAATATTTCTGTCTCTGATTACACCAAAAATGATTTATATTTTTATGCTACGCTAATGTACTTGTTTAAGAAGTAGGAAGCTTGTGCATGGCAAGGATGAGCCTTCGCTATTCTTACGGTCAATTGATTTTGATCCAAGTTGGTTCGTTTGATATGTACGTTCGAACGTTTTTTTTTTATTTTTGTTCGATCTAAACTTATTGCACATATACATGTACAACAGGTATCGATCAGTTGTATAGATCATGAAGTAATCAATGCTCCTTCTGTAACAGGAGATTCATATGGAACTTTTTCCGTTTGGAAAATGAGCACCTAAACAATTGTGGCAAATTCAGAGCGGTCAGAGACATATCTGTTGCACCGGTTGATTGTTCCGATCAAACTCATATATTAAGGATGATGGATGCAACGGATGGCGTGGTGAATCGAAAGAGAAAACAAAAGTTCGCGGAGAAAAATAAACTACCACGTGGACTTTCCAAAGGCGAATCCTTGATTTGTGATCTCAATACTTAAACAACAGAATAAATTAATCCATGACCAAGAACTCGATTACAAATGACGATTCATGCAACATGGGCGTTAATAACCGGCCGCAGTATCGAAAAATAATGAAAACGAATACCTTTACTGCTAGCCGTTAAAGCACAAAAATATATCGAAGAGATCCTATAAATTGTATTAAACGTAGAAAATGTATACGTAGTATGAATGTTGCATAACATTGTTGTAAGACATTAATAGTTACGTTTATAATTTCGGCGCAACCTCTATTTAAGTAACTAGCGATTATTCGCAGGCACAAAGGATTGAAAATCATTTTCCAATCGTTCGAAACGCTCGACCGATAGATCAACGTAAGAAATTCGAAGAAACGTCAATGAACACGTTTAAAAAACGAATACAAATTTCTTTTAAGCGTACAAAATGTTGACCAGAAATTGTTAAGAATAAAGTATTTTAATGTTTTCAATAAAATTCTTTCCACTCCTTTTCTTTATCGATTATTCTATTTATATCAAACTACCACACAGGGTGTTCGGCCACCCCTGGGAAGAATTTTAATGGGAGATTCTAGAGGCCAAAATAAGATGAAAATCAAGAATGCCAATTTGTTGATTGAGGCTTCGTTAAAAAGTTATTAACGTTTAAAGTTCCGCCTGTAGAACGGCAACCTGTGAACAGCTATGTACGCGGAACTTTAAACTAAATTGGTATTCTTGATTTTCGTCTTATTTTGGCCTCTAGAATCTCCCATTAAAATTTTTCCCAGAGGTGGCCGAACACTCTGTATAATAATTAGTTCAGAAATAAATGTCATTTATCACATTACGATAGGAAATACTTTTTTACATTAAGAAATGTAACATGGTTTACCAGAGACCAGTGTCCTATTTTTACGATTTTAAGAAGGCGTTAGGATTTATCCATAAACGTTAATTGCTAGGACTCGTAAGCCGATGTTACTATTTCTGCAAAAATATCGTGTTCTTTTCACAGTGTAATATTTATTTTTAAGAGTCAGTACTTAAATTTTTACTCGAATTTTTATTATACTGTTCGAAGACAGCTTCAAAAGAATGAATGTTAAAATTTTCAAATGTGAGATTGATTAATCCTCAGAGTACACACGGTATTTCTTCAGATATTTTCTACTTAAAATTTACTTGAATCGATCCGATGATCTTTCTACAAACGCTACGGTCAGCTACGTATGTATGTATATCGCAGTATGCTCAGGCGTTTCTCGTAAGTGTTGGAAGATAAGCGGATAAACGTATTAAAGCGATGTTATTTTTGCCGCAGAGAATCGTTACAAGAACAAAACATGATTCACGAAACATTCGAATAGGGGAAAACCTTTTGCGTTTTCGTACTCTTTATTAAAAATTGTTAATTTTCATAATAGACAAGTACATAATCGCCGATCTCTTTCGAAACGTTTGCATGGTTTCATCCCTTAAGTTACGTTTACTAATAACGAAACATTCGAATGTATAGTAGCATCATAGCTGATTCAACGAGTACCAAGTATCATCGATTGACATCTTGAATCTGCCACAAGCATCCTTGGGTTTTTATGTTATCAATTCCGTGTGTACCGGTGTATAGGTGCTCTTTGTCGCGAGTTCCTTGAGCAGAGATTGTTGCCAAAACGAGTTCACGAAAGGGCAAAAGAGTCGGCGGTTCCGACGGCGACGGTATCGTCGGTGGAAAGGGTAATGGTGGTATTGATTGCAACGGAACTTGACCGCGCAAGCTCTCTGTTTGCCCTCAATGAAATGACGTGCTTACATATGGAACCACGACGGACGGGCGGACGATAAAAACCTGTAGATACTACACCTGGCCGACACCTGCCAGTCGTAACGGTGATGATGACACCGTCACTCTGTACCTGCACGTGGCTGCTGCTACCCTGTTGCATTCTCATCACCCTCTCCACCGGTGAACTCAAGTTTTACCAAGGTGAGCATGACACTCCGTTTGCCCGATCGCTGGAAAACATTGCATTTTCGGGGGTAATGACACTTCACTGTAACCGCATAACTAACACTCTCTGTTCCTCTCTCTCTCTCCCTTCCTCTCGATTATAAGTTCGCAATCATCTGGTTGTACTGCTTCGTTAATTTCTGCTTTCGTCTTTTCCCAGGACTTCTTGGGACATATCCGTGTCACTATGCTCGAAGAATTCAACCTTTCTCGATGTCACCAATATCATCGCTACGACTCAAATGTTTTACATTGCTTTCACTCAATATTCATAGCTTTTAGATGCAATTATTATCCATCTGTCTTTATTCATGCAGATATAATAAATTTTGATACACGTCATTTCTGTTTATTTCGCATTCGCAAATGCTTTTGCATTACGTCGGACATTAAAGGGACACTCTCCTTCACTCTGTGATTCGTTAAAGGGATAGGTCGTTTCGACTTGTTCTCTGTCTCCTGTGTCAAATTTCATTCGAAAAGAATTACAGTATCAAGAATAACATTATTTTACAATCCCGCGTTCTTTTGGATTCCGAATAGAATATACATTTAACGAGTGGTTTGTTCATCGTTGTAACGCATGGAACGCGTGTTGACCACAGGAAATTCACGTACGGGCTATTACGATAACATCAGGAAGTAGAACGATAAAAAATACGTGTTGTATAATTCTCGAATGTACTGTTTCGCTTTCAGTCTTTAGTTGTTCTCCTTCGTTGATACTGTACTTTGTGCAACAAACATGCGTTTTCTCGTTATAAAGGGGTAAACCGCATCTTGTGGCTTTTTTCCGACCAACAATATTCTGGTATACGATAATTAACAATGTTCTCGTGACAAAATTACAAAATTTTGTTCGTTCTTTATCCGAGATTGAAGAGGTCTTAAAAAATTCAGAGAGCATCCTCAATATCTCAGTACCAAGGTTGAACGTTGTTGTTCTATGAGGCTGATATTGCACAGACTAATCAATCGTAAAATAGGATCGCCGATTTCAATTAATTCTTATCCGACGATGCTGTAGAAAGTGAGCCCTTCTTGGGAAAGTTGAAATAATACAAAACAATCAGCAACAAGTTATCGAGGGAGTTAAACATAATTAAAGATAGCTCGCGGTTTTAAATTATTTCTGGAAGTAAACTCTTTAGATAGCAGTAATGAGAATATATAAAATATCGAATGCTTTAAAATAAATTAGACGTGCACATATTTTCACATTAACGTCTTACAAATTAGATTTCAATATTCTTATAACTGCTCGTACTATTTGTGACAAAGTCAAGTTTTCAGCTAAGCTAACATTTACCGAACACATTCATTGTAAATCCTAACGTCACTTACGAATCGCTAAGTTTACCAACGTGTTCAAGTTAGACGAAGCTAGCTAATTGTTTTCAAACTCAACGTATTTGAAAAATTCTGTACCGTATTATTGCTTTACGTCCATGCTTCGACAACGAATAAAATAAAACTCCTTTCAGATGAAGCCCCCGATACTTCGGAAAATATAGTGCTAAGACAACTGATCAAATACCTCGAGCAGGGCCATCAGTTCCGTCTTTCGCCGTTTTTGGCGAATGAAGCTCATAAGAAACACCAATTGCAACTGGACCGAGAAAAAGAACGGGACCTCTTGAAGACTTTGACCGACAAAGCGAATTTAGCCGATATTCTCAGAAAGGAAAAGCTAAAAGAGTGGAATGATCGGCAAACGGAATATAACGAGCCGATCAATGAGACGCCGCGAGAAAGAGACCATTATTTGCCATTCTATGAACTGAATCCGTTTGACGATTCCGTAGACTATCCCGGCTTGAAGTTGCCTTACATGCCTCATGGAACGAATCGTGAGGATGTAAATTATCAGAACAACGGTTATGTATACGGTCGTAATGTGCCGTTCAATCATCCATCCTACGAGGGGCCGATAGACTTCGAGAAAGGAATGAAAGAAGAACCGATTTTGGGGCTCCATAGGAGTTATGATGGATCGGTCAACGGAATCGACAGGAAATTGCAGGAATCACGCGTGACCGTTCCAGAGTTCACTTTTAAGTTTGACGACTCGAATTTGGACGAGAGACGCCCGTTTGCGGTGAAACCTAACGATCCCAGATATTACCAAGACGCTCCCTTTTTTTCGAGTAAGCCTTTCGATTATTTTTTTAACTAGAAGTTGGTCTATGTATTACCAGACTATTCAGAGATTGAAGCTCAGGGTTTTAGTATCAAGTAGAAGTTTTATCTCTATCGATAGATACAAGCGATGACTCGAATTTGGAGAAACTAACAGAAAACGAGACAAATTGGGATCGGAAGGATGCAATAATAGACAAATTGCATACGATGCATGAGGAGAATATAAGAAACGCGGAACCCAAATTAAACGACATGTCTGTGATTGTGCTACCGGAGTTAGAACGGCGTACAGGATACAACCCCTTGGTTGTGCCCATGAATCATGATCTAAACAATGACATTTACTTTATCGGTAAGAATATGTGTTTATTTGAATTGTTTCAAGCATGCGCGAATAACGTCGTCAGTAAAATGAGTTTCTGTTTTGCTTTCAGCTATTGTTGCTGGCTGCAGTGCAGCAGCAATGTTTGCCCTTGTATTGATTACTTTAACATGGTGCAGGTAATATTATAAAAATAATTATGTATATTGATCAAAATTATACTGACAAACAGAACAAAAGAATGTGCAATATAACATTATGATAATGTAATAATATTTCTTTCACGGAGGCACTGTACTGTAGCAAATGAAATGGATTTTGTAGACTGAAACGTGGTGCTAAAGCAGCTGCTGACATAGAATATCCAGCTTATGGAGTGACAGGTCCAAATAAGGAGGTATCACCCTCAGGAGACCAAAGACTTGCTCAGTCTGCTCAAATGTATCACTTTCAACATCAGAAGCAGCAAATTATTGCCATGGAAAAGTAAGTCATTTAAATAATATGATTAAAATAGTAACTCTCGTTTTGTTTATGGAGCATTTAAAATTTTTTAAAATCAATGCATTGAATGTTTCAAGTTCTCTACCATTCCAACAAATTTTACCATTAAGTTATGCAAACAAATATTATGTTGAAAATTTTTAGAGAATAGCATTTAAATAATTATTTGTGCAGTCGTGTTTCTGCATCCAGAGATCCAGGTTCCGTTTCCGAAGCAGAAAGCGAAGAAGAAAACGAAGAAGGAGACTATACTGTTTATGAATGCCCTGGACTAGCTTCTGTAAGTTTCTTTCCTATTTATTTCGTGAAACTGGTATTCTAAGGAATTTCTATGCATTATGTAATTATTGTCTCTTTTAGACTGGTGAAATGGAAGTAAAAAATCCATTATTTCATGATGATCCAACACCAGCAACACCAGCACAAATTAATAAAGAAGAGGACCACGTATAGTTTGAGTAAGTTGCAAATACACGTAATTTAAAAAACTTTTCTGGTGCTTAGCTCACTGTTCATGTACCATATCGGAAACATTTATCTACACATATATTAAATGTATACAACTTTAATACTTATATGACGCAGGAACTCAAAATGTAAAGTCGACAGAGGGTCTAACAAAAGGCCACTTTTGCGTTTTGTGCAAGGGATTTACCATGTAATACGATCAACATTTGACGTCGTAACAAACTATCGTGTTTGTTTGAAAACACATATTTTTTAACTCCATGATATACTATAGTTTGTATTTTCATAGCAAATATAGTTAGCCATATGATTGACATTACTTTTCTACACACCATTATTAACTTGCAACAAAAAATTCACATTAGAGGTCGTGCCATACCATAATATTCAATATCACTGTACACAACCAATTCTAACTGTAAAATCCACAAATTATTTTCATCCCAAACTTTCAACAATTTATTTTCTCTTTCAATCGATATTAATGATCATAGAATTATTATTCAATTACAACGAAAACCTCTGGATTTAATGATTTGGTAGTATTGAAAATAGATTTATCAGTTAAAAATCTATTACGCTATTAACAGTATATTAGAGACTCGATTCTATACAGTTTATATACTTTAACATAATTTTATAAATGAATATTGTAAAGATATATATGTAATTCCATTGTTTAAGTTTAATGCTTTTGTGGAAAGAGAAAATGCTTAATATTTAAATAATTGACATGATTTGCTGATCGTGAATATTATAATAAGAAATTTTAATTTTATACTATATTAATGTTTCTCAACTAATACTTTGTCTTAAAAGTGTTGAATCGATGTTTAACTTATTTTAACAGATGTTACAAAAATTATAAAATAATTTACAGTTGCATGCACTATATCTTCTACTCTTTACTATCGGAGTTTACATTATGCAAACAAAAATGTTGTATATACATTTGTTGCAAAGGAACTGATCCTTTAATATCAACTACTATACATACAATATATATAATTACTTGGCTTGAAACGAT
The DNA here is from genome assembly GCF_051014445.1 of Colletes latitarsis. Taxonomy (NCBI): domain Eukaryota; kingdom Metazoa; phylum Arthropoda; class Insecta; order Hymenoptera; family Colletidae; genus Colletes; species Colletes latitarsis. The sequence goes on from NC_135139.1 coordinate 26,681,643, forward strand.
AATACGTATTTTATTTTTCTATGATACTTGTAACTGTTGATTATAAAACAGTTTTATGATGAAAGAGCCTATTATCGTATCCAAGAAGAGATATAGAAATGACTATTTATTTTGGCAAACTTAAAGCATTTATGTGTAATTAGTATCAACTATGTAACTTATTCAGAATAAGAATTATTATTTATACTTTCCGATATCTGTGGAGTACTATAACAAGGTGAAACAGTAATTTCTAAAGACGCTAAATGTCAATCGTACATCCAGAATTAAACCATGTCAATAGCATGAATTTATTGTTAATCTTTCAATGCCTTTACAGTACTACATCATTTATTGAAAAAATTCGTTAAATTTGATAGGAAGGACATTATGAAAGGACAATCTGTGTACAAATAGACTATGGTATAGTGATTTGTAGCATGATTGCACGTGTTGTAAGTTGTAACATAGGTGCAATGAAAACATTGCTATTCATGTTCGCTATATGCTCCCTAAGTGTATAACGTTACCGCTATTATTTTTGTTCTTCCATTAATTCAAGATTGGTGAAATATGTAAATGATAAATAATGTATTATTATTTTACTAAATAAATTGTTTATTTTATACAAAACTTTCTTTCGTCTATGTATTTTCCTTGTATACGTCATTTAAAACAAAGTATAATAACTTATTCATATCACGTTTGAAATAAAGAACCATAACTTACTACGTACTTGAATTTATTCAGGTGAAAATGAATACGATACGTCACTGTGTTGAATTAAAGAAGAAGATCTAAAAAGAACACTCTTGGAATTATATTCTTCACTAAAATACTCGTTATTTGCATTTTGAAACATTAAAATCTTTCAATTTGTTCAGAAGTTATGACGTTTTAAAAATACGTATGAAATTTCGGGCAAGCATTTCTGGCCACGCATTAGATTTTAGGTGAAATAGAAAAAAGTTTGATTAAATCTTTTCTTTTCAATTCTAACACTGGCCTATTATACAATTATACGTCGTACTTGCAACAAATGATAAGTTCAAAAATAAGAATATAGAAATTTTAATATTATACCTTACGTATAATGTAAGAGTAGATTTGTCCAATATTCCGCGCCAAATTCGTTCCTTCGATTCGAATTGGCAATAATGGCGTCCTTCCTTGAAGTTGACTCGGAATTCGAGGCTGCAATAGAAATAAAATGCGAATTACGATCCAATGCATTAAATAAATATACTTATACAACAATTAAACAAGCATTAAACTCGAAATATGTTTTAAGAAGTTGTAATTTGTCGAGATATAATGATAATCGAGGCTGGCTCGATGTCGACGAAAAGGCGCGAAACCGAATCAACTATTTTCACGATTCTGATTAACATTGCAGTCAAAATGAACTAATATTAAATAAAGGCACCGATAGATAGTAATGAAGAGTAATAATAGAGATTAGAAACGTTTAGATATCGTTACGTTAATAATATGTATCTTACTATACGCCACACTGCCGACCAGTCGACACCGGCCAGAACAAGTACAGACACATTCTACTGTACGAATGACGACTCCGTAATGGCGTCCTTCCTTGAAGTTGAATATTTCGCGCCAAATTCTTTCGATTTGAATTGGCAATAATGGCGTTCTTCCTTAATATTTTTTTTCAGGATCACATTTCTTAAATATAAATTACCATGTACATATATGGCATATATATGCACAGGAAGATTAAATAAAAAGAAAAGTAGGATTCTTTAATTTATTATAATATATTTAAATATAGCATTGGTTGGGAAATATATACAATGTAAGGGAAGAAACTTAGAAGTAGAAATTACGAAAATAATTGTGTCTGAGCAATTACTTAATGTCATTTTGCTGCGAGTTACACGTATCAAGTGGCTACTGAAAAGTAAGATACTTGTATGATTCTATACATAAATGTTTAAAATATGTGTCTTCCATGATTTTTACAATTAGGCACAAAGTATGTAAGTAATAAAAGCACTGTATCTTTGGATTTAATATCTACTTTACAAGACTTCAATATGAGTATAGGCATTCTCATGCTTCGCAGAAAATACCATTTCCTTAGGAACAGCGCACTAACAGTTTTTTGTCTTACTCACTGGACCATGTTATGTACAATGTTATTACTATAAATCTATGTACCTCCAACGTACACCTAGCGCTAGGTGATATAGAAACACAGTCTTAAATTCATTACTTCTGTTTCAGTATATGTACAAGACTTTATGATAAAATAAAGTCTGACCAGTAATTAAAATAAATTTTTTGTACTATGGAAACTTTTCTTATACCTTAAGACGTTTACTCTGTGAGAACAAAACTTTGTTATTGTATATCCAATAACAAATTTACATTCACACTCGAATGAAAGTTTTGTATTTATTTCAGCAAACAATGAATATTATTGCATACTGTAACGTACAACATATAAATTGTGCGACCTATACCTGTCATCAATATTTATCACGTAGCACTGAACATTGTGAAAAAGGTGTACACAAACTAAATACCTTAACAAACAATAGTGATTTTCGAGTACATTATGAATTTTTTATATCTACATCTAGTGTGCACAAGTACAAAATTTAATAAGTAGATAGACAATGTTTTAATACGATACACCGGGAACATTTAGTTGGTTGCAGTTATATAGTTGTCCCCTGTTCTTAGTCTTGTTATATGAAAAAGTTGAATGAAAAAAAATATAATTAAATTAGTAATATATTCTAATTACATATAGATGTAATTAAATTAAACTTGGCCCAACAAATAGAAATTCTTTTAACTTTTCTTCAGTTTGGTCAATATATGCTATAAATGTAAGGAAATTTTAGATAATTATAGTAATTTCACATACACTTATTCCCCAAAGTTCACTGTATGGCACACTCTCATATGTCAGAAAACGACTCATTGTACATATCATAAAGTACTATGCAATATATGTTGTATACACGCTTAACCAATGTTTTAATTATAATGGAGTTAATCAGGCTAGGCCATGCCTGATCATACCTTAATATTTATATCTCTACTTCAATATTATTCACCCAATTTATACATAATATAAATTTCTTTGGTCTTAGATTTTGTTTTGTATTTTAAGTTTACATACAAATCATGTAATTCTTAAATACTTTGTAAAATGGTCATAGATTGTTACAATCACTGGTTAAAAAATGAAAGTACTTCGTTAATCTCGATAACCGATTACATATCTAACGTATAGAAATATTGCACAAAACTAACATAAAATTAATTTTGCTCGCACCAAATTTTATCGTTTAGAACTCAAGTTCTAATTCAAGATTATATCATTAATTATTTTCCTGGAATGGTTATTCCCCTGTTTCAATAATTATCAATGAAAATATATAATAAATATTTTTTATATCAGACGAAATTTGTAAGAAACACAATCTCTGCTTAGCATATTAATCTAATTCTAATAGTAAAAGCAACTAAAAGAATATATAAATGTTTTTTATATAGTATTCTGATTATACTGATTTGACGTGATTTATGTTCGAAGCTGATGGAGCTTGACATATAAATCTAATCAGGTATTGGAACAACCTCATGACTACCTATATACGTTTAAATTTTGCAGCACATATTTTGTTTTCAATGTTAAATAAGTGTTCATTCGTATATAAACCATAGCATGCATTTCATACATGTAATACTTTACTGGCAAAATATATACACAATATTACTTCACAATTAAGCTTTTAAGCCACTGTAAATTACTTTTTGGCCAAGAAAATGACGAACAGTAAAAATAATAATGTTTAAATTCATTTTAGACTGTATTAAAGTAGAAAAAACTTTTGTTCTCGAATAATGGCAAGTTTACTTAAAAAAATATTCTGGCGCGTCGTAAAAGTTTCTCTTGCCTACACAACAACAATCTTGTGATTGTTACCGTTCGGCAAGAGAACATAATAGACACGCTTCCCCTTATCTCATTGAAACTCTTGTATATTACTATGGTACTGGTTATTGAATGAACCATTTGGTTCTTCGGCTTTGTCAATAACAGTTTGCATCTCGACCGTCGATCCATTATCAGACTGTCCGTTATTATTACTTAGGTTTCCAGAATTAGCAACATTATTTCCTACTATGTTCGTATCATTCGTCGTATTAGATTGTTGCGATTGATGACCATTTACAGTATTTTGCCCAGAATTATTACTATTCTTTGATCTATGCCTAAGTTTATGAGTGGTAAGATATTGTTTAACAGAGAATGCCTTATGACAAAGATCGCATTTGTACGGTAAAGGATCTTGGCAATTTACACCATCCCCGGTAGTTGATGCGTGCGTCGTCAAATGCATTAAATAATAATGTTTTACCACAAATGATTTTCCACATGTTTCACAAATGTATGGACCAGACACACCGTGCGTTTTACGATGCTTATGGAGATTGTCTTTCCGGGAGAAGCTCTTACCGCACACTTCACACTCGTGCATCTTTTCACCTGTATGAGATACCAAATGCCTAACCAAATGCTCTTTGCGGCTGAATGCTTTCGAACACGTGGTACACACAAATGGACGTTCACCAGTATGTAACTTTCGATGCTGGTATAGGTGCTCTCTTCGTTTGAACGGCTTACCACACACATCACAACTAAAAGAATTATTATTAATTTGTAAAGGATCTTCTTTATTTCCACCGTCAGAGGTGTCAGTTAAAAGAGTTTGAAGTAAACTAGACCTTGAATTGAACGATGCATTGGAGCAGTTATGACTGTTCAGAAGAGTTAAGGAGGAGAAAGTTTTACCACAATCTTTGCAAGTAGTATCTCTGGTTTGCGAAATTACTTGAGGATTCACGGTTATTAAAGATGTTGGTTCGGGCGTCGATTTGATTTTCAGAAACTCTGAGATCTGTCCAATGGAATTACGAGAGATCGCATCATCTGTTTTCCCATAATCTTTGAATTCTTTTGAGTCTTCCCGAATAGTTTGCGTGACCAATGGAGCATCTTTAAATCCCAAATTTAAGAATACTTCTGGCGCAGCGTGCACGGTGGTGAAATTTGGTACATTTTGCAGCGCAGTTTCATCTTTTTGAGCCTCTGGTTGTACTTTTTGAACAATTTGCTGATTTTGCATAGAGTCAGGTTCTGTTTTCAAGATGATTTCTTCCTGTTTAATAGGGAATTCCTGTTGTGTAGTGATTTGAACTTGTTGCTTTTCAATTTGTTGAAGCTGTCTATGCTGTTTTTCAAATTCTCTTTGCTGTCTTTGTAACTGTTCAATCTGTTGTGTTATTTGCGACTGATTTTGTTGTTGTTGCTGCTGCTGCTGCTGTTGTTGTTGCTGCTGCTGCTGCTGTTGTTGTTGTTGTTGCTGCTGCTGCTGCTGCTGCTGCTGTTGTTGTTGTTGACCAACTTGAGTTTGATTTTGCTGCTGAGAAATCTGAGCTGTCTGGTTCATCTGTTGTGAGATTTGTCTTTGTGACTGTATTTGTTGATTTATTTGACCGTGATTCTGTATTTGATTTTGCACTTGTTGCTGAATTTGGGATGTCGGGCTCTGTTGTTCATTAATTTGATTTTGTGCTTCATTTGATTGAGGTGATAATTGCTGTGAAGTTTGTTGTTGATAACTATAGTGTGTTTCTGCTGTTGCTTCCACAACAGCAGATGCCATACCACCTGGTTGCACCTAAAATACATAATTATTATTAATTACACAGCGAACGCTCGTTGTTCCTATAATACTAAATATAATAAGAACTTATTATATGAAAATAATAACAATACTTCTATTTGCAATATTATGCCTCGTATATTAATAACTGAAATAAAAACAATACATGAATAATTAAACTTTGAATAATAGATATGAAAATGTAACAATGTAAAAAAATTCATGTTTATTATTAAAATTTCCTTTTTTAACAAACCTGCATGGCACATTTGTATTGTTGGACTCTTGCTTGAACTCCGCTAATAATTTGTATATTAGAAGCATTTATGTTACTAACAACAACAGGCTGTTGATGCTGCACATGTTGTTCGTTGGTAATTATTTGATTTCCAGTAGAAGGCGATGCTTTTTCTATCGACTTTAATGCTTCACTTTCAGGTGTCGTCGGTCTATCCTTTTCTGTGCTTTTTACATAAACCTTACCCTCTTTTAAAAAATCTTCCGAGAATCGTAAAGACGTGAAATATGATTCTAGCATACCCTCTGCACTTACAACTGTTTCTCTAAATTCAATAAAATTTTCCAATTTCTTTATACATTCATGGCAAACGATTTTTGGTAACGAATCCTCTTCCAAAACCTTGAAGTATTAATGAAATTTTACACACTAGTTTTCGGATCAAAGCAATTGTCTGAATAAATGAAACCACGCAACGAATCAAGGCTTATTGATACAGGAAACCATCCACAGCAGATAGCCTATTTGGCATTCGAAAACTCGTTTCCTGAAAAACCCTCACCTGTATAGGTAAACACGTTTGAATCTTTGTTTGAAGTTGCCGTCTACGACCTTCTTCTCGAAAAATGTTCATTTTATTACCCTCGCTGCTGGTACACAATCTGCACAGTTCGTAGTAATTCACTCTTCGGTATCCGGACATTATTTTCCCGCGGAAAACTCAATTACGCGACCTTAAGAAAATCGCGAATAACTCTACTATCAATAATATACACACGTAATGATAATCACTGTTGCGCTATCATCATTGACAATGCTATGTTGCATGTAAAATAAGATTCTGCTTGATATCGCATTTCTGAGACTACGTGAATTGCACCCGTGGCCATTTGCAGTTTGTGATTATAGCGACAACGAAGGATAAACAAGACGCGCTTAAAATTCAAATGCACTCATATCCCTGCACACAAATGTACGCGTATTTAGAACATTTACACTGGTGTCATGTATCTAGAAGGACGCTATTTTAAGTATTTTCAACCTACAATATTTATTCTAATTCCAATAGTCAGTATACTCTTAATAAATAAGAATTTGATTTTTTTTTGTGAAGCCAAGGGGAGATTTTTATTTCGCAGATTATATTTCAGTAGGCCTTACAAGCAGATTGTAAAAAATGCCAGAGGATAGGAAATATGTTTTACAACCTTACATTAAAATCTAAAATTATTCGTGCTTATATTTTCCTTGCAAAAAATTCCCAAAAACTATTCTTTTCGTTTACCAATGAGAATACTCCCTTAAAAGCGAGGAGATATCGAATGAGGAAACGCGGAACATTGAACCGGATAGATGAAAATGTCATCACTGACTGGTAGAGTTTCCTGTGAGGATAGTATCGGAGATAGCTTTGGTGGGTGGTGTTTGGTTCGTTTTATCCTGTGGATTTCACGGTCGATTTGTATATTCGACATGTAAAAATGCACAAAAACCGGACATGTTGATGTTAAATAATGAAAGAGAATTTATTGATTGAGAGAGAGTGTAGCAAGAAATATCACGGTGCGATTAGTGCGAGAACCTAACCTTGTTTAAAAATGAAGTCGGGCACCATGGACAAACACAGAGGCTCAACACTTTTGAAACCGGAAGAAAATGAGCAGGTCTTCCAATTAATAGGAAATCGGTGCCAGGTAACGAATTAATCACACAACACATTTTTATCCGCAATTATTAAAACTGTCATTTCAACGTACCGATTTTGACCTAAATTTTGTCGATCGACGGATATAGACGAACATGTACTGTCATCTCGGTCTTGACGTTATTTCTGAATACCTTTGGCATTATGAACGTCGCGATCGTAATTAATACAATATTATACGCAAGTTACACGTTGTTAAGAAAACTTTTCTAACGACATATTTAATATCGTAAAAATGGATTTGCATTATTAAATTCGTCGAATTAGTAATTTTATTTAGGGTTGTTAATGACATCGTGCGTTTAAAGATTTTCAAGTGGACAAACTTTGTCTTTACTCTCAAATATAACTGCAAAGTTTTGCTTCATATTTTTAGGAATCAACAAATGTTTCAAAGTATCATCAACCACAGACAATATAAAATATAAACAGTATCAAATTGTTATGTTTTTTAATTTATGTACACTTATTATATAAAATTGCTGTTATTTATGATCCTTTAAGTATAGAATTACATTGTAAGAATAGGTTCATATTCTTGAAAGTTACATATTAGTCATGAATGAATCGAATGACATCAGGGAATTCATAACTATGCAGGAATTTTCTACCAAGCAATCATGCTATATTTTCTTGGATACATTTCTGTGTCATACAACTTAATTTATTTGTAGATCAACATTCTATTGCACCTATATATATTTAATATATTTATTTTATCAATTATTTGTACTTTTACAATAAATATTAATAGAATAGTCATTATTGGAACATTAAATGTAAAGGGATTTAATAATAATTTGTTATATATAATGTTTCTTGCAGTGTTTAGCAGCAGGAATTATTCAATTATATTTGACTGAATCACCCTTGCACAAAGAATGGATAAAGAAAACTACAGGTATTATAACATTGATAAGGGATAATCCTAAACGTAGTTTCTTTCTTCGTTTGTATTGCCTACAAAGGAAGGCAATGTTATGGGAACATGAAGTTTATAATGCAATGGATTATAAAGCACCATTAACGTACTTCCATACATTCGAGGCTGAAGATTGTATGGCTGCTTTTAATTTTGCAAGTGAAACAGATGCTGTTACACTAAGGTAGGTCATACTAAACCTTTAAATAAAAGCAACAATTAAAGTATTATTGATTTCGTGATTCTTAATTCTTTGCCTTAACTTTGCAATTTTCTTAGACATGTTTACTATTTTGTTCCAGCATGCACACGATTTATGTATTATTAAAATAACATCGTCGACGCGAACGGACTTACTGTACAAACTAATATGTACATAGAAGTATAGGATGTAAAGAAATAAACTATGCATTATTTGTTTTCAGAAACATTCTTCTTGGTAAACTGAATGCCAAACGTCAAAGAAGGCAACAGAGACGGTCGAAAGTGGAAATAGAATCTCAACATGGTGCAACATTACCATGGGGGAATCAGAGTAATACATCGCCGATTGCATTTAGTACAGGTTCAACCTCTAATTTATTAAACGGAACTCCGACCACAGTTGGTGTTAATAGAAGTGCTTCAAGTAGTTCTATGTACAAAACTAAAAAGAAAAAACGCGACAAGGCTAAACGAAAATTAACAAAAGATGATATAGGTCCTCCATCAAATTTTAGGTTCGAAATTTATCTAAAGTATATCGATGAACAATATCGTTTTGATTATCGTTGATAAATGTATGTGTGTTGTTAACATTTTTAGACATTTATCGCATTTGAGATATATTGAATCCAAGGGATTGGAATTTGAACCGGATGATCCGCACTTGAAAATTTTTCTGGATAAAGTGGGTGTATCGGAATACCAATTCAAGAATCAGGACACGCGTAATTTTATTTATGAATTTATCGAAAAGAACGGTGGCATGAATGCTATTCGAGAAGATATTTCCATTTCTACTTCGAAACCTAGCACACAGCAACAATCGCAGCAACAACCTCTACCGGTAGCACCTCAACGACAGGAATATCCTCCTCCGGTTCCTGCGCGAACAATACCTGTTCGTACATTTTTTATGATAATTATACGAAACGTATACAGTAATGCACGGTTAATTTTCCACGATTCATTCCCCCTAAAGTTAACCCTATATTACTGTACAACTGTCTATAAAAGATAAATGACTTTAACAAAGAAATTTTTTTATAGCATCAAACGAGAAGCGCTCCACCACTACCTCCAAATCGATTTAATGCGCCTTCAACACCACCGAGCGCACCAGCTAATGCGCCACCGGTGCATAGAACATTACCATCACGGCCACCTCCACCTTCTTTAACCGCTGTACCATCACTTCCACCGCCCCCGCCGCCACCTCCACCAGCTCTAGCTCCACCTTCCAGGACCAATTCAATCGCACCTGTTCCACCTCCACCACCATTGCCTAATTTAGTTAACACAGATGAAGGCACATTCAATACAAGTGCTAAGAATAATAATAATAATAATACTAGTAATAATAATAACGAAGAAAATGCTGACCCTCATTCGATGCTCATGGAATCTATCAGAAGTGGCACTACACTTAGAGTTAGTATTGAAATCGAATATTTTTATTCATTTAATTTAATTTTATTTGTCGTTAATCCTTTGACCGTGAACAATCGATTAGTTGACTCATTTGTAACGTACGAAAAAATAAAAAATTATATATTCTCATTACCAAATTTTTATTTATTGAATTTAACATTTCGGTGATTATTCTTAGCCATCGCTTCAGTCACGATGTGAATGTGCGTATACAATATACGCTCGTGATAATGGCCAGGAAAATTGCACGTATAAATATGCCAATGATACAATTGGGTTAATTGCTTGCGGTAATTGCTTATAAACGTTCAGCGTCAATGGATTACGAGACTTGATAATTAATAAATGAAACTTGAATTTGTGTTGCAGAAAGTCGATAAATCCGAAATAAAACAAAAAGAGATCCCCGTTCCAGGGGATTCTAGAAATGCTTTATTGGAACAAATTCGTCAAGGAGTTGAATTAAGGCCTGTTGTGAACGAAGTAAAACCTAAGACGCCTCCGATATTTCAAGGAGGATTAGCTAGTGCTTTGTCGAGGGCTCTTGCTGAGCGATCGAGTGCAATCCATAGTGAAAGTGATGAATCGACTAGTGAAACCAGTGATGATGATGAGTGGGACGATTAACTCAGGTCAGTTAGTATTAAAGTGTAAAAACTTCGTATTATGTATAGTTTAGGGAACAACGCAATATGTGAGAAACCAATGTCATCATATTGATGAAAATATAAAATACTATTTCAGATGAAATATACAACCCGAGGAATACAATAATATACCACTGTGATAAATCTGCTATTGATAAACATTTAAACAGATTAGCTACTGTAAATGTATAATGTAACAATTTTGAATTTGATATCCAAAGAAGAATGAAAATCATATATAAATGTTCCAAAAAATGGAATCAGTTAAATATGTTATCAGAAAGTAAGGCACAATCATGTGGATAGGGCAGGTAAGGGCAGAATGAAAGTTTTAGTATCATCTTGGAAAAATTATTGTGTACAAATATCGAAGATAGCGAATTCTTTAAAGTAAACGCGACGCTATGAAGCATAATATAGGTTTTGCACTCCAAATTAATCCTTTTATAGATTATATTCACCTTTTTGCAAATCAAGTTTTTCTACAAATTTGTTTTCATAAGACATTTTAATAAGAGTAGTTTTCTCTCTGACCCGTACACACTGTTTTAGTAGTACTGTTTGTGCGCTACGATTAATAGTATTGTAAATTTTATGTAAATTTGCGGTTCAATTGTAACGATTAGTTTAAAATTTAGCACGACTCCTTTATATTGCAATGCTTATAAAACCTTTTGCCCTAGTTTGCCCTGCCCAGTACGTGCGACTCAAAGTATGCGTAATGTTAAGTTAGCAATGATGTTAGTGCAGAGAGCACTTTTCACGATAGAACTAACGTAAACGTATACAGATTTCCAAATTAATTGGAATAGTTCTATCGGTCGTAATAGAAATGAAAAAAAAAAAGTATTACAAATATCATTAGATTTCTTTCCAGCTCTAATACTCTGTGAAACTGCAATAATTTTGATAATGAATTATATATAAAAAATACATCGAAACAATTTTCATTTGTAGAAACTATACTTAACATCTTCAGAGACATATACATAATGTATCACGCGTGCTGCTGAACAGGTTGACTTTAACAATCAAACTCTCATCGATCGTAAGATTTATTGCATTAAGAAATCATAATTGTCTTGCATACCTGTTTTTTTTTGTTTTTTTTTTTTTTTTTTTTTTTTAAGATTGAAGTATAGTACGCAAAACGGGAAATCGATCTTTACAGAAGTATACAAGTTACACTTAAACTTATCGGTGTACGACGCTTTTGCTACAAGGAACTTCCATTTCAATATCATTCGTAATTTCGTTTATTGGCACAGAAATCACTTTAGGGATAATCTAAATTACGGCTTTGTATCTAGTCGCTTATGAAGCCAAAGCAAGGTGTCCCGAACCGATGTAAACTATAATGTCCCCAGAGCAGAGTTGTGCAGAATTACAATTGAATTACTCCAGGAATTGTAATTATGAAATGATCGAATTACATCGTAATTCAATTATATTGTAATTCATAATTTAGATCTATCATTCAATTCAATTACAATGTATTTTAATTAGATTGTATTTCAGTTACATTGTAATTAAATTGCGTAATTGAAATACAATATAATTGAATTAGCATAACTCGGCCCCAGAGTGCTTTCGAAGTCCATTAAACAACTCGATATAATTAGAAGCACGACAATTTTCGATGTCGTCTTTTTAACTTAATACTTTTCTTTTTATATTAATTTATTGGACGAATTCTATCGTTCGTCGACTTCTCCATAATATACAAGGTATTTCACAAAGCCACCTAAATATCCCTTCCATTTGCGGTGATACAAAAAATATCACTTGAAAATATGACCTTGAAAAAAAATATTCTTTTCGATATATTGGTGTCTTTGTTTAAATTGCATAGAAAATATTTGTTATATCACCACAATTGGAGAAGAGATTTAGGTGGCCAGGTTTGAGTGGAACACTTTATTGAGTGAATCATACAATTGTTACGTATTACGATAATTTTTCATTGTCGAATAGAACAATTCATTCGTTCGGCTAATAAGACGCACGAAACGATTTTTAGATATCCTACTAAAGTATGTGTAAGGTATAATTAACGATGTAGTAAGAACTGTATATTTTCGCGTGTGTGATATAGGTGTCGAGCTTGCGGATGCGAAACGCAAAACTGAGAAATTGTCTATGGAAAGTGTAACGAGGCACAAGATATAGAGTTACGCCGCTATGGAGAAATCCTAGTCACACCAGAAAAAAGAAACGAACATGTTAATTATTAGTTATTGTATTTTGTTATATTCTATTACACGGTATTGTCTAACGTAAAATAATCTATAAAGATTGGTTTGACCGATGAAATCGTACATTGCAGGATCCGTTCGGCTGTCTCGATCTTTTATCAACGTGTAACACGAGCGTAATCAAGAAGAGGGAAGCTATAACTGTTTGTTAACTATAATAAAGAGAAAGTAGCGACAAATGTTTTAACAAAGACTTGTTATAGATGAGCTAATGTACGAGAACGTGACTCGAGGAGATAACAAAATTATACGACTATTGTTGCATTTAAAAAAGAGAAATAATTATAAACGGACACGTACTTTTGGTGCAACTTCCTGGAATACATATTCGTCTTCTTTCAAATGTATATAAATGTGGGACATATTACAAATCAAATGTGGTTTGTATTGTGACTGCCAAATATAAAAAAACTACACACACACACGCACGCACGCACACTCACACCCCACACACACAAATACACACATCATGGAAAAGAGAAAAAAATCGATTTACTTGAATACGCAACTTCCTTTAAACTGTATTATTTTCTTTATATTACCTAAGATAGACTTTATATAACAAATAATTTATAGCGCAAATCTTATGGAATAATGCAAAACGAGTGTTTCGTTTTTGTTACTAAAAAAGAACAAGAATGACACTCGTAATAAAAATAAGAGATTTCATAGACGAAGGAGTAAACCTAGATTTGTTATGTGTGTATATATAGTTCTGAAGAAAACGTTGAATACGCGTTGAAATAATGTTTGTATTATTTATTAAACAATCTGCTTTTATATATAATGAGAAATTAGATTAAGTGACCAGATCGATTGGACTAAATATTTTTGCTATGAACAGAAATCGAATAAAATATATAGGCGTGGAAATTGCGGTTAAGAAGAAAAGTTGGAAAAATCGAGATTTCAAATATACGAAAGAACATATCAAAATCCTAGGAGTAATTAATGGAAGTCACGTGCATTTAAACTTAGCATTTGATCAAACTCAAGTATTTTGTATGAGACAATGGAAAAAAGGGATTAGATTAATAAAAATTACATTCAAGGTAATCGTACTATTCTAATAAAAGACTAACTGTTCAAATCTTGATAAAAGTAGCTGCTCTATGTAAATTGTAATTCCTAAAATTTATGTAATTTCGTATAACTAAAATTATTGAAACTGCTTCGAGGTTTCAAAATCAAAATACGCGAATAAGCACGTACGTAAAAATTCATTAAACAAGTGTTGTAACTTATCGTTCGAGAAGAGATATATAGATAAAACAATAGCTAGATAAAGCGATTAAGTTAATCTAATGCATGTCGCCATCAGGTATTGAATAAACAAATGTAAAAACTAGCGAGATCGGTAGTTTTTGCTCACTAAAGAATGAGAACGGTGTTGAATTCTTTCACGTGATAAAAAAAAACGTACCAAATATTGATCGCATAAATAATTTATTTCTTTACTATTTGTATTTTTATTTGACCGATATTACACAAAATAGTATAGAAATGTGTATATGTAAATAGATAATTTACTATTGTATTGCAATCTCATACGTAAGATCAGTTTCGGATATCTCATTATTATCGTTCCAGACGAAATAGGAAATAGAGTTCTAACATTATCGTATAGTAAAAAAAAGGTTAAACAGAGAGCTGGATCTTGAGATAATCAATAGAAAAGATTATTCATAGATTATTATTTGATCTTTGAACAAGTCGTGTCTCCGTGACTGGAACGGATATACTGAACGCGGCTATAAAGACATTTATAATTGTTATGAGAAAAACGCCGACCACAACGTAATTGTTGATCCTTCGTGCGTTCAAAGATTTCGACTGTCCTTTTATGTCGAATCGGCCTTTGAATATTAAACTGACGCCCACGGCGATCTATAACAAACAACCAAAATAACATCGTTCTTAGCGACGAAAAGGTGGTGTATATTGTTTCGTGGTCTGTACATAGTTACGTTCTCTTTCGTAAGTTACCAGACATTTGTTGGTAAATGCTTGCATTCCTTTACTACTCTATTTTTTAACTCCTCAATATTTACTGGCTTCGTTTTAAGTACTACAGACTGTAAATATTCCCATAAAAAAAAATCTAATCAGGCGACAAATCAGGCGGTCATTTGATGCCAAAATTGGTATCATCCAGTAACTTGGCTAAAGTCCAAACAATGAATTCACGACGCAAGAAACGGTCTCTAGACTTCGGTTTTTGTATCAATAGAACTTTTTACGGTTGCATGTTCAAATCCTGGTGCAAAATACGCCAAGTTGTGCCTTACTGTCATTAATCAGAATAAGAGGAGGAAAATCGCAGAGGGTAGTATTACCTGAAGTAACAGACTGATGATAATTAGGCTCAAAATGACGTAGAACGTAGGGCTGTTCCGTTGGTACTCGATCAAGTATCGCAATTGATTTGCGTTTGCAGTAATCAGAGCAACATCCATCATACCTTGTGCCACAGTCTTTTTCGCGGCATAAGTGTTTTGTTTGTATTGCTGTAACTTCTTGTCCGTGGTGTCGACGGACACCACGGCATCCTTCACTACCACTTCCTCCACATCCTCCAGCTTTCTCGCTGGCACATCTTCATCCATGGTTTCCATGTTTCGCCTGTTCTGTGTTTTTTCTTTATCCAAGCCCTCGAACCTCGCGAAATACGCGAGGCTCTTGGATATCCGAGTCAAAGATGCGTGAATGGATTCGAACGATGTATTCTCTGTTCGTTTTCGCGACGATTACCTAACAATTAAATAAAGTTTAGTTAAGAAAATTTCATAAAATAAGAAAGAACACTGTGCATACACGATTGATGGCTTTGTTAAACTTGAAACTTGACGACGTGTTGTTGAAAACAGAAACACCGCAGTTAGACGTGTGCAAAGGCAAAGAATTGCTTATATAAAGTACTTACTTAGGTTTCAGATGACCGTGAATGAAAGTGTTTTCAAGCCAGCGATTTGCTTATGCGGTATCAGAGGTGTTGTTGGTAGCGAGACCAACAAAATACGATAATATTTATCGTGTTCTATATTTTAAAAGAGAGTAACGATATGGTTTAACGAAACCGCAAATGACGCGTGACAAAAGAGAAGTAAAGACAATGAATGTATACAGACTGTATAAATCAAAACATCGCTGGCTGCTCCCTATCAGCTTATCTTTGAATGTGCGGCCGTTTGAATGATAACAACAATTTTGTAGCAATGACCGTGATAATAATTATAGAGATAATCATGCATTCCAGCACCTAGAGAGTAGGATAAAATGATAGGAACGTGTTGCATACTCTAATTGTTCGTATATTAAGTTGATGCAATTTTTACCGCTTATTCAGGCATATACACATAAAAATTATATCAGTCCGGGCATGATAGCCAATTCCGGTCTACTTCCTTCCTCGAATCGTGGAAATAATAGTTCCAAGTTACCTTCGATCGAAGACTGTTATTTTTATTTTATAAAATTAACTTGCAAAGTGTCCGAATATTTCTATGACCTTAGAATTGTCTATTTTTGCATTTCTCCTCCTAATATTTGCTAAATCGTAGGAGATAATAACTCGTTGCGCATCGTAAAAACATAAGATTTTGTATATTTACTCTGTAAGAGGTAAAAGGTATACAGGGTCTAAAAATATTCATTTTCCCCTATTCGTTTTCAACTATATGAAATATACAAATATACAAAGTGTTCTGTTATTTTACCCTCGCTGTATGTTTAGAAAAAAAGTCAAGTGCACCGAATGAATAGATATCAAGAAACCGGAAGTACGTTGATTCGAGTCTCGGACGGCCCAACAAAGCGGAATTTGAATTTTTATTATATCGATAGATATTGTGAAATAGATCTGCAACGCATTAGCCGATTGCAACTTGAATTGACTAATAACATCTGATAATTGATAAACGTTGACTCACGATTCGTGACAATTGTTTCTGACATTGAACCAATAGAATTGCACGCATTATATTCTTGTATTAAAAAATTGAAAAGCATAAGTAATGTCGTCTCTAAGGGTCATCTACCTTAAGTCCCTGCACAGAAGTATGGACACGGACACTTGGCCCAAGTCTGCGATAAAACTTGACACGATACGAGATGGTTTACCAAGATGACTTCTCGAGAAACAAAACGCGGGAAAACATATGTGTTTGCAACGATCCTGTTCGTTTCTGTTCGACTGTTTTCATACCCTTGAAATATGTCGTCCTTTCGACTGTCGTAGGCGTAGCACGCAAAGAATCCCTTTCCACGATTCTCCGACCGAAGCAACAAATTACGCGCAAACGATAAACGAGACCATCTGATTTATCGTAAAACGCGTTATCCTTTGACATGTGTTGAAGCGACGCCCTGGAAATTTCGCCAATCGTAAACGATGTTGGTTGAGAAAATAGGTTACGCAACGATCATATATTGGGGTTACAAACTGTCCCGAGACATAATATACAAACTGTATAAGAATTTTTTCACGACGTCGACCATCGATTTGTATTCGATGGGTAAATGGGCTGTTATCACCGGTTGTTCCCATGGTATAGGAAAAGCTTACGCAGAGGCACTCGCTAAAATAGGATTGAACGTGATCCTCGTAAGCCCGGACACCGAAAATTTGAAAAAGATCGCCAGTAACATCGAGATGATGTACAACGTAAAGACGAAAGTGATTAAACTAGATATCTCGGAAGGTTTAGAAACATATAAAGTGATTGAAAAAGAAATATTCGGTTTGGAAATCGGTGTGTTAATAAACAATCTCGGTATGTCGTATCCACATCCGGAATATTTCCTTGATCTGCCGCACAAAGAGAAGATCTACATGAGCATCGTGCACTGTAACGTCGTTATTGTTACAAATATGTGTCGTATTTTGTTACCACAAATGGTTGTCAGAGGAAAAGGAGTGATTGTGAATGTTGCCTCGGTGGTGGCCGTATTACCGAGTCCTCTTTTAACCGTGTTCGCAGCTACGAAAGCGTACATTGTGAAATTTACCAGAGATCTGCAGATTGAGTATGCGAGACACGGCATAATCGTGCAATGCTTATTACCTGGAACAGTCACGAATCATACAACAGACTCGCCGAGAGCAGGGTGGATGGTCCCGACGCCGGAAAAATACGTACAGAGCGCTATAAAAACAATAGGCAAAGAAAACGTGACAACAGGATTCTTGCATCACTCCATTCTGATCGGAATAATTAAATTCACTTACCGATTGTCGCCCAATTTCATTATCGTATGGATGATCAATATTATGGAAGGGAATCGGAATAATGCGCTACGTCGGTACATCGGATGATTTTTTACTAATATTTACACAGACGTAATTTAAAGAAGAACCTGAAAATTTCTTTGTACTTACAATATAATTATAGTAGCAACATACAGCTGTCTACGTAATTTCTTATTAATTTCGTTCAATTTTCTAGGAACTTATACCGAAATAGAAAATACCAGTACTATATTGAAACAAGTCCCTACTATTCTCTGTCGCTCTTCTAAATCTATTTCGAGATCATTTAAAAATCATCTTACACATCATTGTATTCGTCTTAACTTCTGCTGTTACATCACGATAATAAAAATGTGTAATCTCGTTCAAAAAAATATCGATGACCTTGAAATCTCGAAAAATATGACCCTGAGAAGAAAATGATTCACGTTATAATGTGTAGAGTTACAAAGACACCCTGTACACTATACGATCTGCAACTTCTACTTTACTATGAAACAAACAACACAACTTACGTACAATGCATTGCATACCATTGCCTAAATTTATTTGTTTTGAGCTTTAAAAAAAGTATTGAATTAATAATTATTTTATTATTTGAAGTAATTTGAATGCTTGTTGAATGTTTGAACTTAAGAATGGTAGTTATTGGTGAATTCTAACCCTAATGGAAAACTGATATAGCAGTTAATATGACATCAATAATTGTATTAACTTTCTATGCGTGACAATGATTTATATAATACTCTTATGTTTAAATAATTGAACAAAATGTGATAATTTATTTGTACGCGGAGATATGTTATAATAGCAAACAGAAGACTGAACTAGTAAGGATTAAGAAGTATAAATTTTTTGATTGGAAAACTCCAAGTATAGGTTGTGTCATACACTGATACACAAGGTATACGAGTAAACAGCTTTCACCTTGCGGACTTTCGTGGACCAATCTGACTGCCATACCGACTGAAAATTTCGAGGTGATTTTAGCGTCCTCTTCTCATGGATGACGGTCAGTTGAGAAACTATTCAATGAATTAGTGTTGATGGGCTGACAGCTGTAGTGTGTGTATAAATACATGTGAGTTGACTATGCAGGGATTGAAATTCATTTCTAAATCTGTTGGTAACTTTACGAATGACGCGAAAATGGTAATGGGGATTCGAGACCCCATAAAAATGGGCCGAAAAAATACATTGGGTGAAAGATCTGCTCGTATACCTCGTCTGAAACAATACTCTAGAATTTTTGATGAATCAATGAGAATCGAAACTAACCTAACGAAGAAGGTCTATATGTATTTATGATGACCTATGCAAGGCGGATTGCAGCCAATTTGCTAATTAATAATTGCATTACCCAGCTAAGAGCGATACGATTATTAATTAAACGGTAAATAATATTACCCAGGTCTCACCACGAGGAGGTTGCTGCGAATGGAGACCCACCCTCCATTAATTAAGGTCTTCTGTGACCAACGATCGTTGGTCCAAGAAGAAATAAACGAAAGTGCAACCAATGAAAGATGCACAACCAACGAACAGAGTTAAAAGAATTTATCTTCAAATAAAAATAATTTGCCTAACATAATGGTTAACCAAACACCTGCCCAACTATAAATCTAAATTCGTTTATTATATAAAGAAACAATTCTAAATTCGCAGCCATTAGCTCGGTGTCAGCCACGAAGAATAATTTTTCTATCGTGGGTGACACCGATTACCAGGTCTCACCACGTGGAGGTTGCTGCGAGTGGAGACCCGAAGGGAGATAGATGGAATCAAAGTTCCATCGATCTCCCTTTTACATTCTTACAAGCTAGATTACTAAACTAGAGAGATGGAAGGAAGCAATGCTCCTTCGATCTTCTAGTTTAGTTGTACCAAGTAATTGTTTCGTTTAAAATGGGATGAAGCTAAATTATGGGATACGCGACGCGATACGACGCGATGTCGATCAGCAATGATCGACGCAAAGAACGAGATGCGCGACACGCGAACCGAGTAACTGGTCAAAAGGGTCAACTCCGTTGCCTCTTGGCAAGTCCGATCGAAGGGGAAGGGAATCGACGCACCCGACACAGAGGTTCCCCATTTCTCCCAAGCGTCCTGTTGGGAGCCAACTGGACCCAACTCGGGACGTCTAACAGAGAGAGGGAGCGTGTGTCGGGGCTACCGTAGACAGGAACAGTCCCTGATCCCCTCTAAGGCCGAAATACCCTTTCCCTTGGATCGTCTCGCCAGAGGACGGCAACTGGCCCTTCGGACGAGCTAAACGGCCGATCACTTGCTTTCTACATCAAAGCAGTGGTGATCGGAACGAAAAACGAGGGAACGAGAAGCTAGTTGGTGAAAAATTACTTGATACATACGCGCGCGCGACGGGTCGTCGAAGCCTAAGACTAAATGTACCAAGTAATTATTTTATTGAAAAAGGAGTGAAGCTAAATTGTGGGATACGCGACGCGACGCGATGCTGAACCGTGCAGCAGATCCGAGGATCGAATCAACACTACCCTTGGTAGATTGATTTCTATTTCTAGAAATCGATCTATCATTGGCAGGCGACTAGATCTTTCGGACAAACTGAACGGCCGATCACATGTTTCGTTCGACGAAACAGTGGTGACCGAAGCAGGAAACGAGAAAACGAGTCGAGAGAAGCTACTTGTTAAATAATTACTTGGTAACATTGAGAGACGCATACGATAGGGACTTAAAATTAACGTCGAAGCTCAAGTCCAGTCAACTTGAAGCTAAAATTCGGACGATAGAAGGAAACAAAGTTCCTTGGACATGCTGATTTACCAAGCAATTATGTGGTTAAAAAGAGGGATGAAGCTAAATCGTGGGATACGCGACTCGACGCGACGCGATGCTGAACCGTGCAGCGGATCCGAGGATCGAACCTACTGCCCTTGCTAACTCGATCTCAACAAGAAAACAGACAACTGCAACCCCGAGTCGAGGTCTCCATTTCTCCAACGCAACCCGCCGGGAGCCCGAAGGACCCGACTTGGGCTGTCTGACAAAAGAGAGAGTACCTGAAACAGGGTCGACTTCCGCTGAAAGGTATGCGTTTCCGCAGAATACGGAAACTCCACACCTTCCAGCGAAGTGCCGTTTTCCCTCGATCAAGCTTACCAAGGGAAGACGATTAGATCTGTAGGACCAGATACACGGCCGATCACATGTTTCAATCGATGAAACAGCGGTGACCGAAGCTACGAACGAGGGAACGAGAAAACGAGAAGCTACTTATTGAATAATTGCTTGGTAAAACGCGAAAATATGTAGAATAAAGAAATCTTCGACGTTAATTTTAAGATTCGCGACAAAGCTTAAATCTAATTTACTTGGAATTAAATGTCCCTCGGCGGATGATTCCCTCGGCGGATGAATCCCTCGACGGATGACTCCCTCGGCGGATGAATCCCTCGGCGGTTGTGGCGTCTTCCCTCGATGTCCTTGGAATCGATCTGTAATAGATCTGACCTGGAACAGAAACTAATACTTGCATTAGTATCATATTAAGGAAAATTTAATAAACCCTATCCAATCCACCTGTGATTCGACAAGTGGAGAAATAATTTGTTCGGCTGATGTAAGAAATTCTGAAATATTCCTACATAGAATACACAAAATATTAATAAATAAAACAATGTCAGTCAAAATATATTAAATACACTCAGTAAAAACGACAGAACAATTTCACAAATAAAGTAAAAATAAAAATTCAGACTAATTGACAGACGATGCTGATGAACTTGGCTGACCAGTAAAAATGTACGAAATGAGAAACATCTTACCAAGTCAGATTCAACTAATACCACAAGTAGTGAAATCGACGAAGCAACTTTGCAAACAAAATCGAAATAAAAATTCGGATTAATCGACAAAGATAGACACGAGTTCAGGGAAGAATTGGAAACGGAAACAGTAAACGATTGAAAGAAATACCCCATAGAGAACCATTTTCTTTCAAAGTCACATATGGTCAAGTTAACGCAACAATTGTCAAAATAACAGAAGAATCAGTCGATAGAATATCTCATTGTATGTCGAAAATGGCGGATACGTCCACAGTAACGAAACAAAAACCGATAAATTCGATAAACCCAATTTTGCATAAAACCATAGTCAAAAATGAACGAACAAGCTTCAAATCAGAAAAATAAGAGAGAGAGGGGATATTTAAGCAAACCTGACCGTTGGTCAGCAACTGGTCACTATTGGTCACCGTACGCTCACCACTGGTCAACTGGTCAGTAGTGGTCAGCACTGGTCAGCACTGGTCAGTAGCGGTCAGCCCTGGTCCCCCTGGTCCTCCTGGTCGCCACTAGTCAGTCTAGGATGATCCCGAGGTACCCACCAAGCCAGGAGTTCCGCCACCCTTGGACCCCCCCCGCGAGACTGAGCCACGTAAGTCACCGCATGAGCCTTTAACGTGATGACGGAGGAGTGGGGAGAGCACAGCGTGTGTCAGCCATCTTTACGCGTCCGATGGACAAATTATTTCGCGAAAAATTATTATTTACGCATACTGATGGGCCCTTTCATTATTCATATACCACATATTGTTAAGAATTGTTTAAATTATTGCGTTGAAATGTTAAACAATGCCAAGTTTTATTTATAATTGTTTAATTTACACCATCGTCGAGTACGTACTCTGTATGGAGTTTACATGCAGCGATTGGTATTCTTGTAAAAAATTATTTTAATATTTGTTAAGATTTCTTATCGTACGAATCAATGATTAATATGATTACCATCGCGACATCGCGTTTTACGGACAAAAAGACAGATTTCTCCCGCATCACGAACGTCACTTAGTCACATTTCTAAATCTGTTGGTAACGTTGCGAGTATCACGGAAATGGTAATGGGGCTCTAGAGAGCCAGAGAATCGGGCCGAAAAAATATATTAGGTGATAGGTCTACTCGTATACATCGTCTGTGCTTTCAACCATTTGAATATTAGTAAGGTTATGTTTAACAATAAAGTTCAATTTTTGTTGATTATTGTTGAATCAGTATGAAATTTGTTACTAATTCGATTCAATCTTGTACCGCCCGCATTGGAACTTTAACGGAATTTGAAAGAATTCCTGATGTTAGTTTTGAAACTCCTCTTGTTCTTATTTATACGAAGGTAACATTTGATAATTGAACGACATGTGTACTTAAAGCAATGCTACAATTAAAATTGCGTGTTTTTCTTAGAGTGGTTGTGTACCTCATTTAACTAAAGACGTTCTTAAAATGGTCACCTCAAATCCACACATATTATCTGTATCACTTGCTTCTACAATATCAATTGTTGAATCAGTCAAAGATACTAATTCTAATTTAGCAAATTTTATTTGTATGAAGGTATAATATAATTACGCCATTTTTAATTTTCTAAAATAGTTTTCTTGTGCATTTAATTTAAATTTATGAATATTTATATTTTAGGAATATATAAATTTTCTTACAATACATGACACAGCCCAACCTACACCTTCAGGTTTTCAGAAACTTGATTCCATCTCTTTATGGGCAAGAAATGGAAGACAAGTATTAACAGCTGATAAATACATGGATATTATTGAAACATTTAAACCAGATTTTTATGTTGCATTATGCGATGGAGATACTAATATTGACAGTAAGAAAAAACGAACTAAAAAGGCTGCACAACGTAGTAAGACATTGTTTGAACAGTGTCTAGCTAGGCATACCAAATCTGAAACCTTAAAATCAGTAGGCATATTAGGTGCAATCGAAGGTGGTTATGATATAGAGACCAGAACAATGTCTATAAATGATTTAAAAGATAAACCAATAATAGGATATGTGATAGATGGATTGCATAATAATGGACCAAATGTGCAAAACATTTCGTTAGAGCAAATTAAAGAAATAATGAAACATACTGCTGTAAGTAAAGAAATCCTTGTTATGTATGAATATTTTCTCATTAATTACAATTATTTCAGAGTCTTTTACCCATTGAAAAACTTAAAGTATCTTTGGGATGTTGGAATCCACTTACAGTATTAGATCTTATCGAATTAGGTGTAGATATATTTGATACATCATATCCATACATAGCTGTAGAGAATTCAGAGGGTTTAACTTTTTTGTGCGACCACGCTACTTGTAATAACGTGGCACATGTGATAGGGCTTGCAGAGAAGAGGTAATATAAAATATAATTAAATTTATAACTCTTGCATTTTTGTACTAATTAGTTTTTATGACAGATACGAAGACGATTTCTCTCCAATATGCTCCTATTGCGAATGTCTTGCATGTAAAAATCATACTAGGGCGTACATACACCATTTACATAATACCAAAGAAATGCTTTGCACAATACTGTTGATGATGTAAATATCACTCGCATAATTACGTAATTTGTTAATATTACATTATTTATTCTTATATCGAATTCAATTTTCAGACACAATATTCATCATTATCTCGAATTTTTTAAAGCTATTCGGGAAAATATACGAAACAATACTTTTGATCAGTATAAGAAAACAATTACTTTAAAATTTCCAAAGAGGAATGTCGTTGATACAAATTCCACAGATGTAGAAGATGTGAAATCTACAGATACATAATACGTTCTTAGAAAAGTATTATAAATTTATTATTTACTTATTTCCAGACCCTAGTTTTACAAACAGAATAAAACAGTAACAATTATTCAGGTAAAAAGTTAGGGTCCAAATAATTGTAAGAAGAATTATTAAAACTTTGTGGAAAATAATCTAAATCGTAGTTTCTAGAATATTGTGGTGGTTTTATAGGAATTAGTCTATGTAATGCATTATGAACTGGGTTATCAGTTTCTAATTGCGCGACCGCACAATCACCACAAATATCAGTTCCATCGAGACATTCTATACAATGCCATCTTGTACCTGTTAAAGGTTCTTCACCACAGATTGAACACTATAAGGAGAGAATTATTAAATTTATATATATGTTTTTGATACTCTATCAAAAATAAAATGTAGTACCTTGTATCCAATATGTTTATATTCGGGAGAAGAATTATGTTCTTTTTCGGCTTTCACTTGTCTTAATAATTCTATATGCCTTAATTCAGGATTATCATCGATAATACTATTTCCAGCATCATCTTCCTGGAAACGTAAAAGTGTAAGACAAATAATAATGCAAATTATAATTTTAATTGGGAAATAAAATAAAATTAAATACGTACAGATTCTTCTGTAACTGGTAGATCTTTACTTTCATCAGGCATGGTAAAAGACATATCCTGATGTGGAAAGAACGTAGAACGTCTGAATAATGAGTAATTACTTCGTTGGTGTCTATGACCTATTCCTCTTTTAGCATCCAATTTTACTTTGGGGCCTCTACCAGGTATAGGTAGTCCAGCTCTTAAGAGTTTGATAAAATATTTCTGAACTCTGCTAGAAACTTGTTTCGGAGTCCTATTGCCTAGGAAACAAGTAAGAGTCAAAGCTTAGAAGGAAACTAATTAATCTATAACATACCTAAAGCATTAGCTATTTTGGTCCACCGTCTCATTTCTACTTCTTCTGGTGGATACTCGATCAAAAGTTCTTCCAATCTCCTCTGTTCTTCCACTGTCCACAGCTGATTGAAGGTTTCTGGCTTACTTTCATCGAAAGCACGTCCACGTACTAAAATCTAAATGTTTCCAGTATATAAATTAATGTATATGTATGTAGAAATTGAAAAATTTCAAACAATATGTATGAAGTTTAACGTGCCTTTCCATTTTCTTGTTCTGTTTTTGTTTGCATATGAGGTAATACGTGTCCGTGTCTCGTTTGTGGCCTCATACGCATATCGGGTATAGCTATGTTGTATTGAGTCCAGTCGATATAAGGAATCTCCGCAATTTTTTGCGGTCCTGGTAACTCTGGAAGTTCACCATTTTGTATTTGAGCCACAAAAGATATTGGATCCTTCAATGCTTTCGAGCGGATTAATAAAAGCTTATCTAAATCCTCTATGGCTTGAACGCGTTGCGCTTCGAGAATTACAATCGTTTTCAAAAGTGTAGTGTAATCTTTGTTTCCCTTTAGCGCTAAGTGATCGGATTCGAAGTAAAATTCATTCGGTTCCGCGTCTTGACACTTTTTCTCTGTATCTTCCATTGCTAATCAACGTTTAGCGTACTTGACAGGTTATACGCGTGTCCGGTGTAACACCTTAACCTAAATTATTTATCAAAATAAAGTGACCGAAGCGTAAAATGAGCTATCATAACAGACTTGACATACATTCGTTCATTCTCATAACCAGTGAATTTTTTGTACCCAGCGGAAAGTCAATTCCGAACACAAACAATCGAGGGAACATTTTCACGACGTCGCGTCGTTTAAAAACGCCTACCCTCCACTGGAAAGCGCAAAGCACATGTGTGGACAAAAATATTATCTCAATTGTGATAAAGCAAGTATTACATCGCGCATTCCACTTAAGGTCTTATTTGCGATCGTAATCCTAATTTAATTACAACATTCTTAAGTGTTTTCCTATCACAACGTTTAATAGATACGCTTAAGCCAGAAACGTTAGTTGCAATTAAATGTAACAGCAAATGGAAGGAACTGCGATAATCCATCAAATTGTAAATGTATGCTTTCGGTTCAAAGATAACGTTAAGGAAACATTGTGCCTCGTGTAATTAGAAATATACGATATAATCGTTATGTTCTGTAAAATTTGCCGTATCTTCGGTCCATGCAAGTATTGCTTCGATAATGCAGCATGACGCGTATTGTTTCGACGAAAAATGTTTGTCCAGTTATTAAATCATAGGCGAAAGGGCACGAAAATACGGAATAGATATTCTTCCCCATCATGTCACTGTTACTTCACGGAGATCCTAGTGTATTATCTTATCGAATATAACATTCTCTGTGACAAGACCTCGTAAGATACTCAAAAATTCGACAGATTATTTGGGAGGTGACTCACGGGCGGTCCGGCCCGGTTTCCAGCACTCGCGGGTACGTGAATTCGCGCAAACACTTTTTTTAAAGTTCATTAACTACGCGCAGTTATTCATCAGCTACAAGAGGGGCGACATCGTGATCGTGCAAGCTCAGACGAGACATTTACCTTAACCATTTTCACGCGCGTCTTCGAATAAGAGTTGAACATCAAGCGACAGATCTTCCTCTCAACTAATTTAAACATTTAATCGTCAAAATGAATCGCGATTAACGTTAATCGATTATTAAAATCAAACGTTCTCGACGATCGATGATTAAATAAATCGTTGGTCTGTCACTACCATCGTCGATCGATTCATCAGTGATAATCGAGAGCTTAATATGTCTGAACGATATAACTATCTAAAAATATATCGACTTATGATATACTAAGAATATATATATTTCAACGTTTATTTTGATGGTCGAGAAAATTATAAAATAATAGAATATTTAATCTCCGATAACTCGAACGCACCGAGCGATAACAAATAACGAATGAGAATAAAATATTCTCAAAGATATTTTATATAACTTTATTATCATTTTTTTAGATTTCAAAATAAGTTTCTAGGAATACATTCTTAAATGGTAAGTACAAGTTTTCGACTCGACACCATCGGAATATCGATTAATTTGATGATAAATAGTCGATTACGGATTGTTTTAATTGCAGCCGTGGATCGTTACCTCGTTTAAAATTTGTTCAGTGGTGATTTGGACGGGGCGCCTTTCGTAATTTCGTTAACGATGGCTACCGATCGTCGAAGATATCGGGACCGTGGCGAGGGTATGGAAGTAGTCGGTACTCTTATCAGGGGAACCATCGTGCGTCTGTAAAAATAAGCGACTAGCTGACCCGTCAATACTTCAGTCTCGTTCTGGACATCTTCCGATAACGTCACACACTGTCTTCGATCTGGCTCGAGGGCACGAGGAAGCCAACCGATTTGTCGTGTCTCCGTTGCGCGGATTGAACGCAGAGCCAGCCGATCGAAGACAGACTATATCGGCGTGAGGTTCGCGCGATGGGCCTTTGAATTTTAAAATTACACGCATCGGTTCCGTTAATAAATTGTCTAATATACGTGGCAATCGGTGTTCGTTGTTAAGTGTCCAGTCGAACTGCGCCCGAAATGGGGCACGTCGAGGATCAAGAAGGCGGGAAGATCGGTCTGAAGCGTGAGCTCGGCCTCTTCAGCGCAGTGAGCATTATACTGGCTGTCATGATCGGTATGAAAACAGCGAACGTGCTTTCCTGAGATTTTTCAGTTTTTGCAGATTCAGGAATTTCCAAATCTTGCTTTCATCTTATGCTGCGAGAAGATTCCGGGAATCTCGTTTAAAAATTCCGATATTGACATAATAATTTAAATAAATGTTCAGGACAATCCAGAATCAGAAGTTATGGAAATTTCACTCGGCAATCAGTGTGTCAATGATAAAAGTAATCTTGTAAATAGACAATTTTCTCGAATTACGTTATTATTTTATTATTTAAAAATTACGCACACTTATACATATGTAGTTGTTTGTTTGCTAACACATCAAAAACTAATGTATCTTCTTATTTATGTTCTTAGTTGTTAGCTTCCATTGCCGAAGAAGACTAAAAGCTTAAATGCTTGGAAATTGTTTCATAAATAAAAGAAGAAAGTTTAAGAAGACTCTAATTACAAAATTATTTTTATTTAATATTTAACTTATCGATTCTGTTGGAACATAATGAGACATTGTTTTCATCTTCTGTTAATTGCTAATCAATTAACGTTTTTACCGTAGAATCTTGCTATGTGTATAAGCATCTTAACTAGTTATACGTATATGTAATGTTTTCTAAAATTTTCCGAAAATGTTAGAAAATTATAAAGAGGAGCAACAAAACTAACTATAGTGTATTCAAGCGCTGTTAAATGGACACTTTCTCTTTCAACTGAAAGAATTTCTGCAATGATGATGAAAATTCCTAAGAGTCATTTGGAAGAAAATGCATGGAAATTTGTAAATTTATGTCTTGTTGATAATACTCGGAACGCTTATGGGCTATTAATCTGTTTATCATATTTAAAATTAATATTTTTGCGTATCTAATTGATACAATATTATGTAAAAAATATGCAGTTTATGGTTTATACTTGTCCATTAGCTATCGAAAAAATAATGACCAATGCTTGAAAATACAATTGTCATAATTTAGTCATATATTCCATTCTATAATTTCTCGCAATCTTAATGGCATACTTGACATAATGGAAGGTTACAAATACGTATCGCATTATCGATGTTGCACTTACATAACGAAAGTGTGATAATTCTTTCGCTGCATAACGTTCGAACGGTGAACTTGCGACGTCAGTGGGATTTCTTAAACAAATTCTGACACGAATGCAATTGGACGAATGGAAAAATGTTATCTATTGTTCGACGTGGAAGGCACTTGATCGTCGGTGTTACACGTTGGCCGTTCGACGTGTCACAAGTCAAAAGGTTTCGCTCCGTGCAATACAACAGAGTGAAGCTTTTGGCTTATAACATGTCCAATTGATGTAAATGTCACGCGGTGAAATTACGTGTGCGACGTGCAAAAGCAATTATTTAGTTTAACGCACGCACGTTGTCGCTTCGGTAAAATTACCGCCGTCACGTTCTCGCCGATGATAGTCAATATCGGATTGCTATAACTCCGTTTCAGACAGTAGTAACAGGACAAGACTGTCTAATTTTAATCATCTGTACATCGAAGAACGGATAATATGTTCGCGCCAGCTTCTGAAAATATTTAATTTCTTTTTCTTTTTGTCAATACTCGATACGATCGATATAATATCACGAAATGTTCTGTGTACATATTGATGCTCCGTAAGTTACATACTCGACGCAGATAACGTTTCTTTAGTAGCTGTATTTATCTTTCGACGATTAGTTTAAATGGTTGAATGTAATAAATAATAAGAATCGGAAGCAACGGTGTTATACACAGTGTTACGTATAATTTCAATATTCGATGATATAACCATTTTGTTTTGAAACATATTTAGTCATATCCGATGTTAATTTTCTTAAGCAATACGAGAGACTTGTGCGGTCTCGATCTTCTCTTAATTTTTTTAAAGATCTTTCTTGGAGTTGACAGGCGTCATTCTGATCTTACAATCCTCTTAATAGGATTTAGATTTAACGTTACGGAGTAGGTCGTAAAGCTTTCAAGCAATTGTATAGTAAATATTCGTGTACTATAAAGATGATCCATAAGTGGTCGAAAACGTTTATGGAGGAAATTTAATGTTAATGTCATCGAAGATACGTGTATGCTTGCAAGGCCTACCTTCGATTGTATATTTTACAATAAATTTAAATATTTGTTCTTACGATATAAGAAACTACAGAGATGATTTTATACTTTGTTCGGACGACTGAATTTTCCAAAGAATTTCATTTGAAGAAGAATGGCGGAATGGTGTAATTTCTACAGACGAAAATAAATTTCACATTTTTTAATCAAAAAAATTTCGATGATTAAGAAATGGATATATCTAGGAAAGAAAGGGTGTAAATGCACCCTTGCACCCCTACTGGGTGCGCCACTGGCGGTTATGATATTTGAAAAGCCGTAGAGAACCATTGTTCCACATCAGCATCGTGTGTTTAAAAGCAGTTAACAGTAATTGCGTAATTGTGTGGATCCGAATAAGGTTCGGCTTTATAGTAATAACGATGTGGTCCGTCTTCCTTAATAGCGATTCAAAGGGTTCCCTCGTTATTTCTCACGGTACTTGTGCGACTACAGAGAATTCCTTTCAAGTACTTGCGCGTTCCTCTCAGTAACATAGTGCGACAAATTTCATTTAACAATTATCGAATGATTCCTTTTGATCGCGGAACGACACAGTTTTTAAATAATCCGTGTTATCGTTATCGTTGTATCTTGCGCATATTCTTCGTTTGATTACACTGCTTAAAATAATTAAGAGATTGTCTAATCCAGCGATTACGTAGCTTAACAAGGTATTCGATATTTTAAACACGTTTTAAAGAAATATGGCGGCACTTACTAGTTACTGATGAAGTTTTAGAAATATCACTTCCAACTACTCAATGGTCGCACTCGAGATAACTCAAGCATAATAGTTCTTTCATAAAATGAAAGAAGGAGTATAATATTTAGAGCAGAGTTGCATATTTTAGAAAAAATCCTCGCCAGAAAAACAGCTATATCTTTGGACGATATTTTAATTAAGATATTCGAAACCAATAACGCGTTATCTGTAAATTATTTAGTTACTGGAATATCTATAATCGAGAAACTAGGATTCGAATGTATTTCGAGTTCATGATTCAAGAGCGTATTTCAGCCCCGCTACTTTATCTCGAACAGTACGATACATACGTACAATTTGACGAGGCTTTTCAAACAACATCTGGATTTCCCTGGTATATTCCAACTAATCTGGTTCGATCGAGCTTATTGGGAATTAGAAAAAAAAAAAATACTTTCTCGTAATGATGTTCGTATCCTTTTTCGATAATTTCGACGCGTAACGATCGCTCGTGCAACGTGCGTTGTACCTTTCGAGATAAAGAATAAAAACCTGACGTAATATTTCGGTAATTATGCAAACCAGCTTGACACGATTACGAATTAAAAGGGTTAATCAAGGTTAATCAATGACCCACGCGCTCGAGTATTACGAGACATCCTTCTGAAGTATATCTGACCGATTTTAATCAAACTTCGCAGTCTAACGGATGTATTGTGTTGCATATTTATCTACGAACTTTGATATTACGGCAAACGATCAAAACACCCGAGGCTTTGATAATTCCAAATAATTTATATCGCTAGATTTTCGAAAGCTAAGAACAGATAACGTCGAGTGTTCTTCAAAGTATTCTGAAATACATCGTGAAATAACAATTAAATTTTTAAGGAAAATAACATTTCCGAACACCATCGATACCGGTGAAATATGCGTTGAGCAACGTGTTTTGCGTCAATCATACTGCAGAATAAGTCAGTTACGGCAGAATTTCTCAATTTAAATTTGTTACTATTTAGTTTTGTCGATTCAGCAACACCGAGAATCGACTGTTGTAAAATTAAATGTCGAACCCGCGTACAAAATTACGAAATATCCTCTTTTTGAAATTGTTTGAACAGCATGTATTATTGTAACGGTAAAGGAGAGACCATAATTGGCCATTTTGTAGATCATAAGGTACTTGCGATCAAACGGCAATCTCTTTATTTCTGTCTTTCTCTTTTTTCTCATACTGACCTCATTTTGTATAAAATCTAAAGACGTTTCGATCGATGATTTTCCATTTGCAAACATTGCTGCAACAAACGTTGCGAAACGTGAAGCGATAAGAAAGAATAGCAAATAGCAAATCGCGATCCAAGCAATCTTGTTTGTTGACCCTTCGACTGTGAAAGGTGTAGATACAATACTCACATGTCCATTAATCGACATGTACGTGTTCCAGGTTCCGGAATCTTCGTGTCCCCCACGAGCGCCCTCGAAAGATCAGGTTCCATAGGTTTCTGTCTACTGATTTGGACGAGTTGCGGCTTACTTTCTTTATTGGGAGCTTTAGCCTTCGCCGAATTGAGTACGGTGGTACCGCGATCCGGGGCCGAGTATGCTTACTTCGTCGAGGCGTTTACACCCCTGCACCGATACGCCGGTCAGATACCAGCTTTCATCTGCTCCTGGGTTTACGTGGTCCTGCTGAGACCAGCGGAAGTGGCGGTGGTCATGCTGACGTTCGCTGAATACAGCGTACAACCATTCTCTGGCTACCTGGCCGATCTTCCCGAGGCGTCTATGCAACGGCTGAAGAAGATCATAGCCATCTTGGCGCTCGGATTGATCACGTACATAAACCTGACCAGCGTGAAGCTGTACGTCAAGGTCCAAAATGTGTTCACGGTGTGCAAGGTGGTCGCCTGCATAGTCGTGATCGCTGGTGGAATATGGTGGCTGGGCACAGGACACACTAAACTGCTGGATAATCCATTCCGCGGCAGCAGCACATCCGCCGGCGACGTGGCGTTGGCCTTCTACAGTGGATTGTGGGCCTACGACGGATGGACGTCCGCGGCGATCGTCACCGAAGAGATTCAAAAACCTGAAATCAATATACTCAGGAGTATTCTGATAGCAGTGCCGCTGATCACGGTTCTTTACGTATCGATGAACTTGATGTACATGGCTGCGCTGACGATGCCGGAAATGGTTAGCGCGCCGGCTGTCGCGGTCCTCTGGGCGGACAGAGTCCTGCCATCCTGGTTGGGTTTCGCGATTCCTCTCGGCGTCGCCTTGTCCACCTTCGGATGCAGCCTCAGCATTCAATTTGGTGTGTCCAGACTCTGCTACGTCGCCGGCGGGGAGGGTCACGTGCCTCGAGTGTTCAGTTTCGTCCACATGGAAAAGATGACGCCCGCCGCGGCCGTCGCGTTCCAAGGATTGCTTTCCTTGGTTTGTTTGCTCCTCGGAAATATAATCGCGCTCATCGAATTCGCGAGCTTCTTGACTTGGGTATTTTATGGACTCGCGATGGTATCGCTGTTGATCATGAGAAGGACCAAACCGGAAGCGCCCAGACCGTACAGAGTGCCGACCGTAATACCTTGGCTGGTATTGTGCGTCTCTATTTTTCTAGCCGTAATACCGATTATACACGAACCAACGCCCAAATATCTCTTCGCGCTACTCTTTATTCTCTTTGGTCTCGTGATCTATCACGTATACGTGTACAAAAAGATCCAGAATACATTGGCAGGTGAGCACGATGATCTTTTACGAAATTATTTACAATAACGGGGACCTTACCCTGATTTTAACATGTCGTTTCTCCTTTTATTTCCAGAGAAAATCACGTACCTGATCCAAGCCTTATGCTTAGTTGTTGCTCCAGATAAAAAAGACTGATGAAATATAATTTTATACTTCGTATTTAAATGTACATAACGGAATACCGTCAATTTACATTATATGAGGATGGTGCGTATCAATTCAAGTTATAATACGCGCATGGATTTATCTATGGATACGTTTAATAATTGAAAATTATTATTAAAACTGTATCAGACTTTCAGCCTTTTATATGATAAATATAATAGACGCGTTCTATCATATAATATCAAATAACATTTTTATTAATTTTATATTTTTCAATAAAACAATCTCTGTATTTTTATAAAACACAGTAATTAATTCAAATGTATAACATTTTTTGTTTATATTGTGCAGTATTGTAAATGTCTCGTAAAGTTACCATGAAAACGTTTAGAGATATAATAAATATTAAATATATTACAGAATTTAATATATAATAAATGTAAAATATAATTTACAGAAATGTCAAATATCTATTATATCTGTACATAAATATATTTTAAATATCATAATATTGTAATATCTGTATAAATTCTTATGGTAATATTGTTCTTTCGATATTACAAATGTCAATTATAATTCTAACAACGGAATTATTGCATAACTATGCTAAAACGATGTAAAAGTACTAAAAAATATATAGAATTTTATAAAATACCAAAGATCAATGCGCTTTGGGGTGTATTTATAGTCGAGCCGTAATAATTTATACAGCGAGATTCTCTTATCAATTTGAAAGTACTTCGACTATTATTAAATACACGATATAAATAGAGATTCATGTATTAAAATTGTAAGGCACATTTATAAGGCTTTTATGTTGGAAGTTACATTTAATGCTAGGAGAGCTCAATGTACTTATTATTCTAAGGAACCTTATACATATCACTTATCATTGTTGTGTATAAATTAATATAATCAAAAATGAAAGAAATTGTGCCATAACTGAAACTATAAAATACACCAGTGATATCTAATATCTCCTCTTTAACAAATATCTTTAAGATAACAATTTGTTATGTCATAGCAATATAAACAATACTTATACAGTACAACTGAAGTTACCTAATTGTACCAGATTCTATATGTATAATATAGTTTTCTGGTATCAACTTGTAAGAAACAAATTTATTAAAAATTATTATTGAGATGCACCGCATTTTAGGCAGGTTTGTCTTTCACTGAAACATTGATTCAATGCTTCAGATATTTGTTTGAAAGAGCATTATATGTATATCTTTTACTGTATCCTACTGTATTATTTAATTACCTTAATATTTGATGCAGCTTTTTCTGGAGTTCATTGCATAACGCTGTTTCGGCCGCAAGCGCCGCCTCTCGTTCTCTTAATTGTTGTCGTAAATGATATATAGTATCTTCCAATGCTTCAAATATTGCCTGAAAAAAGGCAAAACAAATATCTCTCGAATAGGACTCCGTTATCGATACATTTTCAAACAAGTTAATAAATTTAATACAAGATGCTTACTCTAGATTCATCTGCAGTGTCGGATAAGGCGGGCGGTTCGTCTAAACAAAAAAAGTCTCTGACGCACGCAGTGCCTATGAGAAGAGGACTACTTAATATTCCATTGACAAATGTTTGAAGGCCACGTATTCTTTCTTCTAAAAAACTTGGAGCAAAATTATCTCCAAGCCATTTTTTCCTTGGCAAACTTAGATGCGAAATTGGAATCTTTTGTCTTCTTAATTGTGATAATAAACGAACAAAGTCTGTATACCTTCGAAATACGAACCAGCAATCGCCATTTTTCAATTCCACTCGTAATTTGTAAACCTGAAAGGAAGATATATATACATATATATGCTCTGATACAACTAAATCATAGTACAACAAAATATTATTTTATTAACTGTAAATCTGGCTCTCTCTTCCATAACTTCGTACCCAACGATTGGTATTCTTAAATCTTCACTAGTCAATGGGGGGTGCAGAATATCAGAATTTGCATTATTATTGTCAGGATAATTAAACCGTTGTACAGTGAACGAATTTGAGTGGCCGGATCCATCAGAGTCAGGGCTATCAATTACTCTTACAGTGCCTGATTGAGAACCCCTTGCTTTACTAATTGCAAGCGTAACTTCACTAATACATCCCACACCAGACTCTGACGTGGACATTTTGCCACCAACAAACTAAATGTAATCATGCATACTTAAAAAAAAATTTTAATTTATTTATTACAAGAAGACATAATAAAACACTGTCCCATAAGGGCAACAGAAATAATACACTTTATTCTACACTATACATTAATATATTAAAATAATCTATGAATATAATCAGACCATTGTAATTATAATTCTACTATAAAACATAAACAATTTCACAGATACAAAAAATGAAAAGGTCTGAAAAATAAGTTCGATTGTATTTTAAACCATTAAATCAAATACTGTAATTACTGATTAAATTTAAAAAATTCCAAAGTTGAAATGCTTGACATTAATCTTAACTCTACTTGTTAACTGAAACAAAAACTAACCTCTATATGAATAAACAAATATATTCTATAGATGGTTCTACTGAACCCTGCTACCCAGACACTGTTCAAAATATAAAATCATAATTCCTAAAACGTTTTATTTCGCTTAAAGTACCGCGTACATCATAAATGTAAAGTCACTTAACTAATGAAAAAGCACAAAGTTGACATATTGAGAGTTTGCAAATAATATCGTCACCATGAAATTGAAATATCTTGAATGGTGAACTAGGTGATACATGTTACGAATGTAACCAGTAGTATCCAGACTGAGCACCGGTCTGCCATTTGGTGACACTGTGTACCACTGAGTTACTAATTTGCTGTCGCTTATTGGTCACTCAAATCATTCTGGAAAAATTATTTTCGGTTGCAGGGGTCAATTACAATCATTTTTGGTCAATAGATATACCCCCGAAATCCTTCGCACTTTCGAGAAAAAAATTCGAGTAGGTAGACAAATTTTTCGGTGATATTAAAAATGGGATATATCAGCGTTCCCCACCACTCCGCTAAACGCTAAGGAAATTCGTCGTTACTAGTGTCGCCGTCGATGCACTCAATTATGCCAAATCTAGTCACTGTGTGTGCTACGTGACAGTTTAGAAATAAATAGGTTATATACTTGAATGAATTTCACTATAAAAACAAAACAGACTTAAAATGAGTGAAAAAAATACCAATACTGCTTTGGTTCGGAGGGTTAATAAATTGCTCGAATCAAGAGTAGAGCATGACAAGGTATATAGAATGAATAATAGAAATATTCGGACAGTACAGCACGTTTGATTTTGACAGTTTTTAGTTAATTTCATAGGAAATGAAGTAGAAATTCTTTCTTCAAATGTCTTGTTTATTATAGTTTACAAATACGTTTAACTTATTTAATTAATTTAACATAATTATACTGTATTAAGGATTGATTAAAATTATATCCAAATTTCGCGGCACAGAAATATTCGGCGACTCGCTCCGTTTATTTATTCATTTAGAAATATTATTTGATAGATTAAAATATTAATTAATTCAGGATACACTCGAAGCTTTAAAGGAATTATCTACATTTTTTACGGAGAATACACTAAATGCTCGCCGAAATTTACGTAGTAAAATAGAAAGACGAAGTCTCGTAATAAACGAAGAATTTCTATCCGCATTTAGAGAAGTAAAAGCTTCTTTAGATGATATATATCAAGATGTTTTAGCCATGAATACTGCTGTACAATGTATGACAAATCGTTTACAAACTACAAAAACGCAAACATCGCAATTAATCGATCAGACTTCAAAACTTCAAAATAAAAGGTATACTCGTTTAATCGATCAGATTATTTAGAACAAAATCATTTTTATGGATGGGAATAACCGTAGAACATTGTGTTAACATTTTCAGTCAAACTTTGTCCATGCAACAAGATGTTGCGAATGCATTTATTAAAAATTTTCAATTGTCTCAAGCAGAATTAATTGTCTTACATGGGTCTAATAGGGAGTCACCTATTACAGAAGAATTTTTTTCTGTAGTTAATCGTGTCCAGGTATGGTAATAAAAGCAATTATTATTAAAAAAATTTGTTAAAAATGGGTTAAATTTCAGGAAATCCATAGCAGTTGTAGAATATTAATGCAGTCAGGATACCAAACATTGGCTTTAGATATCATGCAAAGAATGACATTGTTACAAGAAGCAGCCCTAGAACGATTATATAGGTGGACACAAAACCAATGCAAACACGTTGAAAATGAACGTTTAGCAACATTGTTGATTAAAGCAATGAATAAATTACAGGACAGACCAGTTTTATTTAAGTATGAACTTAAAGTTTAGCAAACATAGCGTAACGCGCGTTCGCAAATAGTCTTGCATTCAAGTTCATTACATTCTGTTTAGATATATTTTAGACGAATATTGTGCAGCTAGAAGAACTGCATTAGTGGGATCTTTTATAGACGCATTAACGTTAGGAGAAGGATATGGCGGAACACCCAATCCTATCGAAATGCACGCAAACGATCCTAAGCGATATGTTGGAGACATGCTTGCCTGGCTTCATCAAGCTATTCCTGTCGAGAAAGAGAATATTTTGACTTTAGTAAAGGGCTGTGACAAAACTGGTAAGAATCGAACGATCATTCGTTTCTCTTTATTTTTATTAATTTCGTTCGCAATATGTATTTCAGATGTATCAGATCAGATTAAACTATGTTTGAGTAATATCACAGAGGGACTCTGTCATCCTCTAAAATCAAGAATAGAGCATGTCATTTCTATGGATGCGCCAGCAACAGTGTTATATTCTGTTACCACTCTTCTTAGATTTTATCGCGCGATAATTCAGCAAGTAGTACCTGATAGTACATTGGACTCGATATTGGCGGACTTATTAGTATTGAGCGAGAAAAGTTTTCTTAGTAGACTTCAAAAAGAGACGCGCATTGCGCTTGGCGAACGCGCAGAACCCCCAGGAAATGATTTAGTACCTGCTCCATCTGTTTCCAGATTACTATCGCTTCTTAACGAAATTCTCTCTGTAGCGAGTATCGCAGAAGATAGAGAAAAAGATATGTTACAGGTTTGTCTTGCACCTTGCAATGTTTACATAGTTTAAATTAAATCATACATTCAATTATTTACAGATAGTATCATGCATTATCGATCCACTTTTACAAGAAGTTAACGAAACGGCGTCGAGATTACCAACAGTGGACATGGCTGTGTACCTTCTAAATTGTATGCATCAAATACAGTCTACTTTAGCATTGTACGAATACATGGACCAAAGATTAGAAAGGTTACAGGTAAGGGATTTGTTTCAAGGTATAAGTATTATCATTAATTAAGATTTTATCTTTTAGGCTCAGTCTGATGCACAAATCGATACTCTTACGTCGGAACAGGCCAGTTCATTAGTCGCGCATTTAAATTTGGGTTCAATTTATACAATTTTACAGGGGCATGAACGAGGTCCGTTATCTTCTATTCCTGGTATGGATCCTCTGAGTGTAAAAGAATTTACAGTGAGTAATTGTTCATTTCGAAGTTAAAGAAAATACTTATAGACTTTACTTAATTTACTAATCATTTACAGAATAAACTGGAAACTTTTCTCGTGATGCCAGATGTGTTATTGTTGCCACAAATAAGTTTATTGCAAAGTAATAATCATCGTTCGATAACGCAAAAACGTTCTTTCGAAGTAATTGGGGCAATCTACAAACAACTGTACGAAGCTTGCCACAATCCAAAAAATTTATACCAAAATCCTAACAGTCTATTTTCAAGAACTCCTGATGATCTCTTACAGACATTAATTGCCACATAAATGTACATCGAATGTAAATAATAACTGAAAGAATCGATTATAATTTTATTCGTTTACACGAAGTTTCATCTTTATATTTGTAATACTAGTAAAAATTAGGTTAGGTGACCACAGAACTACAATGCGGGTGTGCAGCATGCAATTTTGTTTATGTGAGCAAATATGATCAAAACATATTATGATTGTTTTTATCGTCTACAATGCTTATACAATCCAAAGAAATGATATTCTATTGTGTTTATAGCTACGCAATAATAGCCTTCCCTTTCGCTAGTAATCTTACTAGATAAAATGTCTACCTATAGTCTATTCTGGTGGTTCTTAACCTTTTTTTTTCTAGGAAGCAAATCTAGGAAATTTTCCCTTTGAGCGGTAGGAATCCATTTCGGCAGTTGTTTTGACCCTAGAAATTCGACAAAGTTCCCGGATACCAAATTCTAAAACACTAGCGTCAAACCATGACAAAGATCGAGTTCGAACGGATTTCGCGCCAAATGCATCGTCGATGCATATCTGTGTAACGTGTGTTCACAGGTGTACGCCCGCAGTTGCAGTCCGCTGCTGCACAGTCCGCACCCGTACGGTCGCGTAGTGCGTTTCGGAAAACTGTCCTTATCGGAGCATCAACGTATATACACACACGTACACGCGTACGTGAAATCGAATTTGAAAAACTGGAAAAGGACGTTCGATCATGGTGAATGGTGTTTCGTTTACGACAAACGTTCGGCATTAATTCCGCGTTAATGTGGCTGACGTGCGAAACGGCGGTGCAGTTCATCGGTAACAAAGCTGGTGGTTGTTTTGAGCCTAGAGTGTTACCCGATTAGAATGGTTGCAAGTGTCGCGCGCATCGCTGGCAACCCGTAGTGTTGTGCCAAAATAAATCGGCGTTAGCTGTTCCTCGCTGGGAACTGCCAGTGAACGAATGTGCCTCACCGTTCGGATTCGTTTGGAAACGGCGGGACGAGCTATGCGGAATCACGATTACCCGCTCTTTTGTCTCGAGGACTATGGGTGTCATAGCCGCCCGTTGATGTGTATCCCGGTATTTTAAAAGCGATCGGCTTCGCTGAGCGGAAGTGTTTCTCGCTTGGCTTTCATCGTTGCCTACCCCCGTGGATTTCGATCTCTTGACCCGCCTGAATTACACACCTGAAACGGGGCAGCGGCACGCAATTCTCCTTCGTGTTTTCAACAACCTTATCCGCCCTGACGTGATTCGCCCGGTTTGCCCGCCACAGGACGGGTTATGTTTCCCACTTTCATCGGAATTCTAGGTGAGTTTTGCATTTCCGTCGTCCGTGCAAACGATTACAGACAAGATCCACTGGATTTTTTTCGTTCACCTTGATCGTATTGCACCGATTATCTCTCGCGGAAGATCGATGCTCACAATCGAGAGTCCTTGTCAATGACCCCAAGTTTAGCAACACAATCGTTTTCGTTGTTTTTTTCCCCACTCTCTCACTTCTTTTTTCCGTTTTACCATTTGCGTTACATTTTACGCAAGGTATCGATGCACGGCCGCATTATAATCGTATTTGCGATTGATATTTATTATTGAAGGTGTTTTGCTTGATTACTTTGAAATGTAGCTCCTTTTGTGAACATTAACATACTTGTTGTTTAATGGAGGTAGCTTTGTTACTTGGTAGTGAATGATCACGAAATTGTTTTTGATTGAAATGTAGAAACCAGTAATTAGCATTGTTGAATAAACAATCAAGTTAGCAAAGAATTGATTGAATCGATTAGCCATTGTGTACTTTCATGTATTGTTATTCGATTACAGTTGCTATGAAAAAAAATAATATATCATTAAATACCTTGATATTTTTAACATTATTGTTAAAAAAAAACTAAACTTTTATGTATGTCCAATTGTAAAATCTAAATGTTAGAAACTATGAAAAAATAAGAATGTATCGTTGAACAGAATACTTCTTGTTTGACAATAACAGTGTGAAAAAGGGATTGACACATTGTGTGAATATTATTTAATAAATAAATTTTATAAGTAAAGTATGAAGAATTATACGAAACTTTTTTTTTTCTTTTATTAATTATCATATATTATATAAAAGTTATATTTATATATTTCTGTATACATCGTGCGTATACTCCTAGTATAA
This sequence comes from Colletes latitarsis, assembly GCF_051014445.1. Taxonomy (NCBI): domain Eukaryota; kingdom Metazoa; phylum Arthropoda; class Insecta; order Hymenoptera; family Colletidae; genus Colletes; species Colletes latitarsis. The sequence goes on from NC_135139.1 coordinate 26,723,837, forward strand.
TATATCTTATTAA